>NC_052535.1:49706767-50331767 GCF_016699485.2 Gallus gallus | reverse complement strand
TGAAGTACTGGCTTGATCAATTTATCCACTTCTATATACAAGGTCCCTCAAAAATACCATAGTGATATTTTTATGTGAGTAAAAGTGCATATCTATTTACAAAATAAATACTATATATATATATATATAGTATAGGCACAGTGGTTTATGGTCCTGAAAAACTGAAAAACTTTTTGCTTCAGGATCTTTTATAAATTTCTTAAACGCACTGTCTGTATTTGTTGCAGTGGCATGATTCTTGTTTGTTTCATGATATAACCCTCAGCGGCGATCTTTTTTTCTTCCTCTTACATAATTCTCCGGAGGCCTTTGGAATCCAGCACATTCACTTGTGCCCTAGAAACTATTTGGCACTCAGTTTCCAATTTCCATGCTGCTGGCTGAGCTCTTAAGCCTCTGTCATTCCAAATTTTATGATCCATCTATTTTTGATCTTTTGTATCCCACTGATGTAATACACCAGCAGAATCTCATATTCTCATTGTCTGCTTGCATTCTTTAAGATGCCATTTGAAAACAGTTGGCATACCTGATGTGTGTGGAACTGCCAATAGCACACAGAGCATTGATTTTTTTTTCCAACTGTATTTTCATTTATGTGCTTAATTTCCTAATGATTTCAATATAATTTTGTGTGTTTTCATTTTTTATAAACTGTGAATCTGTTCCACTTATGCTTACTTTTAGTTGTGAGCTACTTCACATATTTCTAATGATCTTAACAGATGTGCTCTACTTACTCTGAAAATTCTTACTTGAGCCTCTGTGGTTCATCCTTTTCACCAGTCTGCCTCTGTTGTGGCTATTCTTGTTTCCAATAGTGAAAAAAATGCCATTCAGTCTCAAGGAAGTTGTTGATGACACTGTGCCTGGAAAAGTCCAAACGCAGTTAACTGCAGCGAGCGATGGTCTTTCGTGGTATAGAACCATTCAGTGAATGCAGTTCAGTAGAGAGCCAAAGCTGAAAGCTTTTGTTTGGCAAGAGATGGTTAGTATTTATTCTCAATACTTGGCATATTTCACGTTTAGCAATGAAAGTGATACTGAAAATCTCTGAGGAATGGCAGGAAATGTTTGGGGTGTTTTTGTTTAGAATTCCTTTAACGTGTTTATCTGCGGCCTCCAATTTATGAAATCTGTGGGTACACAGATTTTTTTGTAAGTTTAAGCAGATGTATTTTATAAAATCAGAAGAAAAGCATTTTGCAAATGAACTGATGATTCTGGGAGCCACTGCCTTTGCTGCCAACTTTAAACTCTTGAATACTTGAAAAAAAAAAAATACTTCATGCCTAAGGAGCTGTTGAACTGCAGAATTTCTGTGCTTGTATATGGACTCCCCAGGTCTGCAGCTGCCATACCCAAATGTTACTGCACCATCGAGTGCCACTGCCCTTCAGCAGTGCAGACACTCTGACTTTTTCCTTTTTTTTTTTTTTTTTAATTTAATTTCACAGTAAACTCACAGCTTTCCCATTCTGGCCTTAAAAACTGCAGAGCTGATAAGCATTTTCTCTTTTGTGTCCATTTCCATAGAGACAGATTTTATCTTAGTGCCACAGTTGTACTCTGAACTTGGGCAGGTTGTTTTTTTTTCTGTTAGGGTCTCTGGAATTTAAATGTTTACTTGTTCCTTGGAAAGTTATAATTTTGTCTATTTGAGATGAACTGTAAACATTCTTATTCTCTCCTCTATTTCTTAGTAAGCAATTCCTAAATGTAACAACAATGAAAACTGAAAAAAAAAATAAAAAAATTAAAGAAGCCTTGGAGGAGTAATGGCAATTTCCTCCTCAGGTACCCCCTATTGCCTTAGCAATTTCTTCAGCTAAGAGTCGGGGCCTGAACAAATACTTTAACAGGATAATAGAAGTTTACGGAACCCTGTGTAGGTCCTCTCCATTGGAGGAATGATTACTGCCCACTGGAGACAAATGGATGTGCAGAGAAGGATCCTTTCCATCCAGTATGTACTAAACCAAGCTCAGCTGTAACTGAAGACTTCGCTTCTTTCAGCACTTGTATCAGAATGTAAGTTTTCAATTTCGTCAAAGCCAACATCTGCAGAGAAGTAGGGCTCACTGCCTGACATATCAGCAGGGAACTCTGAAGTTCTGAGAACAAAAGGCAAAGGTGAACAGGAAGAAATGAGGTCCAGAGCTCTGCAGCCTGACAAGCAAGCCTGCTACAGCTAGGACTGGGGTTGTCCTATTTTTTCAAGTAGTGTGGTTAAGACATTTTGAAAGCTGATGTTTTCATCTACTCACTGACATAAGAAGATAATCTGTTCCTGCATATTAATTACTCTGTTGTAATGAATTCCTCCATCATCACAAACTTGACATGAAGCTTTGTGTCCCTGCAGGTTAATCCAAAAACAGCAAAATATCTCAACATTTTTGTGTTAGCCATAGAAGTAAAGTTCAGTTAGCCAAACCTGAGCATGCATATTTCTGTATTTTGAAAAATCAATAATTTTTAACAGCTAACAGCTCTTCAAGCAGCATTCAAACAGACCACACTTATTAGGTGATCTCCAGCTTGCAGTTCCAGGTCCAGTACTCTCTTAAATGTGAATTAAACCCTCAAGGATATTACCAGCACATACCAATCTCTTAGAAGGGAATGCTTCTTTTTTTTGTTTGTTTGTTTTCTCTACAGTCATGCTTGCAAACTCTGACTAAAAGTTTTTCAAAACAGACAGGTGCTGTGGAATACTTCATTTGAGAGACTTTAGGAAAGCATGATTTTAAAAGAGAGGAGCATCACTACATTCCAAGAGTCAAAGAATGTCATCTGAGATAAAATAATAATAATAATAATAATGTGATTAAGCTGAACATAGATCTGTATGGTTCACATGGTTCTCTTAAAAAAGTAACAGATGGATTGGTCCAGATACTGATGTGGAAGAATTAAAAAGAGGAATCAGAGGTATCTGCTTTGCAAAGTCTGAATAGTTGGTTGCTTTTGTTTGTCAAATTTGAATGCTAACCTGAGAATTCTTCTCAAGTTCTGATAAGAAATATTAACAAAGTCTTTGCCCATGAAGCTTTTAGTGTTGTCTTTTGGATCAATTAGCCAGCGGCTATACTCGCTAGGCCATTCCTCTACGCTGCCCTCCAACCCCATTCTGAGTCCTTGACATTTGCTTTCTGTTCAAATGGCTTTTATCAACAGTGGTTCAATATTGCTGATCGAGCATATTTATAATCTATCTACAGGTCTCAAAAATATTTCATGAGACTAAATTATAAGAACTAAATTATAAATAAATTGTCTGGCTTCTAAGCCAGATAAAGTGAACTTACGTTTCTGACTTCTCTCCGTGAGTATGAAAGCTGCAAACAAAGATTCATCTTGCTGAGCTTTGAGTATCTCAAGGCACCTTAGCTAATCCGATTACAAAGAGACTAGTGACTTTCTTTAACCAAAAGAATCCTGCCTTGTGTCCCTGGTGGTAATGAGGTGATCCCCCGGCCCTTGCTTATAAACGGTCAAATTGCCTGATTTATGTGTTATATCTGCTTCCTATGTCTTAATAAGTGTTTTCCACACCAGCCTTAGCTGCCAGATACCTGGCTCACTGGGTAAGGAACTTGGAAGCTTTGCAAATTCTGTGTTGCAACAAATTTCTCACAGATCCTATTGGCAGAGTGGAGAGCCAAGTGATAAGGCCTAGGACTCGGCTCCTGGTGAAAGAACCACAAGTCTGAGAATGTTGAGAGTCTAACAGAAACTTGAGTCCTACAATCTCCAATGTCCTGCTGCAGGATCAGGCACTGTATGCTCATTGTTGTCAGCACTGTAACAGCTTTGGTGTTCCCAGCTTCCTTCGAGGAAGCCTGCGTACTTTGATGTGGCTGTTCATTTCAGAACATTGATGTCCATGGTTCAATTGGCTAGGTGCTCCATAGCTAGAAATCCTACAAGGCCAGGGCGTGCCTTCCTGCATGCCCCGCTTGGTTTGTTCAGCCCAGAGAAGAGGACACTGGGTGAGACCTCATGGATGCCTACAGCACCTCACAAAAGGAAGTGGAGGGGCAGGCACTTAATTTAACCTGCCAAATATATGAAACAAAAACTAGAAACTTTGAAACAAAAATCTAGAAACTTGAAAAGATTGATAAAGTCTCCCAAAAGATGGCTAATCATTCCTTACATTACTGGAAAATGTACAGGGTTCAGTGTGTATTAAAAAGACCAACCCTCATGTTCATTGTCTGTCAGAAAATGTGTGAAAAAAGGAAAACAGTATGAATAGAAGGTGGATACACACGAGGAAGCAGAGCTTCAGTTAAAATCCTGCATGTGGAAAATACAGGATCCATCATTATCAGTGGTGCTTTTGCTTCTAGTCAGCATGAATATTTAGAATGTTCAGTGCTATTCCCATTAACGCAAAATTAAGTATAGTTTTTGATTCTGCAGGCCCCATTTTGTCTAACAGTGACAAACTCACGGAGTCAATCTAGACTCATGTAAGGTGAATCAGACCTCCAAGACCAAACTAGTTTGGTGGGCACCTGATTTCATGCAGTAGTTAGATGTGAATTAGGAGACGTTCTGAAGAAGAGCCTCCATTAAAAATGTGACTACTTGAACTCAGTATAAAATCAAGAGAACAAAAAGATACCAGCTTGTCAATACGTTTGCCTCAAAAAGCAAGGTATTGTTTTCAAGGAAGCTTAAGAATGACCTTTTCTTCTTTAAGATCTACAGACACAGACTCTAAAAAAGATCTGTAGTTGCCATGGTTTTAGAATAACAAATTTGGAAGCTGCTGGCTAGTAACCTTCACTGTTTTACTGATAAGATGTGTTTTTATCAGCTTTCAGGGCATTTATTCATGAAACTTTGAACTGAATTTTCTGTTCTTTGGACAAAACACGAAGTTATTGTACCATGTGGTAACAAACTGAAATTCCACTGACATGGACTTAAGTCATTTTATCTCACCACCCACAAAGAGAAAACTTCATAATCAAGCTGGTCATAAAATTCAACAAAAAAGTAACAGTGGAACTAAAAATGTGTGGAGAAGCTGAAATTTGGAATAGGCTTCCAATGGAATTTCTATGTAATGTATTGCTTTTAATTTTTTTTTTTCCCCAAAGGAAATGAAACTCATTTTATTTCATTTCTAGTTATCAACTAGGCAATCTGTCTGCTTTGACTTCTGGAAGGAAAATCGGTTGTGCAAGGACAGACATACATGGGAGAAAACAGAGAATATTGTCTGTTGGGCACTGCTGTTGCCTAAGTAGCTACCTGAGAACTCAGTGATGTTACCAGGTCCTCAGCAGGGTTTTGGAATATACTCAGCATTAGCTTAATTCTGGCTATGCCAAAGTGAGTGCTAAAATTCACCTCCCAGCATTGGAAACAAAGTTAGATAAAATAGTATGTTTCTGAAAAGCGCTCTGCTTATTTATTCCAGACCAAAGAAACAGATTGCTGAAAAGACAAGATGAGAAACTGCTGAATAATGAAACAATAAGCAATCTGTTTGGGTTTTTGTTTTTGTTTTTCCCTGTGGAAACTAACAACTAAAACCACAGTTTTCTCTTCAGGTCAAAATTGGAATCTTTATCCTGCCAATAGGTCTGTGCAATTACGACTTTGTTTCAGTGAATGTGCAAAGACTGGAATTACAGATATGCTTAACTGTGTGCTCTGTGTACAGCTCTACTGAAGACAACAATACATTCAAGGCTAAGTTCCAGCAGAGACCTTGGTTAACACGGGTTTCTTAAAAACTGTTTATTTTATTGCAAGTGGGGTGCTGTTCTTCATGCCAAAAGGTTTAATTTACAAAAGTGCCATGAGATATATAACCTGGATATTTCTATATGGACTTTAGTTACTCCCTACAGCACTTTGAGGACATTATTCCACACTCTCTGTCAAGTTCGCAGAAGAGCAGGAAGTGTCCAAGTCACACATCAGAGAACTAATTAATTACCTCCTGCATAGAGAGCTCTAACAGAGAAAGATAGTGTGTGTGCTGAACTGAACAGCTATCAGCATTTGATCAGACCTAGTTCAGACACGCAGCAAGCCTTTTCAGTCCCCAGAGGCAGGAGAAGTATGCCACCTATTGGCAACACAACTTTTGCACAGAGAAGCTGTGGATCTCAACATGGAGAAAACCGTCATGTTCACGCACCTAAGCAAAGCATCCTGCACCTCGGCAGTGATGTGGAGGGGCAACCCAGCAGGGACAGAAGGTCTACAGAGAGAGGTGAAGCACTCCCGGTAGTCCGTGGCTACAGAAAGCATGTGCTCCGTACATCTCTGACCTTATCGCAGCCTTTGAAGTTGCAGAGGAGTGAATGTTTTTCCATACTTCAGTGGCAGATTGCACTTCATAGACCATGAGAGTTAGTTCTGTTGCATATAAATTCGGCACAGGGCACCCTGCTCAGGCTGCCTGTTTCCACCTAATTCTAGGCAACACCTGTGAGAATGAGCCCCCTACAAAGATGCTGGTGCTGGGGAAAGCGCTGTGAGCTGTGGATGGTGCAGGGCTCAGTTGCTGAGGATGATGGTCCCAAGTGCTTAGTGGTAAATGGGGCACCAGAGAGATCCTTGGCTCTCCCCAAAGCCACCAGTGCAATTCCTGCTTTTCTCATTAGGATTGAAAGCAAACAGCAAACTAAACCCTGCGAAGACTGTTGAGGAGGGAACACACAACGTTTTACTAAATCACACCTGCTTTGAGGCCATCTGGCTCTTCATCACAAATAGGTCATTTTGACAAAATTCAGCCCCCTGCTCCCTGAGAGTAGTGCCTGGGGAAATGCAGAGGTATCCAATGGCAGTCTGAAGTCTTCCTGCTGTAAGCAAAGGTTACTTTTCCGTTTACATTACTGTAGGGTGTGCTAGCATGAGCCCACAACATGAGCCTTCTCACAGAAGTGCCCTTCACATCATCCCAACGCTAGTTTTGCACCTGTTCGGTTTGGTTTGGGTTTTTTTCCATTGTCTTTTTTTTTTTTTTTAAAGAATGCTGATATTTTTAATCTAATTCCCTGCGCTGGGAGTGGAGGTTTCAGGCAGCTGGGGTAGTCTTACACTCATCTCCCATGGAAAAGGTTGGGAGTCAATTGTTCTGTTATAAACACAGTTCAGAGAAAGAAAGATATCAAATGTTCAATTATTTTGCTTAAACTGCACTGTTTTTTATAACATCATAGTTCCTCTCCTGTTGGCTTCCAGGGTGCGAGGGCAATGCTCTCCGGAAACCAGCTCTTCACATAACATGCCAGGAGCTTCTCCAGCAAAGCCAGGGTGTATGAGATCAAACTGTAAGTGCTGTTCCTGCTGTGACTGAAAGCTATCCTAGAAAGGAGTTTGCTACAGAGTTGTCTTTTTCCGCCCCAAAATTAATTCTGAAGTAGAGATGCAGTGCAGAGCTTGGACATTGAGGAGACTGTGCAACTGGCAAGTCATCAGAGCAACTGAGCTGCAGGAATACCTCTCAAAAAACAGTCTGACAAGTGCTTGTCAGTATAAAGCTAAGCAAATAACATCCTTGGTTTGTTCAGCAAATAAGGAGTTCTTTGAATTGATGATTTACATCTCCTCAGTGATGTGTTTGTTTAGAATTTCTGAGATTGTATGCATTTCACTGAGGCGATTTAATACCATATTAACCATCTGAGAGAGACACTTGGGAAGGTTGATGGAAGCCTTTTCCAATACAAAATCTGCCGAGAAGTAGCTGCAATTTAAAGAAACTTAAATTAATTCCTTCTGTGAATTGACGTGAAAAGCATGTAAAGCTCCTGAAAGCATTCCTACTTCTTATTTATCTTCCCTCTGTTTGGAGATAGCTATTTTCAGATACTTAAGTTCAGGATATATGGAGTACTTATCCAAACTTTCCTGCCTCTCCTCACATTTGTAAATGAAAACCTTTAATTTTCTTGACAGTCCAAAGCTTTTCATTTTTCCAAACCCAAACATTCAAAGTAAGTTTTTAGAGACCCATATATGTGCAGCTCCAAGAAAGATCCTTCTTGAGGTGAAGCACAAAGATATGAGGTACCACTCTCAAATAATGAAATAAGAGATTTCAATGCAAGGCTTTCTGGAAAAGCAAACTAACAAAAAGAAAGCCACAGAAGCTGGTATTTCAGTACGATTACTCCGTATGCTGACTTGTACGCTCATAGCTGCAAGCGCATTTCTTCTTATGCAAATTTGAGATGAGCTTATCTTTACTATCGCAGTAAGAGTAATGCTTCTGAAGATTAAATTATCATAGTCAGAGGTTCAGATACTAATTTGGGGTACAAAATCTGCAGTGTAAGTTGCTGTGTCAGGACAGGGAAAAGGCCAAGGATTCAGCTCTGAACTTATGGTCTACCTCTGAATTTGATTTCTCAAAGCATCTTTCTTCCAGCCGTGAGGTGAAATTTTCTTTTTAAGGAGTTGCAGTTTTGGGCTCAGACTTCTTTCTTATGCTCAGAGTTCTCTGAATGTGAAGATGTCAAAACAACTTAAAAAAAAATAAAAATACCCCACACATCTAATATCTGACCCAACAATTTTAGAGAATTGCTATATGAGTAGTTGAACAAAGAGAGCAGCTCTTGCTGCTTTAACAATAGGAAGAGACTTGCTGAATAATAAGAACGTGCCATTTATTTGGTGCTCTTGTTGGAAAGTATTTGTGTAACACTTCTGAAAATACTTTTATCAGAAAATGTTTTCATTGATCTTACACAGATCTTTTTAAATTAATGAAAGGCACTTTAAATAAAGAATGTGAAAAGCTCTTTAAGATAGGAGGTAACACTGATAAGGTACAACTCCTTAAAAATTATGAATAGATTTTTCCAGCTAAGTAACAGTCACCTGCCAGCAAAGTGGTGTGCAGGATTTGGAATTAGGATACTGTGGAACTTGCATAGAAGTTCCTTCCGCACACAAGTCTGCTCATGACATCAACAGGTGAATGTGTATCATAATTTGCCACAGCCCTCTTTTCAACTACTTTCAAGTCCTTCATTTCTAGTGATACTTTCTCAGTTAGCAATATAACTGAATTAATGTAGCTGAATTAGAAAACAATAGAATTACAGGCGACAGAATGAAAATTTACCTTGTTAGCATTTTTCCTCCCATGTACATGAAAGCCTCATTAAAATGAATGCTAATTCAGGAGCACAAAGGTATTCAAGGCAGCACTTACTCTTGTAATTAGTTTGCATTAAAGGCAATGGCATTGTGACTGTGTTTCATACACACACGCACACATACACACACAATATCTGTGTTTATTACCTGCTGGAAATAAATGAAACAATGAAACAAACAAACAAACTGCTTTATATTTCCTGACAAATAGAGGAAAAAAAAATTAAAACGTATATGCTTAAGAATGAAATGCTTTAATTCATTTTCTTAGCTGGTGGGAAGAGGAAGAATACGTCAGTAGTGGCCCTCAAGTCTGACTAGTTTCAGGTGTAGATGAATAGCCATCTTCTAGCTCCACCTACTGTAGCAAACTAAAATGACAGAAGCTTGATCTTCCCTCTTCTTTAAAAAACTTTTTAAAACCAGTATTCAAATCTCTCCCTACAACAGGAGATCAGAAATCAGCACTAAATTGGTGAAAGGAAATGAACTGATATAAATACAGAATGGCAGACAGCAGGAGACAATAGTGCAAAATTGACAAGGTAGGGAAAAAATTGTTTTGGAAAAAGAAAAAAGAGGCTCCACAGTATCGTAGGTAGCTGGACTGTCTGGGACAATCAGGGGCTTTTAGACTATTTTTCTGGTTATCATTAGAACTCTGGGGAAAAAAAGTAGTTTTTATTCCATTTAAAATAACTTTTCGAGGTAGCAAAGAGGTTTCTTATACTGCCTTCATTGAAACCACGATCCACTAAAGTTTTCATGGAAACTCAGGCACAGAGATTGTTACCTCCTTTCTTGTCCAGAGATAAGCTAGCCTAGCAGTACAAATATTTTATATAAAGATAGAAAAGTAACAGCTTGAACCTTGTTGTTCTGCATTCCAGCTGAAGGCTGTTTCCATTAAGATTTTCTAAGCTGCACAAAGAGAAGCCATTTCAAGGACTAATTTCAGAACTAATCAATTGTTTACTTAAAAAGTGGTTACTGTAGAAATTATCATTAAGGCCTGGCAAGACTCAAAGTAAAACACAAAATATAAGAAGAAATATTTAACCTCCTCGCTGATTCTTGTGTAGTCCATATGCTGCACTACCTAAAATGGTTGTAATAATGAAAAATAAACCAAAACACATTACTTGTTCACTACAGCTGGCTTTGGCTTGA
The DNA here is from genome assembly GCF_016699485.2 of Gallus gallus. Lineage (NCBI taxonomy): Eukaryota > Metazoa > Chordata > Aves > Galliformes > Phasianidae > Gallus > Gallus gallus. Next base: position 50,321,450 of record NC_052535.1, on the reverse strand, counting down.
AGGCTCTCGCTCATACTTTGAGGTTACAAATCCATAATACAAAACTGCAGAGTACACTGAGTGAATACAGCTATGCCACTGAATGGCAACGATCTACTCACGCACTCCTAGTAAATATTCTGTCTATTCAGTTACTGCTTGTGAAAAAAACAGCATATGATTATTTGGCAGTTTTTGGTGACTGTACAAAAAGCTCACAAATTCATTTGAACATTTATCTATACACAGCTCTCTCTTTTTCCCCAACAACTAAAGCACACGCTAGCATAAGGTGAATTCCTGATAGATTTCAATCACTAGAAAAAAAAACTAGTTCAGAAAAAGAACCAAAGGAGAGAAGCTATAAATGAGTTATGATACAGAAAACGTGTTTTGGTGGCTAAGAGGAACATAGATAGTAGGGTTATATTTATACTGTGGGTAGATCTCATGTTGTATCGCTTCAATTCAGAACTCTTTTCAATTCAAATACTTGGGGAAATTTATACCACTCTATATCATATATTTAATTCAGAAAAGCGTATTAGAGGTTGATCTACCTAAACATTCCCCCTCAAAAAAGCCTTTCTCTGCAGTGACCATATAGAGGTTAGGCTTCTAGGTTAAGTGCTAGTAACCTAACCTGTTGGTTTTTATCTTTTATAGCACTTGAAGGGAATCCAAAAGAGATCCAGAAGCTCATCAGATAAAATTTGCCTCAATTTGCCACGGGATTTTTCCATTTTATACTCACAAAACGTATAGTCACATTTGAAAACATGTGAAGCAAATTAGAAACCAGAAATCTACTTTCAAAAATTATTTATCTTTTTTAAAAAAAACTTAAGTTTCACAAACACTAATAAATGTTGGGGTCCCAGTGGGCTAAGCCATTTCTTAAATAAGATAAAGACTCGGAAATTACTAAATGTATTACAGAACGAATGTCCTTCTTGCTTAATGCTTCAGATCAATTACTACCTAATCAACCCTTTAGAATTTAAACTTTAACATACTATTATAGACCGGTAGTACTGGGAGAGTACATAGTAGGGTATGAATTGGTGATGAGCCTGTAAAACTCAGTGTGAAAAACAGTGAAGTTCAAGCATTAAGTAGATTGATTCACTGGAGGTTTTGCTCTCTGGGCTTGTTTTAAATTTCTCAGTTAAAAACAAGTGGAAAGTGAGACAAAACTAGCACAATATTGTACTAATTGTGAATGGCAATAATCAGAATGTGTAGTATCAGGATCTGAGAGAGAAGATGAATAACTTTCAAGGCACCGAAGCAGGATATACATATATATGTTTATGAATGCTTAAAATGGACACTGGTGTGGATAAGCATGGCAAACGGCAAAATCATCTGGCTTACCACATCAAGTGTAGGCAGAAGTCACTACTGAATAGGCCTTTGTTTTGGGTGCATTTGAATGGTAGTATTGATGTTAGTGCTTTACCTTCTGCATGGAGAGAGGTGCAGTCCCTTGATGAACAGTGCTGCTGTGACTCTAAGCAGTCCTTCCAGGCAAACGCTGAACTTGTTCAAGTCAGACTTTCTTTACTCACAAAGTCACACCAGCTGAGATACTCACAGGATGTGTTCTGGAATGGAGAAACACAGATACTGAAAAAAGTTAAAGCAGTTACCATGGCTGCATAAAAATAGTTTATCATCTTTTTTTTTTCCATGAATAGCGTGCTACTATTAAAACTGACTTTTAAACAATCTGAAAACATATATCACAGAAAAAGTAATTATCTCAACGTGGATACATTTGTCATCATCTTCTTCTTTTTCCCTTTGACATGAACAGCAGTAATTGCATCATTGCTGAACAACCTTGATTTTGTAGTTTAAAATAATTAAGTATGGTCTAATCTGTTTGTTTGGGTTTTTTTGTTCTGTTTTGGTTTTTTTTTGAGGCAATGCTATGCAGCAAGAAGGTGCAGTAGCCCAGTCTTTTTGGTACATATGTTGAAGGAATACAGCAATTTGGGGTTTGCAGTTCCCAGAAACATATGAATAAAAATGCTGCAACACACACAGAAGTTGCAACAATTGCGTCCCATTAAAGCTGTGAGCATTGAAGACATCCAATGACACGAATTCGCCAATTCTATAACCAGTGAGAATGGCATGGTTCGAGTTTTTTAATACCTCATTTAGATAATCGTCTCATCTGGAGATGTGTAACTTCTGTGCTCCTCCCATGTTTCCTCCCACTCTCACAAATATTACAACTAGAGGTAGTCATTTGTGAGATGAAGTGATAAAAATGAGGAGGAGGGTCGGTGTTGGGCTGGCTGCGTTCAGCTTCCTTAAAAGGTTGTTGTCCTTTAGCACTTACAGAGAATCAACCAAAGCAGTTGTATTCACAATAGGAAAGCTGCTACTGAAATTGGCTGGAGAGAGACGAGAGGAAAATGCAGCTTTGTGGCAGCTGCAGTAGTTCTGAGCGGGGGTTCAACATTTGGAAAGTCTTAACAAAACTAGAGAAAAAATGAATGTAACCTCTGCCAGAAAGAAAGGCATTTCAGCAACTCAGAAGTGTTGATTCAGTGCATTATCAAAAAAGTTATCAGAGCTAAAGTCAATATTCATTTTTTAATTGGTGTGCATTAAGAACGAGACACTTTCTTTCACCTTTTTTTCCCTCATCTGATAATTTCAGACATTCTGATCATCATTCAAACTTCCCTGGGGTGAAAAAATACATAAGAAGTATGAGATGAGTGTGTACAGAGCGTGTTTAGGAGTGCTGGAATGCACGGCACAGAGCATAGGTGGGCTCAATTAGGAGACCTATGTATGAACCAGGAAGGAAAGGGTGCATACTTAAAATCGAGGCAGAAGAGGAGGGAGAGGCAAAAACCATATGTACAGTGTGAAGCTATGCATATTATGTACTTGCATGTGTCGTCAGGGTCACCAAGACTCAAAGCAGTACTAACTTTGTCCACTTCTTGCATCAGTTCTAATTGCAAAGCAATATCCCTGCTTCCTGATTTTAACGGTAATACGTCCTCCAGTAGCAATAAACAAAAGTGAAAGCAGATCCATGCTGATGTTTGCACCACACAGTAGGTTTAAACACACGAGTTGTCCCACGGAACTTTTTAAAGAATCTCCCCCACATCAGACAGCCCTTGAAAGCATTCACTGAATGCAGACCTTGGGTTTTCCTACTATTGACATCTGGTATAGAGGCCAATAACTGAAAGAGACTTGAATAAACACTGAAGTAGAGGTCACAGATGAAAGGGATAATGAAGGATGATTATTTTTCTAAAGATTTTCTGCAGCTTTCTGCTAACAACAACAACAACAACAGTCTGAAGTTACTCAAACTCACAATCTCACAAAAGGAAATGTGTTTGTTGGGCATTACTTTCCTGATTAGATCCTGTTAGATCTATCGTGATGTCAGCCATTGCCTCAAAGCCCTCTGAATGGGAAACACACCATTGGGTCAGGCACTCATGTGGAAATTGGGATACAAGAAGTAAAACCTTAATTATTTAGTCCTTCCTCATAAATTAGTCTTGATGATTATTACGGTATCTATAAGAATGTTTTATTTGGGGGTTCTAAAATATAAAATGCTATTATGCAACCAATTGAAATTTCATGCCTTCCCAAAACGTTGTTTAATCCATTGATTCATGTCTGACTTTCATGAGCAGCTTTTCCCCATGACAAAAAAAAAAAAAAAACCCAACAGGTTACCAGCGTGATGAATCTAACACCAGGCTTCTCCAAAGGCTACAAGTGCTTTTACTGCTGCTGCACTCGTACAGGGCTCAAACTAGCAGGGAGAGGAGGTAGAAACTCTGTGTTATAAAAATGGAGGAAAGCAATTTGTTCTACGCTGCAAGATTAGAAGGAGCAACTCTTTGATCAGAGCAGAGGTCACTATCAGAAAAGAAACTGAACAAATAGCCTCAGATAGGCCATGCTGTTTGTGCCAGGAAGAGCAGTGCTTTGTAATTATTCAACCTTATCCAGGGTTCGATAACACAACACTGACTGATAAAATTACACGGTTGCTTTCGTTAGCAAGAAACTAGGCTTGAGCCATCAAGCTTACCAAATTAAATGATTACTTTGAAGTAATACATGAACGAAAGTGCAGGTTTGTAGCAGAACCAAACTGAGCACTGCTGCAGCCCTGCTTGGCTGAGACCAGCTCAGCAGAGGGCCGATCCCTCAGTGCCACTTCCTGGCCTCACGCTGCAGTGCTGAGACCAGGAGGGCAGCTCCCTGCTAGCAGCTCAGAACTTGGTGCACTTGGTCCATCTGTCCTCTGCCAGGTGCTTTGACAGCCAAAGAGATTTAAGACGCGCTTTTCCCGTGTTAAATCTTCTGTTAAAGAAGTCAGTTGCTTCTTAGATCAAACTATAAAGACCAGGTCACATCTCTTAAAAATAAGCACTGCATTTTTCACACATACAACAATAACCTCAGGAGATCAGACTGAGTTTACTTGTATTAGCCTACAATTCAGTTTGTGGTGACTACGACCAAACAGAATCCTTAACTTGTGCTTGTGTTCCGCTGTACCGCAGTCAAAACCCACACGAGAGGACAGAACTGTTATTCTGACAGATCTGCCAACGTGTATCACGTGCTGTTTTGTTGCTGTGATTTTTGTACAGCCGCAGCAGGAGGTGGGAGTGAGGTGGCTGCAACGTTCCGCTCGTTCCTCCTGGATCACCCCCAGCCTGTCATCTGCAGAGCTATTTATAAATCTACTTTAGCTCTCCGTCTCACACCTGAACATTGGAGGTTAGGAGTGACAACTGGAGCGGGGTGACTCGCAGATAATGCCACAACTTCATAGCGCTGCTGGATGCATGAATGCAGCCCTGTTATTAAGAGCATGGGTTTTGGTGGGGTGTGAGCTGGGGGGAAGCTCTGCAGACGTGCTTTTGTAACAACCATCAGTTATTTGAGAATTCCTCAGAACCAATGCTGGTTTCGGAGGTGCTGCAGGCGCAGCTGGCTCTTTCTGACATCATCCAACTTAGACAAAAGGCAGCACGTAAGATGAAGGAAATGAAACACACGCTCCTGTAAAGCATCGGCCTCTTCTTCCAGGTAACAGGGAGGGGACAGAAGGGAACGGCCTTACGTTGTGCCAGGGGAGGCTCAGGTTGGGCGTTAGGAAAATAAAGCTAACTGCAAAACCTCACTGGCCGAGCAGTCCCTGTCAGCGCGTACCCTCACGTGCTCCTGTGGTTAGAACACACTTCCCTTGCTGATTTCCAGCAAGTCTTAAAAAAAAAAAAAAACAATAAAAAACCAACTGAGTAGGAAACCCCCATTCTTTCAAGGACCAGCGGCCTGCATTCGGGGGCCGGGACACTTTTGCTACTGCTGGGATTAACCCGCACCACGCAGTGGAAGCTCTGCCGTTTTCCAGAGGGAAAAGAAAACCGAGTACTCCAGTTCACGTCCCGTGTGCGCGCTGGGGGCGGCAGGCCGGGCAGGGCCTGGCAGCAGGGCACGGTGACACAGCCGAAAGACGTGCCCGAAACGCACGGCCGAGGCGGCACTGCGGTGCTGCCCGTTTTGTTGGCGACGCGACGGACTCCGCCGTTCGGCAGAACCGGGCGGGCCGCCTCGGAACGCCCAGCGCCCGCGTGCAGTGCGCGCCGCAGCTCTGCTCGTCGTTTGAAGTGCGCGTGGGGAAATGACCGAGGGCAAAAGGCGACGGGAACGCGGGCCGGGCCGCCGGGCCGCCTCGCGCACCAACGGCGGCCGCCAACGGCGGGGCCGAGGCGCGACACCGCCGCGCGGGAGGGAGGGCGGGGCGAGCGCGGCCGCGAGTCGAGGCGAAAGGGCGGAAACGGCCGCCCGGCGCCGGTGATGACGTTTGAAGCGCTTCCGGAGCCGGGGCGGTGAGCGCGGCGCGCACGGAAGGGGTCGCAGCCAGGAGGGTTCCGCGACGGGGCGGGCGCGGGGGGGCGGGCGGCGCGGCGCGAGGCCGCGCGAGCCGGGCGGCGGCCGAGGCTGAAGCGGCGGCCGAGGGGGGGCGGGCGGGCGCGGACGTTGCGGCGCCGGGAGCAGGCGGGCGGCCGGCGGCGACAAGTATCGCGAGAGGTGGCGCGGCGCCGGCTCTAGAGGTGACCGAGGCAGCGGCGGCGGCCCCGGGTGCCTCCTCCTTCCTCACCGGGGCGGATCGGCGTGGGCGGCCATGGAGAAGGCGGCGGAGGGAGGCGGCGGCGGCGGCGACGCCGGGAGCGCCACGGCGGGGCCCGGTCCCCCGGAGGGGCTGAGCGGCGGGGCCGGCTCCTCGCCGCCGTCGTGCTCGGCCGGGGCGGCGGCGGCGGCGGCGACGGCGGCGGCGCCGCGGGGGCTGGTGCGGGTGTGCGACCTGCTGCTGAAGAAGAAGGCGCCGGGCAAGGCGAAGCGCGGCGGGCGGGCGGGCCGGCCGGCCAGCAGCAGCGAGAGCGGCGGCGGCGGCAGCGAGAGCAGCAACAACGGCAGCGAGGAGGAGGAGGAAGAGGAGGATGAGGAGGAGGAGGAAGAAGAGGAGGTCTCCGAGGTACGACGGGCGGGGAGAGGGGCGCGCGGCCGGCCTCGGCGCTCCGCTTTCATAACGGCTCCCGCGGGGCCCCGCCGCGAGGGCAGGAAGGGGGCAGCACCGCGCCGGCCTCGTGGCGGGCGGGAGCGGCGGCACGGCTCTGCTCGCGCCGGGGAAAGGCGCGGGGGCGGCCCCGGGACGTGGGGGGCGGAGGGGAGGGGGGAGTCGGGGAGCCCCGCGGCGCTCCGCTTTGTGTCCGCGCCGTCCGAGTGGACGGGGAGAACTGAGGCGGGGGGGGTGGGGGCGGGCGGCGCTGGGGCCCGGGAATGGATCGGCCCGAAGGCGTGCAGGTGGGTTTGCGGCGAGGGCGAAGGCTGCTCGAGAGCCCCGGGCGTTTTGCTCTTGTCCAGAGAGTTCTCCGAAGCTGTCAGCGGCCACCGCGTAAATGTAAGGCTGAAAGGAGCTCAAGGAAGCGCTGACAACTTGGCTGTCGTTTAATGTGGCCGTTTCAGGTAGGTATCGCTGCAAGAGACCGATGAAGACCCGAGCCCCTCTCCCATTTGCATGGGTGGTCACGCAGAGCCGCTGTGCTGAGCAGCCTCGATTCTGTGATTGAGCTAATTATGTTCAGTATTGGTTTGGGTTTTTTTAATCTGTTTTTAGGAAAGCGAGCATCGTGTTAGTAGAAGCTTTTGAAATGGGAGGTAGGCAGCCATAGTCACGTACAGAAGTATTACACCTAAGAGCTGGCAGTCCTACGGAGGTTTGGTTGCTCTTTGATGGGGTCCGTTGGGTTTTGCATGATGTGTGGTGAATGGGTGGGGGCTATCTGGTGCCACAGGAGATGTGTTGGTTGATAGCTCAGCACTGAGATGAGCTGTATGGGACAGCAGCGTTCAACAGAGTTTGCGTAAAGGGAAACTTATTGGCAAAACCATAGGTTTGCTTTGTATCTGTAGCCGTTCACTGAAGTGGCTTCTTATACAGATGGATTTCCAGAGGCATTGTGGATGGCATGGCGAGAAAGGTGAAGATAACAGAAGTATGTGTAGTCATAGCTGATGTGAGCAGTTGCATGCTGTGCCTTACGTAGCCGGAGGTACCTGTTTAATATGGTTGAAGGTAGTGTACAGAGATGAAAAAGCAAATGATCATTAAAATATAATGAGGCAGCAGAACAACGCTTTATTTATTTATTTATTTGACATAACTTCCAGATTTTGTAGGTATCGATAGCTGGGGAGGTAGCTTTGGCATCTGGAAGCTTCCCTGGTTGTTTCATCCTAGTCATGGTATGTAAGTAAATGAAGGCTTTCCCAGGCTGAGTGGCCTGGCTTTAAATACTAAGCAAAGGCTGGTAAACAACAAGCAGAGCATATTAAGTCCAGGTCCCGTGAGGAGCTGTATGGAATCTGCTAAATTAATATGGATTCTTGGTCGTTCAGGTTGTTTTTTAAAAAACAAAAAACAAACAAACAAAAAAACCAAAACCATGTCCTGGTTGTTTTTTTTTCTCCCCACTGCCTTCAGGATGGCACGATATAGCATAGCACATGCACAGCTGAAAACACAGTTCTTAGGTATGTGAGCATGAGGATGGCCTGGGTGATGGAGCAGAGGATCTAACTTCAAAGTACTTCCTAACAGCTCCTGGGGAGGAAATGTGTTCTCAGCAAATGGGAGTTTTCCTTATCTGAAAGCACCTTGATGTTTAATTTTGACTTTTAAAAGCTTTTTTTTTTTTTTGGTTCTTGGAATTTTTTTGCTAGGAGGCTTTTCATTTTATGTCTTTATTTCAGTTCAGGCTTAACTTGATGCACATAGCTTGTGTGGCTTTCAGCAGCTGGATTGCTGTCTTCTGACTGCTGGCAATCTGGAAGGCACATGAAATGAAACCAAATCAGAGTTTATGGTTTTGCTGTAAATGGAAACTATTGTGGAAGCGCTGCATTTGTTGGTGTTCCCTCCCAGCCTTTCTGTTCGTTAACTGTGTGAACTTGGGGCAGTTTCTTAGGCTTTTTTTTTTTCTTTTTTTGCCGTTCCCATTCCTAATACGTTAAGGCTTCTCTAATCTCTGAGCTCAAGTACTTGTAGGCTTCCCTGTTAATGAGATGGGTTTTGAAAATGGGGAGTACAGTAGCAACAAGTCAAAGGAGGTATAATTGGAAACCTGGCAGACTCTAAATCACAAAAACCCCATGAGTGGAAAGACATTGTTTTGGCTCAGTTGTTGCTGAGCTAATGGGATGGAATAAAAAGTTATAATCAGATGTTTTCATCTCAGTCTGTTTCTAAACTCAGATCTCAGTGTGGAAGCATAGGGGCTGGATGTAGCTCTGGGAGAAGTTAAATCGAGTTTTCATACCAACAGCTTAATGAACTCCTATTACGGTGCTGGTGGCAACCTCTAAGCTTGCTTTCTGAAATTGCAGCAAAGAGCTGTTTGTCAAAAAAAAACACTTTAGGTAGCACGGTCCAGTATTGTCTGTAAATGGCAAGTTGCCTTTTTCCTATCCACTGGTTTATAAAGAATGTCATCTCTTTTTAGCACGTAGGAAGAGAAGTCTTAAGATGAGAGGAAAGTAACAGGAGAAGTGACGCAGCAGAGGAGGTCAACTTGCATGCTTCCTGGCAGAATTCTGCCCTTGCTTGATGAGTGATCGCATGTACAGCAAGCAAAATGATTCTGTCTTCAGAGAGGTAGCCTCAAAGGCTCGTTTAAGGAGCTGGAGTGTTAAATAGGACTGCGGTGACTCCTTGATCGGGTGAAAACTCGCAACAGGTCTGTGCAGTCAGGCAAAATTTGCACAGATGCAGTTACATGTGGGAAATGTCATCGCTGAACACTTCGAAGTGTTTAAGAGTGAGATGAAGGAACGTCTCTGGAGTCAGAATTATGTGGGGAGTGTCACAGAAGGCTGTACTCTTAAGCCAAACATTACATCCTGACTTGGCTGTGTACAGTTTCCTCTGCCCTGTTTAACGTGATCTGTTGCTGATATGTAAATACATGAAACATGCATAGAAAAATGCCCATCACGTTTCACGTGCTTTGGACCAAGTCCAACGTCTGTCTTCTGAGCTTCTGTAAGATTTTAGGGATACGAGTCCAAAAATAATGGGAGAGGGGGCAGATCAGGTGAGTGAAGGCTGACATATGTTGTAAGGAGTTTGAATATTGATTATTAAGATTGGTTGAGAACTTCTGTTGTTATCTTTCTAAACAAAAACACAGTTTAGCAGTTCCTCTGGATGGGTTCAGGTAAAACAGGTAAATATGCAGGCATCATCAAAGTGTTCTCTTATGTATCAGTTTTGCTTAACATTTGTCTTCAATAAATAGTAAAATGCATTAGGATGTCACTAAACAAAAGTTTAATTGTGTAATATAAAGCTTGTGTACAGGTTGATTTTTGCCTTTGGACTTACGCAGGATGTTTGCTGCTGCTGACACTGAAGTTCACAGAATCATAGAATGGCCTGGGTTGAAAAGGACCTCAGAGATGATCGAGTTTCACCCCCCCTCTGCCGTGTGCAGGGTCACCAACCCCTAGACCAGGCTGCCCAGAGCCACATCCAGCCTGGCCTTGGTCATTTCTTTCTTTAATATCATACCCATTTTACAAGGGTGTGAGTTCAGCCTTCCCCTCGATCAAAGAGTCTCATGATAAACAGATGTAGATCAATTTTGGAGTTGTGTGTGCTTATCTCCTTCTCTCTTTCACCCCTCAGCAATAGGTCTACTTTGATACTGCATTCTTGGATGGCTTCTACAAATGTATTTATTAAGCACCGTCTTCAATAATGTTGGGTGTACCCGAAAGCACAGCCCTACGCAAAGGATATTCTTGAGAATTCTCAGCTGTTGATGGAGCAGTCTTGTTTTTACTTTGGCCTCGTAGCTTCTGTAAATATAAGTTCACTCTTGTTTTTTCAGCTGCAATTGAATGAGTAGTTGAACTGGTAAGAAGTCAATAAAACAGCAGAACACCGCCAGTTTGCTCCAATCCCTTCACACGGAGGGAGCTTCTCCAAACTGCTTATTTTAGTTCCAGATACAAGGTGCTAATCTGAAAATTTGAGCTTATTGGTGTGCCTTCAAGATTGTCACAGACGCACAATTATAGTCCATCGAAGTGTCAGACTAAGCTGTTTATTTCAAGCATAACATTTATTTCCTTAATCTTTTTATCCTGACCGTCTTAATATGACTCCTGGAATGAGAGGCTTTTGGCTTCTGCGGGGATGCAGAAGAGCCAGTATGTCTCGCTTGACTGCTGTTGATTGCGTTCTCTGTACTGCTGTTACTCTGAAGATGAGTAGCATGAGGGATCCCTGGGAGTAGAAGATTTTGCTCAAAAATCCCTGAAGTGTCAGTGCTGGTAGAGCTGTCCGTGGCTGAATCCCACCGTAGAGTGTTGGAGTAGTGCAATCTGCTGTAACTGACCCCAGGAAGTAGTTAACCGTCCCTTCCTTATTGTTTGGCAGAGTAGGCTCCACTAAAATCAGTCTGAAAAATGGGAATTGTGTTTTGGCTGGTGTTGCCATTCCTTGCTAAGCAACCTTCAGCTGTTACCTCGCTGTGCAGAAGGTGTTTGAGATATGTCCCCTTACTGAAGGAGTAAAGCTGGTAGATCTCATGTGCTTGGGAAGGGAATGAGAGTACTGTTACAGGCTGAGGTCACAAGCAAGATATACGAAGGTGCTTTCGTATGCCTAGGGAAAGTTCTAGCTGTGCTGAGCTGATAGATGATGTCTGGTTAGAGCTAGTGCATAGTTAAATCAATCTTGGGGACCTCCGTCTAAATTGCTAAAGACTATCTGGGTCTAAAACAACAACAAAAAGCCCCATGCATAAAATGACCTCCGCAGGAGGTGGAGTTGGGTGTTGGTGGCACCAGGTGAATTCGTTTATTCCCTCCAGTACTTCTATGGGAAACAGAACTCCTGTCTGCAGGCTGGAGCCAAATGCCCATGTTTTGAGGTAACAGTTCAGTCCTTCGTAGAGAATGGTTTGTCTGGAAGAGATGCAGATGAGATGTGAGCAGATCTCCTTATCTGTCAAGTCTGAGGTCAAACTGGATTAGATACATTCATTTTCTTCATCTCTGTTTTGGAAGCAAAACTGTCAGTACCTATTTAGAATGAAGTTTATTTGGAAGCTTTATTTTGGTATTGAAAAATCAATGCTGCAGATCCTAGATAGGTAAGGAGGTTCTCTTTCCCAGTGTTAAGGAAATCAGCCCTCTCAACTTGGAGTAAAGTATAAAAAAGTCCACAATGTGCATTTCGTTTATTTTAAGCCACTTGAGGTGGGATCCGTGGCTGCATTGGTAGGCAGCTTGTTTGTTCTAAAGTGCTGATGTGCTTCTGGTTCTGGGATGCTACGGCACCTCAGGTGATTAAGCTGACACATCTTCTTGAAGGTGTGCTTCTGCAGCACTGCATTTCTATTCAGTTCTCACTGAGTGGTCAGGTGGAGACTTTATCTTGCTACTCCGAGTGTTCGTCAGCCACATCTTTCCACCCTGTATGTAATCATATACTCATAGTTGTCTGAGGAGCTGAAGCCACATACAGGTGCTTAACTGTCCCGTCACCTTATTTCCATATTAAGTAACCGCTGTATGCCAGACTGAAAACCAGGTGTGAGACCAAGCGTGTCCTAAATGTATCTGAGTTGGTGGCTGCACTATTTTCTTCTAGGTCAGGTGTTGTACGCGCTATGATTATGGATGCGTTACCCAAAGGTACTTTTGACAAATACAAATCACTGTTTTATACGCAGGCTCTTCTACTCAACAGTATTTTAACTAGACCCTCCAGGCCTAAAAGTGGATTGGCATATTCTAGAAAATAAGCTGAAATTAACCTGGGCTTTTTTTTCCTGCTCCACTCCAGTATCTTGAGTTGGTTGTAGTGTTAATCATCAGAGTGGGTAGTGTGTCCAAGTCTGCAGCTGTTAAGATGCTGAAACATCGAGCTTGGAAGACATTTGGAGTGTTTAGTATGATGAAATGTTTGTAGCTTTGGCTTCTGTTCTCCTTGAGTTCAACTTGGAAGAGTCAAAAAGTTAAGTGCCCACGTGTTAAGTTCACGTCCTGATTATTATTATTTTGCTTTGGTTCAAATTAAAGGCATTTTACACAGTAACAAGACTTTACGTTGCCACAGAGGCTGCCTTAGATGTGGGCTCACTGTCCCCCTTCCCCAAACCCCAAAGCTCCTGAGCCTCTGCAAGGACTGCTTTGGGGAGCACAGCTTCAGCAGGCGGAGAACATCTGAATCCTCTCTGTGGCAGGGAGTGACTCAGAGATAAGAGGAAGAAGGTCGTTTCTATCCTCCCAGTTTTTCCCATACACAAGAATAGAATGAAACAGTTCGTTCAGTGAGAGAGGCTGGAGGTCCCCGGTACCTCTGGTGTCTGTAAGGTATTCAGTGAGTCGCATGTTTTCCTGTACCTGAGCTTTGCCATGTAAAAACTTCAGGCGGTTTTTCCTTTTTGTTCCTCTTGTCCTGAAGTGTTCTCCAGAGGAATATCCCTTCTTTGCTGGTTGTGCAGCCGTGAATTGTTCTCCTCCGCGGAATGGTGAACAATGCTTTAATGAAGTTGAAAATGTGAGCTCACGGCACGACGGAGCTTCTTTGTGAAGCGCTGGGTGTCAGCGTGGGCACGGAGCCCACTGGAGTCAGGGGAGTCAGGTGCGCGGGAAGGTTGTGGTGAGCCCGCTGCTGGGGAGGAGGAAACAAAAGCAGCCATTGCTTCTGCCGGCAGCTTGGGGAACGATCTCATTTAAATAGCTGAGCCGCGGAAAAAGCACTCTCGCAGCTGATGGGTCCTCGATCCAGTTTGTCAGGCAGAGGCAGGGGAGCTTGTGCTGACACAGCGAGGAGCCCGAAAGGAAGAGCCGGGAGCTTGGATGGGGAGGAGGGCTGAGGGCTGCCTCTTCTGGCAAAACGATTCATTTAGATGCCTGTCAAAGAAACGCTTGCATTGTCTTTGAGGAGCGGAGTTGCCGAGAACGCTACAGATCTGTGAGAATTCTGGTATTAAAGGACAAAGCAATCCTCTTCACGGCTCCTTTGGATGTGGGGTTTGAAAGTGGCTGCCGGAGTCCTGGAAAGATAAATGCAATTTTTTTTTTCTTCCAGCTTTGAAACTTAAAAGCTTGAGATAAAATCAGCACTGACATATTTTTATTCTCTGGTGTTCCTTACAGATCTTTAAAGCAGCGTGTTACGGGTAGATCAAAAGAGAGGATTGAAGTAGTGTTGCGTTCAAACATTGCTCCATGTTTTAAGTGTAACCACTGCCGCTTTTGTATCACTTAGCGGAATGCAGACAGGAGGCACTTTGTACGCCGACCACTGTAAGATGGACACAAAGCAAAGCTGGGATGAGTGCGGGAACTGTGCTACAAATAACCAACCTAATTTTAAGAGAAAGAGCGCTTACTTTCAACTTAGCAGTCTGTTAGATAGACAAACATATGCCTTCTGTCCATCTCAGAAGTGAAGTTAGCATAACAGCACGCTGGTATTTTTGTGAGGCATCAACTCGATAAAAGATCTCCTCAGTGATAAATATAGTAGCAAAGTTTAGCATGTAAACATCCAAAAGGGCTTTTCTGAACCCTGCACGTGTGGGAAGTGGCGGTGCTTCTCAACTTGTGTGTAAAATCAATCTAAATCTACTTGTGTCTTTGAGATGGGTTTTTTCAGTACGTGTATCTATGTAACGTTGGGTTCTCCAAACATCTTTATGACACGATATGGCATAATGGGTTGAGTTGATCTAACGTTGTACCTCTGCCACAAGTGGGGAATCCTTCTCTGATCTCTTACCAACCGTACATTTAAATGGCTTCAGTTGTGCCCGCTCACACTGCAGCGGATCACTGGCCTGCAGTCTGTCCGAGAGGTGCTATTGTGGCTATGAAGGGAGAAGGGGAAATAGCTGTGAGGAGTTCTGGTTGTTTTTCCTTTGGAGTCTGGAACCAACCTGTTGTGTCAGCTCAGGACCTGTTTGTGGGATTGGATTGATCCTCTCCAGCTGCATGTTGGTGCAACAGCTCTGCTGAATGACAAGTTTGTTCTGCAAGTTAATAGAGATGCTAATTCCTTCTGTGTTTTGGGAAGTTGCATGCTACTCTGTCCCAGCGTTGCTTAGTTAAGTGAGCTTATGACCTCAACCTGAGTTTACTGGCAGATATCTTTCCCTTCACTAACTTGATGGATGTTACTGGCTCTGAAGATGCATACGGAGCAGTACCACCTAGTAGGCACTTCCTTGAGTGAGTTAGATGTGAAATATGAGCGGTAGTACTCTCAAAGAATTGTACTTAAACTATTCCTACATGTGAAACAAAAATGTGCTGCAGGTGTTGTTAGTGGTGGTTTTCATTGTAGTCCAGAGCTGGGTATGCAGTTTTTCCAAACCATAGGAACATGTTGTTAGTAGGAATAACTTGAGCAATGTACGGTGCAGCAAAAGCACAGTCTGGGAAGTATTTAAAGTGTACGCTTTAACATTTGTGATAGCAGGCAGTGGGTGTTCTGTTTAACCTCCAGTAACTTGTAAAGCACTCGATTCAGTGAGGTCCTGGTAAGGTGTTTCCTTTAGGCTCTGTGTGAATGATTTGATGTGAATGCAGGAGGAGAGTGAGATGTCTATGCAAGAGAGCGTGCTTCTGGTGGGTCGAAAGGGGACTTCGTTGTCAGTGCGGTGAACGTTTCTAGCTGAGTTAAAACCTGAAGGTTTTTCATTTTTTGTACTCTTAAAAACCTTCAGTTAGTCTGCAGCTAAAATCAGGCTCTTAATTGTCAGTTCACCTTGTACCGAGGAAGGCAGGTGTTTGTGACTTCATTGTTGTGCATTTCTTTGAGTAATCTGAGATAAACTGAATGTGTGTGTTGTTTTTTTTTTTTTCCCTGAAGATTTGAGAAATGGTTGTCGGAAGGTCCTGAAATGCACTGAGCAAGCAGCATTCAGCTAAGAAGGATTTTAACCTGGCAGCCAGTTTGCCTGTGCTGATGGTAAATGCCCTGAGTTCTGCTGGGAGGTTCTCAGCATTTCTTGACCTTTCGAGCAGCTTCAGATGGAACAAGTGAGCAGCTGCATTACAGTCAACATAGGAGTCTCTCATTGTTTTTATCCAGTTTTTGTACTTCTTCAGCCTTTTTTTTTTTTTTACCAGTCTGCTGTCTGTTAAATTTCAGGCTTGATATTGCTATTGATAAATGGAGTAGTTCTAATACTGAGTTCAATCTCTGAACTTGAAGATGCCATCCGAGTGCCTTTGGGAGCTTTCCAAAATAAAGAAACTAAGTGCAATATTGTGGGTTCTGCTCGTTTTCCTAATGGTTAGGCTGAGTGTGGAAATAAGATGAAGGAAGTTGAAGCTGGTTTACTGACACCTTGCCTAAACGTAGAACTGTTAGAAAATGTCTTTGGTTTACAGCTGAAGGAATGGAGACAGGAAGATTCTGATCCAGCAGATCTTGAATTTGAATTTTTCAGGGAAACCATCGTATCAGCATTGAATTACCTGCATGATTCTACTCCAGAGAAAATCATGGGCTTATCTTCTTAGAAAGGGGGAAAACTGACGTTGAAAGTCAGTTCTTTTGTGTGAAGGTTTGCTAATTGTCTGTGTGGAATGTATTTGCACTTGAACTCTTAAGGAAATTCCAGTGGCTGACCACTGTTATCTGTTAAAACTGCTGTATATCTTTATGTCATTTTTTTCATGGTGGTGTTGGGGGGAATGAGACAAGACTAATTGAAAACATTAACCAGGTGCTAATGTGTTTTCATAAAGTTTAATGATTAAAGAACTGGAAACAAGGAACTCGTCTCCTACATGTTGTGTTCAGTCCTGTTTACGGTTACCGAGTTCTACATTATAGTTCGTCAAGGTCAGAATGTGTCATGTCACAGCAATTGTAAGAGAGCCTCTGTGTTTGGGGGCTTGTACTCGTATGAACCAAGTGGGATGAAGAACCAGCTTCTAAAGCAGACGTTCTCCTACGTGTGTATTGAATATATTGCACAGACATGGGGTATGTTAAAAGAGGACCATTTCAACTTTGTACTCTGATTTCTCACCTACTGATATCTGGAGTTAGTGCCTCTTGAATGCTAAGATAAGTACTAGTATTAATGTTGTTAGATTGTACTTTGTTCCATTATGTGAGAAATTTTCTTTGCTTAGAGGCCCTACAAATGCCATTTAAATTGTGCATAGCTTCCCTGTTGCCTGTATATCGTGACAAATGGGGAAGGAAGTATAATTTGAACAATCTGTCCTGTTGCGTATTGGTGTCTTCTTTGAACACATTTGCTGTCTTAGTTGTGTTTAGCCCAAAAGCAAGCTTCTTAGGTGAGTTGAAAGTTCTTGGACTAAACACTTGTGACATGGTATTATTACCTAGTGAGAGCATGGACTGCTCGAAGGGGAGAGCTTGAGAGGAGGTTCTCCTATAGAAATGTTTGTCTAATGGGAGTCTTCTATCAGTAATGTTACACATCTTTTGGAAAACACTTATAAAATGCACTTTTAAATATGTAATTTTCTCTTGGTTTCATAGCTTTGTGTCAATTCAATTTTAACTTGTATTGGGCATTTCCCCTATAGCAAAATTGCAGGTGCAGTTCTTAGGAGAGAAAAAGCTCACTGGACAAATATAAAGGAAGGTAGAGCTGCAAGAATATGTCTTGACACAGTTGCTTTTTAAGTTCTGACTTGGTTCATCAAGGCAATGCTATGTATTAATAGAGTGTTTTTTTCCTCCTTCTTCCATGCTTATATTTGCATTGCAGAATTGAAATCCAAAGTAAGGGCTGATGTAAGCACTTACTGGGCAAGAAGGTTCTCAGCTGATCAGGAAGATTTGCATCACTGTGTGCAGTGCAGTATGCTGCTTGCTTACTAGACTAGAACTCCATCTAGATATTAATTTGATTTAGGCAGGGACAAAGGCTGCTTTCAGAAATGTTTTTTTACATTGTGCAACTGCTTTCTTTTTAGAGATTTCTGGGGTAGGAATCTCTTGATAGAAGCTGCTGATGGAATTTGAAAGTATTAACTTCTGCGCCTTGACTCGAGCGCTGCGGTTTTCCTTTAGGCAGAGCTATCTGCTGGAGTCCCTTGTCTTGAAGATCCTGGAGGAGGTGCTCTGAGCTTTTGCTTTGAGCTTGTATGCGCTGTTGGTCAGTGCTGATAGCAAAGACAATACCAGGAGTGCAAGGAAAACTAACTTTTTTTTTGATGATGGCAGTGATTGCTGCTGACTCTCGAATGAGATATCTTATATGTAGTTGTACTGCAATATGAATACTGAAATCCCTCAACAATTCCTTAAAGGAGACAGTAATACCTATTTCAAAAAGGTTCTCTGGTTGTGGGGTCATCATGGTCCCTGATCATACCAGATCTTATAGTTCATGCCAGCTGCCAAGTATATTTTGCTAGCTTGCTGCTGCTTCTAAAGGAGATGAGATCTGAGGGGAGGAGTGTCTGAAGGAAGTGGAGCAGCTTTACTCCATCAGGCGTGTCATAAACATCTGAATCTGTTGTCAACAGGCAAGCTTTTAAACACTTTTTCTTGTATGCAGCCTTTTAAATTGACATAAGGAGGGGATATTTATGTGTACTCTGAAAGGTAGCTGAGTACAGGCATCTTTCAAAGATACTAGTTTCTTTGGAGGTGCGGGAAAATTAGGTCACAGGAATACCACGTTAAGACCCTTCAAAGAATAGGGTTTGATCTTTTCTAGCCCTGTATGTTTACCAAAATCAGTAAAGCTGAATGAGCAGAAAATGTGAGGTCTGGAATTAAGGCCGTGGATGCCTTGTCATCCTAGATGAAGTAAAGAATATGCTGCACAGAAAAGAAAGGGCTGTCTGGGGAGAAAGCTTAGTGTTTAAGCCCTGAAGAATAATGGACAGTCAAAAAAGGTGGTTGTATGGCTGTTCCAGAAGCAAAAATAAGTAGTTCTACTGTGAAAGTTAGCAGGGCTGAGTTATGGCAGATGAGGATGAGCAGTAAGGGTCATCCTGTGATAGTAAAACTAAGTGAATGTTTTGCTACTGTTTTCGGCAGAAGGGGCTGAAATTCCTGGAGAGAAACACCGAATTGTTACAATGGGGGATAAATAGAAAATAAAAATGTGAGTTAT
The DNA here is from genome assembly GCF_016699485.2 of Gallus gallus. Classification (NCBI taxonomy): domain Eukaryota; kingdom Metazoa; phylum Chordata; class Aves; order Galliformes; family Phasianidae; genus Gallus; species Gallus gallus. The sequence goes on along the minus strand of NC_052535.1, from coordinate 50,302,758 downwards.
ATCAAGTGAAGTCCTCCTTCCTCCCATATAAAACTTAAAGGAAGGTTGATCTTACGTTGGAATTGCTGAGGTACTCACCTGGAGGATGTTGATTGCTGAAGACGTGGAGGGGAGAAAGGCAATAATATACTATAGGAAGAGTAAAAGCAGCTGAAAGTCCCGACTTCAGAAGGTTCCTGAAGTTTGGGTTTGAACTGACATGAATTTATATAATCACTAAGCTCTGAGAATCAAGGGTAGGAGTTTGGTGAATCCATCTAGAGAGACAAATGTATGAAGTGGGTTTCATTTTCTTGGTACAGGGATGAGAGGCCTTAAAAATGCACCAAGGGATAACCAATGCAAACCTCTGTGAAGTGTAAATCGTGCTTCCGTGGCACGCTCAGAAGTAGCAGAGGGTGGAGAACGTGGTTAGTGTCCTCGTGGTGATCTGACTTAATGATGTGATGGAGTAATGAAAGGCATGTACACAGGTGGGGATTGAGTTGCTGAAAGTGGATAAGTATTAGTGCAACTTCATCAGGTGGTGAGCCGGCACGGTGTGGTGTATACGCTTATGAGGGTCTGGTTGGGAAAGGTTCCATTCTGACTTATTTGTAGGGGGTTTTGAAAAAGTATTTCTCTTATTAGATGAGAAAAGCTTGGCACAGCCCAGCAAAGTGTACATGGATAGAAATAGCATCACTCAACCAAAAGTAAGAAACGGATGAAACATGAAGCTGGAAGGCGGTGTTTGCAAGAGGAAGAGATTGTACATTAGGTGGTGCATAATTGTAGTGTCCCGAAGTTGTTTATTCATTAGGAGGTCTCCCAGTTAAGGTAGGCTGTTTGTCTCTCCCCCTCTGCTCAAAATTGTGATTTTTTTTTTTGTTTGTTTTCAAATAATGAATGCAACTTGTGTTTCTACTGACTAAGATGTAAGCATCTGTGTGAGATGCAGTTTACACAACCAACTTTGAGCTCTGACTCTGGAAATGCACAAAAATGGTGTTTCTATGCTTTGGGACAGTTGGTGACCAGTACTGCTTGATCAGCTGTAAAGAGATAACAATGTGCTTTTGTGATATAAGAGTGGGAATTGTCTGATCGATTGTTTAAATGCTTACATTTCTGTGTGCCAGAATCTGTCTCGGATCAATTGTTCAAATGCTTGTGTTTCAGGGTGACATAATGTGACTGGTGCCACTTCAAAATCAGTGGTGGTGTGCGTGATAGGAGGGAGACACATTTTTCTTGGAAATTGTACGCCAGCTCTTTTGTAGCTTCACTCTGTACTTCATTGCGCATGAACTATGGTGTTTCTTCAAATGCTTTTACTCTCCTTTAGGTCAAATCATGTGCTTTACCCTTAGTTTTAGTTACCGGTGCTGTAGGGGGAACACGGCGTAGAGTAAAGCAACATTTTGTATGTGTCCCAGCCTTTGGCATTCACTGCCTACTGCTATCTTGAGATGCATTTTGGTCTTCTGCACTCGAGTGCAGCTTGAAATAGGATTTCTTTCCCAATTTTTTTTAAGCAGTGCTACGATAAACTTGTCTGCTCAAGCTGTGCTTCCAATGTTTACTCTTCCACCGTCTGCGTAGGGGAACATAAGGACTTTTCTCTGGTTTAGACTTACAGAATGTGAGGAACTGTAATAAGACAGCATGATGGATGTGTGCGACTTGGACAGCTGCTTTAAGGTACCACTTTTGAGGAGGAAAGATTTCCTTTTTAGCAGTAGGTGGCAATGGGCGAGGATACTGACTAGATGGTTCCCTTCCTCACAAGAGAAAGTAAAGATGTTACGTTTTTAACAGAAGCTGAGATGTTTAATGCTCTCCTTTGCTAAAAACACTGGGCTGGAGTGATCGCTAGAGCTGGATGTGAAAGTGAAGAAGAAATATATCTGTGTTCACCTTTGCGTAACTTGAAGATATGTTTCCTGACCTGTTGATTTTGTGACTTCAGGGTTTTCAACAGAGGAAAAAAATAATTCAGACATGTAAATAACTCCCCCACCCCCACCTCTCGTATCTTCCTTTCCTGCAAGAACAGAATGGAAGGTTGTATCAAAGCCTTGGTTTTACTGAGGATCTCTTTGTGTTGCAGAGTTTCAGGTATTGAGCATATGCAGCTTTGTGTGTATGCATGTATGCATACGGTGCATAGTATTACAAAGTATTGGGAATATATAGTTTTCTGGAATTTAATATTCTTCACTGTAAACAAGTTGGATGTACTACGTGATATGGAGGTTGTCATTTAATGAAAGCAGGCTTCTTGCAGGTGATGGGTACGGTGCTGGGCCAGGAGAAAGGAGAGGGTGTGGGAGCAGGAGTACTTTCCAGTATTGGCATTCAGAGTGTGAAAGCAAACAAACGATGAACATAACTTGCTTTCAGTGGAATGTCTGCTGGTGAGTTTGCTGCGTTCTTTGTTGTTCCCAGTAGCGCTGGTGCTGTTTGTTTCTTACAGTGTAACAACTTGGGAAGCTTTGAGCTATTCTGCTGCTTATGGTTTTGTAAATGAAGTTCTGTTGTTGCAGATAACTCGTCTCCCAAGCGGGCTGGAAGTGGCTCATCTCTTGAGGTGAACTTGTTTCTCCTGGAAAATCTTGCGCTCATTCTATAAAAAGTGGGAAAAGTACTGCTTTTCCATCTCTTGTGTAGAGCAGGCACCTTTTTTTGTTCTCTGCTGCTGTCTTTCCATTTGAAAATGTTTTCAGTGTTGTGATATGCATAATATCTTAATTTTAGCACTATGCCGTTCTGTTTTTTTTTTCTGTGTGTGATATAAGGTGTCTGTTCATTCTTTCCAATGCTTGGAAAATGACTAACTGTTCTTTTGAGACATGACTGTTGTTATGTGGGAGGTTTGTGGGGTTCTTGTTTTATTTTTGTAAAGGAACACTTCAAGTTGGAAGGGCGAGCTTTGTGACCCATCTGATGTTATACATAACTGATGGGATGCCCGTACTCAGGACTGGCTGCAGGGGCTGCCGAGGCTCTCAGAAATGCCGACTGATGGGCACTGCTTGAGAGGAGCCATGGAATTTTGTCCTGCGATTCTCTGTGGATAGGAGTTTCCTATGGAAAGGAGACTGGGATAGGTGCACGTCTGTGTGATTCATATCCCTGGAGGCAGCTCACTTCTATTAATCTTCCTGGCTGTCTAAGCTGAGTTTTTACTGTTACACGTGCTTGTGCCCAGCCACGTTTAGTAGGATGGCATGAAGGACAGTATTGTCTGCAGAATCACTGTACCGTCGGTAAGAGAAATTAATTGTGCTGGAGTTTACAGAAAATGTTGGTAAATTTGTTGTCCTCAGAGTGAGCTTCCTAAGGGTGGTTGTCATTTAATGTGACTACATCTTATGTGTTGGCAGCTGGCTGAACAGCAGGCTGAAGGCTAATGAACTGGATTTGTGGCTTACCTCTTCCAGCGTAGTACTTCTGAATGGAAATTTGACTGGCAAAGTGCAAGCAAGTGTTCAGTAAGGTATTGGATAGAATCATAGAGCCATAGAGTGGCTTGGGTTGGAGGGGACCTCAGAGCCCATTCATCCCAACCCCGTGCCATGGGCTGGTTTTCAGCCAGCAGCTCAGGTGGCCCAGGGCCCCATCCAGCCTGAGCCCCTCCAGGGATGGGGCACCCATCTCTGGGCAGCTGTGCAGCACCTCACCGCCCTCAGAGTAAGGAAGTGCCTCCTAAGGCCTAACCATGCTCGGTGCAGCGGGAGCGGAGCTGCTGCTGCCCATTGCTTGGGCTGGGCCTGTTAGTCGAGGCCTTGGGAGCACTGGGAAGGTCAGATAAGTTTATTTTTGTGACTTTTATAGGCCCATTGTACTTGTCCTGAGGGTTCCAGAGCCGATGGGAGGAACACGAGCCGCCCAGTTGGGGAAGGACGTTGAAATTCGTTAGAAAACCCTCGGAAAGCAGTTGGTTCGGCGCTCATTTCTCCTCCCAGCCCTCCTAACGCACTCGTGTGCCCACTGAGGTGCCGGGGATGAGCGGGGGAACCCCGGGCCGTCCCCTCCCTCCCGCGCTCGGGTGGTAGGCGCCCGCCCCGCGCAGGGTGGAACGGTCCATTTCCTGTTCCGCGCTGACAGCGGGGGGGAGGGGGGGAAGCGAGCGTGCTGCTGCCGGGCGGCCGGCGGCCCCTCCGTGTCCGTCAGCGCGAGGGGTGGCGGCGGCGGGCGGCTGGGCATGGCCGGGCTGTGAGGGCAGACGGAGGCGGCGGGCGCCGCGATGGAGGCCTACGTGCTGGAGGACATCCTGGAGGTAGGGCCGGGAGAGGGCCGCAGAACAAAGGGGTGGCGGCGGGCGAGCCCCGGGGAAGCACCCGGGGGTGGTGGGGCAGGCCGGCGGCGGGGGCAGGGCCTGGGCGCGGAGCCCCGCGGCCTTCCGTGGCACCACCTTGGTCCCTTGGGGTGGGCGGCCCGGGCTCTGCAGCCGGGCCTCCTGCACAGCCCCGCTGCCATCCACGGGGCTCGCCGGGTCCCTGCGGTACTGCGGCTCCGGGACCCGCAGGTGTCACATCCTCGCCTGCAGCCTGCATTACTCCCCTTGTGTCGCCTGTACGCTAGGCCTGTGTGATTCCCGTATTTCCCATCTTCTTGAGAGCGTAGGGGGCTGCCTTTACATCCCCTGCAGGTGTTGTGCTGTGAAGTGGATGACATTTCCGCTTCTTGGGACTGAAAGTTCAAAATGCGATTTCAGTCGGAGGAACGGAGCCTGGCCTGGGTGACCTAAAGCAACGTGGCTGTTCCGAGTGACATGGCTCCTTGTTCCGCCTTGTATCAGCAAGGAGCTGTCATAGGTCAAGGAAGCTTCTTTTTCGTTGTTGCGGTGTTTCTGGTTTTGCCAACAAAGGCACGATTTCATTGCCAGCTGACTTTCCAGAATATATGCATGTAGTCTTTACTGTAGTGAGAAGCTGGTAGCTTGTTTTAGCTTCTGCCAAAATTTCAACAAAGCAGAGCTTTCAGTGATGCTTGTCTGGTAGGTTTATCCGGAATGGCCGCATGTATGTTGCTCTTTGGCCTAAAATTTTATGGCAGTAGGAAAGCCTAGCGTGGTGTTAACAGTCTCAGTGCTCACGCGGAAGTTAAACACAATTATATCCAGAATGTTAACACAAATACTCGGCAAGTGCTTAAGAAATTGTTCCCGATGCCTGGATGAGGCACCTGTACCAGTATCTGTCTGCGTGGCTGGGTTTCTGTGGTGAGACCAAAAGTGAACTGGGCTCTCTGCCATCAGACAAACATGTGAGTATTTCATTTGCCTTAATGGATGTGGAAAGCTTTTACCTTTTTCTTTTCAACTCTTTAATTGTCATGTGCAGCTCCATCGTATGTCAAGTTAATAGAACAGTTGGGTGTCTTCATTTTCTTTTTCTGGAAAAGGAGTTAGCAAATTAATTGTGTTAGTATAGTTGTAGTGCAGGTTTACATGTGTGAATCGAGCGCACGCTTCTTGGATTAAGGTGGATTTGGTGACTTCTGGTAATTGCATCACACCTTCATTTCACACAATCATTTGTAGGTCAACCCAGGCCATTTTATGATATGATTCTATGATTCATTTCCTTGCAATGAAGCAAACTGTATTCAGGGAAAATATCCTTAAGAATCAAGTCGCTATTTAGCTTGTGTGACGGCAGGTGAGAGTTAACTCTGACCGCATGGCTGTTCGTGAATCTCAGTAATGCCATAGAAGCCATTTCTTAATTTCTTAGTGCATCAGTGGATGAAATGCAGTTATTGAGAGTACTTAGAATTCTGAAAGTCAGGCTTGCTTATCCCCAAACTTACTACTGGTGATACTTCCACGAGTGTGTTTGTGTTGTTTGTTTTACTTTTCTTTTTAGGGCTGCTTTTTTTTCTCCCATGGAGCAATTACTGCTAGTCATTCAAAGACTGCAGCGTGAAGGTGGAGAGAACTGCTGTTGCTTAGCAGAATCTAAGTCTGATCTCATTTATTGGACAGAGTTTGTACTTAGTTAAATTTGAAGGGCGCTTTCCTTATTTCCTTTTAAGCTATGGTTATAGCTTAAAACAAGAAAAAAAGGCATTACTATAGCACGGTAGCTTGATGAGTTTGTGTGGTGACTGAGGCTCTAATGGTATTAGAGATCCTTTCTGCATGGAGCAAGTGGGTGCTTCTGGGGCAGAAATCATGTGGAAGTTGAAAAGGGTGGATAGTAATCAGGTAATGCTGTTCAAATGCTCAAGCTTATCCTAGCGTGAAAGCTACCCTTCTGGGGAAAGGGGAAAACAAGGTGAGGCAAAAGCTTAGTTTCTGTTGTCTTATTTCATTGCTGTGATTGCAAGACTCTTGAAAATGATTTTTACTCAGACTCCTTTATGTGTGAGGGTAAAACTAAAACAGTTCTTCAGTGAGTTTAATGCATCTTGGGGGCAGAAACGATCTTTAGCCCAGAGGATGTCATTTAGTGTCCTGGCTGCCGCACTCATGCCACCTTCAGAGAAGGTTGCATTCACTGCAGACCTTGGGCAGGCTTTCCTGCTCTGCTGAAGATGAGCGGTGTCCTGGCTGCGTTACCTGTGTTTGGTATTGGAAGTACTGTGAAGGAATGCAGCTGAATAAAATGGAAATACCACGGGGTTCATCTGCAGATGGTTTTTGTTCCTTTGGTTCTTCTGATATGTGTATCTTAGGAATACTTCCCAGTTAACGTGTGACTTAACTGATGACAAAGCTTTTTTTTTTTTGTCAGTATAACATTTCAGGTTTAGGCTTGTTTGTGCTAGTGGAGGAATAACTATGCTACAGGAGACCTAAATGTGGCATTCAGATAGAAGCATAAACCAGGACTTGCTCTTCTGTCACTTTGAGTTATTCAACAGAAACATTTTCTGCATTGGGTGAAAAGAAGATAAGTTTCCTGCTGACAGACGAGGATACGGTCTGCATTGTAGTGTGCAGAAAAGCTCGTTGGAAACTTCTGAAAGTGGAGGGGTGAATTTATATTCCCTGTGATATTTTAATATTTGTTAAGGGAGGGTGCCATATATTCTGACCTTCAGGTTGTTTGAAAGTTAGTGCTTGACTTAACAGAAATGGACTGGTGTGCAGTGCCAGCCCACTTGACGGTTCGTTATTAATGTCCTTAGTTAAGTGCATTTAAAACAACAACAACAAAATCCTTTAACTTATTTGTGTAAGGTAAATATTTGTCACCTTCATTGGTTTGAAACTAAGAACGATTGTGATCAAAACATAATTGGTGAGTGGTGGGATAATGTAAAAGGATCATCCCAGCCCATCTACTAGAGCTGTAGGTTCAGGTAGCGGAGCCATGGCTTCAATAGTGACCAGAAGCTTTGCATAAATGGAGGCAACTCTGCTTGAGTACATAGGTGCTTGATGGAGTAGTGACAGGAGGAAGAGCAAGCCGTTAACCGTAAAGTACAAGAATAATGCCTCCTGCATGTCCAGAGATCAGGGGGGCTCTGCAATTCAATTTTTTAACAGGTCAATGCTTTTAATATTTATAAACCTTACAGTCTTCTGTCTGAAAATTAAGGTTGGAGTTATCCGCCAGTGTTGTTGTTTGGGGTGTGAACTGGAATCTTTACAGTTCTTAGGCTAGCATTTTTCTTGTTCTGTTTCTTCTAGTTTCTGTCATCTTGCCTGTTTAACTTCATTTATGTCTTCCCTTTCTTTTAAAAAGTTGTCTTACGTGAAGTCAGCCTTGGCTACTAATAACTCCTGCACTTGCTGGATATCCACTGCGATTTTCCATGCATTTTCTGTCAGAGCAACTGTTTTGTTGTGTTTTCAAGTAAGTTGTAACACTGCTGTAGTCTTGTTTTGCTTTCTAAAGCAACATCACTAAGTTTGGGCCACAGGCAATGAATGTTGAAAGATTATGTTCCTGTGTGGATCCAAGGTGGTGGGACTTCTAAGCGGGTCAGTCTTTGAAAGTCTTTGAACCAGTAAAAGCAAGAGGGCCCCTGCTTAAATACTGTGATGTCCCAGCCTCTCTCACACACGTGTACGCACATGTAGGTTTATAAGTCGAGTGGAATATCGTGGCAAGGCACCAAGAATGCAGTTATACAGCATTAAGTCTTGGAAGAGCTGGACTGTTGCCTGCTGTAATGCAGTGAAGATGTGCTGTTGCGTCATGCCTTGAGGTAGGGTTGAACTTTGTATTGGGATTCATCTTCTGCTGCAGAATCAGTATGACCTTGTTTTGTTAGTCACCTTTTGTCAATCAGGAATTAGTTGATCGTGCTGTAGTTCACTCACAGTTTAAGAAAAGCAGCTTGGTTGCTGTTTCAGGATATGGGACTACCTTGTTCTGAGGAGAACTCGTGCCAGGTTGAGCGAGTTCAGAAGGAAGCTGAAAATGGCTCATTTGAGGTATTTTTCATGGAGGAGGATTAGCCTGAAGTCAAGCTGAACCTGGTAACAGCAGACTGAGTTGATCGGCCATCTTATAATAAGGTGGCAATAATTCCCCCAAATGACCTGTAGGGTAGGATGAGTAGGAGCGATCTTAATGAGGTTCATGCAGCAGGATGCTAGAACTTGCACCGTGCCCTTGTTTAGCTAGGAGACTCGCACAAGTTTGGGGAAATAGTAATGGAAGAATACGTGTATTGCTCTTGTCTTAAGTCAGCTGGAAAAGAGTGGTCCTGGAGTCTTGAGTTGCTTATAGAAATAGTTACATAGTAGATCAGTAAGTTGTGTAGTGAAAAAGCTGTTGTGCTGCTGCCTTCTCGTGTTTCCACGGAGCTGACGGAATGGTGTCAGTCTGACAGAACAGAAGTGATGGCAACCACCTAGGCCCTGCTAGCCCTTGTGTTTGCAGCTTCATGGAGGTGAGTGCAAACTGCAGTGAAGCTGCCTAGCTGATTCCCCTGGGGCTCTCTCTGCAGTGCTGTCTTGTGCTTTCAAGCAAACCAGGAATCCTTTCCCTTGGAACTACTTTCTCCCAAATACTGCCTCATCTGAGCATTCGTCTATTGTTTGAGGCTCAAAACGACTGTGTGTTGGAAGTCTTGCCTCATGGTACTTTCTCCATACCATTAACTTGGTAAGACTGGTTAGCAGGGCAAGGTGCTAATTTTCATTGGCTTGAGCTGGGTTATTTTCATTGGCAAGCAAGAAAGAAAAGCTGGGGGATGTATTTTCTTTGAATTTCCAGCTGTTTCTGCTAGGCTTGTAGGAAGAGATTACAAGCCTGATGGTGCAATTGAAAGCGATTGTTTCTCTGTTTTATTGTTTTATCATCTTTCAGTAACGGCTTGTTCTCTGTACAGTAATATGAAAACACAGTTATTATGTGAGAAGCTTTAAGGCAGTAAATAACTTGGTACCTGGACAGCTGCTGTTGAAAAGGTCAGCATTGTTAAGTGGCTGTGTCTGCCAGTGAGCGGGCTGCTAATTGAGAGCTTCACTGAAGGCCTTGACTTGACTAGAAGGTGGAATCGGTCTGTTAAAGTCTCTTTGAAACCCAGCTGCTTTTTGCTAATCGCTTAGTTGAAACTGGACGTTAGATCCAAAACAAAAAGAAAACTGAGGTGTTTTTGGTGATATTTATTTCCATTTTTTTTTCTTGTGTCCTGTCTTGAAGCCTTTGTAGAAACACAGCGATTTTTCTCCTGACTAAGGTAATTTTACCTTTTTTTTCCTGCACGAGTATAAAATCTCTTCAGTTCTTTGCTGTGCTGGAATTTGCTAGCTCTGTTGGCTGACAGGAAGTCACATGCACCAAAGCTGCAACTCACACTCAAAACAACCTGTTACACTGCCTCAGCATCAAAATCATTTGAGAAGTGTGACTTGTATAAACATTGATTTCTATCACTTAGTGGCTATGACTTTCCATGCTGCGCAGTTCTTGCAGAGTTTCTTCCGTTAATTCACTTAATAGCAGCATTCACGTTACTAGGTGACACACTTGAACATCTGAAATGCTGTTTTAAGAAGAAAGATGTTATTCCTGTCCCTCGCTGTGGACACGTTTGTAATCTGAAAAGCAACTTTGTACTGGTAGTTGTATTTGTGATATGAATATAGCTGAAAGTGATGAAAAGAAGGAGCAGAAGCTTGATTCGTGTTGCAGCATGTCCTACTGAGAAGCTGTTGTTGGAACTGTGTTCATATTAACATAGAAAAATGGGCTAAAATGTCTTCAGGTGCAATTAGAACAGATGTGGTCAGAAACAAAAAGAGAGGAGTAGAAATCAAAATGGCAGTAGTGACTTGAGGGCATTTCACATGTGACTTTTCTGTCTGGGGTGCTGGAGGAAATGGTGGGAAGAAAAGAAAGAGCTCCCCTTAAAGTTACTGTCTTTGTTCTGCTCTTAAGGCTCAATTTTTAGATGACTTCTTTTTCAGAAGAAGAAGAAAAATGATGTATTTGGATTTGGTCAAGTAGTTGTGCTTTTCTTGTGCCCCTTTGCAGGTTGATTAATTTACTATATGTAAAAAAAAAAAGCCCTGTTCAGATTTGTTCAGTGTGGTGAGGCTTTCAGTTGAGTGTGCTAAATACAGCAAACCAAGCTGGCCTCTAGTTGTTAGGCATGCTTAATAACGCCTTGTATTGAGGGGAAATAAAAATAGTGACTATCAAGCCTAAGAGAGAGAATTTTAACCAAATGAGTTGAAGTTACTCAAAATGATTTCCTCTGTGCTCAGTTCCGCAGGTGGCAACTATAGGCATTCTGATCAGACAGTGGACTCAGCGCTTTCCTGCTGTAACTTTACCCCCTTGCTTCTCACTGGAAGAGAAGCGTGGCAAACAAGGCCATACCAACTCCCTTACTGAACAAAAGGCTTAATTGTAAATCCCAAAAAGTGCCCTTTTTTTTTTTTTTAACCAATGGGAAGTAAAGGAAATCAGCATTACCTTTGATGGTTTGGGGAGTTTTTTTGGTCTTCATTTTTTGTCTGCCAATGTAGTCAGTTGTTTCAGGACAGCTGTGCCGCTTTTCCTCTATTTATAAGACAAAAATGAATACCAACTAACAAAACTGGAGCAACCTGAAGTAATGTCAAAGCTCCTGATGTCGTGAGTCCTATCTTCCCAAAATATTTTTGGTTATTTTCATAAAATTCTTTGTGATGGTTTGATGTGGCTGTCCTTCCTCATATGGAGCATATATGCAGTTTGTTTTGTTTCTACTTCAAGGGATAGCATATTGCTACATCCTAAGACCACAAGGAGAGGTTTTGTAGGTGTCTTGCACTTGTGCAGCGCACCATACAGTAAATTGGTGCTTTAGTCACTTTGATCAAGCTGAAGAAAAGCCGTGGCTAAGCTAGGCTACACGTTACATTACTTGGAGAAAATTGTTCTAGTGTTCTTGTACTCTTTTAGATCCATGCCTTCCAACACTTGAAGGGAGCGTATAAATGGGAGGGGGGAATGGCTGTGTACGTGAGTGGATGCTGATCGGACAAGGGGGAATGGTTTTAAACTGAGACAGGGGAGGTTTAGGTTAGATATTAGGAGGGAGTTTTTTACTCAGAGGGTGGTGACGCACTGGAACAGGTTGCCCAAGGAGGTTGTGGATGCCCCATCCCTGGAGGCATTCAAGGCCAGGCTGGATGTGGCTCTGGGCAGCCTGGTCTGGTGGTTGGCAACCCTGCTTGTGGCAGGAGGGTTGAAACTCGGTGATCATTGTGGTCCTTTTCAACCCAGTGCGTTCGCTTGCTGCGGATAAGCACATGCGCGCATGAGTTTCATTCATGCCAAAGGGAATTCTGAGTTTGACTGAGACAGAAGAGCTGTTTATGTACTTGTTCTGTCCCTCTTCCATGTATCCTTGTTCCCTGCTGCTGCTGCATCTTTGCAGAGTGCTATTCTGAAGAATAGCCAATGGAAAGTACTTCTGGATGGCAATGATTTCTTGCCAAATTTGTTTAAGAAGACACATTGACAGTTAAAAATCTCCTCTGAAACAGAAACAACTGGTGTTAGGCAGTTCAGTTCACTTGTTCACTGTGTTTCATGTTCAGTAGCCACAGTGAGGGATAGAATCAACTTCTGTGACCTTGTTGTGTCTGTGGGCCCAGTGCCTGATGTGCAGTTGTTGGGATATGTACTCTGATCTGTGCGTTCCCCAAACCATAGCATTGCAGGTTCTTTTTCCCGTGAGAGGAACATACAGTATCTGTCCATCGCCGTAGCAGTGAGCCTGGGTGTGTGGGTGTGTACAGCCTCAGCCATGCATTTCTGCAGCAGTCGGAGGGTCTCATAGGACACCATGGATCTCTGCGTGGGATGTTTTACATTGGGAGGGAGTTTTATAGGGATGTAGTGTTCAGTAGAGCAGTACGTTAGGCATCAGGAGTTCTGAGATTTAGTCCTGAGGGTAACTATGACTTACTGTGACATAATAAGAGCTATTTAATCTTCTGCTCATGTGATTTCTCTTGTTCTGTGATCTGATCAATCTATATGTCTCAGTATGTGTGTGTGGAGGGGAAAATATGTGGACAAGCACAGGTCACTTGCCTTCTCGTTTTGTTGAAGCAGAATGCTTGCTTTTGCCTTAATGGCTTATCTGCGCATCAGGAATTTCAGAGAATGGAGGTCTTTCTGCATTATACATTATGGCACACACCATAGAGTTGTCTGTCTTATGTTTGGAGGTATTGTGGCCTAAATGATGATGTGAGCTGCCCTCTGTTTTGCATTACGATTGGAATCAAGAAATAAGCAGGAAGGAAGTCACTTGACAACAGTTTGGGAACAGAAGGAGTAGCTCCTGAAGGGAATTGTACAACACCCGTGTAGTTGCTCTCACATGCGGGGAGGGGAGAAGCGGAGCTGACGAGGCTAATTGTTGAAAGTCGTGCCGACTGAGAAATGCTTTCTGGCAGATTTAGCACAGCAAATCTGCAGCATTTCATGGCGGAGGCTGGGGAAGTCAGTGTTCTCCCTCTTCTGAACCTTGTGAGTGCCGTGTGCTGGCAGTGAAAAGTCACCAGGTAGCTGTCTTAGTGGAGGCTTTCTTTCTGGAAACTGTTTTGAATGGACATGAGGTTATATTGTTAAAACTGTGTGTATCAAGGGTGGTCTCGCCTCTGATATGAATAAATGCCTGTCCTCTTTCTCCTCTGAATCTGAATATTTTGCTAAGTTCAGCAGCTTCCTTGGCATAGACTACAGAGAAGCTGTTTTGGGTCATCTGAGGCCTCGTAGCAAGAAATAAGTGCGTGCTCAAATCTGAGGGAAGTGCTCTTGTATTACGGCTTTAAACTGTGCTGCTAGGAAATCTGGGTGAAGGCGAGGCCCCACAGCGCTGTTCCTGCATACAGCTTCATTTCTGCTGGCTTTGTCTACATAAAAGTTATGATGTCGTGCTTCCATTGTTCAGCTGTGCTGATCTAAAATCCTTAGGAAAACAACTTCTTCAGTTGGAAATGGATGGGTGTGCACAGTTCTGGATTGAAACCGCAGCAGAGTGCGTTGGGCCAGTAAAAGCGCTTGTGAGAAGCTGGGCCACCTTTAGTTGTGGTAAGCTGCTCTAAACGGCCTTCTCAGAGGATTAGTTAAAGGTCTCGGTCTGTTCTAACAAAGCCTGAGAGAGTGGCAGAGAAATGGCTGCTTATTGAGCTGTGAAAAGAAAGCTCAAGATGCTTCTCCTTGAAGGCTCTGCAGGCGACAAACATGCAGGCCTGCCCCCTGAAGTTAGCTGGTGATAACAATAAATGGCGACTGGCATTTCAGGCTTGGCTCTGACAGAGGTCACAGAACCGAAACAATGCATTTCTGCTTCTGGTATCTTGCAGTTTTTGTTTTCACCTCTTCCTCAGGTGTCCTTTTAAAAGATGTGTGGAGGTTATAAATGAGTGGTTGTGTGATCTGTGTAGCAGGGAGATTTGTTTTGGGGTTGGAAATGCTTGTGTTGAGAAGGCATCCATTAAGTCTAGCCTTGCGGTGTACAATTAAAGCAAAAGGTGAGTCCAGTGGAGAAGAAATGACCAGCCTTTCCCACGGGATCTTCTGTTTCTTGCGAGCTCGCCTTCCTTAAGCAAGGCTTAAGAAAGTAATTAGTGCCTTGAAAGTCAGGTGGCAAGGAATAGGATGTAGCAGCACACTACAGAACTGCCTAGGCCTTTGTCAGTAAGGCAGCTGTTCGGAGGTGCGTCACTGTGAATTGAGGTGCTCTTCAGGTAGGTGTCCAAAATCTCTTCAGAGCAGAACCATGCTTAACGTATTTGGCAATTTTTATATAATGAATGGCAAAACTGAAAGGGCTTTCATGCAGCTAAGTTGTTCTGTGCTACTTGTGTTCTCTGTGTTTGTTTGACTGACTGATAGATCAGAGCTCGCTGTGTCAGGGTTGTGGGTCAGTCTGAGTCCATGGTGGTGAGGGCGTGCTTGAAGTGCGGGCTGATCTGTGGAGGTGGAGACCTTGAGCTGTCCTTTGGCACAGTGAGAGCTCCAGCAGGCCGATTATGTGCTGCAGAAGGCTTCTTTTACGCTGCCTGTGACACAGCCTGCCTGCAGAAATGGCTGGGTGGTCAGAAGCAATGTAGCACGTCCTCTGAGCTTTTTACAGATGTAATGGGTACGCTTGGGGTCGTGCAGCCCTATAAGTAACTTGTTAAGTAGCTTAAGTGATGCTTACATCAGATATTTGAGATAGAATCTTAGGGGGCTGTGGTTGTCGAACCACGGCATCGGGCATTGGAGCAACAGTGGGAGAGGGTTGCTACTGGAGGCTTGGTTGTTTATCTCCTCACTTTGTGCTTACGTGCACCCCTTCCTTGTTTCTGATAGCTTATTGCTTGGGAAGATGTGACAGGTTACTTGCTATGGGCCACGAAAACTGACTCCGGTCAAGCTCTCTGTTATAGTATTTCTCTATTGACAGGGATATTTTGCAGGAAACTGATTCTGTGGTGGTTTTGCAACAATATAGAAACAGCCTTTGCTTTCTGTTAAGTGAATTTTGCTCGTGTACTGTCAAGGAAGTTTTGCATGGTGAGTTCTTCACCAGCGCAGGCCAAAAGAGGCGGTTGATATTAAATGTTTATGTTCAGCTTCTTGGGGTTTGGGGCAGGAGGGGGGAATGGGTGTGTTCAAATGATTGGAGAAGGAACTCATCAGCTTTGTACTGCCTCTAGGTGAGTTCTGTGTGAAACCAGGCTTCCAGAAGCATGATGGCAGGCAGTTTTAGAGGAAGTTTTTAGAAGATGTTTAGCTGCAGCTGTGACATCGTGCCAGTGATTTAACTTGCAGTCCTTGTGGCCTTTCTCCTCTCCCCAGCCCCAAATAATGTGAACTGGAGCAGTGAATTTAGTAAGATGATGAGTTGAGGTGGTGGTGTTTTTCTGTTGGCACGAAATCTTTCTTGCGCGCAGAGTTGCAGCTGAACAGCAGTTAATACATAGATTTGCTTACTGTGGAAGTATGCCAAATGTTTGGAAAGAACTGAAATGGAAAATAAAATATTAAGCTAAAGGTCTCTTTTTCTTGCTAGTTCCACAGTAACAACCTTCTTGTAGCTGTGTGTTTCAGTCTGCATCTCTCTCTTTTTGTTGTTGTTTGTCTGAGGATCAGCTACAGAGGAGGGGAGGGAATTCTGCGAATACATCAGCACCTGTCTCGTCATCAGAAACACTGCAGTAATAATGCAGGTGTCCCTGCAGCAGAAACTCTGTTGGTGCCAGTCATGAGGACAATGTTATGCCATTTCAGCAGCACGGGCTGTTAATCTTGTCGTTCCCTCCCCCTGCTTCTATAGCAGCAGCAGCGAGAGGACTGGAGTGTACGGTTGATGGAAATATGAAAGAAGACAATGAAGAGATGTTCCAGCTGCTAGGCTTCAGATTTCTGCTGAACAAGGCGTTTTGATTTCGGGAGGGTCGTGGCCCGTTAGACAGGAGATCTAATCATCCATCCCGGATAAAGAGAAGCAATCCTCATTTCACGGGAAAGAAACGCTGCTCTAAGGCTTTGTGTACGCTGGCAGTGCTGCTGTAGTGGTGGGGTAGGCTAAGGAAGGATCATATGGTGACGTGGTTCTGGTTCAGAATAGATACGAAGAAAAACACAAAAACCTTGAGATGGAAATCAAGTGGTCACAGTTGTCTGGCTCATTTGGCCTTCTCAGTAACAAGCACTTCGCTTTTTATCTAAGTATGTATGGTATCTCTTGTAAATACCCAGTAGATCATCGTTTCTACCTCAGAGCTGTGTCATCCATGTTCAGTGATAGTGATTTGTTTTGACCCCGCAAAAAGGACAGCCTCTGTCAAATGCTTGTTCTTGAGTTTTAATTGGAGCATTTTTAGTACGATATAGTGTTAATGGCGTAGAAGTATTTTATTTTCAAATGCTTCAGACCTAAGCAGTAATTACACCCGAAAACATACGGCCTCAGCTTAAGAGGTAAAACAGTGCATTTTTTTTTGCCTTGATGTTTAGTTTTATCAAGTCAAAATCTGTGGCTGCAATTTCATTTTGGGGGGTGTGTTAAGTGGATCGCTTTGCCTTGAGATTTCAGACCAGCGTCGGTTTTTTCAGTAAGCTGCCTTCCAGTTGGGATGGGTTAATGTATGTTGAAAGTGTAAGCCATGTTCTGAGGGCTGAAAGGCAGCAGGGTGAGGGGTAGGTAGGAGATGTGCAGTTACTACTTTGCCATGGGCCACATGAGGACCTGAAGAAAACTTCTACGCTTTCGCTGAGCTGACTTGCAACTAAGACTCACAGAAGGTGCAGTGTGGGCAGTGTATGGGCATCGTGGAGGACATTAGGAATAATGAGTTTCTACTAATAAAACTCCAAGGTATTTCTTCACATGCTTAAGTGAAAGCTGGGTGTACAGGCTTGGATAGCCCATTGAAGTTAAAAAGAGGATGGAATTCTGAATCATATCTAGCAGAGTTCTTGGATTGTTTGTGTAATAGATTTTGGGTGCCTAAGTAAGAAATTAATGCCCCAAGTAGATGGCTGGGTTTTGCCAGGTCTCAGATGTATATCACTGTGTTATATTCATTCACCTTTTTCCCTTATGAATCCTTTGACCACTGAATGCCTAAGATGCAAAACATGTCAGAAATACCTAGCAGTAATGTGCAAATAAAACTTGACAAATTATTAATCAAAATTGGTCTTCCTTGTTGCATTAAGAGTATTGTTTCAATTCCTATCACTCGTCAGTTGCAAGGTGATAGTATTAAAGGTTCTCATCTGCATTAGACAGATTTGTAGGGTATATTCGTAAGTGAGTGATAGAAGGTATTCCCAATTTTAAAGGGATACTTTCTAAAGTTGTATGAAGGATGTGTGTGGATGTGTTTATTTTTTTTCCTGTGCAGCAACTTTGAGTGATTTGACAGTAATCCCCAAGGCTGTGGGAAGCGATCAGCAGATGCTCAGTGGAACTGTTCAACAGCTAAAGATACTAAGGAGCTGTTTGTGATAAAAGCACAGGCACGTGAAGATCCTGGTAGGGCTCCTCATCCTGGACTGCAGAATTGTGTAAGCGTGTCATCCTGAGGAAAGTGTTTGTCTTCACACTAGCCGTGTGTACCCCCTTACTGCTTGGCCAGCCCTGCTCATTGGGCTTGCAGGGGGGAAGGGCTCTGGGTCCAGCTCTGAATGAGTAAATGTCAGTGGCTGTAAAAAAAAAACAATCTGTGGTCTTAGGAAGGTGAAGGACAGGGATAGAAATAATTAGCTTGCCACTGTTGGAGGTGTGACAGCTAAAACTGTTCTGTAGCGAAAGCTGAGATTAACTTGGATCTGAGTTGCGAGAGTGCAGCAGGAAGCTGGTGGGTCAGGCTCTGCTGTTTTGCTGGGCATTCCTTGTGTGAATCAGGGCTGTTCATTGAAGGAGCATCGCTTTAGCTGAGAGCTTAAGGAATCTGAAATTTCCTTCCTGGTAACTTCTCAAAGCGGGACAAAATTTTATTGACAGAGCTGGTAATGATTGCAGTTTCAGTCCGAAGGTGGCTTTGCAAAACCTAGCGGACGTGTAAATCTGTGTTAAATTTCACGTTATCTCTAAAAGCTTCGTACTGCCCTCCAAAAATGTTACAGCTGTGAAAGATCAATTTTTGCAGCTCTTGGAAATTGGCAGTTAGCCCTTTTGTAACTAACGAGGAAATAATAAAAACAACCTCTCAATTCAGGTCAGTTTGAGGTGCTGAGGTTTGCTACATGGCAGTAGCAGCTGGCTGTTCTTTGTGTGCTGCGTTCTTCAGAGAGCCTTCATACTCCTTGTTCTCTGAGGAGCCGTTGGCCGCTTCTGTGTGTCAAACACCAAAGGCTCCACTGCCAAGGCAAAAATTGAGCAAATACCAAATCAGGAATCCATGCCTAATAGGAGGCAAAAAGCGTAGGAGTGATCTGTCAGCAGTTGCAAAGTAAGTTGGCTTTTAAATTGTAAGGCTCTAGAAAATAGGGGCCACCTTCCACCCCTAAGGAGAAGTAAAATGCCTGCAAAGAGAATATTTTGTCAGACGAGGTGTTTTGAGGCCTCTTGAAATACTTGCCTGGGCTAGTTGGGATCATCCAAAACAGGTTTCAGATGATGTTATTTATGAAGCTTGAATACTGAAGCTTAAAAACATTTCATCCTATTATGTTAATGACTGCAGCTTGCTCGTTCACAACTTTCCAAGTCTGTTGCTACCACCCTAACTGCTAGACAGCGAAACTGGATTTCACTCTGCTACTTGAAACAATTTTTTTGTATAAAATGTTTACTACTATTTTGAGTGTGCCTGCATGTAAGACAGAGGAATATTGTATTGCGTGGTTTCATACTGTAAGTGCTGTCTAAAAAAACATCTTGGAATGTTTGTTTCTTCCAAGGTGATGTTGCTGCTGTTTGGCCTAAGCACGGCTACATGCTTTTTAGTGTTTTGACTGGGCTGATGACTGTGTGTGCCAAAATGTACGCAGACTGTAGTGATTGCTTGCTGCCTTCTATCTCTGCACC
This sequence comes from Gallus gallus, assembly GCF_016699485.2. Taxonomy (NCBI): domain Eukaryota; kingdom Metazoa; phylum Chordata; class Aves; order Galliformes; family Phasianidae; genus Gallus; species Gallus gallus. The sequence goes on along the minus strand of NC_052535.1, from coordinate 50,283,831 downwards.
AGCTTTTGGATAGCATATGTTACAGTAGTGGAATGGTGGGTTTTGTAATTTACGTGGAGAACAGGGTTTTAAATGCTCGTTCTGTGTTAATTTCTTTCAAAATGCTGGAAAGCAGTAAATACAGAGTACTTACAGCGTATCTGTAGAGAGAAGGGCAGTGGAATGGAATCTGCAGAATGCACTTCTTGGGCCCTTAAAATCTCATAGGTGTGTAACATGACGTAGGACTGAGAAAATGACCAGTTAGAACTCTTTTTCTTTTTTTTAATTCCTCTGGGTTGTCCTTGAGACAGCTCTGATCCAGGGGAAAGTCTTTAAAACAGTGATAAATGCCGGAGATGCTCTGTAGACTTAATGAGCAGAGCTATTCATGGCAGCCACGTAGTGATTAGATGGATAAATAATAGTCTTTTGATATTCAGCGCTAAGGACTTTGGTAGGTGGTGCTTGTTGAGCTGTTTTGTACTGTTGTTCATAAACAAAATTTTAAGTACCTCTTTTGATCTCTACTGCTATGAGTTTGCCATAGAGTGCTCCAGAGTTGCTTATGGGTGGGACGTTAAGAGTATTACAAGTGTTAGAGGTGCATGAAGACAGACACGTGAGAGACACTTCAAATGTACCAAGGCCACTGGCATAACAAAAAGGCTTAGCTCTGATCTTGTGGGTCTTTCATTGCAGTGCATCAAGCAAGATCAACGTTTCTTGGCAGTGAAGTTGTACAGTCCGATCAGATTTCAACAGCACTGCACTTGGATGTGTGGTACTGGTTTCTATATGTTTATTTACATGAATTTTCATACTAAGTTAGCCATGTGCGGCTGGCACTTCTGCTGGAAGTAAGTTTGGAGTTGCTGTCACTTTAGGCTTATGATGATAATTTGGTTATAACATACTGACTGTGGTAGTAAAATAAGACCATGAGCTTTATATTTTACTCGATGTAGTTTTTGGTTTGTTGTTGAGTACTGGATTTCTATCTCAGCCATGTGGGCAGTGAGTGAAGTAGGTGAAATGTGTATTTTATCCTCCTTTCTGCCTGGCTTGACATGAAATCAGGGAGATATTAAAACAAGTTCTGACTCCTGTTCAATTTTTGTGTCAAAACCTCTGTTTGGAGGGAAACTACAGGAGAAAGTTTGGCACTTGATTGCAGCCATGTGAGGCCATAGGGAGGCATGCCTTGACTCCAAAGATGCTCATGTAGGGGAAACAAGGTGGGGTATCGATGCTGTGTATCCACGGCGGGCTCTGTGCTGTTGGCAGTTCTGCATACGTATGATTTGCTCAGGAGAGATGGTGAGGAACTGAGTGATGTCTGTAGGGCATCTACCATTGCACAGTGAAATCCACGTTCAGCATCTGGCAGTTTGCAGTCAAAATATGGATTTGCTGAAATACAGCTTTCTTGAGCATATGTGCACGGGAGTCCTGTGGATCAGCTTTTGCCTAGTTGGGATATCTGTAAGTCCATGTGTCAGATGGTAGAACACTACTAGAAGTGCTGTTTTTTATGAAAGCAAAGCTGTTGCCCTGCTCATAAAATAGGCTTCCTGTAGAAATTTACACCCCTTGATTCTAGACTGGTAACAAAGAAACCTTGTGCTGTCTTTCCTACTTAGCAAGGAAAACAAAAGGAGCTAAGGGTCATTCCAGAATGAGAGGATGAAAGAGTAGGTCGGATTTTGAGTCTGTGTTTTGGAAAACAGAAGCACCCATCTGTACGCAGAGATGAGGGCTTGTGAAGGAGGCTTGGCAGTGTGTGGGCAGCGCTCAGCTTTGATATTGTAAAGCTTTATCACCTCTAGGAAGAGATGATAAAAGCGCAGCATTGAAAGTTGCAGTTGAGTCTAATATGTCAATACTTGGAATGCTTAGAAGGACTGCTTTCTGCTCAGAAAAATAATAGCTGGGACGTGTGCTGGGGTGCTCATAGCATGGAACTTGTTTGAGGTTTGGATTAATACATCAACTAACCACAGTTCTCAGGCCCTTTTAAAATTTCTCTTTGTATTTAATGCATCAAAACGAGTCTGTTTAGTTAAGAAGCAGTCAAAACTTGGTAATTTCCACTGCCTCTCCCCTGCCCCCCCACTCCCCCAGCATCTCTTTTGATTGGTATTAGCATCCACTTCCCTAGAAATGATTGTGGGCAAAGCAAAGATAAACAAGTACAGAACATGAGGTTTTATTGCCGGGTGAGAGAGGAGGAGAAATCTTGTAAAAGGCTTTGTGCTGGGGGCTGTCCGAACAATTGGATTATGTCAGAGTATTGTGTGATCAGAGAAGTGCCGACTGAGAACCCAGACTGATTGTTCTGATATGTGAGGTGGAGCATGTGTGTACTCTTCTACGCGTTTTTAGTTAAGGGAAATAATACACATCTGGAGACTGTTAAAGGAAGTGTCTGTTTACTTGGACTGGCAAATGGAAATGCTTTCCTCAGTCTCCTGCATCTGCAGAGAGGGCGGTATTTTCTGAAAAAACAAAACCAGAATTTTTCACCTACCAAAATGCAGAGTTGTTCACCGCTGTTAGAAAAACTTTTACCACTGTCATTGTGTGTTGGATGCGGTGTCATGTTGGACAGGCTGAGGAACAGAACCGTAGAGCTGATGAAACTCTCTTAAGAGAAAGGGCAATTAGAAAGAGAGGTGTATCTGCCAGCCTGCTGGGAAGTTCTGCAACTCATAGGTTGAAGATGAATCTCTTAGGAAAGGAAATCCAGCTATATTTAATGTCGTGAAATAGTCTAAAATAAACAGTTGATGCGTTTCATTTCTTGAGGCATTGTGCTGAAACAGTGTTTAAGTGAGAGCACATAATAGGAACCTTATCCAAAATGTTTTACAAGATACGTTTTCTCCTGATGACTTGTGGCTTTGTTGGTACTGTGGTGTTTGTAGGTAGATTGCTTTTTCTCACCTTTTTCCTGGTGTGCTGTAGTTGAGGCTACTTGTTTTTATCACACAGTGCTCACATTGTTAGGGAGAAGGAAAATGGGAAGATTTTTCCCTTTGAAACAAACTGCACAGAAAACCCAGTGTCAGGGGAAGAGATGTGAGTTTCAGGGGGATGTTTTTGTATTCTGACTTACTGCTTAGCAAGTACTTCCATCATGTTAAGAAGAACCATGAGCAGCTAAATACTTTGCTCGGGTGACGTTTGTCAGTTAGTTGATACAGGGTTGGTTTTGGTTTCCATTTCTGATGTTGAGATAGCCAGGAAGCCTTCCAGCTGCTCAGTAATCTGCATTTCCAGCAGTGCAATCTGTCTCTTGCCTCCTGAATGGTGGAGTAGCTCCTTTCTCTTGCAGCAGCAGGCTTAGTCTTTAGGAAGAAGACAAATAGCGAGTCCTCAGATGAACTGGTCTAAAAATGGTCAAGTGGAAGTGTGGAGTGGAGCTGGCAGTGACCAGGTAGGGGCCCTGGCAAGGAGTGCCTTAGGGCTGGGGAGGAAACTAGAGGTTGCCTTCAGTTTGCAAGTTGGAATGCTGTAGCATGTGTGAGTATTTATTAATGGTATCTGTTTAGTGATGAGGTAATTTTTGCAAGTAGTTCTCAGCCTAGCTTCCTAAACAAACAAGGTATCTGGGTTGAAGCTAAATTCTAATAGCATTCCTACAAAGTTTTGAATGTGCTGGGGAAGTGAAGACAAGTTTCAGAAGGAAAAGCTGTATTGTAACCTCTCTGCTTGTATGCGAGAAGAGATGGGAAGAGGAGGAGACCTTTCAGGCGTCCTGACATGAGTTGGTTGTTCTTCTGGTTTGTCTGCCCTTAAGTTCTTAGGGTATTTATCCACAGGAATCTGAACTTGTGATGCTCATGGGACTGCTTGTAAACCTGAGGGACAGATATAAATCTTTCTTGAGAATAAAATAATTTGTACTTTATCTTGATGAACTGTATTCCATGTGGAAATGTATTACTGCTATGTTACAGACAGTAGCTGCTTTTACTGTAAGATGTTCGGAGTCTTTAATGAAGCATGGGGTGGTTGATGTGTGGTTTATTTGTTGGACAGTCTTATGTCTAGGTAGATTTCTTGTTTGTGGAAGAAGTGGGTTTTTGAGACTGTTGAGCTTTGGAGAGTTTTTTGGAGTGTTTCAGTGTGAGCTTGGTCTACTAAATGGTTCGGTTGTTAGTTCATAGACTTCACAGTGTATTTATGGATCTCTTAGAGGAATGTTCCTTGTATATGATTTTCAAAAGCCCCATTGCTTCCAGTGGAGAAATAATACCATTTTGAGTCAGCTGAAGGTGGTTTGGTAAGTGAAATATTAAAGAAAACAACAAACAAACAACAACAAAAGCACACTGCATTGCAGTTCATGTTTTTTGATGTACTAACTAGAAGTTGGTCAGTTACATTCCTCTCAGATTAGATCTGTTATTTTTCAGGTGGAATCATTTATCCTGGATCAGGATGATCTTGAAAACCCTATGTTGGAAACAGCTTCCAAATTGCTTTTGTCAAGTACTGCTGATGGTGCTGACCTGAGAACCGTAGATCCAGAAACCCAGGCAAGATTAGAAGCTTTACTTGAAGCTGCAGGTAAGTACTCGTGTCCCATACAGGTTTAATCCCAATGCACTAACACATGAGCCTATACTGCATCCGCTTGCATAAGCCTAATCCATATGAGGATGATACAGCTGCAGAATGCAAAGCAGTGTGAATGTGGCAGTGCTGTGCAAGTCAGGGGTGACTGAGGAACTCATTAAAATGTTCTGAATTTTTGAAAATTAATTTCATGTGAAGGCTGTGCTTCCAATAGGATTCTTCTGAATTTGGATTTATAGAAGCCTCAGAAAAAAAATAACACCCAGGCTCAGAGTTGCAGCCTTGTCTCAAAAACTACACTGTTCAGTGAGGCTTTGTTTTGTAATACGAATGTATGAAAAACATCATTAGTTGCATATAATGACTAGTTGAAAAACAATGTTTTAGATGGTTAGAGGGTTTAATTCATGTGCGTCGTGTCTGAGTGCAGCTTATAAATTAAAGTTGTAAACAGCTAATCCCTTCTGTTTTGGGAGCTGCAGTTCATTATGTTTGGAATGCTTCTGTCAGGGAATCTTGCAGGCTCAGTCTCAACTTTTTTTTGTTTCCTCCTTTCCTGGCACGTGTACCAACTTGTTGCAAATTGGCATCACGGAAGGAATAGGTAAACTATCGACGGCTGATGGTAAAGCATTCGCAGATCCTGAGGTGCTTCGCAGACTGACTTCTTCGGTCAGTTGCGCGTTGGATGAAGCTGCTGCTGCACTTACCCGGATGAGAGCAGAAAGCACAGCAAATGCAGGGCAGACGGACAAGTAAGCCATGCTTTATACTGTCACATTTGTAGTTGTGTGCTGCTTGACAGTGGGGCTTTTCCTTGCGTGTTTCTGGCTGCGAAATGATGAAACTCCAAGTGGAACTTGTGCCAAGTTGTCATCTGTGTAAAACCTTGAAAGAGGTGTGGCCAAGCCGCTCTGCTTTTTGGGAGGCTCTCTGGCGCTCAGTGGATTCTGGGTTACTGAACGTTGGAGGGAGAAGTAAAAGATGGCTCTCTTCTAGGCTCTGTTTGTGTTTCTGTACAAAAGAATCAGACTGTTAGTAGAAATTACTGAATTCTGCTTTTCTAGTTGACGTTTTATTCTTTGTATACCAAGTGACTCAAAAGAAATAGTTACATTTTTCAAGCACCTGGGATAAAAGAAGATGAGGCTTTGAATGCTTGTAGATTTGGAATGGAATACTGAAAAATAATACTCGGTTGGGTATTATTTTATTGAACTTGTGTTCAAATCATATCTTTTCTTTGAGCCTTACTCTAGAAAATGAGAAGAACAAGACCTTTTAAACTGGCGCTACAAAACAGGAATATACGGAGACCGTATGCTATGTAGTGATTAGTGATATAAATGAGCAGCGGTTTGTTTCTAGTGCTGTAGGAGTAGCCTTTCAAAAGGAAAAGCGATTGCAAAAAAGGCTTCATACTCTGATTTGTCACGCTGAGTGCATGTGCTGAGGGCAAATCAGGCCCACGATCATGTCTTCTCTGACCATGTTCTCTGCTTCTCCTGTACGTGTTGCAGAACTTGGTAAGCAAAGTGGTCATTCTGCACTGCACATGTTTCAGTAGTGACCTTGGATTGGAAAATAATAACAGGCATGATTAATACCACCCTTAATTAACAGTTTAGTTTTTTTAAACTTTTTAGATTGTGCTTTCTTTTTAGTTAACTGCATTCTCTTGGCATGTTGGACTTCTTATTCTGCACGTAGAGAAAACATTTCAAGTGTGGTCCGTTTTAACTTCCCAATGCTTTCTATCTGACTAGCCGCAGCTTGGCAGAGGCTTGTTCAGAAGGAGATGTAAATGCTGTGCGGAAGTTGCTAATTGAAGGACGAAGTGTGAACGAGCACACAGAAGAAGGGGAAAGCCTCCTTTGTTTAGCCTGCTCAGCGGGATATTATGAGCTTGCGCAGGTTGGTTCTTTTTTTAACTGTTTTGTGCATTTTCCACAAAAATAGGTAGGTGTTAAATTAACACTTTTTTCTTATGTTCTTGAAGGTAGTGTTAAGATAGTGGAAAACGTCAGTAAACTGACAGATGAAGACTTGCACACAGCTGCATGTTGCTGCTGCATTTTGTGCTTATTTTTCAAAGTTTCTAGCATAAAACTGTTTGTGAAGGTGTGGAGGTTGTATAACATTTTAACCATCTTGACACTCAGCCTTGTCACTTCCCAAGGCTGCTGATCATCCTTCTGTTCACAGGTTCTTCTGGCAATGCATGCTAATGTAGAGGACCGAGGTATTAAAGGAGACATAACACCTTTAATGGCTGCTGCTAATGGCGGGCATGTCAAAATTGTCAAGTTGCTGCTAGCTCATGGTGCTGATGTGAACGCACAGTCATCAACAGGTAAATAGGTGTTGGAGCTTGTTGAAAACAACTGGAAAGCTGAGATTTGCTGCATACTAGAATTTGACGTGGAAAAATTGTAAGATACGCTCAGTTGGGGGCCAACTTTTATGAACAGAACTCTTCCTTAACGTTCTACAACTTACTTATATATCCTCTTTAGCTGGTTGGTTTTGGACATAAGTGAGTGGGTTAAGTTTGTGACTTTTAGTTATGTGGGATTTGTGAATTGTTGTGGCACAATATTTTAAGCACAGTTTGGAAGTTGATATATTCAAAATTATCAGACGGAAGGTCTAGTTAACTGAGAGAATACAATAAACATGAGAATAGGGCCTTTTTTAGTGCCACCTTCTTGGCAGTTTGTGCTTTAGTAGCTAGTCTGTTTTTAGAAATCTTTGTTGTGCAGCCTTGAAGCTGATAGAATAACTGATTACTACCCCTAAATAATGAGGAAAATTAGGGTATGAAGACAGGTGCGTGGAGGTTTTTTTAATTAATTACTCTTTTTTTGAGAAGCCTTTCATAAAGGTGGATTCATTGGCTGTTTTGTTCAGATGGATTTTTTGTGGGTTTTTTTCGTGGGGATTCTTGTCATCACTTTGTGAAGCCTGTGGACCTTGTGAACTAGCCCTTCACAGGTGTTCTAGATCTGGTTTAAAATCAGTACTTCATGTTGCTCCTTGCTTTGAGCTTTTCTCTTAGCCATCCTTGTACTTTCCCGTTGATTTAACCAGAAAGGTGATGAGGTTTTGTCATTCCAGTTGGGATTAACCAAGAGTGAGAAATGGGAGGAGAATTTTCAGTCACCAGATCCATTTAGATCTTCAGTTTGTCAACACTGAGTTGCTTTGTGTAGTTTCTTGTTTTCCCTTCATCCTTTCAGTTTCTTGGTTTGAAACCTTAAAAAACAAAAACAAAAAAACCAAAACCACCCCGTTCTGGAAGGTAGTTAGCCCAGTAAGTGTGATCAGATGAATGGAACGTAAGGTTCCCAATGTCAATTCTGTCAGATTTAGAGTTCTGTCTTTCAAATCTTTCTGCTCTGGTTCTAGGCAATACGGCTCTTACATATGCCTGTGCTGGAGGCTATGTTGATGTTGTGAAAGTACTGCTGGAATCGGGCGCAAGTATTGAGGACCATAATGAAAATGGTCACACTCCTCTAATGGAAGCAGGAAGTGCTGGTCATGTGGAAGTGGCCAGAGTGCTGTTAGAAAATGGCGCTGGCATAAACACACATTCCAATGAGTTTAAGGAGAGCGCGCTTACCCTGGCTTGTTACAAAGGTATGGTACCAAGGCCTTTACTAAGGTGTGGAAGGTCTCTTCAAACGTGTATTTACTCTGCTTTGCTGTATGTTATGAAATTGATTTTTAAGGCTATAAATATATGCTTTCATATGTTGAATATAAAATATTAAAATATGAATATGTATATTGGCTGGGGTGCTGCACAGCATGTATGTACCATAAGATGATGGTCAATATGTAGAATAGACATTAAGATACAAAACTTTTTGAGTCCTTGTGATACTTAAATTTTTCTTCTCAATTAAATGAGTTGTGAAGCAAGAAGATATATACTTCATCACAGAATGAGTACAATAAACTTTCTGTAATGTAGCTATTATTTTGCAAGATACTCTGCTTAGGTATAGAAGTGCCAAATAGTTTAAAGGACTTTGTACTTTAAAATAGACAGTATCTAGGACTTTGCCTTTTATCTGTCAGTGCTTAGACAGTGGGACTTTCTTGCCTCCCTTGGAGTATTAGATAGCTATCTTGCATCACCTTGGGGAGAGCTGAAGATGTTTTCAGAGCAAATGTTTTCAAGTAGCCAGAGTAGTTGCTGTAATAGTCACTTAAGATACATTTTATTAAAGCTGTTAGAATAGCTCTTGGAATCCTAGAGGTACTTGCTGTGGCGTCTCCATGGAAGATTATTGTAATTGTTCATTTACATTTGTTTTCTTCTGCTTTGATAAAATCTTTGTGCATTGTTACTGAACACCTTCATAAGCCATGGTTGTTTATTTCTGTGGTGATTATCAGAACAGAAGACTTGTTTGAAAGAGGGGAGTGAAACTCTAAACCATCTCCTCCCAGAAGAAAGTGTGCCTGAGCTCTGAATCTTGAGCTGATCTTGGAGAGCAGTTTTTTTAATAAAAAATAAAATTAAACAAAACAAAACAACAGTTTAAATCAGTTTTGTGTTATACTGCACAGAAAAGAGGTGAAGACGTTCAAGGTTTTATGTTCTTCTCATCCATATGTCTTGTCTGTATCCTGTGAATTTGTGTTGCTCTAAATGTCATCTTTAGGAAGTGGAGATATGATTCTTTTTCTCATGTTGCTTGTTTCTTGTAGTAGGATGACATGTGATGCTTAGAATCAAGGATGTGTCAAGCTTCTCCCAAGTAAAGGAGGAAGGGTGAAAAGTCAGTGTAGCCTCATATTGGGCAGTATCCTATGTTCACGTTCAGTCATAAAGCAGCATTTTTTTTTTCATGACTTGATTTTATATGCTTGCTTCTTGGGTCAGTCATGACTGTGTAGCAGAGTTGAGTGAGATAGGCATACCTGCTGAACTTGGAAAGTGATAGTTGTGAATTAATGGACTGGTAGGTGCAAGCTGTGTTAAGATTTTTTTTTTTTATGGTAGGAATATTCAGCTAGATTCTACAAGTACTATGTGTGAAGGTCCATTTGTCTTGTATTTTTTATTCCCTAAGGCTTGATGTGACCTCAGGGACTGTTCACAATGCAATTTATAAGCACAGTAACCCTAAATTCTTAGTGTTGACTGGGAAGAGGAAGAAAAATCCCAACAAGCCAAACAATACATCCTGATGTTCTCTAGTTGAAGAAATTGGAAAATCTTCAGACATAATGAATTACCCTTGTCAATCTGATGTTTGCACTGCTCACCTATTTCACTTCAAGGAATGCATGTAGTAGGCACATCATTTTAGCCATTAAGTGAATCACATGATATTTATAAAAATTGTTACTACCTTTATGTGGACTTTGAATGTATAGATACGAACATGCTGGACTTCTGTTGTTGTTGTAACATGGTCTTTTGTTGCCTTACTTCCATGATGCTGGTACATTTTTATGGCAGTTGCGAAATGTACTTGCTGAAAGTCGTTTCTATCTATTAAGTATTTTCTCTGTACAGGTCATCTAGAAATGGTGAGATTCTTGCTGGAAGCTGGCGCAGACCAGGAACACAAGACAGATGAAATGCACACTGCTCTCATGGAGGCTTGCATGGTAAGAGATGCATGGATTTATTGGTGAGGAATATCTGTTGTCTTTTTACTTCCAGAAGATGAACAAAGTGATTCCTTTTGGCCTCTTCTAGGTACAGAACCTAACTTTGTGTTCTGGCTCTCTGGACGTATTGATCCTTTATCAGATGATGAAGGGGGGGAGTAACTGGTTGAAATATGGTACTTACTAAGACAGTAAAATGAAATTTCTTGTTTTGATAGCTAACAAAGTAGTTACATTTCTGAGACGGTGGGAGATGGTTATGAACTCATCTTTTGAATAATGAAGTTTACATTATGTCCAACTGCAATCTAATTTTTTCAGAAGTAACAGAAGTCTACAAGTAAGGCTGTGCTACATTCATTATCCTAGAGCAGCTTCATTGTCCTAGAAGGTCCTAAAGCATCTTCCATTGTTACATCATTTACTTTTGGCTTTTTGTCCTTTTGGTAGTCATGGAGGCATGGTTTGATGAAGAGAGTTTTGTGAACCTCAGTTTAGAAAAACTCACGAATTCAAATGTGGCTGCATGTAAATAGCAGTTATTTATTTAAACAAAACCTTTTTTTAATTCTGTCAGCTTCTGGGAGAGCAGCTTTCAGTTTATAATAGGGAAATCCTTTCTACAGCAGTCTCCAAATGAAGTAACGTAAAGCAGATTTGCAGTGGCTATTGAAATGTTTTTACAACACATACTAAATACAAGAAATTATAGAAACAAGAAATAGTTGTAATCTGGCTATTGGGAAGCATTTAGCATAACTGTGCCATGTTTAAGGAGTTTGTAAGCAAAGTTCTTGTCTTTCCATACTGATGGTTAAGTTTAGGTGTGTGACTTGATTTGGTATGGCTCACCCAGCCCCTTGCTCCCTGAAAACAGGATCAGAGGCTCTTTGGGGAGCAGCTAGTAAAACAGAAGGGGAAATTAATAAAAACATTGATTAATAAGAGTACTTCTGTGTTGATGTCTATTAATCTGAAGCAATCTATTTTCTGCTCTATTTTACAATTGTCTTTTTATAAAACTTAAAGACTCTTGAGACAAAATCTGATTTTTAGCTAATTTCTTGTAGTACAACACAGGTGCTTGTGAAACTATCACTGTAAAAGGTTATGCATGTGCATGTTTCAATGCTGAAATGGCATAATTGATGCCCAGTTTAGAACAATTTCAAGCTTTTGTGGTAAAGAAAAAATTTCTGTATCAGTGTCTTGATGTGTGTTTGTGTGAGCTAAGGGTAAGCTGAATAACTGGGTTTCTAACGTGTTCTTCCTGTTGTGCACTTTTTGTACTGTCATGACTGTGGCCATGGAAGAGTGCCAGAATCACTACTTTATACTTTACTTAGTTTTCCTTTTCCTGAAATTACAGCACTTATGACTCTAAATTCACCACCAGCTATACCTGTTTCAGGAAGGTAATGGCTTCAAATAGGGTGATCATTAACTAACAGTGATAGTTCTCTAGAGGTCATTAGAAAGAAAGGCACGCAGATTACCAAGTCTTCTGTTTTTTCTTACCCCAGGATATTAATAGGCTTGCCATTTAGTTATGGCAGTGGGAAAAAGCCTTGATCTCCCTTATTTCTGCGGGAAACAGTTCTCATAATTGACTGAGAGGTGGTTGATGTTATCAGTACCTTCACTTAGGTTTAAGAGAGGGAGGGAGCAACTTCCTGTGGCAGCTGTTAAAAAGGTGGCAGTCTGAAATACAGCAAAGGTTTCTCATACAGGAAGCAGAAACAGTCACTGCTTTTCAATAACAGAAGAAAGCTACCCTCTCTAGGATGACGTTGAAGTTCAGTATATGTTAGAGAATTACCTGTGGCATAGTGCTTATGTTACAAGCCATGAGCCTGCGTGGACTTTGTCATACAAGACTTTTGTTCAACAGCTTTTTTTTTTTTTTGCAGACACCAGTAATGGTTTAGTGCAAATGAGTTGCTGAGCAATATGAGTTGTCTCACGGGAGCAAAAAGCAGGTTTGTCTGCTTGGCAGTCAGTAATACAGCGTTCTCCAGTGAGTGTTGAGTACTGACTGCCTGCACCAGTTGGTCTTCAGAACATGCCTGGTGTACTTGTGCAGATTGATCAGACAACCTTTTGTGATCAAATAGCAGTTACTAGAGGTTTTTTTCAGGTATTTCAGGAGAACTGAACAGCACCTTCCCATTTGCAGGTTTGGTAGAATACAGATAAAATTTCCTTGTGTGATTAATCATCAGTAGTTATTTTTAAGGCTGCCTGGCCTACATAAGAAACTTTGAAGCGTATCCTTATGCTGCTGTTCACTGTACTTTAGCTAAATCAGTTGGGAATGATTAGTGAGCTGTTTTGCCAGAGCCTGATGGCTGAGGCACATCTCAGCATTTCCCTGAGGAAAGATTCTTTACGGAGTCTTGGAGTTTTTCCCTAAAATAGTGTTGTCATTTCATGTAGAAAAGTGAGTACGTCCTAGTTTATGTCCTAGATCTTTTTCTGGGAGAAAATCCTATTGTGCTCCCTGGAAATTGTGAGGTTCAGATGATGAAGTTTGAAAATGTCAGATGCAATGATGTATTGAGTCTGAGAAGGAGCTCTTAAGGTTGTGGTTTGCAGCGTGATGAGGATGACGCTGGCTGCGGTTTGCTATCCCTTGGTGCAGACAGCAGTGGCTTCAATTTGCTGTCTCTTATTAGTTAATCTTAGATCAAGATGTACTTAACTTGTTGAACAACAATCTTGAGAGAGCTTTGTGTTCCTGGTAAACTGCTGCTTTTCCGATGTCACCCTCCTGTTGTTTGTCAGACTTTTTTCTCCATAGTTACTCTAAGTTTGAATGATCCCCATTTCCTCATGAGGAAAGCCAGCTTGGAGAGTTTGTGTTGCTGTTGGACTGCAGTGACCAAGCTGATCTTGCTCTGTTATCAAACTGCCATTCTGTTTTTGTTCATGTGCCACTGTCTGGACTCCAGAGTAAACATACAGCTGAAAAGCTTTTTCAACAGCTTCCTTAATCTATGGCGTACGAAAAACATGACAAAGAGTGTGTGCTCAAATGGTTTTCAAAGTTTAAAAAAAAAAAAAAAAAAAGCAGGTGTGAGAGTACATTTTGGGAGTTTGACAGCATAACTGTACCTAGAAATCTCTGCCTAGGGATAGTTATAGTTGAGGTCACTGTTGTGATTTATGGGGATCCTCTGACAAATTGATTTGTTTTTCCTTGGAGGGAGAAAGCAAGTCTCGACTGTGCTGTAAAACAGAGCAGCAAGTGCAGTAGTTCTCTAGGAGCCAAGAGACAAGCAATATAGTTGTGCACAGCTATTTAAGACAGTAAGGAAGCAAAATTGTTTAACTTCAACAGTTTCCCTCCCCTGAAGCTGGGAACCTGTAAAGTAAATACTCTGAGACACTAACAGTTCTCATGGAGGTGAAGGCAAACTATTCCTGACATACACTGATTTTTGTAATGAAAATATGGTGTATATAACAAATAGTGCAAATGCACGTTGAATCTAAAATTCTCTTCCTTGCTAATTGTGGAGCCTTGACGTGGAGTGACCTCTTGGCAGTGTTAAGGCTTTGTAGTCTTTCAGAAGAACATTGCAACTTGTTCCCACGTCCAAGTAAAAAGATTTTTTGATTGGAATTCTTTCAGTACTCCTTTATCACAGAATCACAGAATGGCCTAGATTGGAAGGGACCTCAAGGATCATGGATCTCCAACCCCCCTGCCACAGGCAGGGCCACCAATCTCCACATTTAATACTAGACCGGGCTGCCCAGGGCCCCATCCAACCTGGACTTAAACACCTCCAGGGATGGGGCATCCACAACCTCTCTGGGCAGCTTGTTCCAGTGCCTCACCACTCTCATCGTAAAGAACTTCCCTCTGACATCCAACTTAAATCTTCCCTCCTTTATGTAATAGAGCACTTGGATTGTTAGTAATAAATTTATTGAAAGAACTTAAGTGCCTTTGTTAGCTTATTTCCTAAGATTTTTTTCATCCTTAGATAAGTTTGACAGTCCTCATTTCTGTCTGCATTCTTCAATAAAGATGAATACTGATTACTTCAGGATTTCAGTTGTAGGATTCCAACTTGTGGAGGAGGCAAGCTTTCAAAATAACATCAGGTTCTGTCTCAGCTTGTGTTTTTTTTCTCCAACTAAACTGATAAGCAATTGAATTTAAGTCTTCTATGAAGTTGACAAGTTTGCTGTTCCACAAGCAGAGAAGTTTGTTATGTGGTTCACAATGTTGCTGCTTTTTTCTTTTTTTCTTTTTTTTTTTTTTTTTGAAAAGGCATATTCATTAAAAGCAAGTTCTTCCAGTGCCTGTTTAATAGACTTTTAGCCTTTATCCAAATATTTGAGAAAACTCAAAAAAAAAAGTTTTATGTTTTTGGACTTCCTTGCTTGTTCCGCTTCTGTTACTTCTGATGGAATTTGAGTTGGTGAGTTTTTTAAGATTTGGAAAAGAGCAGCTTTTTTTTTCTTTTGGTCTTCATTTCTTGACCTCTGTTTTTTTTGTTGTTGTTTTTTTTTTGTTTGTTTGTTTGAATTCCTAGGATGGCCATGTGGAAGTGGCAAGATTACTGCTTGACAGTGGGGCTCAGGTGAACATGCCTGCTGACTCCTTTGAGTCTCCGTTGACTTTGGCAGCTTGTGGAGGGCACGTTGAACTGGCAGCTTTGTTGATTGAACGTGGAGCTAACTTGGAAGAGGTAAACGATGAGGGATACACACCGCTAATGGAAGCAGCTAGAGAAGGCCACGAAGAGATGGTGGCACTACTACTTGGCCAAGGTAACTATTGGGATGCTTTCCATGGGCTGTAATTCAACAAGCGTGTGTGTATCTTTTTCCTTCAAATTATTACTAAACTTCGGTTGTTTTCTTTTCTTGAACAACTTCTGAACAAGCCATCACCCCCTTTTAACTAAATTGGAAGTTTAGCAAAATATTCTGTGTTATCTTACTTGTTAAGTAATCATTCTGAGTTGGTCTTCACAACAGCTTTGAATTATTCAAACAGATGTGCTGTACTGAGCAGTTGATATGAATAACTTGCACTCTGCAAGACGTCCTTGATGTTTTGGTACTAAAAAGCTGTGGAGAAGTGCTTGGAGGTTCTCAGAAGGATTCCCCAAGTTGTTAAAGAAAACAGATTTGAAATACCATGATTTTAGAGAATTTCTCTGGCTGTTGTAGAAATGAGATGTAATAAGCAAATGTCTTGCACATCAAGAAATATCTTAGTCTGCTGATACTGTTTGCAGTAACTCACTAACTAGTGTTGGTGGTTGTTTTTTGAAGGAGCGAACATCAATGCTCAAACAGAAGAGACACAAGAAACTGCTCTAACTCTGGCTTGCTGTGGAGGTTTTTTGGAGGTTGCCGATTTTCTTATTAAAGCAGGAGCAGATATAGAGCTTGGTTGTTCAACACCTTTGATGGAGGCTGCTCAAGAGGGTCATTTGGAGTTGGTTAAATATTTATTAGCTGCAGGTATGGATTTTTTTTTTTTAACAGATTCAATGTATCCTTACAGGAAAAAGTCTGTTCTCACGTTCATTATGCTTCTGATTAGCAGCTTCATTAAGTTGGTTGCAGAGGCTGGTGGAATCTTAAATAATGTACTGGTTGGAACCTAATTTAGCTTTTAAAGACTCGGTTGGTGTACATTTCCTTGGAACTGAAGTCCTAGGGTTTTTTCTTTTAATTGCCCTAGCGTATGGCTAAGTCATTAAATAATTTCATAGCTGTTGTAATTCAGAGGAGGAAGTTAGGTTTGCTACCTGATCTTGTAAAAGATTATAAAGAGAATTGCATATCTTCTGTAATGAGCTCCACAAAGCTTACATGCTTGTTAATACTGCTTTAGGGGCTAATGTGCATGCAACAACAGCAACAGGTGATACAGCACTGACATATGCGTGTGAAAATGGCCATACTGATGTAGCAGATGTCTTACTTCAGGCAGGTGCAGATCTGGTAAGTAATTTCCTTCTTAAAAATTATAAAGTGGAAATACAGTGATTAATATGTTTATTTTCATGTTCACTGCTGAAAACTTTTAAAGCTTTTTCTTTTAAGAAAGAACTAGTGATGGCATTCTGATTGCTATTAGACTCTTCTGTTATCTGGGAGTGCTTATGTCACAAGGAAAACTTCTGCAGTTGTGTCTAGAGCATTTTCAAACCTTCACGGTTGCATGTGCAGGAAATCAGGAGATTCAGTTCTTTTTGTCATGTGCAGTGCAGCTTAGAGTTGCCGAGCTGGTTATGGTTTAATACTTATATTTGAAATTTATTCTGCTCTCTAAGCAGTAGACAGTTGGCAGTTTTGTTCTTCTAGTGATATCTATTTGGTGTACTCTGTTTATTTTTTGCCCTTGGGCCAGCTTGTATGCCAGTAGATTATCGAAAGATGAAATTAAGCATGACAAAACACATTTTCTTAATTTATAGTAACCATTCTGTGCTTGAAGGCTTCTTATCCAAGAGTCTTAGACCTGTGCAAGGGTGGGTAGATACTCTCCTCTGTCTGCAAGATATACCATGTTGCAGCATTGTTAAATATTTAGCATCTGTAGGCTGTCAAATACTGAACAGAAATCTTCCATGCCTAATGTTTTCCAATTCAGAAAACAAAATTTAATTATGTACTTTTGCACGTGATGCTTCTGAGTTTTGAATACAAAGTGTTCGTTAATTTGCTCTAGGAGCATGAATCAGAAGGTGGAAGAACTCCTCTCATGAAAGCTGCAAGGGCAGGTCATGTTTGCACTGTTCAGTTCTTGATTAGCAAAGGTGAGTATTGTGTGAAGGTTTTTAGTTCTGTCTGACAGAGCTGCCCTAACTTAAGGGCATATGTCAGTGCTAGTACCATGGATTTGATTCAAGTATTTTACGTATGTGTGAGAATCACTGAAATAATGATCTCCTGTGGTTTCTGGTGAGATGAATGGAAATTTGATAAACTCTTAAGAATAGCTATATTCCATTCTCTAATTCCTAGTAACACAGCAGAGGGTACTCGGTGTCTGCTCCTGGTGCAGCTTTTGAGCACTGTATTTTTTCAGAAGTAAAATTTCAAGTGCCTGCTTGTTTTAACATTTCAGTTATCACTTACTCTGTGTTGTCACAACTGTCAGCTGCAGCCTTATGTTACTGTTGAATACATAGAATTGATACAGACCTCAGAACTGCTGTTTTCTCTCTTAGCAACAGTTTTTCCTCATACCTGGTGTTCCAGGCCTAAGGCTTCCAATACAGAAAGAAGCAGAGCTGTAACTAGTCTGCTTTCTGATGACTAGTTAAAGTAATGCATCAAGTCATTTGTAAAAAGAGGCATCACTGGAAAAAACTGCTGACAGACTTAAAAGCCAGTAGGTTCTCCTACTGTGTGAAGTTTAATACATGTAAATGTATCAGAACAATGGGTTTGAGTGCTAGTGCAGGTAGTTTTGCTGTTGTTCTTGGAAGTACCTGTAGTAAGGGTCAAATTCTGAAGCTGTTACCTAATGAGACATATGTTAATTCAGTGACTGTCAATTTAAATGGACTTCTGATCATAGTCTCAGTCTTAACATATCAGTTGCAAGACTGCAGCCAAGGAGAAAGTATTTTCATTTTGTCTTTTTTTATTTTCCCCCGTTCCTTGAATAATCTTTGCGCTCTCTTTTTCAAGGAGCAAATGTGAACAGAACTACTGCTAACAATGATCATACAGTGTTATCACTGGCCTGTGCTGGAGGTCATCTGGCGGTTGTGGAGTTACTGCTAGCTCACGGTGCTGATCCTACACACAGATTGAAGGTTTGTCACTCCACTGCCTTATTTTCGTCTGAGTGAGAGAACAGCTGTGTGGTGCTTAACTGCCTGCTGCTTTAAATCGCAGCACAGTTGTAAGGTCATAGTTGAAGGAAAACTAAAATATTGATTGCTTTTTTTTAATTGTTGGGTATTCTTTGTAGAGTTCTTACGTTTAGTTGTGGACTTGCTGCAGTTGGAATATTTAAGTCTTCATGTATTTTGTTGGGTCTGTTAAAACATTTCAACATTGTCATGTTTTGATTATACTCTTTTCTAATACTGTGATCTTTGCCTCTTCAGGATGGATCGACTATGTTAATAGAGGCAGCGAAGGGTGGTCACACCAGTGTGGTTTGTTACCTTCTAGACTACCCAAACAACTTGCTTTCTGCTCCTCCACCTGATGCTACTCAGCTGACCCCGCCATCCCATGATTTAAATAGGGTAAGATTTAAGGACTAGTGGTTTGATTTGCGGGACTTTGCTTGCATTTCTTCTTGCAGCTTAGTCAAAATTGAAACATACAGAAGAGTCAGGTGTGTCATTTCTTACACTGTTGTACTGTAGGGAATGCATTGAAAATCTGAGCTGTTGTAAAGATGGTGAAAGTTCTCTGAGCATTGCTGTGTAGTCCTTCTGTTCATCTACAAAGATCATTTAAAAAAAAAAAAGAGAAGCCAGCAACTGAAGTCAGCTTTAGTGAGGCTGTTCTGCAGAATTATGTTTGTAGCCTGCTGTGGCTTGTATTTGCTTTATCAGAGTGTAGCACTGTGCCATACAGAGATGAGTATTCTTACCCGAGTTATTTCTTAGGCTTCAAATTCGAAGCATATAGAGAAGCTAGATGATCTCAAACTGTTAACTGTTGAACTCAGCATATTTAAAATGTCTTCAATGTTGTTAGTTACCACAAACGTCTGCTTTTCTAACAGGTTTTGTTTACCTTCTATTGAACTATCACTAGATTGGAGTATGAGAAAAATAATCTATTAGTATCCAACATTTTAGGCTCCTCGTGTACCAGTGCAGGCGCTGCCCATGGTCGTCCCACCCCAGGAGCCTGACAAACCCCCTGCTAATGTCGCCACAACCCTTCCCATCAGAAATAAAGGTCAGTTTTAGTTCTGGAGCTTATTTTCTGAATAGGAGATTTAGGGTTGCACTTATAGCGGAGTAGTTCCTATGAAAAGTGTTAATGGATTCAGTCAAGGAAAAACTGTAAATTTTTTTTAGGATTGCTTATACACTAGGTATGAACTCAGTCATCAAACCCTGTAATCACAAAGCGTCAAGAAATCTGCCTAAGTAAAAACATTAAAGTATATATTAGTCTGACATACCAAACTGAAGCAGAATGTCACCCAGAAAGCATGTAAATTTTCTAGTCTAACTTGTAGAGATTGTTAAGCTCCATATTGTAGTTGATTGGGTAACTTGTGTTTTCTTAAGATAGTAGTCTTGGAGTGGGTTGGACTAATGTGACTGAAGGCGGAATTTCTTGTGCTGTAAAATATTTAGTCTGATGTGGCTCCTTCTAGGACTAAATTTGCATCTATTTTGAGGATCACCATTTTGAGAGTTTACACTTTCTGTACTTCAGAAGTCTCTTCCAAAACTTTTTTTTTTTTAATCAAGGATCAGCAATAGTGCAAATACAGGCGTGCATGTTATAAAATTAATACTGTGTGTACACTTGTATTGTTCTGGAAATACAGCAAGGATCTCTGGAAGAAACTGGGCACCACCACTGGCTCAAATCCTGAGTTTTCATTTGCCTCTCACCCTTCAAAATTAACAGATTGTTCTTTCTCCAACTGGTATGGCAGACCATGTCAGCTGTATTACCGTGGACTTCTTCATAAATGATGTATTGGATTAGTCCATCGCTCGTTCTTACAGGAAGGCTGAATTATTTGCCTTGCCTGGGCAGAGAGCTGAGTTTTGACACGTGCAAAATCGTGTCTGCTATGGATAACATGTAGTTGCTAAACATACCCTGTTAGATCATGTTAAATATAAATGACTGTCCTAGGTTCTAGCACTGTTTGTCAACTGGGCAAAGCTGGATACCTGTAGCGAAAGGATTCAGTATTCCTAGAAAGTATAAGACTTCCTAAAATGTACCACACTGCTCAAAAAACTGGTGGCCTAGAAAAAAGATGTTTTTGCATCACTTTTGCTGTGCTTCAGGGATGTAACGGTACATTTGTCTTAACACGATACCAATTCCAAAAGATGAAGTGAAGAGACAGCATGTTCTACCCTTTTGTTTTCATTTATCTCGTAGCACCACTTGATAAGAGCGGCTCTTGAGACAATCACTTCATTTGGCAAAAGTATAACGATAGTTGGATTAAATATTTCAGCGTAGCATAGGGGTTATTTGGAATGTATGTGCAGTAATCTGTACTGTTAATTTGCGATCTGACTGCTGTGTTAAAGTTGATAGTGAAAGATACAGTTTCCGTTGAGGGCTGTACGAGTACTTTCTGACCTTCTGTGGGTGCTGTGTCTCAGTGCATTTAGCATCCCAACAGTAGCTCTATAATGAGGATGCCATTCATATGCACTTCCATTGGTTCTGAGGGGGTTTCTTTTTCACACAGCTGCTTCTAAACAAAAGTCCAGCAGTCATTTGCCAGCAAACAACCAGGATGTACAGGGTTACATCACCAATCAGTCTCCAGAGAGCATTGTAGAAGAGGCTCAGGGCAAGTTGACAGAGCTGGAGCAGAGGATAAAAGAAGCCATAGAGAAGAATGCTCAGCTGCAGTCCTTGGAATTGGCACACGCTGACCAGCTCACCAAAGAGAAGATTGAGGAGCTGAACAAAACGAGAGAGGAACAAATTCAGAAGAAACAAAAGATTTTGGAGGAACTGCAGAAAGTGGAACGAGAGTTACAGCTGAAAACTCAGCAGCAGCTGAAAAAGCAATATCTAGAGGTAAAAGCGCAAAGAATTCAGCTCCAGCAGCAGCAGCAGCAACAGTCTTGCCAGCACCTGGGACTTCTGACTCCTGTTGGGGTAGGAGAACAACTCTCAGAGGGAGACTATGCACGATTACAGCAAGTGGACCCCGTCTTGCTTAAAGATGATCCTCAGCAAGCTGCTGCACAGACGGGTTTTGCGCCAATTCAGCCTCTGGCGATGCCACAAGCTTTGCCTCTGGCAGCAGGTTCCTTACCTCCAGGGTCCATCGCAAATCTTACAGAACTGCAAGGTGTTATAGTTGGACAGCCAGTATTGGGCCAAGCACAACTAGCAGGGCTGGGGCAAGGAATACTGACAGAAACACAGCAAGGGTTAATGGTAGCCAGCCCTGCTCAGACGCTCAATGACACGCTGGATGACATCATGGCAGGTGGGTTTATATTGTTATGAGCAGGTATAATATTTGCTTAACCAGTTGAGGGTATGTCAGCTTTTTTTGTGTGTGCGTGTGTGTTTATGTATTCCCGCTAGCTCTACAGCAAAATCACTAGCCTGTTTCCTGTGTTTAGGATCTCAGAATTAGTTTTAACTTCTCAATTTGCAGCCTTGCCTTTCTTTTTGTTGTGCTATACTGGTGCCCTTTTGTCAGGTTGGTATGTCAGAAGTTGCATTTCTAACATTTTGTAGTTTGGGAGGGGTATGCTAGGGATTAACAGCTGTGTTTCAGTCTGTAGTTTAGGAATAGCATCACGACGATACTGTTTGTTTGCGCTCTAAGCTAGTTAACGGAGAACTGTCTTGGAGCACTCGGAGCAGGCTTTGAGCTACAGCATCACATCAAGCCTACGACTTGTAATGAACCAGTAGGCCTGTCTGCTGAATGAAACGTGCCTGGTTGGCCCTGAATAGGGAACCATTAGGAAACATTTACTTTCACTTGAAAAAAATAATTGTAATGTATGTATGCTGTTAGTGTTTGGTTTTTTTTTTTTTGAAGTACGTTCCTGAAAATTGCTGCTTCTCCAATTAAATCCAAATTCAGCCCTGCCAAGTTTTTCTGAATTCCTTTGGAGATTGCTTGGATGTGTTGAGTCAGTGCTTTTAGGCCTTAAAAAATAACTGTTTAAAATAATAGGCTTTCAGTACCATAGGGAACGTGAGCTGCTGGTGTTGATTTTCTTTATGCATGCTGTAGTTGCACGTCCCTGTTCGTGTTAAAGAAATAGCTGAAATACTCATTTTGAGTACTTACCTAAATACAGACCAGCTGTTAAGGAATATTTAAAAAAGAAAAAATATATCAGCATTTCCCTTGATTTAAAAACTAGTTGAGATGTTTTTGTGAAACAGATGAATGTTTATTCTTAGACGTGCTGTCCGTCTTGACAATTCTTTGTAAGGAGAATGCAGGACTAACACACTGTGCTGGGATGTGAACTGGAGCTTGGGCAGGTCTCTGAGAACATCTTAGTCCAGAGGTGCAGAGGAGTGGAGATTTTCCTGCACGTACTGCAGAAGGAATGGAGGGAGTGTGGTGCACAGTGAATTGTGGGTTTGGTAATTATGTGAAAGACTAAATGGTGATTGTTCGATATAATCGGAATGATGCTTTTCAAGTTGTGGCTAAAATTAGACTTCTAATGAGTAACCCGATGTTCAGGCAAAGCCTCCTAAAAGATTACTGAAACTTATGGGAGCTACAGAGATTCTCTTTGGAAAATCTACTGTTAGAGTTTAAGCCTAGGCACAAGGATTGGAAGCTGTCAGTGAATAAATATCTGACAGGAGACATGAGAAGGTAGATAAAACTACTTACGTTGTGATAGTGTGCACTGATGGTACTGGGATACCTACCAGTACCAGCTACTCGATTCCATAGAGAGGACAAATACAGTTTGTGGTTATGTGTGAAGAATGTGAGCAATATACTTTCTGTTTAAGTGTAACACAGGCTTTCATTTAGAATACACGTGCTATGTGTTTAACTGCATATAACATTTTGAGGATCTGTGACTTTAGGTCAGCTGGCGCATACCCAAATGCTTGTTCATGCCTTTTTGTAAAGGTCACATATTTCCAGTGTGATTTTGAGTGAATGTTTTTGTACTCCTTAGTCCCAGTTCTTAGTATGTGCATGCGCACGTGCAATTGGGAATGGGATCTAAATTGTGTGCTGACAGGTATTTGTGGTAAGTCTGTTACAAGTTGTGCACGTGCAGTTTCATCTCAAGTCTGTCAAATGGCTTATTTTAAAGTGAGCAGATACAGCCCTGACTGTACAACTCCAGCAGCTTGATTTCACACATCAGGCTTTAGTGTGGAGGTGAAATGGGCTCAGTGTAACACAGAATGTTTAGGGAGCAGCTAAATATTTTTTTTCTGTAGCCTTCTATACTGCTTCAGTGGGAACCCTATGGAGTATTCCCATAGGTACGAAGCCTTGTTTCCAGCACTGGGTGAATTCACACTGGTTACAAGAGCAAGGCTGGCATCTGATTGTGCAAACTTGATCTAGCGTTCATCTTTGTGCTTAATTCTTTGCAAATTATTAGTTTAATTCTCCAATTTTAAGTGCTTGTTTAAAGCAAGTCAGGTGTGCAAATGCTGGTATTAGAGGCTGGAATAAGATAGTGTTGCTGTAGTAAAGTGCTTATTTGTTAGATGACCTCTGGAATATTTAAGTGTAATTCCTTGTTGCTAGAGAAGCTAATTGGTGTTATTAGGGCTCTACAGGATTTGCCTGGGAACACAGAATATACTGACTTAAGAGGTCGGAGGTGGTGGTTTTATGTTTTTAGTGTTTGTTGTTGTTTATGGGTTTTTTGTTTGTTTTATTTTGTTCTGTGTTGTTTTATTTGGAAAGAAATAGGGCAAGTTGAAAAAGTGAATATGAATATAGTGAATGAATTGCAACTCCTGCTGGAACTGATGACAAGCACAGGGTTTGCTCTTCAACTTCAGATGTGAGTGCAAGTCATTTGCTTGCAAGTGAGTGGCAAATAGAAGTATTCGTTGACCATGGGAAAGGGTTAGTTAGGAAACTCTCCAATGAAAACACAGCAAATGTTAAACGATGTGCAAAGGATTTTTTTTAAAAATCCTTGTTTTAATGATAAACTTTTGTTAAGGTGAGTGGTTTTGAAGAAGTGCAGTGCAAGGTGTTGCGCCTGGGTTGTGGCAATACCTGCTATCAGTACAAGCTGGGGAACAGAAGGATAGAGCACAGACCTGCTGAAAAAGACTTGGTGGTACAGATGAAAAGGAAGCTGGACGTGAGCCAGCAGGGTGCCTTCTGTATCCTGGGCTGCCTCAAAAGAAGCGTGATCAGCAGGTCAAGGGAGGTGAGACCTCACCTGGATACTGCATCCAGATGTGGAGTCCTCAGTACTGGAGAGACATCACCTGTTGGAATGCATCCAGAGGAGGGCTGCAATAAATGATCCCAGGGATTGAACACCTCCCATATGAGAATGGGCTGAGAACTGGGGCTGTTCAGCATGGAGAGGAGAATGCTCCAGGGGGACCTCAGAGAGGCCTTCCAGGAGGCTAAGAAAGAAAGGGATGGACTCTTTGGCAGGGTCTTTTGTGACAGGACGAGGGGAAATGGTTTCAAACTAAAAGGGGAGATTTAGACTGGATATGAGGAAAAAGAGGTAGCAGAAGCACAGGATCAGGTTGCCCAGAGCGGTGGTGGAAGTCCCATCCCTGGAGACATTCAAGGCCAGGCTGGATGGGGCTCTGAGCAACCTGATGGCAGCTATAGGTGTCTCTGTCTTTGCAGGGGTGTTGGACTAGATGGCCTTTAGGGAGGTCCCTTCCAATTCAAACAGCTCTATATTCTATGATATCCAGCAGCAAAACCTCACACAAAAAAATTCAGGAGCCTTGAAACACTGGATATTTTAGTTCCTGGAAGCTGCCTTCTGAGTTGTGTATTAATTTAGGTACTTATAACTGACACAAGAATCGCATCAACTGTAAGTTGTGTCATGGTGTTAATAAGATTAGTAGCTGGCACTGTACTGAAGTAAAGCACAGATGCACTTGAAATACTGTGAATTGTGACCTAGTTGCAAAGACGTGCTATCCCAGCCATACAGTAGCTGGGGTGTAATGTTGAAGTGCAGTGTTTCAGGTGAACTGGTTTAGCTGTTTATTAACTGCAGATTATGCTTGTTGGTTGCTGTGTTTCACTGCTCAAGACTAGTATGAAAACCTGTTTGCTAACTGTGTCCAAACATACTAGAAGTTTTCAGTAAAGATTTTGTTCATTGGCACACTGATGAAAAATTTGAACTCTGCGTAGATGATGTTCTAAGAAACATAATCCAAACTGTTAGCCGTAAAAAGTAGCATCTTGTCTCAGTGAGTACTTTAAGGTTATGGGTGGTGTTATTTGTATTATTGCCGAAGCACATTTGAAATGGATTTAACATAAGAACTTTAAGTCAGCAGACATACTGATGGACTCTTCTGTTGTCATTCATAAAACCATTTATACATGATGTGTATGATTTGTGGGAAAAGATGCTGGCTTTTAAATGTCTTTCCCCTATGCCCTCTTTCTGAGACTTTCCCAATTAGCTTGATTTTTATTTTATTTGTTTTTATTTTTAAGTATGAACAGTTAATAGTGGCTGCTGTAACACAGTGTGTGTTCCCCAGCCCCAGTATCAGGGCTCCAGCAGGAGTCTTAGCAAATACCATGTGCTGCTGTAACAGACTGAACTTCTTTCACGTATAGATTATTCGATCATCACGCTTTTACATCATCTGATTTAAGCTAATGTAGTTAGTTTCCAGTCGATTTTATCATCTTTCTCTGATCTGTTTGAACCAGCTGGGAGTGCTGAGGATCACGATTATTCTTTTTAATCGTTCCATTACTGTTTTACCATGATTGACCTTTCTCCTTGAATTTGGAGAAAGAAGGTAAACTTGCTATTTTTTCCCTAAATTATTCATTATGACTGTGCGTGTGAAGATGAGAGCAGGAGTTCAAACACATTCTTATCATTCTCTATGAAACAAATCGGTTGTTACATTGTTAGGTTATATTTCTCTACAGCAAGAATAAGGAGCGAGATGAGGTCAAAGTAGACCTTAACTGGAAGTTACCAGATTACAGTCCCTTATTCTGTACAATGCAGAGCTCCCTTAGGCTGCAGTTTTTGACCTTTTAGCAAGAGTATTTTGGCTCAGCATCAACGTACTCCTTTTAGTTCATACCTAGCGTGATTTTTCTTGTAAGGTGAGAGCAGCTTTCAAAAGGTGCTCCGATAGAAAGTTCAGCGCAGTTGTGACGTGATTAAGTCTTAAGTAGATGGTGAGGCATACTTCTTATGCTCTAAGTTCATGTTTTTGTTTTCTTTCAGTGGCATTTATTAGCTTCTTTAACAATATTTCTTATAGGAAGTTCAGAAATAAAAGCAAAAATGTACTAAAACCACAGCTGCTTTGCAGAGAAGTAGTACACAGATTGGCGTGTTGTGGTAAAATTTGCATGGCATCTGTTGAAAAAGTTACCTCTTCCAACTCAACACAGGAGCTAAATAAGTATGGCTGGTAACGTGGGATGTGGCCAATTACTAAATCTATTTGAACAATACACGTGACATCAAAAGTTGGGGATAAAGGGATGTTATTTCAGTATTCCTTAAGATTACTCGGTGTAGTGTATTCAGTGAATGCTGACAATGTGGAAACCATATTTCTTTCATTTTGCAGCTAAAGGTCCTTTTGTGAACTTGACAGGAGAAACGTATAACCCTTCACTTCCTCCTTTGCTGATCACACTTGATAAAGACTTGTAAAAGAGGAAGAAAAATTGTGGAGGAAAAGCATTAGATTCCTTTAAAGAAAAGCAAATAGAAAAACTGGAGTTTCTTTGCCCCAGATGCTGTTGTAGCGTCAAGTTCACTTGGTACTTGTAACTATTATACCAATGAAATGAATTTCAGGGACGTGTGACTTTGTGTCATGTCAATATACTGTCATCAACTGTAAGATGATATTACCTTCTGCTGCTTATCCTAACGTCTTTGACCAAAGTCTCTGCAAAATGGCTGTTAGGCTGCTGCTTCACTGGTTTCAACAAATTCTTCTATGTGAGCAACCTGATGCTAGCTCTGCTGCTTCTTTGTGATGTTTGTGGGGGGTTAGGGGAAAGTAGATGGACTTCTACATGAGAATCCTTAAGCTGTTTTAAGAAAAATTGCATAGATAATTGTTGCTTCGACTTGCAGTCCAGCTTCTGAAGGTATGGAATTCCTGGTACAAATGACAACTGACTTGTAGGAAAGGTCTTTGATATTTAAAAAAAAAAAAAAAGTATTATGCATATCTTCTTTTGCGGTGGGCATTTAGAAAACATGACAGTCTGATTTGTACATGTCTATTTGGCAATCTAACATAGTTATGAGGGTTCAAAAGGTGGATAAAATGTGTGGAGAAATGCACATTTCTGAATATTGAAATATTTGAGGAGTTCTTACCCTCTGTTGCTTTTACTAATTGTAATTATTCTGTTCAACAGCAGTGAGCGGAAGAGCATCTGCAATGTCAAACACTCCTACCCACAGCATTGCAACTTCTGTCTCCCAGCCTCAGACGCCAACTCCAAGTCCTATCATTTCTCCTTCAGCCATGCTACCGATTTACCCTGCTATAGATATTGATGCTCAGGTAAGCCTTCCACAGTCACTGCAGCACACGTGTGAAGCTATTTTGTTTCTGTATTCTGAATAATTCATTTATAGGAAACAGCTCTGTTGTATAATGAGACTTGATTAGCTGGTTTTAGGAAGCCTGTACAACTCTTGGGAGAGTTGTAGCCCAGTTTCTTCTGTGCTCTAGCTGAACAAAAGAGCCTTGCATCACTAAGCATTTGTGTTTCTCATTTCTTCAATGAGTGAATGCGAGAAACAGGGTAGAAAAAATTAAATATTTTGGGGGTTGACTTCTGAAAACAAAAACAAGGCTAAAAACTTCTTGCACGCTTATTTTTCACAGTTGTGCTTTGAGTTGTTGGCCAGTGATCCCCCCCCAGGCCTGACAGAAGTACGAAAGCATTGTTAAAACATCTGCAGGAGTGATTTATTTTAGGAGTTCTCCCTCTCACTAATGAAAAGGTTTATCTGTATTGAAAATCATTTTAAAAACAACTGCTTTATGTTGACTTCAGGCTACCAAGCCATCAAATAAAATAAAAAAAAAAGCATGTACTGCTTTTTTTTTAGATTTTCTATTCTGCATGTTTCTCTTTGCATAGTCTAGCCTATACAGAAAGTGACCTGGATGATAGGGCGAAGATGCAAGCAGTGTGGAGATGAGTAAGTGTGGACTGTGGTAGACTGCAACAGGAGATCATTGTGGACTGGGGAGAGAAATCTCTGGGAAACCAGTTCTAATTAGTTCAACTGCATATGGCAGTTGACTTGGTTTCTGCTGTGACTGCGGGTCAAACTCTCCCCGTAACCTGATGTGTCTCATTGCTAAGTGGTAGACAGCAATACATGTCAGTACTGAGTTTGGTTGCCAACTACCCTCAGTCATAATAGAGTAAAGCAAAACTAAAACGATACTCACGTGATCTGCTCTTGAGGAATCTTTTTTTAATATCCCAACAGAGCAAACTAGAAGTAGAATTCTGTTTCTAACTTGAACATGAAAGAAAAATGAGGTGATCAGTAAACAGGTCTTAAGTTTTGCATAGTTTTTATTTTATTATAGAAATAATGAAATTATTCATTGTATTTGTGCTAGTATGCAACATGACAGAAGTTGTACTTGAGAAAGGAAGAATTTATATTTCTAATTATTTCTTTTTCAGACTGAGAGTAATCATGACACAGCATTGACGCTTGCTTGTGCTGGTGGCCATGAAGAACTAGTACAAACACTGCTAGAGAGAGGAGCCAATATTGAACATAGGGACAAGAAAGGTAGGTATCTCACCGTGGCAATACAGACCCACTCTTGTCTTCCACTGTAAAGTAGTAAATAAATATGCAGTAAATATAGTTTTTGTGTGAAGCTTTTAGGCTTGCTTTCTTGATGGTTTAACATAAGTCACTTAATTTGAAGTTATGAATGTGGATTCTTCAAACATCCTTTTTCATTCTAGGGTTTACTCCACTTATTTTGGCTGCTACGGCTGGCCACGTGGGTGTTGTTGAAATCTTACTTGATAATGGAGCTGATATCGAAGCCCAGTCGGAGAGAACAAAGGACACTCCCTTGTCCTTGGCTTGTTCAGGAGGGAGACAAGAGGTGAAGTAAAACTTTAAGTCTTCAAGATCAAGTTGTAGACTGCATATTGTCTGTTTTTTTTATTTTACGGAGCAGTTATAGTAACTTGATACACAGTGCTGTTTCAGGATAATGTTTTTTAAAAAACACACAAAGAGGTTAACATTTTTGAGGTTGCATGTTGCAGTTTCTGATTTAAAAAAATCCTTTTCCTATTTCGCTAAGTTGGACCAGAGCTGTGAAACAGATCTCTTAACTCCTGGCTGGTTATGGGGTTTTTACATGCTTAAATGGATGTGAATATGGAAGTGAATGGGATCAGTGTTCATGTTGAGAAGCTAGGGTTTGCCATGAATCAGCTCCATATATGAGCCAAGAGTATGTTACAGTTGGTTCTGCATGGAATATGAGTACTGTAGATGGCTCTGGTGTCTTCTGTTTTGTTGGTTTTTTTTTTTTTTAAGTCTGAGACATTTTTCAAATGATTGATCAGAAGTAAACATAAGGGAAGTCTTTTTAAGTATGTGAAATGCTGTGTTGTATGACTTGAGAAGAAGTCAGATGATAATGGTCTTAACAAGTTTGAAGTGCATAATTCTGTAAGTGCTTCTGTTTGGTTTGCAAAGGCCACAGTGAAAACTATACATAATCTGGTGCAGGATATTGTGGCACTTGAAGATCATGATTTCACATTTTCCTAGACAAAATCTTAATAAAAATTTGTAGCTCTTTTGGCCTGTTTTTCAGCTCCACTCAGAAGATGTTGAATGGGCCAGAGGAGTGTCAGCAGCTGCAAAGCAGTAGCTGCAAATGGCAATTATGTGTCCTTGATTCAGGGGAAAAGACCTTGTATAGCTAGCAACCTCATACAGGAAAGATGAATTTAGAGTCATCTTTTTACAGATTTGAGACATTTGTCTGTCTCAAACAATGTTTCTTGGGGAAGTGCATCCTGTTTTCTTCAATGGCTTTTGAAGAACAATTGGAAAACACTTGGCTTAGGCAGTTGTGAAGATACTAGGGTGTACCTCCTTGCCCAAGTTTAGTTCTGGCAGCTTGTTTGTCCTGTGGTTTCAAGGCATAATGTTGAAATTGAAAAGCTCTTGATTTCAGCTGTGTAGGACCAATCTAAATATGTTTTATGCTTGGAAGCCTGAAATTGAGCCAATGAGATATTGTTGTACTGGAGATAACTCAGTCAGTTTTCATCTGTGTTCATTTTGACTCATTTTGGCACAGAGTTCAGTTTCCCGACAAGTGTTCTGCATTAACTTCACTGCAGAAAATAGACTTCACATACAATATAGAATGCTGGGAATTGCTTGAATTGTAAATAAATCTGTAAAGAAGACATGTAAAAATTACTTTTGTTGTTAATATGATGCAAATGTTAATTTCTCTCTCTCCTGTGAGAGGTTTGTGTACAGTGTACAACAATCTGATGCCCCGCTGTAAACAGGGAATGAAAGATAAAAGCATGAAACTTCTTGGTTGCTCCTCAGCTTTGGTTTGAAGATGAGCTTTTAACTTGATAATGAACTGAGTGTGACAAAAAGCAAGACTATTTTGTATGTTTCTTTTGAGCTAAATCTATTTTTTTTTGTAGTTCTTAAAAATTCTTAAATTAAATTCTTACCATTCTTAAAAATGACTGAAATGACCAGAAAACTGCGATAAATGTTTGTTACGCAGTTTGGTATAAATCTTTTAGACATGTCAGTGAGTGGTTGTAACTGATATTTAATGAGTTTCACACTGGCTTTAGGATCTTAATTTTAGTCTCAGCTTTCACAGAAGCCAAGAGTACAGTGAAGGAAATGAACAAAATTGCTGTCCTTACGTTGGGAGATGTTAACAGTGCATTTAGGATTCTGAAAGCAATGAGTAGATTTGTATCAGGTAGACTTGCAAGTTTGAGAGAAAACCAGATGTTATTTCTTTAAAATACTACAGGTGGTGGAGTTGCTTCTAGCTCGAGGGGCAAACAAAGAGCACAGGAATGTTTCAGATTATACACCTTTAAGCCTTGCTGCTTCTGGTGGCTACGTGAACATTATCAAGATTCTGCTAAATGCTGGGGCAGAAATCAATTCCAGGCAAGTTCCCTTTTCACTTCTTCGTGGTCTTTACCCTTTTCGAAAGGCTTTCTGGGCAACTAAATTGAACAAGCTGGCTTGTGCTTACATGATAAATATCCATGTAACTGTCTTACTTGTAGTAGACTTCAGGTAGAAAGGAAAGGTTTTTTACTTTGCTTTTTCAGTGCTCACTTAACTTCCAGCTCCTTCTGTATGTTTTGATAACTTCCACCATGCATCATGTTATGTCAGTCCTCTTTGATTAAAGATTAAAAAAAAAAGTATTTCATCTTTCTCTGGTTGTCCTGCTAGTTTGAAATTACTTCTGGGTTAAAGAATTTTTTAAAAAAAGTGTGCATGTTTGTTTCTTGCCTGTAATTTAAAGAAAGAATTTGCTGTGTGTTTGCATCTATGTAGTGCCTCTTCATACACTGAGTAGTTCAACCATGCATTGCACAAGTCAAATAAAAAGTTTAAGCAGAAGTTAAGTTCCTCATAAGAGATGCCTTTAAATTTGCAGCAGTTAGAATCTAACATGCCTGCGATGCTTTGAAATAGAAATATTTGTCCAAAGTTGCTGACAAGAACCTTCTGTGGCTCCAGTTGTAGTTGCTGTGTTGCTGACTTCCATTCTTGTTAAATACTCTATTTTCTCTGTTTTTGTTGAAGTCATTTCAGGAACGTGATTGCGATTTAAACTCCTTCATTTTTTCTTTCAGAACTGGTAGCAAATTGGGCATTTCTCCCTTAATGTTGGCCGCCATGAATGGCCACACTGCTGCTGTGAAGTTATTACTGGACATGGGCTCTGATATAAATGCCCAGATAGAGACCAATAGAAATACAGCACTAACTCTGGCTTGTTTCCAAGGGAGAACTGAAGTGGTTAGCCTGCTCCTTGATAGAAAAGCAAATGTGGAACATAGAGCTAAGGTAAGAGGCAAATTGCTCTCCAAAAAAGAGATACTTGCAAGTTAGGACTTATCATCTGATGGCTTTATTGCCTTCTATACGTGCCCCTTGTAAGTTAATTGGATGACCAAGGTTGATGTCTGCTACAGATCAATTTCAAGTTTCTGATACTGTCTAGAAAAAGAAAATATAAAAACAGTGGGTGTACTTCAGGAGCTAGCATTTATACAGATATACAACTCATTGAAAGAAAAGCAATTCTTCTGAAGCTTTACTTAATTTTTCAGGTGTTTACAAGAACAGCAATCCATTAGCTTAAGAAAATGCAAGTATTTAATGAATTTAGAAAGTCACATTCTTGGCCAAGGTTGTACTTAAGGTCTAGTCTCTTCTCCTTCTCTAACTGCTTCTATCCATGGTGGTAACAGAGAACTGAAAGGAAATGTGGGATTTTGAGTGTCTGTCAGAAGTTAACGTGTCCCCCTTCACCTAGCCAGGCACTTTTTGGATGTTGCTGTGTAGCATCTCTTAATGAGGATAAAAACAAAAGTGTTGGGGTTTTTTTTTTAGCAAAACTTATGCTGATCATCAACCATATAAGGTTGACAGTGCTATTTCTAAGATGCTGTGACATCAGCAGACAAAGAACCTTCCTGAACACTGCATCAGCAGGACACCTATGCACCGTGTTGTGCTTCCTTTTCTGTGCAGGTGTACGTTTTCTCTCCTTTGAAATACTGGTAGTCTACTATAAAACTAGTCAGGTAGGTGGGGCTGTAAAGCACAACTTGAAATATGCTGCTGGAAGTAGAAATCAGTCCTGGCTCTTAAGTGAACCCACCTTCCAGTTCTTTCAAATGACTTGCTTGATTTTCCTGCGTGTTTATCGTAGACTGGTCTCACGCCATTAATGGAAGCTGCTTCTGGTGGATATGCAGAAGTAGGCAGAGTTCTGCTGGACAAAGGTGCAGATGTAAATGCTCCTCCGGTACCTTCCTCAAGAGACACAGCTTTAACCATTGCAGCGGACAAAGGGCACTACAAATTCTGTGAACTTCTTATTAGCAGGTACTGTATTTTTGAAAGTGCACTGCTTTAAGAAAACAGTCTCTAATCTCTGTGTTGCAATATACACTATGTGGTAGGGAATGGGAAGAGTTCTGTTAGACCATTAGTAATTACGTATCCTGTTTAGTGAGAGTGATCAAACTAAGTTGTGTTTGGTTTTTGAGTACTTGCTTTTGCCTCTGTGGACTGATAGAATTCTTCCTGTCTTATGAACTTGTGAGTGTTGGAAACGTTTCGTGTGAAGGTGATATTTCTTGCGGTTGCATCCCTGATGCCTTCAGTTTAACTGTCAGTGTTAAGTCATTGCAAAGCAGAAGTGCACAAAACACAAGTCTTAATGGTTTCATCTGTTGGAGATTGATCACCAAGTGCACTCATAATAATTGTTTCTTGAACAGCTTTTGGATAAGTCCCTTTCCAAGTAGTGGCACTGGCTATTGGCTTGCACTTGCAACTTTACAAGTTGTTCTCAGTAAGCTATTGAGGAATAGAGTGTACTAATGGATGGAAGTTAATGAGGTAATTAGCAATGCTTCAGACCCAACTGACAAACAGTATGATTCAGAGTATAATAAATACGTTTAGTCTGAGCGTAGGCTTTTCACAGCATTAGAGAATCTAAAAATATTTCTGAAGCTGAAGCTCTCTGTGAATGCATATGTTTTATGTAAAAATGAGTGTTGAATTAGCCTATTTTTCTTAAGCATTGCATGAACTTTTGCAAGTCCTGTTGACTTAAGTAACTAAAATCCTCTCCATTGTTTTGCCTGAACGTTTGTTTTTGTAGAGGAGCCCACATCGATGTGCGTAACAAGAAGGGGAATACTCCACTGTGGCTGGCAGCAAACGGAGGGCATCTAGATGTTGTCCAATTGCTAGTCCAGGCCGGAGCAGATGTGGATGCTGCTGATAACAGGAAAATAACTCCTCTTATGGCAGCCTTCCGAAAGGTAGAATGTGAAGTTTACCTTTGGTTTTGATTAATGTTGTCTCAATCATCCATATTTAGTAGGAATAAACAGAACGTAACTGAGCTGCGTCTTTAAAGATGTGACCTACTTATAGTACTTGGCATTGACTCTTCAAAAATAGGTGTGCATGTCACCTGCATGATGTGTGTTAAATTCTAGTAGAAATTCTCTTTATGGTCATTTTACTGAGTCCGATTTTCGTGGATCTGAGAACAGAAAATTACAGTGTATTTCTATGGAGGTGCGGAATACGCAACAGAAGTAGAAAAACCATTTAAATGAATTCTTACGCAGAAGAGGATGAGCATTTTAAAAATCAACTTGGAGTTAGCCCAGCTTGACTTGAGATAATTGAATGTAGTTCAAGTTCAGTAGTAATTTAAAAATTGCTAATGATTGTGGAATATACAACTATAAGTAGACAGAGCCAGATGTTTGAATACTGACAAAAGGAGAAGATAGAAGTATATGAACATAAGGCTGTAAAGCCAGCTCGACAACAGGTCCTTTAATTGCTTGACTATTCCTTCTTCAGGGTCATGTAAAAGTGGTGCGCTACCTAGTGAAAGAAGTAAACCAGTTTCCATCTGATTCGGAATGTATGAGATACATAGCAACCATTACTGATAAGGTAAGATTGTAAGAACGCTTCAGAAGAAACAGTACTGTGACTCAACTTGAGAGTAGATGTTTTAAATACTACTTTGTTGGCAAACTAGATTTCAGCCAAATGATGAGGCTATTTGAAAGTTTTCAGAAAAATATTGGAAAAAATGGGAGCACACAGCCTGTGTAACTTCATAAGCCTTGGTGGTACGACAGCGCTGCTTATTATGCGTGTCTATTTTCAGGTGTTCTCCCTGTCATGGGTATGTATGTTATTGCCAGTGGCTGTGACCACTGGTCACTTGCATGATGCTAAACACCCAGTAAAAGTAATTACTGCTGTGCAACCAATACAGGTCTATAAGTATTACAATACTAGCATGTTAAAATATTTCCCAAGTGTTTCAGGGAGAGAGTGGGAAGCTAAGCCTTGTTTTGTGACGGCCTTTTAATTTGTGCAGTTCTTTCACCTCTCAGACCATTTCTCCTTTGATTTCATAAATACTTTGTCTTCAACAGGCATAGGTTATGAACTGTCTTTGTACCACTTTAAACATGCTGAGATATTAATTATTGACTTCATGTTCTACCTGTTAATTGGATATCAGTTTGCAAAGTTGGGCATGAAAAGGAAATTTCAAGCTGCGGTGAAAGGTTACATTGATAACAATTTGCACTTGGGATCATGTCTTACTCAAGAATGGAAGGAGAATTTCATCTGTGATGGTGCCACATCACTTACTGCTCGTGACTCAAAATCAGTAAATGAAACTTATGCAGTGTATTTGCCAATGAGAGATTAACTTGGTATAATTATGAATGTTTTGTAATAGTATTGCACTGGAAGTAATGGAGAATGTTC
This sequence comes from Gallus gallus, assembly GCF_016699485.2. Taxonomy (NCBI): domain Eukaryota; kingdom Metazoa; phylum Chordata; class Aves; order Galliformes; family Phasianidae; genus Gallus; species Gallus gallus. Next base: position 50,248,159 of record NC_052535.1, on the reverse strand, counting down.
TTTTTTTCTCCATCAAAAGTCTTCCTTCCAAGTAAGGAAATCAGTAAATTAGTAGTGTAAGCTTGAGAGTGTATATTTTAAACGTGCACTTTTACTTTTTAAGATGAAATGTTGATGTACTTTGTTATTTTAGGAGATGCTGAAGAAGTGCCACTTGTGTATGGAATCAATTGTTCAAGCCAAAGATAGACAGGCTGCTGAAGCCAACAAAAATGCAAGCATTCTTTTAGAGGAATTGGACTTGGAGAAGGCAAGTTAAGGGTTTGGTGTTGGGAATATTTATTTGATAAGATTACAGTTTCACATTCCTTCAAGACCAGAAGACCTGTGAATGTCCATATTGAAGTATAGGAGTATATGTAATCAGTATAGTTGGAGCATCTAGACCTGAACGTTTAGTTGTTCAGGTTACCTTTGTATCTTCCCTTCTGACTTCCACTAAGAGAAACTGGGTTAAGGTACTCTAATATATTTTCTCTATGTAATACGGTACAAAAAAAGGATTTTGAAGTACGTTTTTTTTATGTCCAGTACACAATAGGTGAGCATTTTGCAGTTACATTAGTATGGATTTGAGGTCGCAATCCTATTTTGTGTCTTAAATAAAACAAAATATATGGATAATATTCCTTGAAACCATAGTGTTGTAGTAGAGATGTTATTAAAAAAAAAAACCTATGTAGAAGTGTAGTGTCAAATGAGTGCGCATTTTATATCCAACCTAGCTAAAAAGGTGGCACATCCTAACCTTTGAAAGGGAAATGAGTGTGTTGGGGCAGCACTGCTAAGACGAACATGGTAGTCTTAGAATCCTGAAAACATGTTCTGGAAAACTCATTTAAGATGGTGTTCTCTATTTCTACATCAACCTTCTGTTAACACGGGTAAACAATCTGTTTGGAAGAAGTAAATGTAGAAATATAGCTCACAGAATTTAGCTGACTTTATAAATGTGTTAGTCTAGAATGCAAGTTCAGCTTCTCAGGAAATGGAAAGCATTTGCTTTTTTTTTTTAAATGCATGGAACACATTGTAATGTGCTTTAATTTTAGCTACGGGAAGAAAGTAGGAGATTGGCTTTGGCTGCTAAAAGAGAGAAAAGAAAGGAGAAACGGAGGAAGAAAAAAGAAGAACAAAGAAGAAAATTAGAAGAAATTGAAGCAAAAACTAAAGAAAATTTTGAACTTCAAGCTGCTCAGGAGAAAGAGAAGCTAAAAGCTGAAGGTGATTTCAACCACTTGCCTTATTTGTGAAACGTACCTCTTAGTTTTTATTTCCAGTCTCCCAGTGGCTTTTCTTGTCAAAACTTGAGTACAGTCGTCTTTGTCACCTGCTGAGCCTTTAGTAGTTTACCTTGAAACCAATAGATGACCCTGCATTTCTGTCTTATTATCACTTCTGTCTTGTTATGGCTAAGGATTGCTGACAGCAGGTTCAGTGAGAGTTACAAATTAACTTCACCACAGGAAATGTTTTGGCATGTTTTTACTTCCAGGTCCTACTAAGTGAAACCTGGCCAATTTTTTTTTGCTCACAAACAGAATGATAATTTTCATCCAGTTAAAAAATAAACAAACAAACCTGGTAACCATAAAATTCTAAATATGTTGTCTTATCTATCTAAATATTGGCTGTTCTGTATCTTGTGGTGTTGAGCTGCATCTTCTGTGGTGTGCTAAGAAATAGTCTTTACTGACTGTTAGGTTGTGCTGATAAGCTAAAAGAAAGGGAGGTACTGGTGACAACTTTTATCTGTTGTTTCATGTACTTGTTATTCCTGTAATTGCTTTTGTCTCCATCTTTCCATGCTTGAATTTAGTTTTACACTTAATGAATTCCTGCTACACTTATTCCAAGATCAGAATGAAATATTAGATGAGTTACAATAAACAAGGCAAGAAGTTTGGTGGTATGACATGTTTAGTAGTTGTACAGATACTGGCTTTGTTAGAGATTCTGCTTGATTCTTGGAGTCTTTTAAAGTTGTTTGTGCAACATTTAACTTGGTAAGTGTTATTTGGAGCACAGAGCCATACGAGGTTTCTTTCTAAATTAGTACTGTTTTATATTCTTCCACCAGATGATCCAGAGGTCCCAATGGAGCCTCCTAGTGCTACCACTACAACCACCATAGGTATATCTGCAACTTGGACAACTTTAGCAGGTTCTCATGGGAAAAGGAATAATACCATCACCACAACAAGCTCCAAAAGAAAAAACAGGAAAAACAAAGTAGCCCCTGATAATGTTCAGATCATATTTGATGACCAGCTCCCAATTTCTTATAACCAACCAGAAAAAGTAAATGGTGAATCTAAGAGCAGCAGTACTAGTGAAAGTGGTGATAGTGACAACATGAGGATTTCCAGCTGTAGCGACGAAAGCAGCAATAGCAACAGCAGCCACAAAAGTGACAATCATTCTTCCACAGCCGTTACTAACACACAGAGCAACAAAAAGCAACCATCGGTTCTTGTTACTTGTCCAAAGGATGAGAAGAAAGCAGTTACTGGCAAATCATCCATAAAGTAAGTTGCTGTGACACCAAATGCCTATTTAAAGTGGTTATTGCACTACATTTGGAAACTGCACGGTTATCTGCATAGAGTTATGTATTTAGATCAGTTTTTAGGAAGTGGATGAAGCCATAGAGGTGTGTGAGGAGTGTAATAAAGGCGTATAATAATTGTTGAAATTTAACACGAGCTCTGAGTAGTAGGCTCTGAAGGAAGGTTTGTTGTCACGGATCTGAAATGTAGGGAATTGTTAGGTTGTTCAGAAATGCAGGCATTTCAATTCAAGCCACCTCTTAGTATAGTGCTTCTGAGCTATGTAGTAGTTACTTTGCTTTGTGCTATCTTGCCCAAGGCTTCTCAGGGTTTCACTTAGAAAGGTTTGAGCTGGAGACAATCTGGAAGTACTCTACTGTTTTTAAGAGCTACAATTTTATTAGTAAAATTAACAGAGCTAATTAGAGAGCTTTGCTAGCTCTGGAACGTGAAACAGTTTGAAGGTACAAATTAGATACGCTCAAGATCTTTAACTGCTAGTGAGAAGTACTTATTCCAAGATATGGCATACCATTTCATTCCCTGTATGGGAATTGTGAGAAGACGAGGTCTTAGCACTGAGAGCTTGCCTTTCACTGCACCATGCTGTTTTAATGGAAGGTGTCCTGAGTAGTAGGAATTTCTTCCTTGTCAATTCCAGCTCTTGGAATACAAATACCATTTTAGCCTTCAAAAGCAGTGTTGCTGTTTTGTAGTGGATGATCTGCAAAACACCATAGTAATGTTTTACTGAAAGGTTTCTGGGGACCAGAGGTGTGATAATCACTTAATTTTAACTCCATGTTAACATGGTTTGTGCATTTTTATTTGTTTGTTTGGTTTGCTAAAAGAGGAATTAGTTTTGACAGGGTTCAGACTGGGCCTAGTGGGAGTCATTCTTCTGGTTTTCTTTGCTAGCCTGCATTTTAATAGAAATTAATTTCTTTTAAAGGTTGTCTGAAGTCATCAGTGAAGTGACAAGTAATTCCTTGTCTACTTGCACAAAATCTGGTCCTTCCCCCCTTTCTTCTCCAAATGGAAAGCTTACCATTGCTAGCCCTAAACGTGGTCAAAAAAGGGAAGAAGGATGGAAGGAAGTTGTAAGAAGGTAAGCTGAACTTTTCCCTAATTTCCTCCTTACGTTCTTTTGGCTAATCTGCCCATTACTTCATGCCGTTTGAAGCATTTCCCAGCTAATGTTGTTTCTTTTTTCCTATAGATCCAAGAAGGTTTCTGTTCCATCAACTGTCATTTCCAGAGTCATTGGCAGAGGAGGATGTAATATCAATGCTATACGTGAATGCACGGGAGCACACATAGACATTGACAAACAGAAGGACAAAACTGGAGATAGAATAATAACAATAAGGTAAACAGACCGTTCTATTTGTTCATTCCTGTGAGGATTTTTTTCATTGCAAAACATGCTTATCTGTATAGACGAATCTGTTCGACCTGGATTGTTCCTTGAAAGGTACACGTGTTGCTTCTGGACAGGGAAGACAAATAGGGTAGCAGAAACAGAGATGAAGTGCAAATCTTGTACCTTTGCATTTGTACAAAAGACTTTGAAGGCAAGATGGGGAAGGTGTAAATGCATTTGATTTTGCATCTCTAAATATGCCCACTTATTAAGACAAGTCAGTTTTCTAACTAGACAGTGTTTTCTGGGTTAGAGTACTCAATTTTAGTTTCTTAAATAACTATCAGCAACAAAAAAGGCAGCCTCTGTTTTTTGTATCTGTTAGTATGACAGAAAGATTGGCTGGATCCTGTTCTTGAGGTACTTCATTGTGTACAGATGTTCAAAATTCACTTTCCTTTTCCTCTTCTTTTGTTCTTCAGGGGTGGCACGGAATCAACAAGACAGGCCACACAGTTGATTAATGCTCTGATTAAGGATCCAGATAAAGAAATTGATGAACTTATTCCAAAGAACCGCTTGAAAAGTTCATCTGCAAACTCCAAAATAGGGACATCAGCACCTGCCGCCACTACAGCTGCTAACAGTTCTCTTGTGGGAATCAAAGTGACCACCGTAGCTGCTTCATCAACATCTCAGACTGCCTCTGCACTCACCGTGCCTGCAATTTCTTCAGCATCTAATCACAAAACCATTAAGAATCCAGTGAATAATGTGCGACCTGGTTTCCAAGTCTCTCTTCCATTAGCATATCCTCCTCCGCAGTTTGCACACGCTCTACTCGCTGCTCAGACTTTCCAGCAAATCCGTCCGCCTCGGTTGCCCATGACGCACTTTGGAGGTACTTTCCCACCAGCTCAGTCCACATGGGGTCCATTTCCTGTTAGGCCGTTGAGCCCTGCAAGAGCTACCAATTCGCCTAAACCTCACATGGTGCCTCGCCATAACAGTCAGAACAGCAGTGGTTCTCAGGTGAATTCAGCAAGTTCTTTGACAACTAGTCCAACAGCTACAACAAGTTCAGTGGCTTCTACTGTGCCTGGTTCTTCTGCAAATGGCAGTCCAAGTTCACCTTCAGTCAGAAGGCAGCTTTTTGTTACTGTTGTGAAGACGTCAAATGCCACGACAACCACGGTGACGACCACAGCAAGTAACACCAGCACAGCGGCTACGAATGCCACATATCCAATTCCTACTGCCAAAGAACACTACCCTGCATCTTCCCCATCATCGCCTTCTCCTCCGGCACAGCCAGCAGGCGTTTCTAGAAGCAGTCCTTCAGACTGTGCAGCAACCTCTCCAAATAAAGGTGCACCTTCATCTGATCAGGAAGTGGGTAGTCCGCCAGCAGTAGAAACAAGCAGCTCGACCAGTACTAGGCAGCCCAGTACAAGTTCTGGGAGTTCTTCTGTGCACCCTGCTCATCAGCAGCCTCCAGGAGCTCCTCTGCAAGAGGCAAGGCCCCCTCTTCAGCAACCTCAGGTTCCTGCACCAGATCCTCGAATGCTTGTGCCTCCGAATTTAGCAGTGACAAGCTCATCTGCTCCTGTGGCAGGTCCAACAAATGCCCCAATGACCTATCCCATGTCTCAGACATCAATGGGGTCTTCTCAGCCTGCAGCTAAGATGGAAACCCCTGCCATCAGACCACCTGTCCATGGAACTGGCAGCGTCCATAAGAATCCAGCTCCTGTGCAAAATTCTTCTGTTGCAGTCCTCAATGTTAATCATATCAAAAGGCCCCCCAGCGTTCCTTCTTCAGTGCAGCTTCCTTCTACCTTAAGTACACAAAGTGCTTCTCAGAATTCAGCCCATCCAGCGAACAAGTCCATGGGTAACAATTTCAGTGCTACTTTACCATTTGGGCCCTTTAGTACATTGTTTGAAAACAATCCTACGTCTGCTCATGCCTTCTGGGGTGGTTCTGTCGTTTCATCTCAGACAACACCAGAGTCTATGCTATCAGGAAAGTCTTCATTTTTGCCAAATTCAGAGCCTTTACATCAGTCTGATACTTCCAAAGCCCCAGGTTTTAGGCCCCCGTTACAGAGGCCAGCTCCAAGTCCCTCAGGTAAGTCTGGCTTGTGTTTATACGTGGTAATTTTCTTCTAATAATCGCTGCATGTTTTTGTTTTGAAGGCTTACTGTGTTCCGCCTCAGCTTTTATGATCAGTCACAGTAATGTCTGCTCCGCAATGAAAGCGTGCTCTAACACTATTTATCATTCTTGTTTCTGTAAGTGTAGTTCTTCTTTAAGTGACCCCTGTCAAATCCATACCCATTACCAGCTGATAAGCTTGATGGAAGTGAAGCTGTGTTCTTTTTGCTGTTCCGCTGTATTGCTATAGCTGAGATAACAAAGCACTTTACTATTATTTTCACTTCTGTACCACAAGCTAATAACTATTCCAGTTTTTGATAACTTACTACTTGTTCTTAGACTATAGAAAAATGTGTACCCTCTTCAAAGTGTTAGGATAAGAATATCCGTGTTTTAATGTGGACTTAATGAGAGGTGTATCTTAAATACTAAATTCAATTTAAAAAAAAAACAAACAAACTAATTATGTGGACTTGCTGAATAGTGTAGGAAGGTTTTTAGCCTTCTGCACAAATAGGAGCCAAGAGGTTGTTACAGAATTTGTTTTGTAGCTCCCAGAAAGTACATACCATGCAGTTCTTACCATCTGCGCTTGTTTTACTAGGATCTCCGTGTTGGTAATACAGCTTAATTCATGAATCAAGAAATTTAACAGCTAGTTTTCCAGACTCTGTAAATGTCATGGTGTTGAATAGTTCCTGAGGTGTGTTCTAACCGCAGTTATACCATGATCTGTGCAGTTTCCGAAGCCTGCAGGTGCAGTGGGTGAAGTTGAAAATGTCTACAGTGTCAGGAAATGTCATGTTAGTTAATAAGAAAGTAGCCCCCGCCCCCCCCCCCCCCCCCCCCCCCCCCCCCCAAAAAAGCCTAAAGAACCTGTCTGAAAAAAGACTTCATAAAGGATGGTGCAAAGGAGGCAGATACTGAAGTATTTTATTCTTCTGCCACTTAGCTAGAAGTCATTCACTAGTATGACTAAAATAATGTTTAAATAGTTCTATAAATAAGAGAAAGATCAAGGTACTGCAGCAGTTGAGCATTAAGCTTTCTTTAATGCTGTTTGAATCTTAAATTTTTACATTGATTTTCCATTTCTTCTTTGAGGAGAATAGTAAGGGGTAAATAATGTCTATAATCTGGATACCTCAGCGAGAAAGGGCTCTTGCAGAATTGTTGCCGCTTGGTCATTTTGTCGTTCTTTTGCAAGTGAAAACGTATCCCTGAGTTTGAAAAACAACACATCACTCTTGATGTATATAAAAGATGTATATATACATATTCTTGTTTTCTAGCACGATAAAATGTGTATGATAAACCTTCAAATTTTCAGTATTATTTCAGCTTCCCTCTGTATAAATTCCTGGTTTCTAAACCTACAAAATTTAAGTTGCAGTTATCTTTCTGATGTCCTCTCTATGAGGACATGCATTCTGTTCTTTAATTTAGTGCCATTTAAGGTATCTGTATGATAATGTGAATCATTTGTGGTGTATGTACTGCATAATTGCTGCATATTGTCAAGATTTACAAAGCATGGAGCTTAAGACTTCCAATTATCTTGAAAATAATACGAGAAAATCATGACTGGTTGGATACAAGTTCTCATTTTTCCCTTAAATGGGAGGTCTTTTTCATCTGACAATAATGGGAGTTGCTTCTGCCAATTTCTTTTTTAGGTATTGTCAGTATGGATTCACCCTATGCTCCTGTAACACCTTCGTCTACACACCTGGGTAACTTTGCCTCAAACCTTTCGGGAGGTCAGATATATGCACCTGGGGCACCTCTTGGTGGAGCACCTGCAGCTGCTAATTTTAACAGACAGCATTTTTCCCCACTTAGTTTATTGCCTCCATGTTCATCAGCATCAAATGGTGAGTTCTACTCAGCTGGAAGTAGTTGAGAAGCTTTTGTATTTAAACAAAACAAAAGAAGGCAGCCTTGTGTTACCTGTTACTACTACCTATTAAGACTTCTATTTTAGGAAGGCTTTTTCAGCAGCTGTGATTTTTGTCATGCTATTGGAGTTCCTTATTCTTGTTGCCAATAACCCTGGAATGCTGATATATGTGATAATGTTGTGAGGGTATTATTTGAAGTGTAAGTAGTGTAAATCCTGTAGTGATACTTTACTAAAGCCAGTTCTGCAGATAAGCTGGTATTCTTGATGTTGTTAAAACAAAACTGTATAATGTGTTTCAAGGGAGGCTGCTTATGGCAAGTTCTGGTACCTTTTTCCATTTCTGCCCTATGTAGCAGAGATCTTGGGCAGAAAAAGTTCTATTGAATGCTGACTTATTCCGGGAACAAGTTAATCTGTTTTAGTAGCAAATATAAAAACAAAAAACAACCAGCCAGCATCTCCAGATTAAAAACAAACAAAAACACAATAAATTGCAGCTATGCTTTTGAACATACTCCTCAGATCCTCTTTTGTTGTACAATGACGGTTAGTTTGAATTTTGAGCAGTCTGTTGCAGTGCATGTCTACTAGCTGACAGGGCTAATAGGAAAGGGTAGTACTCCTTTTGTGTAGGAAATGAAATGGATGATGAATGTCTCTGATACGTTGGTAAAACTGTTAATTATGTTGAAGTATCTGCTGTATGAACATAGCACTAATAAGCTATCCCTTTGTATTTTTGATGTATACTTTGACATTAAGGGATAGGTCCATAGTGATGGGGGTGAGGGTCTGGCTGTTATTAAACATACTTGTTGCTTTTCTGTAGAATCTCCTGCTCAGTCGGTGTCTTCTGGAGTACGAACACAGTCTCCTACCCCCTCAGCAGTGTCCTTGGGATCAGAAAAATCCAGTAATGTTTCTCAGGACAGAAAAGTTCCTGTTCCAATTGGGACTGAACGGTCTGCACGTATTAGACAAACTGGAACTTCTACTCCATCTGTTATTGGGAGCAACTTAGCTGCTCCAGTGGGACATAGTGGTATCTGGTCCTTCGAAGGTATAGGTGGCAATCAAGGTATGTAGTGTTAACAGAAATCCATGTGCTTCCAGTTTACACCAATACTGCCTTTTCCTGTGTTTCCTTTGGGGCTGAAAGACGATGAAGAAGTGTGTCTCAAAGATGCTCTTTTTGTAAGGGAGTTCAGTAAGGACTTGTATTTGCTATACAATCCACTTGGTCCGTCAAGGTCACAGTAAATGTTTCTGTTTTGAAACACCCTGGCTGTGAAGGCTTTTTACTTAAAGGCAGACATAACAAAGGAGGTAAGACTGTATTGTACAGGGATAAGCTGATTTGTGGATTCAGTTGATTTAAGAAGAGGAGAAGATGAAAGTACACGTTCTTATTTTGTCCAGTTACACCATTTGCCTTTTACTGACATAAGTCTCTAGACTGTAATGTGGGCTTGTGGAATTCAGTATTCCAGAATTTATTCAAAATTTACCCTACAGTTGGGACAGGTTTTCTCAGCAGTAGGACTCTTAGATGTCATTTATGAGACTGTTCTATTTTTTTTTTGGCGGGGGGAGGGGGGATGGTGGTTGTTTTTAAGTTATTAGATTTTTTTTCCCTCTCATAACTCCTTTTTCCTCATTTGGGATAAGATCATGCTGGATGGAATCTCTGAGGTCATCTCAAACATCTGCACTAACCTGGATTTGCTGTGAGGTCATACTGGGTTACTCAGGCCCCTTATTCAGTCTCATTTTGGAAACCAATAAGGATAGGAAAAAAAAGAACTCTGAACAACCCGTTTGACTGTTTAACTGAGCAGTCAAAAACATCTCTTAGGGTTTTGGCAGGGTGACAGTGAACATTCCTCCTGTTTTTTCCCTAAGTGCATAATAGGGCATTATTATATATAGAGCTTTATTTTTTTTAATTGTTTGCCTCATATCTGTAGTGATATGCTAGCCATCATTAAGACTTCTGGAATTGAACATTTTTACTTGCATCCTCAAATTGCAACAATTTCCCTTTCTCTCTTTGCTTTGCTTTGCTTTTGCAATATTGCTTTATTTTTACTTTGTGGGGTAACTTCAGCATTTGGTTTTCAGCTTAGAATGGAATTGACTCTTACTGAGAATTAGGATGGTTTCAGAAATATTTCTAAGGTTTTGAAAAAGACTGACTTGTTGGATGTCTGAGATATATAGTAGCAGTACTAAGATGCCTCTAATGAATTCACATGGTTAGAACATAAGCAGACATGTATAGGTGGTCATTCTATGCTTTTGCTTGTCATAAGAACTTCTGTCTGAGTTCATGAGAGAAAAAATTGTGAAAGAGTGATAACAAAGTTCTATGTTCTAAGTTGGAATGAAGTTCTATGCAGGTGGATGCATGGGAACTGTAAACTGAGCAAATGTCACTTCTGTAAGTGTTACAGTGTGCAGATGTTATTACTGGTAAACATAATCAATGAGTGTTCAGTATAATGTTGTTTCTCTGTTGGTCTGTTGTTAGATAAAGTGGACTGGTGTCACAGTGGAATGGGGAGCCACATGATCCACAGGCCCATGTCTGATCCGGGTGTGTTTTCACACCAAGCCATGGAAAGAGACAGCACAGGAATCATAACGCCTTCTGGTACATTCCATCAGCCCGTTCCTGCAGGATACATGGACTTCCCAAAAGTCGGGGTAATGACCCTCTTGTACTTCGTATGTGCTGTACTGCTTGATTTTTCTACATCTGTGTGTCTGACGGATAGAGAACATGAGATACTGCTTGCTGTGCAGTGTAGCATCTGTGAGCAGTATTGCCGAAGCCTAGAACTAGCAAAATATCATATGCCCATGATGTAATAAGTGCATAAAAAGATTATTCCTAAATTAAGGCTGCATTTTGCTAATTTGAGACAGAATTTCTTTAATATGTCAAGTCCCCTTTTGTTACTGTGTATGTTTAATAGGAGTAGTGTTTGTGAATACATACTGATGCTTGTTTTTTTCCCTCCCTCATAAGGGTATGCCTTTCTCTGTGTATGGGAATGCAATGATTCCTCCAGTAGCCCCCATCACAGATGGTACTGGGGGCCCAATATTTAATGGGCCTCATGCTGCTGACCCATCTTGGAACTCGCTAATAAAGATGGTTTCAAATTCCACAGAAAATAACGGGCCTCAGACGGTAATGTTTTTTGTTCTCATGTTTGCAGTTTTGTTCTAGCTTAAGAAACCACATGGTGAAGATATAAGATCCTAGCTGGTAGGAAGTTTAAAAATAAGTTTCTCCTTTTGGCTTGTTTCTTAAGTTCTTTTTATTTCTTTCCACCTCTCTGTACAGTATGGACATAAAGACAACTCAAACATTAGTTGTCTATCCAAAAATAAGTATAAGCTGACACTCGATATAAAAAACAGCATCAGTAAGTTAATACAGTTTAAAGAAGTGTACTTGAGAATTAGGATGTTTGATTCCAGCTGAGTCTATTCAATTTGAGTAGTCATGTGATTAATTACTGCAGATGAGCTTCTTTATGTTGTAGGCAAGACCTTACCATTGGTAGTTTTTACACTAAATTCCATTTTATTCTTAATTATACACTGATTTCTGTCATACTGACAGATACACGAGGAAAATGCAGCCGTTTGTCCTCAAGAAGTTGCTCTACTTTGTTACACTTGAGTTTTCCTGGAGTTTAGCTTATTGGTATGTTCTGGGAGAAGACAGTTGAAGGTGACAGATTCAATTTCTCAGTCTCCTGAGCTTTTATGAGGTGAAAAGGATAGATAGCCTTTCACTCTGAAAGCTAGAGGTCTCATCTGAACTGCAGTAGCAAAAAACATGATGAAAATAAATCCATGTAGCTTATTGATGACTGATCGCTATGTTTTCTGATGTTGGAATTCACTGCGGTGGAAAATAAGCACTGAAATGTAGTTTTGGTTTCTGAAATACTTTGAGTTGAAACTGCCGATCTGTGGTACTAAGTTAAGCTATCTCTTTCAGGTGTGGACTGGAACTTGGACACCTCACATGAACAGTGTGCATATGAACCAACTTGGCTGAGTGGGATCAACATGCTAGACTTGAGATTCCTTTTTCCAGAGGAAAATAAAAATGGCAGAAACAGTTTATGTGCTCCCAGATCATTCTACTGATGTGCTTGACTGAAGTGTGTAGGCTTTTTGCAGAAGAACTTACTAACTGACCTTTTTCTGTGAACATTGTGACTGCCCATTCCCCACCATCATACGTTTCAACTTAGTTAGCCTTTATTCTTTCCTTTTTCTTTTTTTTTTTTTGACATAACTTTCTGTTGAAGCTGTTCTTTGGCTGGTTGGTTTTAGTACTGTAAACTGCTTCTGAGCAAACACAGAAATTTAGCAAAATTATGTAAACTTGATCCTGAAGTTTTAGAATGGCAAATAAATGTACAATTGTTTACATAACAAATGGCTAAGCAGAAAGTAAATTTCAATATGTCAGTATAGAGGCTCTACTTTATGTAGACTTAAATTAATGTGAGATATGTACCTTCATATTCAGAAATCTGGATGTTTCCTTCATACATTAAACTATTAATAAGCATAACTTTTCTACTTGTGTAATTTAAGTACAGTGTAAAAACTGGGCATTATCAGAGGGTTTTTTCCAAATGTGTGTTGGATTTTTTTGAGAAGGTGTACATCAGTTGTAACCAGATATTAAGATTAACAATTTTCTTATGTGGACTAAGGTGCTTGAGAAAACAGAAGTTCGGCACGTTAAGAGTTGCCCAGTAAAGGAGGTAAATGTGTCACACTGCAGTGTCTATTGAAAACTTATCGTTGGGTTCATGCAGCTAGGTCTCCTCTTCTGTTCCTTGAGTGTTCTCAGAGTTTCTGTTCCTCCAGTTCTTTCTTTTGCCTGCAAAAGTCATTTCAAGAGATGCATACTCTGGATGTGTTACTTCAAGAGCAAGAATATTAACTTGCTGTTACAGTAGAGCTTCACTGATGAAAACTGGCTCCAAGTGAAGGCTTATTTCAGAATAAGTGGCTTTGTTGTAGTATAATGTCTTGTTCTGAACTGGATTGTTGACCAGTTAAGGTTTGTCTTGAGAAGTCCAATGAATAATTCCTTACTGTCACCTTCAGTAACTATTGCCTTCCTCACTTACAGAACAAACACCAATACCAGGAAACAAATTATTGGGTCCTGTACGGCAAGGCACTGATATGCAAAGCTTGGCTCAAATTCCCATACAGTTTGTGTATGTGTGGCTTAAAGTATGTTTACAAGTTGAGTGTGGTTTTGTGCCAGATGGTGTGGTCCACCATGATCTGTTACTAGTTATTCTTTGTGGGTGATGGCTGAATGGAAGCTTGTTCTTTCTCTTGCTGTGCGTCACTTGGATTCAACTCCCTGGAAGAAACACCAACTTAGTAATATGGCCTGCTTCTCAGGCAGGAATTTTTGAAGTGTTATTTTGTATTTGTTATGGTAATTGTTAATTAGCCAGAGGGAAGAAAAATACTTTTCCAAAGAAACCTGCTGCCTTTTAAAAATTCTGCTATTTCTGAGGAAAAAAAAAAAAGTTTTGCATGTACTGATGTCCCTATATGTGCCCTTATGTGGTGTGCTAAGTAAGCAAGTTCATTTTTTCCAGCTAATTACGTGACATACGGTGTCTAAAGAACAGGTTCTATCAAAATGGGTACCAAACTGAAGAACTGCTCTGAAAGATGGTTGCAATTCCATTTTAGCACCTTACTATGAGTGAAGAATAGTGCCATTCAGGTCTTCTGTGTGACCTCAAGCCCTCCTTTAGAATCTTGTTTACTGCTTCAGTGCTAACTAGGATTCTTTGCATTCTTATTCTGAAATAATCCTTCTAACCAGTACCACTCGCCATTTATTACAGCAATGTATTCCATGGGTCAAAAGAACAGAGTTTTAGGATGTGGTTTCTTAACATGTTATTTTGTTGACTTGAAAAATCCAACTGTTGGCCACGGGAGCTCAGGCTCAGTGCTACACCTGTGGCAGGGGGCTTGCTAAACAAAATCCTGGGCTCTGTGCAAGTCTGTACTAGGAGCATTTTCTTTCAGATACATTTTTTTTATATTTCAACTGTACTGCATTTTATTTGACCAATAAAAAAAGGAACATACTCTTTTGAGACCTGGCAGGTCTTTATTATTTTTATTAATATTATTATTATTATTATTATTATTTAAAGAACAAAACCACTATTAACTAGTGGAACTGTGTAAAACAGGGCTCAGGAAAGAGGTAAGTTGGTGCAGTTGGCTACGCAGTGCAATTTCCAGCAGCTCGCAGTGACGTAGGGCCAGCCTTCGCCCAGCCATCTGCCCTTCTCCTACCCGCACCCAACATGGCGGCGGCGAAGAGCTGCCTGCGTCCTGTGGCGCATGCGCGAGGGCGGGAGGTGCGCGGCGGGAGCTGCGCGTGCCGTGACCGTGAGGCATGTGGCGGCTCGCGCGGTCCCTGAGGCAGAGCGGCTCGAGCTGGCAGTTGGGCGGCGCGGCCGTCGCTCGGTTGACGGTCGCGGCGGGGTCTCCGGCACCGAGCGGGAGCCCCGGCGGCTGGTACGAGTGGCTGGCGCAGTCGACTCCCGTGCACTGGGCGGAAGATGGGCTGGTGGCACTGCAGGCGGCCGCGGGACTGCCGTGGTGGGCCGCCATTGTGTGCGGCGGCGCCCTGCTCCGCAGCGCCGTCACGTTGCCGCTGGCCGCGCATCAGGGCCGCCTCCTGGCCAAGGTGGGTCCGCGCGCTGAGGGAGCGGGGCTACACGGGGCGGCGGCGCCTCGCTGCGTGACGGGCGGAGTTATGGGGCATGGATCGCTGCTGCCAGAGCTCGAGTATCGTTTGGGGTTATTGAGCTGTTTATTTGTAGAGTCACGTAGTCGCAGCTTGTTTTGGGTTGGACCTTAAAGCCCACCTGGTTCTTACCCCCTGCTGTGGATCAAGCTGCCCTTCAGCGCCTCTGGGGACGGGGCACCCACATCCTCTCTGGGCAGTTTGTGGCAGGGCCTCACCGTCCTCTGAGTAAAGCATTTCTTCCTGATGTCTAACCTAACCTCCGCTCTTTTATTTTAAAGCTCTTCCCATGAGATAACGGTGGGAAAGGTCTGGCTGGTAGAGACAGGTGTGTTTCTCAGACAGTTCTTGAGTGACTAACTCAAGAGTGCCGCACCTTAACTTTTTATGCGCTTGTTACATTTAGCTGTTTGTCAGGTCATAAACATGATTTCCTTTTCTTTAGCTAGTTGGAGAATTTGCAGCCTGAGATTAAAAAACTAGCTGAGCAGCTTCGCTATGAAGTTTCTGTTCGTGGAAAGCAAATGGGTTGGTCTGAAAAGGTTGCCAGGTAAGATGAGGATGATTGTGTATACCTTACAAATTCATTCCGGGTGCGGGATCCTCCTAACAGGCTCTGCTTTTGCTGAAGACTTAGGTTGCGTTAATGCTTTTAGACTTATATGATTTATCTTAACAGGCAATATAACAGTTTCAAAGCTCTGAATTTCTGATAGGTTTATGATTTCACGGCCAAATCTAGGCATTTTTGTCTTTATGTCAGCAGTTTTCTTAGCTATCTAAAAGCATCGGAACACTGCTAGGAACTTAAAGCTTGAAAGGCTGTGGTTCTGGCCCTTAGTGGGTGGCGCTGTACCCCATGCAGTAGCAGTGGATATTAGCTGGGCTACTGAAGGCTGTTTAACTGGCCAGTGATGTCTGTGTTGGGAAAGCGATAGCCTTGATCAGGCACAGATCACCACAAAATATCAGACAAGTTACTGCTAGCAGCTAACAGTGATGTGAAAACTTGTGAAAAGGTGCTTATATGAGTGAGTGGGGCTGTGAATTGAGAAGAAAGAGGGCCAGCAAAGGAGAGAGAAGAGGGGGCATGCTTTAAGTTAAAAGACATTTGGTTTTTCCAGATTTACACCTAAGTCAAATTGATGTGCACAGACTGTTGAATTGATAATTTAGAATTTGAGAAGTCATTGTATTGTAACATGCTGTTTGCTTGTTTGTTTTGTATTGTTTCCTGTCCTTTCTAAAAGGTTCCATTTTAAGAAGAAGCTGCGGAGGATTATTACAGAACTGTACATTCGAGACAACTGCCATCCATTCAAAGCCACTTTATTGGTGTGGGTGCAGATTCCAATGTGGGTCTGTGTGTCCCTTGCCTTGCGCAACTGCAGCGTTGGTGCCCTGGACTCAGAAGGTGATCCGTTTGAATAAATACACTCAAAACAGTCGTTTGTCCTTTAGTTTCTGTTTATACAGGTACTTATCTAGCTAAAGAACATGGTCTCCCAAGTCTGATGTATAAGCTACTCTATTATTAAGTTTTTAAATGTAGCACAGTTTGATCATAGATAAATATTTAATAACAATGGATTTTAAAGGTTTTGATTAGGTACTATGTATGTGTTGAGCTAGAGTAGGCCACAGTTGGTTTAGTCAAGGAGCTTGCTTCTGGGCCACACCTTTGCTTTTCTCTGGTCAGCTGATGGTCACAGGATCCAGATCTGTGTAAACATCTGGCTGATCTCAGTTTATATGCCCTCAGTACTTATAATGGAGTTGTTAGCTGTAGGACACCTGTTTTAAAGCATTATTAGGATCTGAGCTCTGGGAATAATGTGAAGCATTTTGTTACGTCATACAGGCGTTTAATTGTAGTGTGGTCTACTGGAGACAGTTACTAGAAAAAAGTCTCTTTGGATTTCTCTGCGCACAGCATAAGCATATGTAGGAAGTAATGCTACCCATGCAACAATATGTTCACTGCTAATTATATTTATTTCTTCTTAGTTTCATATTAAAAATAAATACAAAGTGAAAGTTTGGGAGTTTTTAAGTAACAATCCTGATATTCTGATATTTTAGAGGACAGGTTACAATTTGGTATTTAAAAAAAAAAAGTGATGTTAAGCAAAATGCAATTGCTGCAGATCCACAAATAGTCACTGTAGGTTCCTACACTGTGTGTTCTCCTTTTGGCTTCTGAAAAGCTTGTTCAGATCTGCCTGATCACTGGCTGACCTGAATCAGTGGCTGTCACAAGCCAACCTGCATCTCACTTGTCTTCCACTGTTTTTTCCCTGTGTTCCTAGCAGAATCCTCTACGTCGGCTTTCACATAAAAGAGTTTTGTTTTGATAAAATTTATTACGTAGGTAAGATGCTCCTAGAAACTTGAATAATTTCACTGCAATACTTGGCACAATTCTGACTAACTTGAAGTAGAAGATCATCCTTAATTCCTTATCTTCTTTACGTTGTTGTTTCAGTTCAAGAGCAGTTTTCGACAGGTGGGACACTGTGGTTTACAGACCTCACAGCACCAGATTCCACGTGGATTATGCCAGTCTCACTTGGACTCTTAAATTTGCTGATAGTGGAGGTATGTTGGTGGGATAAACAGGACGATTCCAAAAGGATAACTTAGTGTTGAATTCTAGGGCAGCGTTACCCACTTATAAAACACAGTATCATCATTGAGATTATGACTGCTTTAAATGCATTGATCAGAACTGAAGAACAGCGTAATGATGCTGTGTGTATGTGTCTGTGTTGTTTGGAGATGCTTAATTCTAACGTGACATATCTGAGAAACTTTATTTTCTTTGCTTGAACCTCCATGAAGTTTAGTCTTAATTCTGAAGTTGCTCCTAAAAGGATGCTTTAATAAGCTCCTTGCTTTTAAAGCATGAAGATGCATCCCAGAAATACTTTGTTAGCACACTGTGGTCAAATTTAATAATAATATTTGTACTTAATATATTGTAAAATCCAGAACTTTGGAAGATAGTTGAGGAGATGAGTAAGCAAACACATTTTAGATAATAGTCCTATTTTCCACGTGTTTTTTTTAATGGGAAAGTTTTTATTAATCTTTGCCTTCATCAAACTCTTAATCATCTGGATTTCATTCCTCCTTCATTGTCATCTGTCACACGTGGACTAAAACTGCCTTAGGAGAATGAAAGTCATTGGTGACTGCACAGTTGATTCTGTTTTCGTTCAGTTATCCAGCCACTGTTTCTTCTTCCTGTCGGTAGCCCCTTATGGGAGGGCTGCGCTTGGGGCTAGCTGTTGGTAATTTTGGATGTGCCATAATAGCTTTTTAATACACTGCTTTGAAATTACTTAGAAGAGTGCTTTGCCAGCTTGATACAATTTTTTGGCTACAGAGGATTAATAATATCAAACATGAAACAAAGGAAAGATGTTACCGGTGTGCTCGCTGAAAATGGATAATGAGACGATGAAAATAATTTGTGATTATGAACACAGGGTTACAGGAAACTCCGCTGTTGCCTTTTTTTTTCCCTCATTTCAGCTGTTTCAAAAAGAACTTCCTTTTGTAACTGTGGGCTTCTCCCTTCTTCCCGTCAGATCTTTGCTTCACAAAAACTGGAAGCTTCCAGGTTCCAGAAGCTTGCTACAAATTTCTTCAGAGTGTTGTCAGTAGTAATGATCCCTGTTGCTGCAACAGTCCCCTCGGTATGTATGGAGTCTTAATGCTGCATCCTTTCGCCTGTGACCGTTGTGCCAATTTCATATGTTCATAGCACTTAAAGAAGGGCCCAAATGCCTGATCTGTTTAATAGATCTCTTATAATTTATGTGTATATAAAATAGTCTTTGCCAAAAAAAGAATCTCTATTTAGTAGTGTCCATTACATTGTGCCTTTTGTCTGAGCGTGTGCTTGAATTGTTAACACACTGGGCTATTCTTGTTCACGGATAAAGAAGCTGCAGTTACTGTTTCTAAACATTATTTTCTCAAACAAGGGTTTGGAAAGAAATTCAGAGGGCTCACATCCTTTTTGTGATTTCAGAAATGAGAGGGAGTGTTTATCTAAGGAAATATAGCTGAAGCTTTGGTATGTACATATTTGCTTCCTGTAAGAAGAGAACACCTTATTTTTGTAAATTGGGAAATTTTCCACATCCTTCTTAAAACAGTTCTCATTTTTATCCAGTGTTTTACTTGGAATGCTTTTGCAGTGGTATATAAAGCAGTGCATATAGTTGTCTCATCAGGTTTATTTATGTCGAACTGCAGTATAGATGACGTTTTTCTCCCAGAATAGTTGAGAGCAGCAAATCCTGTATTTGAAATGGAGCGTAGGTTCATTGTTTTTCTTATAACTGGGAATGTGGTTGTGGTTTGTGAAGAGCTGCCTAAATTGCACCTAGGGGAGGCTGAACTCGGTGTTTGTCTTGTTGCAGTCCATGGCGTTGTACTGGTTGTCCTCAAGCTTCATGGGACTCTCTCACAACCTGTTGCTCCGTTCTCCGACCGTTCGTCGACTGTGTTGCATACCGAGGACCAAATCTGACTCAGATACTCCTTACAGGGATATTGTGTCTGCCTTGACTACCAAGTACAGTTTTAAGAAATAATGTGCTTTGAACTGTCGGAAGAGCTGTCCCACATAATTCGTATGTGCAATTGGGAAGTGGTATTTTGTTGAGATGCTCACTGTAAAGGTGCTACAGCTGGAATTATATTTATTTTCCAAATAAAACGTTGATCATCTGGCTATAAAGAATGATTCACCAACACAAATGCATGTTTTGGGAAGTTTGGTTCTAATGGTGTTAGTTTTGCTATTTGAGTGGTCCAGTAATGCAGGTTTGTCACCTAAACTGTAAAGAGTTCTGAAGATAAATCTGTGACTCATCTAGGCTGCTTGTAGCAAAGCTGGTCTGGTCTACGGACTAGTGAGATTTTGGGGCTGGGGAGAGGGTGTATGGACTCTGCAGTTACTGGCTTATTTCTCAATGTAGCTGTCACCAGTTGATGCTCGCGTGGTTCGTGTCGCAGTCTTTGTAACATTTTTCTCATACCTGATTTCCTCAAACCACAAAGTAAACTGCGTCATTATCCATCTTGCCGCATTAGATTTGGAATTAGGAGGACAAGTTTATTGTTTCTGGTGAGCATCTGTTGAGTGACAACGTTATGTCAGGTTTTTTTATGTGTCAGTGTAATTATATGTAGGCACTTCCTGTAGGAGTAATCTGTGTTTATGTGTAGCCTTGCTCTGGATACATTTTAAGTCAGCGATGTACATTGTGATGAAACTTATGCCCCTTTGCACAGAAGTTTGTGCAAGTCTCGTCTCCTCAAAGGTAATTTATCATCTTACAGAAGCAGGAATTGGGGTAGGAGGCTTTTTTTTTTTTTTATGCCATATGGTTCTCTTACCACAAAAGCAAGATAATTCATCATGTAACTGTTAAAGTCAGCGCTCCGTAAGCTTTGGTAAGTGGAAGTTAATTTTAAAGTAACTGTGGTTATTTGTGTGTGTTTGTGGGGGTTTGTTTCTTTTGTGTTGTGTTGGTTGGTTGGTAGGTTATTTGTTTTAAGAGAAAACTGATCAGCACTGGAAAAAGAGAGAAGGCAAACAGAGCACCAGGCTGGCAGCAGCCAACAATAAGAAATCAGTGGTCACGTGCCTTCATCAAGGCTCTGTGCTCCTTTGTTTTATTCCTTTTGTTGGTTTGTTTCTTGTGTCTTCTGTTTCCCTTGTGGAGCAAAAGATGGGGTTGAAGGATTTATCAAGGCTTTGCCCTGTATACATGGAGGGATGGCTCTTGAAAATTTTGGTTTCAACTTAAACATTGGTAGTTGTCAGTCCTGATGTTGCACTACGACATGTGGGTGCATTCTCTCTAGGGACGTTCGTTGTGTTCCCTCCCATACTGGCTTTTGGAGCATAAAAAGATTTCATATAAGTGTTATTTTCTAATTACATTTTATTTAACCTGACTGTTCATCTGGTTTACTGTTGCTTTAAGAATAATGGCAATGTAATCCTCTGTAGTATGCTTACTTTCTTGAGAAGATATTTCTTTCCCTTTTGAGGTTCCAGTCAGAGCTTGACTGTTGTTTGCAAACATGTATGCAATTCTTGTATACTGGAAAATGGATTTGTTATGACAGTGAGGAAGTGCCTTGGCAAGTTGTTGGCATTTTGTGTCATTTTAAATGTTGAAGAATGATTCAACTATGTTGCTGTCAGATCTGACTGGATGCAAAAACAAAGACAGTGAAGATTGCTGTTGATTTTTGCTTGTAGATTTATAGAAAGAGTGACTGTATGCATCATGACCTCAAATAGCACATTGGGATTTAGAGAGTGTATTTATGGATCCTCCTAAAGCCGGAGGGAAGCTGTTCCTCATCTGAAATGGTAATGGGGTAAGACCCAGTGGGCACAGCTGATAGTTTTCTTGTGCTGGGTGCCATTTAACTTAGGGTAGCGTGAGTAGGCCCTTCTTATTTCATAATGGTTTTATGATTGTTTCACCTTAGATCTCTGCTAGTGAAGAGTGTGTGATTTCTCTCAGCGGTAGAGTGAGGTCAAGTGGTAGATTTAACAGTTGAGAAATAAAAAACAAGAAACATAATGAACATTAATACAGAGTTGAAAGAGGAAGCAGATGGTCTACAAGGTGTTTGATTAAAAGGAGACTGGTTGTAGATAAGTATATTTAAAGTAAGGATAAGGAAGGTCTTAAGTGTTTCCAAGGAAGAAGATAAGAATGTGTTGGGGTTTTTTGTTCTGCTTTTTCGGCATTGCGCCTCAAATTTACAAGATGCTGTGAGAGGAATTGTTGTCCTTCTGGGATGCATTTCGGGGAAAGTGCCAGTTTATTCAACTGGAGCCTGACGAGAAGTTCCACAGTGCCTTGAACATTGAATATCTGCAGACATGTACATTTTCTGGGAGCAAATGAGCTCCACCATGTGCCATTTTTTGGCCATCTAGGGACTGAGGTGACCAAATTCAGTCTCAGTGTTGCTCTGTAGCCCCTAACTGTAGTTGCTGTTTACATATGCCTTCTGGATATGTAAACTGAGAGTGAGCTTCTGTATTTGGGGTGAAGAAAAAGCAAAAATGCTATGATTTTTTTTTTCAGAACATTGAATTTTTTCAGAACATTTAAATATAAAAACAAAGTATGGTTACAGGCTGATAACTCACACAGCCAGCGTCTCTCAGGAAAAAACAGTAAGATTAAGGAAATCTTGTTTATTTCATTATCAAACACACACAGAGGAACTGTTCCTCTTTGCCTGTTCCAGGCATCCAGAAATATCCTATTTCTGCAGTACCACTGTTCTGTCTCTGTCAGAAATGCTAGCAATTTTGGGTAAGGAGTATTTTGTTGTTGTCAAAAGGAATACAATGAGTAAAAGAAGCAGTTGTTTGGGTTGGTTTTTTTTTTGGTTGTTCTTGTTTGCTTGGTTTTTAAAGTATTTTCATTCCATTTGGTCCTTGATTCTACAGGTACATACACAGTCCACCACAATACGTGAACACTGTGAAGAACTGCTTGGGGGCATCCTGCACAATAGTTCTCCTTTCATTGCTCAGCAGGGCAGCCGGTTAAGGGAAATAAGAATGGCTTTATTTGTGAAGCAGACAGAAGCGGTGATAACTGCACAATGGGAATTGTATTTCTCCCAGTAAAGAAAGCACTGACAATTCTGACTGGTATTTTTATTTCTGAGTTATGTAACATTAGATCAGGCATAAAGGAAACTGGTGTGGTGCTTCAGCCCTAACTACAGACTAGTTGCTCATGTCTGGCCACACCCTTGCATTATGGTTGCTAACTCTACTTCATTTACATTGCGCTCATTGAAGAAGTGTCTTAGCCTTTCAGTTGGCCACTGGAGCAAACAGTGACTGAGATCTCAAATTCCTACATTTCAGCAAGTGACAGTGTCTGTCCAAGTACTCTCTAACAATAAGCTTCCTGTGCAATACAAACACAGCTTCTCATTTACGTATAGCGCCTTGATATTAAGTTAGTAGATCCTGTTCCACAAACTCTTTCAAGACAATCAAAAGCACTGGAATTTCTAAATTGTTTTTCCTTGTGTTGCCAAAAAAAAAAGCCCTCTGCCCTCTGAAAAGCAGAAGCAAGTTCCACGGATCCCAGGAATCTCTTAACGTGAAGCCGACCTATAAACAGTAGCACAAATGAATAAAATTCAGTTGCTGTTTCTACTTCAACACAACAGCGGATGAAAATCTGGAAAAAGGGATTATTAAATAGCATCCCAGCTGTGAAAGATCTGTGCATTTCAGCCACAAAACTGTCTGAAAGCTGTTGAATGAAAAAGACAGGACTAATTGTAAATCAACTGTAAGACAGGAAGTGACGTTCCACTCTAAGCTGAAGAAAGTCTGCGTACCTCAGACATCAGTCTTGTTTGAGTGCTGATAGTGGCAAGCACATAGTAAGCAAGAGGCAAGGCAGGAAAAGGGGAAGAATATTTTTTGTTTAGAGTATGTATACCTTTGTATGCACATTTGTGTCTGCACACACAACTTTCTTTTACCCTTTCTTCAAAAATCCATGATTTTTAGAGAGCAGTTTTGTTTTCTGTGACTTTTCGCATTAAAAGCAGCGACAGTTCAGCAACCTGAATTCAGATTAGAAACTACTTCAGCTGTTGGAGTGCTCTTTTTTCACATTCTTTTTGAGTTTTGGTTACTATTCGTGCTGTGTGCTGAGCAGTCATGCTTAGACCCTTAGAGAAAGCCATGATTTTTCTTCCAGTATCATTAGACAGACCAAATATTCTTGAGGCTGTGTTTTGTATAAGTGGTTTCAAATTTCATAGAGTCATAGAATCATAGAATGGCCTGGGTAGAAAAGGGCCTCAAAGATCATCTAGTTTCAACCTTCCTGCTATGTGCAGGGTCGCCAACCACTAGACCAGGCTGCGCAGAGCCACATTCAGCCTGGCCTTGAATGCCTCCTTGGGCAACCTGTTCCAGTGCATCACCACCCTCTGTGTGAAAAACTTCCTTCTAATATCTAACCTAAACCTCCCATCTGAGTTTAAAACCATTCTCCCTTGTCCTATTGCTATCCACCATTGTAAGTAGCCATTCCCTTTCCTGTTTGTATGTTCCCTTCAAGTACTGGAAGGCTGCAGTGAGGTCTCCCCAGAGCCTTCTCTTCTCCAAGCTAAACAATCCCAGTTCCCTCAACTTTTCTTCATAGGAGAGGTGCTCCAGCCCCTCTGATCATCTTAGTGGCCCTCCTCTGGACTCTTTCCAAGAGCTCTGCATCTTTCTCTGTAGTTGTAAGGACTATATACTGACCAGTCTAAGACAGAAAGTTGAGATTATCTTGTAGGTTATTAAATTACAAGTAGGTAACCTTGCTTTGTGGGCACCAGACTAGATGTTTTATGTAGACAAGAGGCTGAAAGGTGCAAGCTTGACCACATAGGTGGTCGTGTCTTTGATCCTCCTTTTCCTCTGATTTATAAATACCTATTTTTCTTAATTTGCTTACTGAGTGGAAGTGCTTACTCTAATACACATATCCTGTATTAATCTATACAATTGTATGTAGTGTTTTGGTACAACTGTATGCCTGTATCTAAACTAAGCAGGTTAACAACCTGATTTAACAAAGGATTTTGACTTAATCCTTGTGTACCCTTCCTTTTGAACCTAAAAGCTGCCATATTAGCATGCTATGCACCAGGACCGTGAAACAATTGAACATCTGTGCTTTGTATCAATATTTGGGTTTGAATTTTTTTTTTTTTGTTACAATGAAAGGTAAGGAACTATTTATATAAACTTAAATTTTTAAAATTAAGAATCCTTTAACTTTTAAAGGATTTTCTCCTTTAAGAGTTAAGATTATTGCTTAATCACTTAAGATTATACGATACAGTGATGACTTGGTAATCACTGTACTTCCAAAGGATTTGGAAGTCTCAGGCATGGGACAGTTACTTGCTGTAAATGTGCACATGTCCGTGCTTGGCAGTTAAAATGCTGTTCTGTTGAGTGGAGCACACTGTGCATTATGTCTGGATTTGGGGGTATTAGCACTTCTTGTGGACACGTTAGCTTTCAGTACATGTTCCACGTATGCGTGTTCAGGTAATTCTGGACCTGCACTAAAAAGATTCTGCTTGTTGGAAAGTTCCACCTTCACTGATGTAAACTGATGGGAGCAAACATTTTAGCACAAACTCTGAAGCACTTACCTGAATTGCAGTGATTCATAAAATGTGTACACACTGCCATTTAGCCTTGGAAAACTAATGGCACTGTATACATGCAATTCCTGTTAATTGCATGGTTTAGTCTTGCCACTATTTATCTCGGTCACTCATTTAACCATTGGCTGCATAATAGAATTGTAGAGCCTTATTTCTGCTACAGTTGCATTTTGGCACCTTGTTAAATGTCTTCAAGCTTTCTAAAGTGCATCAAAAAACTAATGGGGGCATTAGTTTTCTAATTGCTATCTCTAACACCATGTTGCAATAGCTGATAATGTCCTACTTTATAGATTAATGTTCACAGGATTGCAGCTTTGCAGGTACAGAGAGATGGAGTTTCTGACTGACAGAAACAATTTTGGAGAAAGAACAAAGTTAGATGCCATCGTATTGATTGCGTTGTGCTTGTACAGATTGGACTCTTGGAGTTGCTTTTACTATCTAGCTGTGCATCACAGCACGTAATTGATAGAGCTGCATCCATATGTGGCCAGGATATTCTCCAAGAGCTCGTGGGGAAACTGAAAGTCAAACAAGGCAGTGAAAGCATTGTGTCTGATCAGGAAACAGCTTAAATGCATCTGTAATGCAGGTGTTTTGTGCTGTTTTGGAAACTGGGATTTGCTGACAAGTCTGGTGCATTTTTCTGCATCCCAGAGCCTAAAGCTAAGTTCATGTCCTCGTTCTTACAGCAGCATAGGCTGAAAGCGACTCAGTGCTGCCGGTGTACGTCGTTTCTTGTCCAAAAGACCCACATTAAAGGAAGGAAAGGATGGTTGTGGCTCAAAAATAGAAGAGAAACGGTTTCTTCAGGGTAGAAAAACAGCTCTTAGCAAGTTTAGGGATGTGACAAACAGCTCGAAAGCCACAGGTAAGGGAGTCATGGTATGGGGTCAGAATTGGTATAATAAAGCCCTTTCCAGGATTGCATCAGGTGTGGGATATTGTTTCTCGCGATTTAGAAAGTGTGATGGAGCTTCCAGAATGTTGTCTTCGCATTCTGTCTCTGCTGAAGTTACCGTTGCCAAACGTGAATTTTGACTGCTAAACGGGCAGTAGGGGGAGCTGGTACGCTGTGAAGCTCAAGAAGAGCAATTCCCTTCCTGTCCCTGTGCCATCCCTTCAGCTTCCTTAGCATGGTTTATCTGAAACGGGATATGTGTTTCCAGCTTTGGAACAGAGCCTGCTGAAGCTTCTGAGCAAGACTTTAAACCGGATATGGCATTTTCTTAGGGAAAAAAAGAGTCAAATAGGATCTCTTGGGAGGCATAGAGAGAGCCTTGAAACGGATTGCTGAAAAATATCTCGCACAGATGAACGCCTCTGTGAGGACACCAAAAGTTTACTGAGTAATAATACTGACTGTGCAAAGTTATGTGTTCTTTAATGCGCTTTTGACAGTCTGCTGCTTCCTAAGCTTCGTGTCACCATAGGGTTTGGTGAAGAAATATTTATGTTTTTTCCTTGGGATTATATCTGTGCTGGAGCAAGTGATATGTGGCACGTATATATAAATGAAGAGACAAAGCATATTTAATAGAATTAGATATAGATATTTAGGTATGTATACACTATATGTTTTCATAAATATATAGTTCTAAATATTTGAGTACAATCATATCCTGAAGAGCCAGCAGATCCTTGTCATGGGTGAAACACAGGTCATGTCGGCTAATCTGTGTCAGGAATTGATTAAAATGTGACACTTCCCTGGCAATAAAGAGAAACATTTCTATTAAACGCTGTGTAACATTTAATATTAGCTACAATTTAACTGTTCTGTGCTTTTTCTGAAATCCCCAGGGATCCATTTGCAGCATAAAGATTGCTATGCTGAATTCACGTCAGTTTATTTGTGGCCTTTAAGACTCTCTTCTTTATCACAGGTAGTTCCAGGACTGAGCGAACTGTGCACCAAAGATAAAAGTGAGAATATACATCAGATGGATATTTTCACTTGCATAAAACTTCAGCATGAGTTTTGCCATTCTACCACACGTGCAAATTTTCAGTGCTGTTTTGCTAAAAGCAACCCAGGTGCAGCAGTTTGATAATCTGGGTGCTCAGTTCTCCATTCATTTTGTATATTTTTCACACCATTTACATCCTGCTTTTATAGAATCATACCCAAGATCCACCTGTGCAAGTTTAAAGAGAATCAAGTCCCTCTGAATGTATATGGAGATGCATTTCTTATAGTGTTATTTTAGATGAAACTTGAATCTGGATGGATTGTTGAAATAATGCAGCTAAGCAGAGGAGAGGCTAGAGGTGTGGAACTGAAACCAGTCCAGTCAACTTCAGCAAAGTTGAAGTTCCTTGAGTGAATTCTACTCTGATAGAGCTTAGAATTTCTGAAAGGTTCTGGTGCAGATCATGTATGGAGTGTAAGCTGGAGCCTTCATTGTCCATAGTGGTTTTCTATTCCAAAGCCCCAGTCCAGAGCGTGCGTGGAAACTTTCCAAGCCGCTGTAAATATTTATTAATCTATTAACACGTAGGAGTTGTTTTGGCAAAGGCAAGTCGAGAGAACACGAGGTGAAAATGAGAGAGGTGCTAGAAAATCTTGTTTGGTTGTTGATAATATTTAAAAAATATGATGCCAAAAAAAAAAAGGCCTCTCTCTTTATATACATGTTGACTGCCCCTACCTACTGCCTGTGTAATCAGGGTTTCTTTTATGTGCGTGTGACCAGGAGAACCTCCTCATGCGTTCACTGCATATACATCTCAGTTTAAGGTTTATGGTATTTAAAAGCATAAGTTGTTTTACAGGTCATATGTTCTCCATTGCCTAGAAAATAACAGCCTGAATTTTGAAGACGAGGCTTGGATGGATACTTGTTAGCTTTAATAGTTCTGGCCTGATAAAAACTGTGTGCCCAAAGTTTATCTCTGTTTTCAGCTGTTGTAATTACTCTATTAAAATACATTTTCTGCACTAAAATACTTTGATATTTTATGCTGTTTCTTGAAGAGAATTAGGACTTTGCTGTTTTCTTTCCTATGATGTGACTTGCGGAATCAAACCCTATAGTCCTCCCCCCTCTTTCAGATGCATACCTACTGTAAGAGTATTCCTTTGTTTTCAGTCCACGTGGATGAGATAAGGTTGGACACAGAAAGACACAGCATTCTATCTTGGGCAGAAAGAGCTTATCAACTGTAGAAGTTTAGAGTCAGTAAGACATCTGCTTTATCTTTTATGCCACAATACAGGTAGCATAAAGTGGCCTTGCAAGTGGTCATGTACTGTTAAACAGAGTACTTTCTGCCAGTAAGTGAGCAGAGGTTGACTTCTGGAGAAGAAAGCAGAAAACACTCCTATGTTTTCTGAGAAACAAAATTGAATTGAAGTGGCTGGAAAAGGTCTCTGTGTTATTCTTCCTGGATGATGTCGTATTATTTTAATAATATGATAAATTGTTCTAGCGGACCTAACTGTTCCTTTACTTATAGGAAGCATGCACAATCTTGACTTTACTAAAACCAGTGAAAAGTAAATAGCCAAGCCCCATAACTTAGAATAGAGAGAGAGAATGCTGCTGTAGGTTTCTTAGTAATAGAAGGGATGATAGTTTGAGAAAGGATGGATTTTCCTTTGTAGCAACTCTCTACTTTTTAGCTTGGAATACTGCAAAGAAGATGAGGTTGTCAGTGTCACGTTCAAGATGCAAATATAAGTAAAATATAACACCTTTTACAGAGCACTGAAGGAAAGTGCTGTTGCCTGCCAGAGGATTTGAGACTGTTTGCCAGGCCACCTGGTTGTTCTTGGTGGATGCTTTAACAGTGAATCCAAATTCTTAATTCAAGATTGAGTTTCTAGGGTGGTTTCTTTGAAGTGCGGAGAATTTTTTGAAAGGCAGGCTGTCGATTATTGGCTCTTCAGGTTCCATGATTTCAGAAAGTCAAAACGTGCCTGAGCATTTTTTTAATTTGCTGCTGTACACACGGGGGTGCTCTAACTATAGTGAATGCTGTCAGTCGTTGGGCTGCCAGAGCTGTAAAATCTGGGGCAAGCGGGCAGGCTAAAGATCAAAACATTTTTCTTCTTTCATCTTGATGCTGTTTCAGAACTTAATCAGCCCATCCCTTTGCAGCATTCACTGCTTTTCCACCTCATTGCTGTGTCCCTTTGAAGTAACCCAGTGTTTAACACTGCTAATCTTTAAAGTAATGGAACGAACTTGCTGGCTGATCTCTCTTTCTGGACTAACAGTGCCAAATGGAAATTGGCAGGTGTTAGGACAATCCCTCTTCCTGCCTAGTTGTCTTTGCAAAGCCATCTGTATTTGCAGCCGTGTGGCCAGCTGGGAGGAGAACCTCTTTGTTTTTTCACATGGTAATGTTGGGCTACCTGTATTTAATTGACCTGACTTATTTCTAATAGTAAATAAAATACTCTTTATTCCTTTGAAGCTCAGCGTAGCACAAAGGCTAACAGCAGCTGCTGTTCTTGTAAGTGAGGCTTGTTCCTCTTCTTTTTATAAAGTCTGAGGGATCACAAGTTTGTATTTTCTTAAAACAAAGAGAAGGGAGCAGGCCAATGGGGAATTGCACCACATAAAAGCTGTCTGAGGGAATGTGCTTAATCCCATTTTTTTCATTCTTTTTTTTTTCCTTTCTACTTTGTATTTGTAGTTTAGGCTATGATTTCATAATATTAGAACTAGATATTGCTGGATCTCTCAGCCGTGCAAGTGTGGTCTAGATTAAGCTGGACTATGTAGTTGCAATTGTTTCAAATTAGAGGACACAGTTACAGGGTTTATGCTGACACTGGGGTTTTTCTTGCCAGCGCCATGCCAACAGCAGCAGCATGGAGCATACTGGATCTAGCAAAAGGGTAGGCACAGAAAGAGAGGAGGTGCTATGAGCCTGAAGCTACAAAGTTAACCTGCCAAAAAGTTACAAACGTATCTAGGTTGGGAAAATGAAATAACTGTTTCTACAGTTATCCATGTGGATTCACTTGTCAGTGTTTAAATGAGTGTGTTCCTAGAGAGATGATGTAAGTTTGGATCTGGGTACTCTGATTCAGTTTTACTGTATCTCTATGTAAATATAATGAGGATAGGCATGCTTCATTATTCTTCCACCGGGATTGTGTGATTAATTTTTTGGGTAAAGTTCACAGACAGTACAGTAATAAGTTGAAAAGAAGGGGTGGAATCTACTGGCAGACCAGTATTTTTGCTCACCTGGAATGTTGGGGTATAGTTCTCACTAGCATCTTTTCTGTGCTGAAGATTGTATCTCTCCTTCAGTGTTCTGCACTCATAAGATGCAGTGTTGGAATGGCACATCCTTGTGGCAGCATTTCTGGAAATGTGTGACATGTTCCTCTCATCCCAGTTTCTGGGGTAACAAAAATAGAATGTACTCTTTTGAATGACATTGTATTTCAGCTGGAATAGGAGAAAAGTAACCTCTACTTCCCTCTGCTCAGAAACTAAGGACCCTGAGCTAGAATGCACTTCGGCTTACTTGGCTGTTACCTAGTATATCTGAAGTCAAGACTTGCTATTGACTTGATAAGCAATGAGGGAAACTGGATTGTTACTCAGCTGATAAGCTTTCTCACCTTTCCTCAGTTTGTGTCCCACTAAGCCTGCTGCAGCTGCTTCCTCAGGGTCTGGCAAATTCCAGTCAGAGACTCAGCAGAGAATTTCTGCAGCCCAGTAATTGATCTTGAGTAGAATTGCCATTACTGTTGATAATTTGTATCAAGCCTTCAGTCAGTAGAAGCCAGGTAGACATAGGAAAATTCAAAGTCCCTAGCAGGGGCAAAACTGTCTCACCATACTGATGAATTAATATATTTGGCTTCAAAGATATCAGTTTTGCATCCACACATGAACAGTAAAAAAGATGTTTTTGAAACTTGTTGTTAGAGCACAGCTGGGAAATTGTGGTACAATCATAAGCTTGATCTTTGCTTTGTAAGTCCAAGTCTTAAATGAGTTAAATGGAGGGGCCAGGAAGATTGGAAAGCTGTTTGGAATGTTGATGTGTACCACACATGTTGCAACAGGAATATGTTGTTAATTAGAAACAAATGCCAGTCTTCAGCATCAGCCAGTTTTGAGTAAAAAACCTTGTCAGATGGGCCTCATTTGCCTGGGGACCATTTCTCGATGTTGATCAAAAGTGGTGTCTAATTGTTTCATAGAAGATGGAATGCAAAACTATGGTAAATGATTGATCCTTGAAAGTTCAAGAGACTGAGCAGAGATCTTTGAATTGTAGACCAAATATGTTCTTGCAGTTAGAACAAGCCAGGAAGTTGCTCCTCCAGTCTGGTCTATAAAGATGAATTGTTTTACTTTACGCTAAGATGGTCAAGGAGTCTTCAGGCAGAGACATGGTAACTTTAGAACCACTAGAACTTGTGTGGTAGAGCTCATTGGACTTATTTCAATCTTCATTCCTAGTTGAGTACCAGAATGGAGAGCCATTGTAACTACATTTTTGGGTTTGGGATTTGTTCTGTTTTCCTTTGGGAACATATTTCAGGAAATGCTGAAATGTAACTTTTTTTCTGACAGAAAATTTTGATAAAAATTTGTCTCTTAGTTTCTGAAAAGCTGAATTGAATTTAAAGGGTCTACTTGAGGTATCACCGTTCTTAAGTCCACTGATTTTTCTACAACACTTCAGTTTGAACAGAGAACTAAGTACTGCTAGATCAGATGCTGCTGTTGGAGGTTTTCAAATATGAGTAGTGTGTGAAGGACAAGAGGCCCTTTGAATCTGAAGCGTTATTGTTCAAAACAGTAATTGCAGAGTAGGTTGGTTTGGGCAGACTGTTACAAGGATTCAGAGGTCCTTCTCATTCCATGCAAGTTCCTCTCACCATTTTAGTTTACTCTTAGTTGTAAGAACAGAGATTTCTCTTTATAACTCAGCTCCTCACTGTAGATTAAAACGTTTACTGTTGGGGAGGAGTTGTCTTGGTATTCTTGGTTAACATGTTTGCCACAGAGAAACAAACCTTAAATTTGTTTGGTTTTTTTTTGAGCTCAAGGTGATGAATAGTTAATTACTGTCAGTCTAATTAGTAGTGTGCATTGCTAATAACAGACAAACCTTTTATTCTCTTCACTTGCTAACGTGGAAAAGGAGTTTGTCCATGAAGCATCCTGAAGAGATTCTCCATCTCTTGCTGACATTTTATGTCACTGATGAGCATGATGTAGATAAGAAATGTTGGCTTGAGCTTCACAATATAAATGGATCGGGAGCACAGAGGGTTAAGAGTTCCTCTGAAAAGACCCTGCCTCTTTTAGTCCTGTTCTAAACTGGTAATCATTTGGGAGGGTGGGAATATTCCCAAAACTATAGGGAAACACATCTCTGAGTTGAGTACAGAGCTGTGCTACTGTCTAAATTAAGTGGAGATTCATAGGGTGTGAACACAGTGTTATCTTGTTCCTGATTGGAGTGTCCTGCTATGTGGCAATTGTAAGAAAGAGTATTATTTTTCAGTGCTTAGGAGAGATGGATAGCAGTGGAACACTTTGCAGGCTAAGTCTGTTGCTTTGGTTGAGTTTCTTAAATGTGCCTCTGAGAATACAACCTCTGAAAAGTGAGTGCATTGGATGCGTTCCCTCCTAGGATAGTGGATTATGAATTGTGATCAAGGATACGCATGTCTAAAGAGATCTGGTTTGCAATCTGCACACCTGGCTTTCTCTGCTAATAGCTTTTCATTTTGGTTTCTTTTTCTGAAGCTTGCCAGCTACCACCTCTCTCACTGTTTCTTGCCAGGATTCTTCGTCATATAAGCTGCTTTGTTTTCTAGATTCAAGGAAATAAGGTAGGGGAAAGAGGAGATGATTGTATGCATTCCAGCATAAGCATGGATTTGATGATACTGGATGGGTGTATATGTCTCACTGGTTTTAAAACAAAGCATGTCACTAAAAGTGTCTGGTTGATAAAATGTAAGAGAGAGAAAAACAATTCCTTTAATGCCAAGGAACTTTTCCTGTGGCTTAAAGCACTGCACTGGAAAAGGTTAGTTCCAGGACAGGAGACCAGAAAATGAAGAAAAATGTGTGCTATCGGTCTGGAAGCATATGAGTCTCTGATTTGAAAAAGCTTTTGTGTTTTTCTCATTCCTATAAAGATGTTGCCCATTTAATAAAATTACTTCAGATTAGGTTAAAAATAAAAATAAAAATTGACAAACTCAGTAACTTTCTAGAGCAGAAGTGGGCACGTTCCCTGGTATTGGTTGTCATAAGCTTTTCTTGGAGGACATAGGTTGTCTCAGTAGCAAGCTTTACCACAACAGCCAGTCCTGCCAACCTGTTCCTTCCTGGACAAATCTGATGACCACTACTTGAGCTCCAAGCCCACTGTCATGCTGCTTGTTTGTGTGAAAAAAAGGAGTCATAAAAAGAGATCTTTCTGAAAGGGAGAAAACATTTTCACATCTTTAGTAGAGATGCATTGCCTTGAATAGCTAGGAGAGAATTGTGGATTAAGAAACTCAAGTCTTTTTCATTTATCTGAAGGAAGGTGGAATGAAACTTGGTGAATGCTGAGAATGGCAGGGCACGTTTCAGTCTGGCACAGTGTCGAGTTAAAATTATTATCTTCACAATTGCTGAGTGCAAATGTGCTAGTTTTCCTTTTATCCTTCACCCCAGTTCAACTTCCAGTGAAAGGTGGGTAGTTTTCTTTTTTTTAACAACTCTGTGCGGTATTATTTTTATTGTTAAATGAGGCATAGAGATTAGAATCAGGTTTTTAACAGGTGCAGCACCACTGTGTGTGTCAGTACCTCTTTGAGCTGCAGTGATTCACACTGCAGTGTAAAATGCAGAAGCTGTCAGAAGTCAACTGCAGCAACATTTACAGGTAGTCACACCCTAATTTTTTCTTGTTTGTGTTTGTTGTTTCAACGCTAAAAGAACTTCCTTTAATTCAGGCATCAGAGCCTGAAGTGTTCAGAGGATGGATTTGCAGAAACAAAGAAATGTTGAGTTCTCAGTTGTAGGTTGGACATCAAAAAAGGAGCATGTGTATATCGATTATAAATGGTTAGAAGGGCTCAAAGGAAGTATTTGGCAGAACCTAGGGGAGGAAATGAGTTTTTTCCACACTCGGATTGTAATAAAATCCATACCCATCTTGTGTGATGCACATCCACATCTTTTGTGCTTCCTTAAATTTCCCTTGTTCATTATGAAGTAGTTGTGTGTTCAGATGATACCCTGAAAAATACGGATTTTCGTACTTTGACTTCAATGCTGCATAAACTGAACAAAGATGTTTTTCAAACAGAATTAGGATTTACAGATGCACAGAGCTAGTTTTTAAATAGCTGAGCCTTTTTTCAGTAACCATAGGATGCTTTTAGAATTGTGAGCCAAAAGATCTGTTTCCATGGTCTGATTCTCGAGAGTCTTTTTACTACCAGCAGTGCCTCTGTTAAATAATATCTTACGTCTTGCAGATGATTGTGATTTTAACTTTGATAAACCTGGCTGAAGTTGAAATATTGGTACGCAAGTTAATTGTTTCCAAAGCTTCTTTGCAAAGGTAGACAGCTGCCTCTTGGATATTTTCTTGAAATGGAGTGTGGGCGGAACAGTGAAAATAGGAGCAACAGTGCTGTTGTGGTTCTACATGCAGTTTGGAAAATTCCCCAAATTTTGCTGTTCATATAGTCACTTTCACTACTGTGTGGTGTGTCGAGCAAATAGACCTTTCAGTATGGCAAGCAATATTGTTCCTTAAGTGTATCTCCTAATCCTTGCGGACCTACTGCTTAGTAAATGGATGCAGGCTATTTTTTCCACCTGACTCTGTACTTAGTATCTCAAGTGAAGTGCAGTTATTTGCCCTAGGTTGTATATCACCAGTAGTTGTGAACTCTTTTAGTACAGCAGCACAGTATAGCAGTGGCCGTGGGTGGTGGGTCTGACATGCGAAGCTAGCAGTTTGTGTAGCTAGATGTGTTGGAATGAAACAGAGTGCCTAGTGGGTTGAGAGTTGTATCCATGGGCAAGTATAAATTATGGGTATTGGTTTGCATTTGGGGCCCAGGCATAGGCAGGAATCGCAGAAGGAATAGGTTTGTCACTTTGAAGTCTCAGAAAGTGTTGCAGACACCCAGTAGCACCCAGCACCATTAAAAGTGAGTGACTAGGAAGTGTTTCCAGATAGTGCAACCCACTGTCCCATGGTATAATCCAGGAAAGGTTTGTTTTCTTCAGTGTGAATGTATATTTTGGTAGAGTGTGCCATTCACGTTAAGACTGAAGTGGCTTAAATTGAGGAAACCTAGCAGGAAGGTAACAAATGTTCTAAGCCAATAAATGGTATTTAAGCGTTTGAAATCATGAGGGTAGGACTGTGATGGATTCTGTGATATTTCCAGCAGTCACATTTCTGGCAGAGTTATGCAGACTTGGTTCATAGCAGAGCATCCTGCTTTAGGCTGAACATACATTTTATGTTACAGGGAATAATTTGGCAATTTGAGTCTTGCATTTTGTGGCTTTTAACATCTGGGTTCTGAATAGGTTCTGTGTCAATAGAGTGAGACTGACTGGCTTCGTGAACTGTTTGGAATTTCTGTGCTTGTAACAAAAAGAGATGCTAAGGTGTGACTTCCAGCCTGCTATTTCGGAGAAAGGAAAGGACGTGCTGGTTTATGGGTCCCCTTATCTTCAACACCTGTGGAAATCACAACTGGATTAAAAAAAAAAAGAACAGCTGTATTCAAATGGGAACCCAGTTGGAAGGAAGCTGAGATGCAGGAATTCAGTTTTAAATAATAGACATAATTGCCCTTAAGGGTTCAAATTAAAAGTGAGGCCCTTTTTGGTTTACGTACTTGACATAAGCAGATGGAAATCATATTGAGTGTAACTACAGATTAATGCAAGTCAGGAAACATACTTTTGTAAGGAAGTGAGAGTCAGAGAGACTGCACTGTAAAAATGCAATGTGGTCTAACCTTGGTTGGCTAATAATGTACTTTAATGGGAGTTGCTGCAGGCAGATAAAATTCTCTTCTGCATGAATTTCTGAGCAGTCAGGCTAAGAAGGGAAAGGAGGAACATGGAACTTGAGCTCTCTTTATGGCTTAGAACTTGAGCCCCTTTTGTCTAGAAATAATTAAAGGAGAAAATCTTTTACTAGGACCAAGTCAGTTGCTTATGAACGTATCTAATAAAATTGAAATAGTGGCAGTACTCTCTAGGCACATTAGTTCTATTTTGAAAGTTGGCAAAGAAGAATTTTAATTTAGAGAATTCGTATTGAAGTAGTCTAAAACTTGTGGGTACAGCTGAAGGGATTTACAGTTTTGAGTGTTCAAGTTTTGTGCATTTCTTCATATTTTTTTTAGCCTAGCTGACCGGTCTGCATAATGAAACAAGATTTTTTTTTAAGGCCCTGTAATGCAGAGGGATTTAGAACTACAGACTGCTTCTGAAAATGTTTTCATTCATCCCTAAACGTGATGATATTATTCAAACTTAAGAACCATTCAGAGTCAAGATAAATGTACCTATGCTGTCCTCCTCACAAGTGCCTTCTTATACCATTCTCTTTTTTTTTTAACAGAAAGCCAGCAAGCCTTCGCACATCTTTCTAATCTGAAACACAGCAAAATCTGTCTCTCATTTTTGCTGTTGAGTGTTCAAACCCCAGGAATTGTGTTTTTTAATCTGCTCTGTATGTATTCCTGCGGTTTACATTTTTTTGCTAATTAAAATACTGCGTATTTCTTTCACTCATCTGATGAGAAACATTTGTAGTCCGTATTTCCAGGAATTTTTTAATACTTTCTAGAATTACAGCTGAGACACCACGTCCTTATCAGCTTTTGTAAATGGAGGAGGTCTGTGGGAGCAGATGGCTAAATTAGAAGGAAATCAGTGAGTGAGTAGAAGCAGCTCCATTGATTCCAAAGCTGTAAAATTCGCAAAGCAGCACTGTTTTTCATCCATAAATGTTCTGCAGTTCATGTTTTTTATTTAGTTACTGCCTGTATAATTCTTGCTCCACAGAGTGCAGCTAATACTTTTATTTTACAAAATAAACAACCTCAGATTAATTGGATAATAAAAGCTTTGCTACGCTTGCATTTTTCTACTTTACATGCTATTACTGGAAGACTGAGAGATAAGCTTTA
Organism: Gallus gallus; assembly: GCF_016699485.2. Classification (NCBI taxonomy): domain Eukaryota; kingdom Metazoa; phylum Chordata; class Aves; order Galliformes; family Phasianidae; genus Gallus; species Gallus gallus. Next base: position 50,210,928 of record NC_052535.1, on the reverse strand, counting down.
TTTGTTTGGAGATATCTAGAGTGATGGTTTCAACAATAAGCCCTCAAAGATCAAATATGCATGTCTGCAATTTTTTAATGTAAAATACGGTGACCTTTCCCCCTTCAGATCCAGATTATCTAGGATGACATAATTGTGGCAATCAGGAAATGATAGAAGCAATGATGCTTTAGAAGACATTAATACAACATATACTTGCTTTTTAATAGGTAGTCCTGCAGGTATTTCTGCTTCTCTTTGCTGCAGCATACTGATAGTGATATGGACAGGTCAAAATAGTATAGAATGCAGCTGACAGACTAGCAAGAGCTTGAAGCTTTTGCATATTTACTTTTCCAGTGCAGTCAATCAATCCCCTTAAGGAATGGAACTGAAATAAGAACAGTTTGGCTCTGAACTAACTATATATCATATTGTTGCTGTCACAAGCTGTTTGCTCTTGTGACAGTCCAAAGTTTGAATTGAAGGCCTCTGTGGAAAATCGGCCTGAAGTCTGGAGGGTGTTGAAATGCAGAAGTGAGGACTGGACCACAATATAGTCTTTTAAAAATCCCTGTGGTAGTTTCTAAGAAGATAGAGAAAACTAATTCTGATGGTCTAGCTAAGCTCAAATTTGTTTGATGCTTTGGGCTTCTATAATATTCCAAAATTCTATGATACAAGGTTTTATTTCTACAGTCTTAATGCAAAGAACAGATTTATGGTGCAGACCTAAGCAGAGGAGTTCTCATGTTACTGTGTTGTTCTTGTAATGGCTGTCAGCATCTCTGGGTTTGTAATGGTTTCTTATTTTTCTTGATTGCCATTTGGATACATACCACTGTGACCTACTTTACAGGGTCGTAGTCAAACAGGATTTCTAGTCTCTGTGATTAAACCTTTGTGGTCTCTTTTTAATAAATTAATTGCTCATGCTTTCTTCTCGCTCTTCATTTGTTTTCTGACCTGGAAAGTGAAAGCACATTTCCACATTTTTATCTTCCATTGGAAATTGAATATATTCAGCCAGTCTGAAATCCCTGGGAAAAGAAGATTCTGGCTAAAGGGTAAGAGTTCCCCAATCTTGTTGTTGCTATGGGGTAAGTAGAGTTTGGTGCAACCTATAGTTTAGGGGCCTAACTGTGGATTTAGCTTTCTAGCTAAGAGTCAGAGACTGCCTCTGTGATTATGTAAGAGGAGATATGCTGGCACTTGCTTAGGGGCAGTATCCTGGCCAAGAAACTAATGAAGCCACTTGGGATTTTAAGTCATTTGGAAACTGATCCTTTGTGTTGCTGAATGATTTTGGTTTGTGCAGTCTTTTTGGGTGTTGAAGACGCATGCATGGTGTAAAATGTAGATTCAAAACGTGAAAGCCCAGTTGTGCAAATTAATTCTGTCTTGCCTAGCTTATAGCTATGTTTATTTATCTCACAGATGACTCCTGAATATCTTATCTTAAAAAGTTTCCTGACGTAGTTGTGTGTACCTGAAGTGTAATGTTGCTTTGGAATTCTGCAGGCTTCTCTCCTGCTAAGTTAAAACTGGGGAAAAAAAGACCTTGAAAATAATTGTTCTATCAATGATACCCTTTGCTGGCCACTGTACCATAGAGTGAGTTCAGGAGCAGGCATGGTAGGTTTTGGATTCGTTTTTCTTATGTCAGTACATAACTATTTAATGTAGGACAGAGTGACTGTAACGTGTTGCTACTAACAGTACTGTATTGTGGCCATCCACTGTTCAGGTCTAAAGCCATGATTTCTGTAAATCATCTACTGCATTTATTGGTGGTCAAACACAGAAGTTTGACAGGGTATTTCCTTTTAAAACTGAATAAATACAAAGTATTTTTATGTACATAGACACATACGCAGGCAGAAATACAAACACATATGCAGTATCACATTAGGATAATGTAGACAGTTGTCTTACATGTGCAAAAGCAGGAATCTGTAGTGCTTTTGTGTTTCGTAGATTAGCTTTCCTGTGGTTTACAAAGATGCCATCTTATATGTCAACGATGAAAGACAGCACAGGCTTTAAGTTTGACATATAGGTTAAGGGTAAGCAGAATAGCTGTTGCAGATGAGCAGCTTCAGTGTCTGGCGTGGCGGTCTCTGCAGACAGATTTGGGCAAACATAAAAATAGAACAACCATTTAACCTCGACATGAACATTTCCTGCAATCCCCATTTCTGCAGACACCATCTCAAGAATAGACGTTCCCAAAGCGATGTGAAAGATCTGCCTAAAATAAGTTACGGGTTTTTAATCTTAGATAAGCTTTGTGTGATGTAGCTAATATTTTGGCCTCCTGGAGTGTATCTTCCGTAGCTTGAAGGATATTTTGAACAGAGAGAACTATCGTGATGGGCAGTTTATTTGCTTAATTTCCCTTCATAAAACAGACAGAACCTGCCAGATAGGATTCTAGCAAAAATGCTGACATGCTTAGCCAGAAAGCTTGCGTAACAGAGAAAAATAAGGTGGTTTTTTTTTTTTAAGAAAAATTAAGAAAAATAAATTGTTGCTATGTTGTTTCAATGCTTTTGGCAGTCACTGTACAGATACAAAATGAGTTATGTTTCTTTTCTTTCTTTTCCATGTACTTTTTGCCATCACCTTTTGATCAAAATGAAAAAGTAATAGTCTTTGTATTATTCTAGAGCTTAAGTTTCTGCATCCGTCCTTCTTGCCTACCATTAGTTCTGCTTCTGCATGGTGAACTTCATAGTACCAATAAGTATTTAAAAAATATGTGTATATTAGTAAGGTTAATACTCATCTCCAAAGAAAACAGTTCATGTGCTCTATTATGAGCTTATCTTAACTAGTGATTACATGCTGCCTCCTGTCCAGTATTATCATTTCAAATATCAATCTTCAGCCCTAGACAACGCTCTCCAGGTAATTCTCTTTTCCCTTTATGTTCATCTGTATTATACTGACAGTGGTGGTATTGTTATTCCTCGCCATGTTATTACCGCCTGCAGAGATCTGAAGCTTAAAGAACGACACAAGAAGTTAGGTCCTTGCTTTTAAGTTTTCTTGATAAAGCAAGTGATGATCCAATTAATGAGGTTCACTCAGAAACAGGTATGTTCACATATCTGTTAAACAGCCTCTTTAAATACAATGAGAGTACACATTGGAGTGACCGTTGCACATTGTGGAATGTGTATTCTGCAATTACTGATTATCTTTCAAGTATTGCACCTCATGTTTGCTGGATTTTATGTAAGGGAAGGGCTTCATGCCAGATTCTCCAAGTTAACAGCTGTACTTAGTCTCCAGATCTGTCTCCATTCAGCAGCTGTTGTTACAGGCGAACTCTGCTATTTGTTCATTCACATCGCCACATGGCCAAGTTGTGGAAAAGTGAGTAATTTTTGACCTTCACTTGTTAAAGTTTATAGAGGCTTTGTTTTCTGGAAGAGGTAGAGGGAAGTGAGTTAACATGATACACAAACTCAGGGTCAAAATATCAAACTGCTCAATTACATAAAAGATGAGTTCATAGAAGGCTTTTGCATACCTTTGCATTTCCCAACGCTTCGTTACTCTTTTGTGCTAACGGTTAATTGTATCTTCTCTTTAGCTGAATGGTATTATTGGTAGTAACCACCAGCCAGACATAGCATTGCTGCCCTCTGTTTATAAACAACTGTCTTGTGTGTATATGGTCCCTTTTCCAAGTTAGTGTGAAAGCAGATGGATTTCTGGTTAGTGCAGAGCTACAACAAAATACTATTAATCAGCAGATTTTAATTAAAGAGTTTCAGCTTCTAATTAAGTGAGGAGATCTCAATTACCACAGTAGATCAATAGATTCTGTGAGGCTCTAAGGACTGTCTGTCCATTGACTTTTCCTCGCAAATGACAAAAATCTTGCAAAATTGTATCCTGTGTTTTTAATAAGAGTTGATGTTGGGAATAGAATAAAACTAGTCCGAAATAAAAAACTTATTTTGAGCCTGCTAGAGTATCCCTGACACTTATACCATCTGAAGATTGGAGGGTCCTGAGCACATCCTCCAGCATTATGCAATGCAGGTGACTGTGTCCTCTTTCCTAGGAAATGCCTACAGTCCTAACATCACCCAGGTGACTGCAGAGACTGCCATAACAGTATGTTGATAGTCCATAAAACGTGGCCACATCCACATTTTTACATAGAACGGTGTTGTGCTCTTGAAGCGAGTCCCTTTATTATTTCTGCCTCTGTGCTATGCTTCACATCACGGGTTGGGTTTGGTGTGTAATAACTGTCCTGAGGAAACTCAACACTGTGTGCACCAAAAGCATGCCAGTGTCTTATAAAGGTTTGAGTCAGTGGCTGGGCTGCAAAGCCAGGTTCCTACAATAGCTGCTGAATGGACATGGACCAACAGAAGGGACTCAACACATTTTGGTAGTCAGCATTGCACCCCGAAGTGCTTCTTAGCTTATGTGAAGGACCAAATGGTGTATGCATCTTCCTGTTGCTGTGTACCTCTACCCTTCAGCTCTTTGCAATTTTCACCTCCCTTTTCAAGTGAAACCTCTCCTGTCACTTTCTTTCCCTGCCCTGCATTTTTTCTGGCGGTCACCCAGCTGAATTCTTTCTCTTCCAAAGCACTGATGCAAGCCTGTTTTTCATATCCTCCCTTTATCCTGCTCACAGTGATAACAAAGTCAATGCTTTCACACACCAAGTAGATAGAGCATGGCATAGTCTGGGGCCCTAAGGCAACAACAGCATCTGCTGTAGGTAAGGAAGCAGGAGGATACCCAGACTACATGGAAACACCAGGAAGTTGCTAATGTAATTTTGGTTCCTCCTGGGCCTGATGGGGCTGGGCATCAGCGTTGCCTAAAATTCAAGAAAATTAAGGACATATCCTGGCTCCCACTTTTACACTCATATCCTGTGTTCCAGAGTTGTCAAATGGCACAGTCTTGGCAAGAGAGAAGTTTTGTGCCATCAGTTTGCAGTCCCCGTCCCTGAACACTACAGAAGAGCTTTGGGAAGAGTGTATCTACATCCAGGAGTGACTTTTCTCCTGTCTTGCCTCCCTGGTGAGTATCAGTGACCCCTTAATTCAGGTACAGGTAAGAATGCTGCTTTCTGTGCATTCACTTTTGGTGTGGGATGTGTGTGCATGAAGTTTCTGATGAAACGAGGGCACTGGTCTTGCTTCTGAGAAGAGGCAGCAACTAATTGCTAGTCTGCTTACAATTACAGTATTCCTCTAAAAGCAATTCCCTGGGAATGTGAGAGAAATCTTCCACGTACTAACTACTCAAAGCAATGCTCAGTGGCTGCCTTGCTAATGTGCTTAGCTTTCTGCTTGTGGCAAGGACACCGAGCATGCTCTGTGCTTTGTTAATCTGCATCTCTGTGATTTCTGTGTAAGAAGAACGCTTCGTGGCTCTTTTCTTTTGCAAAAAGCAGCAGCTAATACAGTGCATCAGCCTAATGGCGCCAGACACCAAAACGCTTTGAATCCTGTCCCACAGGTAACATGCTCATGTAAAACTTATAGTGATTACTAATACTTGATTGTAAGAAAGCAGCAAATGTAGCAATTGGTCACGGTAATGTTCTTCCCTTAATACTGTTGAAGTTCAGGCAAACAGGAGAACCCTGGCACTGAGGTTAACAGTCTGTGGACTAGAAGCTAAGAAAGCAAAGCTTATTCTTGTACCTCTTCCTGTATTAATTTTCTTATTGATAATTTTAACTCGCATCTTAGATTTTACATCGCATTTTAAGCTTTTCATGGTGGACATCACCTTCCATCGTGTATGTGTGCTTCATTTACTGTGGAGTTTCTCTGACCTCTGCTAGACTTCTAAGGCAGATGCTAGAATACAAACAGTAATTCAAGTTCTTCTGTGCTGAGATAAACTTCAGAATTTATTGTAGGTGAGGGCATGCATGTGAGCTATTGTGTACTACGTTTCAATTCAGATATAATTTTGGAACTGAGTCATGTAGAAGCAGGTAAAATTAAGTAAATGTATGCTATCACTCGGAAAAAGAAGTCCTTTCTACATTTCCAGATATTATCTGAATGTTGTGCTTATACATCATGAACCATATATATATATATGTATATATATATATATATATATAAACATCTCAAGAAAGTGTACTATATCTTTCTTTTTTATGAATCAGTTTAAAATAAGAGGTACACAGATATTTTGAGATTTTTACTGCTTAGCATTTGTTGGACTTCTCTGAGAGTTCAAGAAAGAAGAGCCGAGCCTAGTCGTAATTTGTTGCGTTCAAGAGAAAAATAAAAATAATCATGTCTGAAAAAGTTGTTCATTTGTCCTATTTACATTTAAAAAGGCAAAATTAGGCAACTTCTTAGGCACGGTGCCTCCTTGAGACAGATTGTATCCTTAGATGCATCTTGGTTTAGAAGAAGAGAGAAATGTGTTTGGAATTAAAGCAGAGAACAACTTGATAATTTTAAATGAAAAAGTTGAGGCTTCAGCCTAGTGGTTCTGGAAAAATAAGAAGGGTGGTTTAAAATCACTGCTAAACCTTTGGTGTGGGTAGAAGTTGTTAATGTATATACACACACACACACATATATATATATATATGCATATATATGCACAATGAAGAGTATATTTTTCCTCTGAAACTGTACGTTTGTTAGAACAAAATGCGTGGCTTAAAGACTGCAAAATTTCATGTTTATATCTGTATGTAGTATTTTCAAGAGGTTTCATGCAGTGATGTGTAGTAGTCCCTAAAGTGAAAGGAAAGAAATGTGAAAAATTTTCAGCGTGTCAGATTGATAAGTTGATAACGTGTGCATTTTGAATATGAATTTATGCAAATGTCTGTATTGAACAAGAAATAATGAAGGTGTGGGCCTGCGAGAAGTAATGTAACTGCATATACTTATAGCTGGGAGACCTTCACTCTATCTGTAGCTTCCTGCTGTGTGACCTTCAGCAGTCAATTCGTTAAGTTCAACAGTCACTCTGCTTTGGGGTATCAGCTTTCCTTCTTTTCCTTTCTCTGTCCTACTTTGCTTGTAAAGTTTCCTAACTAGGGACTTGTCCGCACCTATGCTTTGCTTTGACCACATAAAACATATGAAATGTAAAATTTAATTGTTCATGGTGGGATTTCAATACAGCTTGGTTAATAGCTTGAAATACTCCATTTCTTTCCAGATATTAACACTTCTGTTATACATTTCCAGGTATATAATCCTAACAGATTTAATCAAACAGTGAATAAAAGATTTTACTTGGTAGGAGCTCACAAATCAGCAGTTTTGCACTGTTCCTGTCCCACTTTGCTATGATCTTTTATATACAGATCTGAGAAATAAAGGCAGTTCAAGGTTCCTGACTTGCAAGTCGCAGTGTAATATGAAATGTTGTCTTGTGAAAGGATATATGCACCATGACACAGTAGTTGTGTGCATATGGTCAGCATTTCCTTTGGAATATTTCTTGAAATATTTGACATGCAGTTCATATTCCTGCAAAAGATGGAATGAATATAACACTGATGACTTCCAAGTGGGAGCTACGTACTCCAGTTCACATGAGCCGTGCGTGTAATTTTTCTGTTACTGATATATTTTCTAATATAAGTCTTCAAGTTGGCTGCACGTGTTCAGTCGTTTTAACACTCCAGGTATTTGATTCTATTGATGCTTAACCCTTCCCATTAGGGTAACTGTTCAAATGAATGAAAAGACCAGTAAATTGGCCTTTGCATTTGCTATTAAAACGGCTGTATCAAAGGCCTGATTCTGACGCCATGAAAGCTCTGTGTAGGAAGTATAAGTAAAGATACTTAAAGGATTCAGCAGTGCGAATTTCATTCACGTGATTCTTCAGACTACGAGGGCAGCCATAAGGCAAGTTTTTCCTTTCTGTATCATAGGAGTCCACTGAATACTGGCAACCAAATATAGCTCTAAAGAACTGGTGGTTTGTTGGTTTATTTATTTATTTTAAGTACAAAAGACAGCTTTGTTCTAAGGAATTTAGTTAGGGAACTTCAATTATGTTGTATGCAACATAAATTTGCCTCCTGAGACATACAGCTATCACTCTACATTGGCTCATCTGTATGATTATAAAATGATTTATAACGTATAAATGTACCTACCTTAATTTTGCCGTGAAAGGTAAAGAATGAAGTTTGGATTTAATGCCAGTGAGTTTTGTTCATTAGACTGAAGCAAGCATTTGGACTTGCATCATTCAAATCACTGTTAACATGATTCTTCCCTTTTCTGTCACATTTCCTATGGATATGATTAAGACAGATTACACCCAATGTTTAATCAAGATTATAATGTTTTCTGTACTAATGAGATAGCATTTACAATTAATTCTTGGGTTATGCTCATCCACACTTGTGTGAGGTGTTTTTGTGGAAGCACTAGAGGTCCAAACAGGAAGTTGGCTCTTTCTCTTGACTGAAGATTAAGCTTCATCCATAAATTTACCCAGGGTAAGAGGTCTCACAATAGAAATAGAAGAATACTGCCACAGTAGTTTCAGTGTAATCTTACTAAAATATACATGCAGAAATGAGACTTAAAATAATTGTATACCAACTATTTATGCCAGAAGTAAAGCATCTCGCATCCACACCTATACATTATTTCCCTGGCCTATGAAGCTATCTTGTATGGGAAGTATCTGGTGAAGTGCCAGTGAGATCACATTTACCTGTGAACATTATTTGCTTATATTTAATTATTTTCTGATTGTTGTGGCAGTAAAACAGTAGGTTTATGAATGCAGGCCTGGAGTCTCATTGTCATGTATTTAGTCTATACTGTTTTCCTCCAGAAAAAAACACATCATCCTCCAGATCTGAATATGATCTGATGCGTATACTGTTACAATGCTCAGTCAAGTGAAGATACTAAAAGAAACACCAAATGGTCTGATTCAAATCATTTAAGAATAATTGCACCAGAATTCTTGTAGATTATAGTCATCTTAATGGTAGTGAATCAACTGGTAGTGTTCCCCCAGGGGAGAAGTGTAAAGAAATGCTTTGCCAAAACTCATCTTTAAACTTCCTCAGGTCCGTAAAACAATACCTCTGCCGCAGACAGCAGATAAGAGAGAACAAGCAAAGCTATTTGAAGCCTACTGTTGAACAGCCTTTTGACACCAAGCCCTTTTCTGGCCGTAACCATGAACAGACTTCCATGCTTGTCAGTGATGATGGTTGCCTGGCTCACTGAAGCATTTTGATCTGTGGGCATACTTGCACTCTCATGAACCTCCTGTTGCTGCCTAGCTAAACCATGAAACGTTGTTGTCTCTGATGGGATATCCTCCAACAATTCTTCACCTTCTTCAAATCTGCTAGTGAATAAAATATGTTTTGGTGCAGTTTTTCATTTCAAAAAAGTGTAGGAGGGGAACTAGTAATAAAAATTTGATTTGTCAGTTATTTTTGCTGTAGTGGCTAGAACCTGTTTTTGTCTTGAAAATCCACGTAGATGTCAATGTGAGGTTTGGCCCTCATTCAGATTTTGTATGAGTGCTCCAGGTACGGGTTGTTGGTGTTTTTGTATTATTATTTTTTAAACAGCAGTATAGTATTCACTGGAGACAATAGTAAATTGGTATAAAGCTTCCTTAGCTTCTAGCTTTTTCCTGTTCCCAAACTCTCTCAAGATATTTTGACAAAAGTTCAGTATTATATCATTGCCAGTCTGTCCCCATTCTGGCTGACTGGAGGTTTGCTGATAGAATTGCAGTGTGTGTTAAATGGTGAACTTCTGCATGTAAGCAGTGACTGAGGCTGTCAATCTGGTATGCCTTAAAAGAAACCGAAGTGATTCTGGTTGCATAAAAATCCCCCTCTCAGAATAACCTACTCTTGTTTTGCAAGCACTGTACTATTTAAGGAAAAGAAAGAGGTGATCTTTTTGTTTAATAGACTACACGATAAATTTGTCCTTATTCAGGACCTGAAGAGGGAATGCAATATAACAATAGAGATGTATTAGCCAAAAACACTTAAACAAACAACAGACAGACTCTAGTGAATGAAGTTGGAATGAACATGATGAGTAGTTCTGGAAGTTAGAGAACAGAAAGTATGGTGTCTGAATGTTGCCCTGACTTGGCTATTATTTTTCTGTGGGCCATTCTGAGGATACTTAGGACAGGAATCACTCTAGGAAGATTGATACCTGTGTAGCACACTAGTAACATGTGTTGGAGAGCATGCTTGCTCCAAGGGAAGAGGTATCACATATGCTTCTGTTAAAAAGGTTATCTAAAATGTTCTCATTCCTGTTCCTGATCCATTTGTGTATTCATTTTGTGTTGTGTAAAATGTCTTTCCTCGTGCTCTCTGACTTGCTAGAGGAGTGATAGGCTATGTTCCATACCTGGCTTAAACTGTTTCTGCAGCTTTAGCTAAGTCTTGACCATATGGAGTACTTACCAGTTAAATTTTGACTCAAATTTGTGGACTTGATAGTGGTTAAGTGTGTGATTGGGGTCATACAAGTCATACATGAGTTCACAGTATTTAGACCCTTATCTTGAACATGTCTGCCTTCAGCGGTATCTGTTGTTGCTGCTAATATGCGAGTGAGGCTCAGCTGAAGACAGTACAGACTGCTCTTGCTGTGGCCAGAGTTCTGCTGTTCCCTCTTCTTGTCTTTTCTATCTCTGTTCAGAATCCATTAGGCTACAACATATGCCAGCATCTTTGTCAAGATGAAGAAGGACATATCCATCCTTATTGCTAGGCAATGTAATACCGTGTTTTGTTTCCCAGCAGTGAAAGAACTCAGAACTCAGTATGGTGTATTCCAATTCTAGTACATAGATACTGGTGTCTACTCACCTCAAGTCTTTTGGACTCATTTAGATCAACCAGGAAATGCTAACTTGCCATTCTTGGTCTCGGAGTTTCCTTTGTGCTATAGAGAGAAAAAATCTGATCCGCTGGGCTAAATGTTTTATTTGCTATGGGAATTTGCTTTGCCTAATGCAGTTTTTAAGACCTGTTGGTTCATTCAGAGGTCAAGGAACATTTATGTAAGAATCTTCAATAACATTCCTTTAACTTGGCAAATTGAAAAAGCCCTGCACCTCTTTTGAGTATTAAAACTGCATGGATCCTTGTGACTTCCAGTGGGAAAATTTCTTTTAAAAGCTGAAGACAGCATCATGTAAAGGCAGGGTCATGTGTTATGAATTAGCTTCCATTGATTTTCCCCTACCTGCCTATTAATGAGTGTTAGCCCAAAACCCAGTACTCTATGTAATAGTTTTCAACTGAAATGGTATACAAAGGTAAGACTTGTCTAAGATAGCTGTAGTCCAGCTATCTTCTGATTTTTCACATATCCAAATATTCTGGAGATATCAGATGTGAGAGAGGGCACTGTATTCTATGTGCATAGCTGCTTCTCTTCACTGAAGAATGCTTAATATATATATATTTTTCCATAGGAAGCTCACAGTTGTCATCTGTACAAATGCTCAAAGAATTTCCCTCCTCTTTAACGAGAAACCAAAAAAAAAAAAAAAAAAAAAAAAAAAGCACTCCTGGGTAAATTCCAGGTTAAAAGCATCAGATTAGGAAAGATTTGAACTGAATTCTTCCGTAGACTGACGGACACTTCTACCACATGTAGCAAAGTGGGTTGAGCGGTGATTTACCTGAGTTGCCTCATGTGACCTCAAGCAATAGAAAAAGCAAATATCTCTCCACAGAATCTTTTACATATCAGATATTCTTCCTCATTCTTCTGTATGCAGTTACTTATATTTTTTTGCACATAATTTTTGTTGTATTTTTAAAAACTGAATGACAAGGAAAATTCAGCACACGTTGCTGAGAAGCAGAATGAGATTCCTGGCTTCCTCATTTTCAGATGTTGGAAGCGTGTGAAAGAAATCTACTTGAAATTTTCTTTCACCTTTTTGCTTTTTCCCTTGAGACAGAATTCTGTTACTGTTTTTATTATCCCATTGTCTTGATGGATCCTATGCTTTCCAAATATGAATTGTGAGTTAAAAAAAAAAAAGAACACAACAAAAAAACCCAAAGAAAAGCAACAGAAAAGAAAACTATTTCTCATTTTAGAATGATATGCCTGCATGGTTTCTTTTTAAAAAATATATATTATTTGACACTAGGGTTTAAAATAATAGTAACCCAGTTCCAATATGCCAGCACCTGTTTACACATCTAGCCCATAGGGTAAATATCACTTGAAAATTTAGCAGACTTGCCATATCTTACCTGGAGTGAAACTGAAGCTCTGACACAAGCTTCAATTTCAGCTGGAAATGTAACACCTTTTGGCTGGTTCTTGATGGTTAAATAAAATGAGCCAGGTACGTTTCTCTCGCTCAGAGGCTGGGTGTCACAACTTAGTTTGCATCTGTCTAGCTTGTAGCTAAACTCTTCTTCCCCTTTTCAACAAAACTGTTTTGATAGGTTTGATTTCCTGGACCTTGCTGTGACGTTTTTCAGGAGAGTGGTAGTTGACATGGGCAAAAATGTGTTGGGGAATAAAGAAAATAAGATTGATGGTCACACGTTCATATTTGTGTCAGAGCCTTGCCTCTATTTTATTTGTAGGTGCAGTGGAAATTGTAAAGAAATGAATTTCTTCTATCTGCTTGTATTGTCTCTTTCCTGAACTGACATAACTAAACAGAATGCTCAGGCATGAGAGCAAAGCCTGCTGGTACCTTGTTTTGGAGGGTGGTACTATGCATACGGTGCACCACCAACCTCTGAGAGCACTCAAAGAAGACTGGAAATAAAAGCGTGTGTTCTTTGTTTTCTTGCTGAGGTTTGCGAGTGCATGGGCACCACTGTGTGACTAACTCTCTCAAAGAGGTTGCTTTCTGAGGCTGTGCATCCTGTTGTATTCATGAATCAAAAGCCAAAATGATGTAGCAGGAGGGAATCTGATTTAAAAATAATAATAATAAAAATTGAGAGACCCGGATTTAAGAGGTGTATTCTTGAACTTCATTATAAAAGAGTTTCCTCAGTCCTTTGGTTTTTGCTACATCTTCCTAACGAGAGTGAGTTTTTAGCCATACGTGATTTTTGGTGATCTAGAATAGTGAGAATCGACCTCCTGAGTATTTAAGGTGGTGTTAGTAGCTTAGCCTGTTCCACTTCTGAAAATTGAAGCAGCAGTGATGACTGCTTAACTTTGCCACTAATTGAAAAAAAATGCTGGCTCCATCTTTATCCTAGTAGAATTAACTTGTGAAATGGGGAAAAATTCATGCTTATTGCATGAAGATGCAATCTCTGCCTCTAAGGAAAAAAGTCATGAAGTCAGACTTGAGTAGCCACAGCCATCTGTATGCAGGAGCACAAAGTTCAAAGTCATCTGACATTTACTTCTCATCGAGTCCATGTTAGGGTTTCATTCCTCTGGCTCAGCACTAACAATTTACCAGCTTTCAGTTATTTTTCTGAAAGATCTTTTCTGACCAGCTTGCTAGGACTGCTTCCTTTCTTATTCCTGGTGCTTATGGGTGTAGTGTGCTGGTTTTTTGCAGTCATTTCTCCCAGCTGTCTTCTCTTTTTACTTGTCATTTAGCTGTGTACGTCGTACCTTGTAGCTGTAAGAACTTTAACCCCTGATTTTTGTAGTTGTCTGTCTTCAAAAAGAATAAAAGAAAAAGACAGCAAAAGATGTGTATTTATGTGAGATAAGCACTTGTTATGGAAGAAGTTGTTTCTAAAACTCTGAAAAAATCCTTGTTGACCTTGAAATATATTTGTCTTTGTTATTTCTTTTATTACAGTTCTTGCTGTTAGACCTAGTGTAAATTATAATCTCTTGATTAGTTACATCTGACTGCTCAGGCAAATGAGCATCATTCAGTTGATTGAACATTCTAATGTTCTTTTTATGCAAAGAGATGTAGCCATTTTTAATGGTACCTCCTGAGAGGTGGCTAATTTTTTTCCTTGCTGAGAAGGACGTATTTTGGCTTTAAATGAAATGTAAAAATACCAGAGTACTAAGAGCATATTCTAATGCCCCAGTACATGCATGCTGATAGACACTCCTCTATCTATGGCTTCCTTTGCTCTCTGCCTTCTTTTGGAATTCCGAAAGCGTTCATTCATAGTTTGTGTTTCCAGACCTATTGATTCCTGTTTGTGATTCGTGTACCTTACACACAAAAATGACAATGTATCTTACTCCTCCGTGTTCTGTTAAAACCTGAGCATTTCCATTTTTAAGAAAGGTACTGTCTTCTGGTGCAGTGATGCATTGCTGTAGGAAAGAGCAAAGAGCAAGCTCTGGGGAAACTGATATTTGGCAAATTTTTTGAAATGCTTTGAAGTTTCACACATAGTTAGAATATGTGAGTTGTATGTCATTGTAATCTAAACCCACAGGCATGGAACTCAAGCTGGTATGAACTGGGAGAGCTCTCTTCAAATCTCTGCATCCTCACATGCTTCCCGCTCCTTCTCTGTGCAGTGCATGCATTCCAGATGGAAGAGAGGTGCTGTGGTTAGTGTGCTTGAGAGGCACAGAGGAACTGGTGTGGCCATAGTGTGTACATGTGTTATACTTGCATTTTAGTTGTTCTACCTCAGCCTGTTCTCCATTTCCTCCCATGTTTACACTGATCTCTATGCTGAAAAAGGGAATCTAGCAGACCTATTTGAGTATATCAAACCAAAATCAAAAAGAACCAAGATCATACTGTAAGACTTTTCAAATAAGGATAATTTTCAAGTGGACAACTGGGAGGGATGTAGTTTATTCCAAATCTTCCATACACTGTATTGTCTTTCTCTAGGATGGAAATGCTAGGCAAATCTATTGAATGCTCTAGCTCGAGGCAACAAAAACGTTTGCCCACTGGACCCTCAGAGGCTTATTTCTCTTATGTATGGAAGTTTGATTCTGATTTTTAGCATGAATTTTATTCTCTCTGGTTTATACCCCTTCATTCTTTTGTTGTCATCATCCTGCTAATAGTTTTTCTTTCTCCTTTGATACTTCCTTCATGTTGTTTTTAAAGAAATGATACTTCAAAGGGATATCTAAATCCACATGTGGATTACACAGATGGCATCTCAGTGATCTATTAATATAAGTCCTCCAAATTATCAAGTTATTGTATTTGAGTGTAGCAGTGATCAAAATGAAATGCTGATAGAAGTGATTAAAAATATTGTTAGAGTATTAAGTGCCTTTGTCACGGGAGGAGAGAGAATAAAAGACATTTAACTATGAAGAGACCAAAACAGAATATTTTATGCACAGCCTGTACAGAAGTCAGTAAACTGCTGGGCTGTTCTCCCCTCTGTTGTCTGAAGGATTGTTATGAAATGTGTTAGTTCTTATGGAGAAAGATTCTGGCTTTTGTTGGTTGCCCTATATGTGTGCTATCTTTAAGAAAATCTGTGGTTGTGATGCTGATCTGGTAGTGAATTCCTATCTGTAAAAGGAAAAATGTATGATTTTTAATTGCACCGTAGTAGGAATTCATGCTGATATTGGATGGGGCATGTGTTCGCAAATATTGCATTATTCTGTAGAAATTTAACAGTGAACTTTAACAACCAAGATACCAGCTGTCTCTCCCAGTAGATCATTTCTGTGGTTTAGCTATGAGACTTTGAATGCATCTTCCATTACTGAGTTCACTTTTCAGTTTGCTGTTCAGCTTAGCCAGATTTTTACTTTGTTAGTGACTGACACTTCCATGCAATAGAAACACCCTGATACCAAACGTTTATGATAAATCACCTTTCACTAATTTCCAAACTGTTTGTTGGATGGTGTGGGTGGTTTATCTGTTTATATAATGTGCTTTGAGTAAAACAGGCAAGCTTCCTTCATTTATACCAAGATAAATCTGGAGCAAGTAAAATCAAATTACAGTGTAGCTCCACTGAGTTTGCGTTGAGCAGACTTCCCCTAGATGTAACCTCATGAAATCAATAGCAGTTGGGTTCTGTTGCTGTTGTTCATCTGAACTTTCCCATCGTATGGAGGGGATGCTTGCTATCCAGAGCCTCAAGGTAAAGTTGTTCCTGTAAAAGGTAAATGGCAATTTCAAATTTTCTTTTCATTCTCAAAACAGTTTTTACGATGGTGTTTGTATTTAACCTTTTTCATAGCCGGTGCTTTTTTTCTAATGACTTTGAAATGTCTTCTCAGATTTATTTTTGAGACACTTACCTTGTTAACAGAATAAATATAAAATTTTTAATTGACTCAAGCATTTCACTCTATAGGATAAATGCATTTAGATTTTTAAAACTGAAAGAATATTGCTGTTGTTTTCTTCAAGTTTTTCGTATTGTCGGTGTATTGAAAAATGCAGTTTTTGTAAGCCTTTCAATTTTATGCTCAAATATAATACTCTAATAAAACCTGTAGGTTTTGTTTCTAGATAAGACATTACATGCTTGACCTGTACATTTCAGACCATTCTTTGCTGAAATTGAGACCAACCTGTGAAAAAGTGTATTTTGATAAATAATTGGAAATAATGGGCTGGAGTAACGTACTCATTCATTGTGCTTGCAGATTCCTGCTGTGTGGTGATTAGTTGGCCTCGTAAGATTATTACTGGTGTGGAGAAATTAATTCTGAAGGAATCAGGCTACCTTAGCTACCTTACATGATTTACTGGGCTTGAAAGGAGGTTAAAAAAGTGTTGTAAATGAACATTTCTCTATAAATGGAATAACTTGCACCTTTTTTTTTTATTTTCCAAGCACTTAATTGATTATCAAATACAAACTAGTAACGTTTTCTGTGTAAATTCAGCATCTTACCCCAACCTATACCCTCACTGGACTCTCTTTGTGTTTTGGGTTAGCTTTAATGTTTGTAACTGGTTCCCAGAACAGGCTTGCTCTCTGTTCATTCCAGTGGCTTGTACAACTCTCTCCAAAAGACTCTTCCATGGCAGCTTGCTGAGGACAGCCTACTTGTGTGTATTTTAGCAAATCACAGAAGAAGTGGTTGCTTCTCTTTTCCTGAGTTGAGTCAGTTGGTGAGTTCTGGCTTTCTTGCAGTTTGGGTGAGGGAATTTTGGCCATTGTAGGAAAAAAAAAAAAAGATTTTAAGACTAAATAAGGTACATGAACATCTAAACATCCTGCCTATAACCTTCACTGTCTGAGCAAATTGAAATTGCTGCTGCTTGGTTTTTGCTGCTGTTTTCACCCACTCCAACTGATGAAACTTGTAGTGCAGGTGTATTTGCAGATATTAACATGCACTCAACTGCCGCCATAAAGTTACATCTGTAGAGTTCAGTCAAGCTTACAGCATTTTTCAAACTTAAGCAGCTTTCCAAGTATTTTGTGGCACCCCAGTGAACCTTTTCTCAGTAACACTGATAGTGAAGTATATTCAGGATGCTCGTGAGCCAGCTGCAGATGAAGTGATTTTTTCCTGAAGCCCAATTTGAGGAAGGTTTTGTAGTAGATCAGAGCTTCAGTTTAAAGTCTAGAGCCAGAAGAGGGCACCCCTGACCAAGGGAGCATGAAGATAGCTATTCAGGCAGTAATTTGGAATCTGTTGTTCTAGGAACAATGTTCCTGATAACCCTGGGGAGGAATTAAGAAAAACAATTATGTTTCTGAAGAGGCATCTAGAAGATTTGTTCTTTTTTTCCATTATGTATATTTGTAATACATATTTCTATTTATAGATAAATGAAGTTAATTTAGAATTAAATATAAAATTGACTACTTCAGTGAGGGCCTCACCTTTCTTTGGTGTATTCAAACAGTGAAACAGTGAAATTTGAGTAGAAATACTTGTAATATTTGTGTGGTACATCTTTGCTGCCAAATTTTCAAGAAATTCAAACTGCTGAATTGATGCAGGTCTCTGGTTTATCACCCAAAATAGATACTTGCTAGTAGTATGCTAGCTTTTGGATGATATTAGTCTCCTTTCCAGGAGCAGGGAGAATACCTCCTTCATTTAAGTTATTCTGTTTATTTACTTTGGTGCAAAAATTGATTCATTCACAATTAAGAAAACCAAGAGGGACCTTGCAAGATCTTTTTTTTTTTTCTAAGAATAAAAACAGGTTGTGAAGTACCAGTGTACTAATACAGCAATAAAAAGCATTTAGTTCACTGACTGCAGACAGCAGGTTAATAGATCATTGTTTTCCATTGCAAAACATAATTAGGAACATATTTTTTCAAATGTATCACCTTTTTTTAACTAACACATTTAACTGCTTTCCACATTTCAACTTTCATTCTAGTATTCACTGAGGAGGAACAGCTTGGATTGGCAGCTGCAAGTTTAAAGTCTACTTTATTTTAAAAAATAATGAATCACTCTTAATTGAAAATATATTTAGAGCCTTATTAGCTGATATAAAAAAAAATGGATATATAATTCATTCTGGTAATTGAAAAATTCTGTTCAGAGGTTTTATTTGCATGTCTTACTGGCTATACAAAATAAGTATATCTTTCCTTATGATGATAAATAAAATTTGCAAATACAAACCAAGATTTATATCCCCACCTGAAAGAAAGATTCCTTGTTTCTGAATGAAACTGGAAGTTTAATCTGTGATGATTTACTCTAGGTCCTCTTGTAAATCACTGAGTTCTGGTCGTGTGTTAGGAGTTAACTGCTCAGGGAGCACCTCTCTTTCCTTAGGTGTTTTCAGACTCAGATCTGATTCAGTACTACCTTTGCATACCTCCTCCTTATAACTTCTAAGTTTCCTGCTTTGTACTACAGGGATTCATTGTACAATGAAAAGATAATAGCTTACTGCTTTTCTAAATGATTTATTATCTCTCTTCTTTTAACTAATTTCCTGTCTTAGCATCTAGATAATAATTCATGCTAGTCAGTTCAGACTACACAGGATTTCATTTCTCAGGTATCAGTTTTAGGATGGATGGACATCTTAGGAAAACAGGAGTCCTTTCTCTATTGCTTAGATTTGCCACAGTTAGTCAAATTTCCATCTAGGTCCCGACACCTCCATACCCAAGTCCTGAACTGAAGAACCTGAAAGCAGGAAGACTTTACTAGCCCTGTTCATAACCTTTTTGCAAATACCATCACCAAGGGTGCTGCTAAATTGAGCAAAGTAAGAAGAAACAGAGCTGAGGTATCAGAATTAAGTGTTTCATTTAAGTAAGCTTAAAACTACTGCCAATATTGAGCTAATTTACATCTCATCTGTTGTGTTACTGAAGTATTTCACCTCTTAATGTTTAGCATTCTCAGTATGTCTTGGTGTATGTATATATTCATGAAAGATACGATCCACGTTAAGTTAATGGTATTTAAGAATGAAGTGCATGACTGACCATTTTGACATTTTGAAAGAGCAAAACTATTTGTTAGAAAGAAATGTCTTCTGCTTTTACTAAAGGAGTTGCAAACATAAGAGCTTCTTGCCTGCCTGAAGGTTTTTTGGTTTTTTTTTTTTACTGATTCTTTTTTAAATATATTTTGCTAGGCCTTGAAGTAGAAATGCACATTTGAGTGATGCTATTCTGATGCTTACAGAGAATATACAGGTCAGTAATAGTGCTGGTAACAACACGCTGTTGACACATGTAGCATCCAACAAGCCTGACTGCAGCTGTTACTTCTACTGAGAAGCACTACTGCATCTCACTTTCTCTACGATCTTTTAGATGTGCTGCATTGAAATAGGATCTTCATTACATGCATGTGATTCCCTGTTACTACTCGGAACAACCTAGTAATAATATCCTAGTGTTTCCTAACTGTGTTAAATGCCAACCCATGGAAATAATCTGACTTTAAAACTACTATCATGGTTCTGGGAATGCTCTCTGTAGGTGTATAACATTGTGCTGGGAAAAAAAATAAAGTCCTACTGGGTAAATATCTACTATTTCCTCTGTTGGTGTAGAAAACGTACATTACCCATGAATAAGTAACAAGCAAATCTCAAAAGATTTTTGTTGTCACCACTTCAGATGGAATTGAATTTTCAGGAACTTAGCAAATTATCCACACTATAACCTAGATCTCTTTAACTTTCATGTTGAGGTAAGGACATGAGAACTGGCTCACTCCAGAAAGATTCAGTAGTATCAGTGCTTTAGCTGTGAATGCAGCACTGTGATTGATGGTCAATATTCTGAGCTATTTTGGTGTGTCCAAGATTGACATCCTGTCTGAGTCACTTTGGAAAAGTAGATAATTCAGTATATATTCTGACTATCTCTAAAATGAAAGTAAACTCTTGCTGGCAGATGTTTGTTCAAATGGGAAAAGGGATAGACTAGAAGGTGCAGGAATAGGAGGCAACAGAGGGGGTGGTTGTCTCAGGTGGAAGGGAGTTAGGAGATCAACAACCAGGCAAAAAATGAGAAGTGTAATATAGAATACTTACAGGAGAAGCTCTTGCTTCTCCTAAGCTAGCTAAATGTTCGTTCTTCTTGTCTGTGTGATCAGTAATAGTATGAAAGGAACTGATAGGAAAAGGGGAAGTTTTGCTCTGATTAATTTGCTCCACAGGACTTAGCTGTGGCAAACACTGTCTTGGCTGATCCACTGACTAACAGAACAACTGTGAGTCACTATGAAGAGTGATTGTGTTTCCATGCGGTTGAGATAGCTTCCAGAACTTACTCAGACCTGAAGAAGGGGAACCTCTGTGAATCTCAGTGTATCTGTAGACTAACTCAGTGCTGAACTTACTCTGTTGAGTTCACCATTTATGGGTGTATGGGGAAACCTTCTGCCAGGCTGTTTTTTAGCAGGGGGCTGGATTTGGAGTGGTGGTTTCTGGATTTACTGTTACCACCATGAGAGTGGAGTTCAAGTGACAGGCTACATTAGAGCCAATGATGAGTGTGCTTTTGGAGAGGTGGAGTTCCTCCTGGGGTGAATGATTCGTATTTTACCACAAAGGTAGTGCAAGTAATGTGTAAGTGAAGAGTTAGCTCCAATGTGGCTGTCATCATCTCAATATCGTGTTTGAGCACCAAATACAAAGGCGGGGAACTTGGAAGATCCCTATAGTGGATCATGATGTCAATAAAGCAGGGATAAAATAATTCTGGTCTTTAATTCCTCCCTATTGCCTAGGTTTCTAGATGTTTCAGAATCCATGTACTCACATTCTCTGGAGTACGGAAAAATCCATGTAACTTTTCTTTCAAGATTTCTCTTCTGCCAGTGAATATGCATTGAAACATACTTGATAAAGCATATCTGGCTATGAATGATTCAATGAAATATGCTTCCTCTTACTGTTTTGTGAGTTAGTAAACTTAAGTGTCAGTAATTCTAAATTGTAGGTTTTATTTGTAAACATTTCATGTTTAAATGTAAATATTTTTCTGACTGTCCTGAAGTGGTTTGTTTTTACCTAATGTCTCAAACTTAGAGCAAAACTTTCAAGCCATTCCAAGCAATTTTCTAACTTCTGTTAGAACATTTAGCAAATGTAGTCTACAGAAGCAGTTAGCTCAGCCAGAAAAGATATTTTCATCCTTCCACAGCACAGTGTTTTTACCACTCCAGAAGGAGCACAGCAACTAAATTGCATTGCAAAGAAGCAGAAGTATCGCAATCTAATATGCAGCCAAAATGTTACCATTTTAACTAGTGTTTCATCACTAACAGTTACTTACAGCACCTATATTTTACTGTGAAGTGCTGTAATTCACTGATCTTTATAAAACAAATTAATATATTTTAAAGAAGAGTATGTCAGTTAATAAGGAAAGAGAAACTTGGCAATGGTCTTCAGTCAGTTTATTTCTCTGACTTCAGTTCATCAGGACAAAGCATCTGCCTGAGGGTTAGACCTATAGGTTATATGAGAAAGTCTGTTGCCAAAGGAGGAAAAAAAAAACCAAAGTAGGGGAAAGAAATGAAAGCTGGAAATAAGAGCAATGCTTTCATGTGTATTGAAAAGGAATAGAGCATATCATGAGCAGATACAAGGTGCTTCGTATTTCTTTTTATATATGCTGATTTCTACAACTGAAAATGACGGGGAATACAGTTTGGGGCTTGAAATTTTCATAAAGAAAAATCAGTATCTATTCCAGCCTTTTATTAATCTTCAGTTAGAATTCAAGTTTTGTCTGATAAGACAATAAATAGCTAACAAGCTGTTCTCAAGTGAAGATTTCAGGGAGAGATTTGTTCTTTTTTTTTAATACCAGTAAGTTTCTGTATCTTCTGTAACTTCTTATCTAGTTAGATGGGACTTATTGGCCTAGAAAAGAGAAGGCTTGAAGGGGGATCTTACTAATGTATGAGGGCTACTCTGAAAGTATTGCTTCCTATTGCGTGATGTTGGCCCATGACATCAGAGGTGGTAGATCTTGGAGGTACAGCAGCAGAGGTTGAACCTTCCCACCAGTATTCCATTACATGTTGTTGCTGTGTGACAGATGGCAGCAGAGGAGCATTCTGACGGAATGGTGACTGACATGGAAGTGCATATGAAGCAAAGGTGTGGTATTGAATTCCTCCGTGCAGAAACAATGGCACCCACTGACATCCATTGACACTTGATGAACGTTGATGGAGACCAACCCAAGTGGATGTTAACTCAGTGAGGCAGCGGGTGGTGCACTTCAACAGTGGTGACAGTGTGTCACATCCACTGGTTCTGATTTGTACAAGTGCAGCATGCAGACTGTTGTTCATCGGTGGTGAAAATGCACAGTTAATGGTGGTGACAGTGTGGAAAAAAAGTAGTGTTTTGTAGTTGTGGATTTGCTCTATCCAATAGTATTATTGTGCTATCCAATTATTGTATTATTATAGTATCTGTTGTAGTTTCTGTTGAAATAAATAAGGAGGCATTACTTTCAGAGCAACCTACATATATAAACAATAGAGCCAAGAAGATGGAGGCAGACTCTTTTCTGTGGTGACAGTATGACAGGACACAAACTGACTCAAAGAGGTAGCACTTCTGTACTGTGCAGGAGACAGAGTACTGGCACAGGTTGCCCAGAGGCTGTGGAGTCTCTTTAGAGATCTTCAGAAGCTGCCTGGAAATGGTTCTGAGCAGCCTGGTCTGGGTGTCCCTCCTTGAACAGTGATAGGACCTGGTAGATTCAGGTCACTTCAAACCCAAACCATTCTTTTGTTCATTTTTAAGACCTACCATTACATATGCAACATATCAACAAGTGAACGCCAGATACCAATGAGAAGTCAGGAATTTCCCCTTGCTATAGATGAGAGAGAAGATGTAGCAGAGAGAAGACTTGCCTTCCTAAATGTAGGTGGCATGAAGTACAGTTATATACTAGATCTGAGCATGGAGACTTAATGAAGAGGGAACAGCCACTGATTTTCAGGCTGAAATTAGAACTAAATTAAGTCCTGCCAGCTTGGAATATAAGTGCACTCTTTCTGTCTCTGTCCATGAGCAATTTCATAGTTACATACATACAGCGACCAGAAGACTGAGTACTGCTTATTGTCAGCTGAGTTGGTGTACACATGAGGGTAGCTTTTCACATTTTGTGAAACATTTGTCTGGATGATACTTTTCTGAAGATGAGCAATGAACAGGTAGGTAGTTCTGTCTGAAGAGCAACAGAGAGGGATTTGTCAGATGACCTTTTCTTATATCTATACTTTTTTGCTGTTTGACTGGGTCCCCTGTTAGAATACACAAGATTTCTTCTGTTGTATCAACTTACTACCTGATCACAGGTGAAGGCTTTTATCCTAGAATGTCTCCTTTCTTGATTTATTTTTTCCAGACTTAGGCTCTTTCTATTGCAAATCGTTCTGTTTTGGTGGGAATTTTGCCTCCGAAGAGTTTGACCATTTGTCCATACCCTTCCCTGCCCACCGGCCCCCAGCCTGCTGAGTTAATCGAAGGTAGTTATTTAACCTTGTGTATGAGACCACACATGAAAATTTGACTGCAGCCCGGGGAGGAAATTTTAAAAGCCTAATGCAGATTAAGTGTCTACTGAGTTTTGGAAGGATTTGAGCTCCTAAGTTTTGAAAAATTCAATTTAAGCCTTTAAATTGACTTTTTTAGCTAAAAATAAATAATAATAATAATAAAAAACCTTCAGTTTCTGAGAGAAAAGGTCCTTTGTATTGAAAATGCTCCCAATTCAAATCTATGTTTCCTTAGCACTAGTAACTGATCTGGGTCTGGCTAAATCCACCCAGTGATGGGTTTAAAGTCAGGAACTTGAGTCAGGTTCACAGTAATGCATGTAAAAGAGAAGTCTACGTGGGTTATTTCACAGTAAGCAAAATGGCCAGCATGCTTGTGCTGACCACATAGATCATTCTTTTTTAAGCAAAATGATTGAAGAATACATATTTAAGAGGACTAGTGTGTCAAAACTGCCATGATGGTGAGGAGGAAAACTTGCTCTTTCCATGGATTATCATGGCCCAGAGATGCTAGTCTTGTGTTATGGCATTTTGAAATAGGAATGTATACAGACTGACACTGATTCCGTCAGCAGCCGCCAGACCTCGAGCTTTATCTCTGTGCTAACAAATGGTGGTATCGATGAGTGAGCCCTCTGCACTGGAGTTTTGGCAGCTTGTAGCTTTGTGGAAACCTTTTGTTTCAAGTGATGTCAAACACTGTGAAGTAAATGTGTGGAAAGGCACCACTGAGGAGCGTTCTGAAGTAATTCCTGTCCTTGCTCTGTGCAGCCAGTCAGGGAAGTTGTTATTGAAGGTGAGAGAACCAAAGATGACGTACATCACTGTGGCTGTATCATGAATGGAACAATGCAAGTAAACATCAGCCAGGGACTTAAGGCAGTATCTGTAATAACCTGGGAAGTGGATAAGAGGGAGAATTCTTCTTTCCACACTGGGGACTTCGATTGCTGGAGTCGGCATCCCACACTCTTGCCAAAGATAGCAGATGATTTTTAATGGCCACACCTACTTAGGATTGTTATTCTATGTCTCATCCAAAAAAAGAATAGTGTAAATGTTCTGTTTCAGAAAAATACAACAGGCATGATAAATGTTTCCAAAACTAACAAGTCTCCAGAAAAATAAGCATGTTCTGGGCAATAGCAGCCTCAAGCTCTTCACTGGTCTAACTCTAGCATAATGCTACTATTGTTCATGTCATTAGTACTTACTGTGCTGACTCTGATTATCAGATGTGTACCATCTTCTTGTACTGTTGTGTTTTTTTAACTGTTTTTTTTTTTTTTTTGTATGGTGTTGTTTCTCATAAGAACCAGATAGTGTTTCTTCAAGGTAACCCTCAGGGGGAACCCTCATTAGTGCTTGTGGCTGAGAACAGGATGTGTGCTAGCCTTAGCTCTGCTCTCATGTGTTATAAGGCAATGTGGTTATCGTGTGATAAGTGTGATAACGGGGATATCTTGCCAAGCTCAGCAGTGTGATGACAGTTTCTTGTCTGTTTTTGTAGCTTGCAGCTCGTGCCGCCTCTTTGCTAACCCCCTCCCCCCCCCCCTGCTTTTTCATATTGCACACTTGTGTAGGCTCAGTTTAAGCAAAGTCTACTCCATCCCTATTCCGTAAAATGTTACTGGAGGTTATTATGTTCCAGTGCCCTAGTAGTGCTATTCTATTAGTAGATCAAGAACCAGTGGTCTTGGTAGTATTTCTTGATTCTGTTATTCATTTATGTGTTTGCTGAAATAGCAACATAAAAGGAAATGCAAACAGGAGTGCTGAAGTGACTGTTTTGCTTCCCTTGAACAGAAAGTTTCATTTTTGGACAAGAGTAGTAGAAGCCTAAGAAGTAAAGAATGCAGTTCCTGGAAAAGGTGGTGCTTTTGCTGTTTCTGCTTTACATCCAAGTAGATATTAACTGGGCTGTTGTTTAAGAGGAGTGAGAACTGGGGCTAAGTCTCTTCTTAGGTTCTTATACTTACTAGCCTTTTCTGCAGTTTACAAACTGCAGAACTAACAAGTGTATTTTCTGAAGCACGCGGATATATCTTTAAAAAAAAATCAGAAAGTGTCCGTTTGCTCAGGATCTTGTGTGATTTTGACTGAAAAGTTCCTGCTCGTCAGTGAAATCATCTTCCGTGAACAGTAAGTTTTATGCAGTATCTTTCAAGAATCTATATTACTGCATAATTTAAAAAGTTTAATATGTGATATATTTACACAGTTGCCATGTTAACTTGTGACACTGAGTCCTCTAGAGTCATTTCCATCTATTGCTACATTACTGTACTGTCATTCCTGATAGCAGAGAGAGCATGAAGTCAAGCTGGGACATATGGTGTTAATAAAAGCATTCTTCATCTCTGAGGTATTTTTTGAAAAAGTTTCTGGTTTGCAATAGCCGTCTTTATTTGCTAGGCATCTATGGTCAGAGGCTTTTCACAGCCCTCACAAGAACAACCTCAAAATGGGCCAACTTGCTGATTTAGATCCTACAGTATTATTACTGTCCCCAGACTCCAGCCAGCATCATAAAACCACAAGATTCAAGCAAACAATAGGATTTGTTTGGTAAAAAAGAATTTTTCCTACCCCTGAAAGATGTCATTTGTTGTACTTATGTGATTAATCGAAGGGGACTGGGGGGAGAATTCCACTGCTTTGAGCCTAGTCTCAGTGAAACATGCCTTTTGTCCTGTGAAGGGAGATGGGAAGGTTGACTGTTAACACGTTAACAGTTAACATGACGTCTTTCCTGGTATTATATACATTTCTTAGTCTACCATAGACAGTATAGAACCCAGGACCATTTGGAGGTTTCCAAAATGACTAGGATCTCTTAATAAAATGATATTGTCTGAACATTTAATAAGCAGCTTTCGGTAACATTTTATTTTTAAATAGATAGCATGAAGCAGGTATTTATTTTGTGCAAAGTGAAAGAAGAAAATGTAGTTTGAAGACTCCTGTCCCATTTCATACAAACTCAAAGGCAAACACTGTTGGGACAAAATCAGATGAGTATTTAAATAAACTGTAATGTTAGGAATGTTCAAAAAAACCTGTCAAACATAATTCTCATTGCAACTGAATGTCCAAGAAGAACTTAATCAGTCAAAAGCAAACATAAATTTTAATGATTAGTTTTACTTTGTCTTTTTACAACATGTAATTGATACTTTTAGTTGTCTGAAGTTCATGCAACATGATGGAAATAAGTGAGCATTAGCAATAACTTATGAGATGATACTTAGAAGAATCAGCTATATCAGAGCTTTTATCTGTCTTAAAAATATAGTACTGACATTTTAAAGACATTTCTGTTGCATGATTGGATGCCATGCCTGCAGTTGGTTCCCTTATTGTCCAATGCAGATGAACAATTCTAAGACTGCCAGCTCTATGTCTTTCTTTTCCACCAGAGTGACCTCTGCCTGTGCTCTCCCTTTGAACTGTTGACATTTTCGCTGCCGTATCAGGCCTTTAGTAGATCTTGCAACTTAAGTCATACAAGGTCTGAAGTTCTAACACCCTAAACTACTTTACAATAACGGGAAAGCAATAACAGCAAATATTTCAGAGTTGTAGACAAAATATCATTGGTAAGAAGTACCCTCTATCTTATAAAAGCTCTGTAATTTAAAAGTACCAGTAAAATCTTTAGAAGATAAAAAGAAAGGAAGAAGAAATTGGCATAGGAGTCTGGTGTGGAACCAACATTTCTTGGCTATGTACAAATTCTTTCAAAGAAACATTTGGAAAAGGTCTTTGCAGCATTTTTATTGTTTTTCTTCATCAGTTTTGTTGCCAAAATAATTTAATGTGGGCTGAGCTGAATACTTGCTCTCTCATTCCCTTTAAGTTCTTTGACTTCATGAACTTGTCAGTTCAAAAAACAAAAACAACAGCAACAAAAGAGGTAACATTTCTGTTAGACAATTCAGACTCTCTTTGGAGCATTGGAATGTAAAGGCTGCAACTTTATTGTGCTGTAATCCAGACAATTTTCATACCAAGGGTAAACGTCCTATGGTTCAGCAATCTTTTTACTACCTTGCTGTGGCAGATGTAGATAGTTATTTCCTAGTTAGTCAGTGGGGTTGTTGAGGGTGACAGAAGAGTTCTTAGCCTTGAAATATCCCAGAAGCTAGACAATATAATAAAACCACTTAAAGTATCAATGGCTGAGGTGGTTAGTGATTCATTTGGCATCAACTCCCTAAAATTTCAGAATTTCTGTTGAACAACATTGGTTTTTTTAAGACTAGAAGACCTACCTTTGTAGAACAGACAATTGTCCATCTGACCTAATAATTAATTTCTGATGGAAGCCATCACTGGATGCTTTAAAGCAAGGTGTTAATCTTCTTTCCTTTAGTGTATACCTTTAATTATGTAATACTATATCCATAGCGGGGTTGGAGCAGAATGGATTTCTTTCTGATCTCAGCTGGTAATCAGCTTATGCCTTGATGATAGGAACCGATAGCCTGAATAATTTTTATATTAACTGACAACAGTTGGTTTTTGTTACTTTCCATAATGAAAATTGTTGTGCAAATGGGGAGGAATGTTACAAATATTCCAACAGCTCTTTGAAATTTTCTAATTAGTTATTCTCAGTAGTCCAATTCACTCTTCTGCAGGTCCTGTAAATTTGCCTAAACCACAACTCAACTGATCCTCTCACATAGCAGTAAGATCTGAATCTTTTCATCCATAATGAATGAAGTCCTATTATGTCTAACAAGATTGACCTCAATCCTCCCACACATGACATATAACACTCCATCTGTACAAACTTCAGTACGTAATTCCCCTTTGCTCTGAAAATTCTCTAAGTCAAAGAGAGACAGAATTTTTTGCGTACCAACGAAGTGCACATTGAGCACAAAGCACATCTTTATTCGCAGTCTCAGTTCAAGAAGAACACAGAACAATTGTGATAGCACTTTTTTGGTCCACAGAGACTCAGGTGTCTCCTGATAGATGTCTTCCATGGGTCTAGAAGCATCGTTGGTAGTTAGGATTAAACATTTTGGATTTAGAGAAACAAATTCTTGATCTCCCCTTCTAATTTACTTATGCTCTCACTTCCTCCTGTTTATTTGGGTTAATTCCAGTCTAGTCTTAGTGGACAGCTGTAATCAAACATGCATCTTCATTAAACACATTTTGTAAAACATTTGTGTTCTATCTCTTTTTTAATATTCAAATGATCACAATAAGCTGTTCCAGAGTAATATCCAGTATGTCTGGACATGGAATTTTCATGTGCTAGGATGCAAATGAACAAATGGGACCTGTGCTCTTCTCCAAACAAAGCCTTTGGCTGAAGCAGTTTTGCAACTCCTTCTGTATATTTTGAAAGCTGAAGTCAATGCCTTTCTTATCTCCAAGGGAATGTGGAGTTTGACAGGGCCAAATGTCACTGGAATCTAGTATTGCCTTGACTATGCAAGGGAAAAACAAGGTCAAAATGTTGTTTGGGTGGCTTTGACAGCACTCTCTTCAAACTTGCCTTAGGATTTCAAGATCAAAAGAAGAAACTCAGTGACAACCATATCTTAAGCATTGTTCTGTTTTGCAGGCAGTCTTCCTGCTGTCTAAAAGTGGATCAAAGGTACAAGAGAGAAATCTGGTAGTCCACATCTTGTAAACTCAACACAACTGACATCACATGGCTACAGTGTCGGCGAGCCAGCCATGTGGCACTTCTGTGCCTGGTCTTATGAGTAAATTTAATTTAATGTTAATTATGCTGGATAAACGGAATCAAATTCATTTTAATGTTAGTGATGCTACAAACATACTTGGAAGTGAACTGCATTGTCTTGCATCTTTTACTGTGACGTTTATTTCCAAATCAAGATGACTGAATGAAGGAGGGTGATGGGGAATGCTGATACAGAGCTATCACTGAGAAGAAACAAATGCCAGAACTCACAGCATGTACCCTCCTTGCTCATCATAAGTGTGAAGTAGAGTGAGTTTGCTTAAGCCACACTCTAGGTAATGAAGAGACTTAAACTGTGAGGGTGGATTTTTAGTTTTAGCTTACCCATTTTTTTTCTTCTAAAGTTTACTTTTGTAAGTCCATATTAATATTTTGTATGTCCATACTAAGAATTACCATGTTTCACCTGAGGGCAGTATCTTGTTAGGATGTCCTCATATGATTTCCTATAAATATGCACGAATCACTTCCAATTTGTCCATGTATCTTTATGTACTTGATTCTGAATCAGTTGTTTATTTCATGGCTGCAAATAATGGCAAATGGATCTGGTTGTAATTCCTGTGAATGTTTACAGGCTCTTCAGACAGGCATCAGTTGTCTTCGTGATAACAAATAAAACTTACGCTTTTCTTATACCTACTCCTTATTTCCTATAGTTAATTTTCATATATTGCAAATTCAGTCACAACCTGATTGAACTGTAAGTGGATTTCCAAGTCGGGACCCAAGTCTGTGAAATAATGTAAATGAGATGTTCGGTAGCCTAGTCGTATACTTTTAGTCTCTGCAGGATACTTGGTTTCTAAATCTGTTATCCATCTATTATCAAAATGGGGGCCAGTATTGTTTGTATTTATTTTTTTTTTTCAGTTCTTTGCCTTCCCTTCTATCTCTTCAAACAAGAATAACATGGAAGACCTTTTGTTTTCTGTGTCAGAATTTGAGAAGGGACAAAACATAAAGTTGTTTGCCTTTCTCCAGCACGTGTTGCATCCACAGACCATGAAGGAATCTGTGTTCTGCCAAGGCCGTGATAACCATTGCCAGATTTTCAGTTGATGAACGAATTTTCATTTTCACTGCGGTGCTATTATCAGACTGAAAAACAATCCTCCTATATGCCAGACGTGGCCCTCACTCTGATTGCTACTAGGATTGGTAAACATTGCAGGAATCTCATGTTCTGATTTAATTCCAGCATTCCCCGGTGATTCAGTTACTTCTCAGAAAAATATGTTCCATTTGAAATTAACCACTGGCTGTGGTAGTGAGCTTTTGTATAACAATGTTTAACCTGAAAGATCCCAACTTAGCTCCCCACAGTATGTCCTGGATCACATCCCCATTGGCACTGCTGTTAAGGTGTGACCTGTGGTGCCCGCTCTCAGCAACCAGTTTTTCAATGCAGATATTAGGGCTGGACCACAGCAGGAAAGTGAGACTACACAGCACTTTAGGACAGGAAGTAGAAATCTTCTGCAGACAGATGGGGGAGTTGAAGGATGAAGTCTCCCTCCCCTTCTGTTTGATGACTGCAAGATGTTCCTCAGCAATTAGGCATGACGAAAGCTGCTGTTTTATCTCATCCTAAGTCAGCAGTTTTCCACTCCCTTTAATAGGATGCATGGCAATTTTAAGTGCTTTTAAAATAAAAACCTAAATTTCCTGAACTTAGTGTCCTCCAAAAAGTGGAGTCAACCAGAAGTTCAAGCTTTGTTGGAAATGTGTCCTTTGAAGGGTAACTATAAAGCTATAAAGGAATAAGGCATTCTTCTTTTACAGTGAGTGGAGCCATGCTTTTCAGTGTGCCTTTTTAAAAACTCAGTTGCTCATTATCCCACTTAATACTGTGGAAAGTCTGTGCTAGATTGTAAGTATTTTCAGGGAACGTTTCTCGTATTTACAACAACACACTATGCTGCCTATGAATAGCAGTACGTACTAATACAGGCCACTGATAAGTGAGTCTTGGATCAAGAGACATTGGGGTCATTACTTGTTTAAATTGTTGTGTATGTTATTTTCTTGATCAGAATTTTACCCTAATGAATTTAGATTTTGTAATATTTCATGGAAGTTTTATAGATACGGCCAAGGTAGGGGTTAGGAAAAGTGTTTAAAACTAAAATAGAAAACAAAACACAATTCTCATGTGGATCTGATGGGAAAGTTTGTTCCCTTTTTTTTTTTTTAGTCATTCAGACTGTATTACCATTTTATTTGCTGATATTTCTCAGCATGTTCACTTGACTTAGATGCATGGAGTAAGTTATGAAAGGCAGCTCAAAGGCGCAAACTCATACAAATAATACATCTGTGTTTATTTTTTAGTCAGTGTTCATATAGGTTGCTAACATAAATAGCACGTGTTATAGGATTGATCTTTATATCTGTATTGATTTTTCTGAGGTATACAGGAAGACTGTCTGATGTCATTTTATGAAATGCAAATTACTTGCCAGTCTTCAACTTTTAAAACTACAAGTTCATGCAAATTACTTATATGTTTAAGCATATTGATGGATACATTCATGTGACTGTGACTGGCTCCAATCTTCGGTAAATAATTAAAAGTTTTACAGCAAATAATGCCTTTCCTAGTTACTTAAACAGTCGTGCTCTCAATTGTGTAATTTGCAAGGACTGGCTATATAAAACCAAAGTATAATTTGTTTTATGTGGAAACTTAGCTGCTCTTAGAATCAGCTATAGTAAAACTGGAAAATATGAGAATGATATTTTCGTAGCACAGCTTATACAGGGCCAGCCCAGGTGGCACTTTCATATGCAGTGCCCAGTACCTGTTGCCAAATAGTACAGGGCTTGATCTTGCAGGAGGAAATTCAGGGCAGAGCTAATTCCTGGTCTATTGATATCTCTGTATTCTACCCATAAATACTGGCACTGAGTCAAAGACCACCTTTTAGCTGTAATCAGTTATGGAGCTAGATCAAAGCTGTGAACTGGTGAGGATCTTCAGAAATGTTTCAAGACCAAAGGGAGATGATGTTGGTTGCTTTTTAGCATGAACACTCAGGTTAAATCTTTGAACTGCTAACTGAGCTTGTTTACATGTTAAAATATACAGTCTGTTTTTCTGCTGCTTAAGAAATTCAAAGTGTTGACAAAGAGAATAAATAATTTTCCTTAGGGCCACTGAGTGATATTTGGAGACCTTGCACATTACTTCCTCAAAGCAAAGTCCCTGCAAACGTGGTGGGAATTTTGTTAGAGGCCTAGAGAATCAAGTCTTTGTGCACTCAAGTCCAAAGCAGCTAGGAGATGGATGCTAGTGGACAAAGTTTCATAGGAGCTGGTATAGCACACTCAGTAACAGGAGGAAGCTTGATCCATAGCAATGTTATTATTGTCTTTGCTGGAGTATGAACCCTATGGATAACATAGTCTCGTATCCCTCTAACCAAAACTTCAGGCTTTTTTTTTTTTGGCGGGGGGGGGGGGGGGGGGGGGGGGGGCTACACTGGAGAAAGACTTGTACTCAGCAGTCTATTTATTTGTATTTTATTTGGACTGGGTAACTGGGAGGAGGCTTGCTTCTGAATGTGGAGAACCATATTATAGAGATGTGTTAACTTCCAGTATCTTTGCTTTCTTTGCTAAATCACAATCCCAGCTAAAAGGCTTTTCTATTGGAGGTATTGCAAACATAAGCTGTCAGTAATCCTGCTTTTCTCTAACTTTCTTCCTATTCATCCAGGAGAATCAGGAGCTTGAATGGCAGCTCAAATATGGTCTGCAATACTTAAAACTGTTGTCTACCTCTGTATTTTGTGCACTGCTATTGTTCTCAGACCCAACGCTTTCTCATAGCCTTAAATGTTTCCCAAAGATGCTCCCTGAAATGTAGGTATCGTTTGGCCTATATGGTAAACTGTATGGTGTTGAGTAAATGAAGGCACAGCCAAAAATCTTTGCAAGTTTCTACAGGGCTGAAGGTCTTCATATTCTTTTCTAGTTTATTGTTGTGATCGCTATTCGAGGTGAACTATGAAGAAAGTAGTACTGATCTAGAAAGTTTTACTTTCTACTGTGGAGCAGTACAGTTAGAGCTTTCAGTCCTTCTCTGTTT
Organism: Gallus gallus; assembly: GCF_016699485.2. NCBI lineage: Eukaryota > Metazoa > Chordata > Aves > Galliformes > Phasianidae > Gallus > Gallus gallus. Next base: position 50,177,225 of record NC_052535.1, on the reverse strand, counting down.
TTCTTTTGTGGAATGTTGAAAAGTGTTTACCAGTGCTTGTAGAAGACTAAATGTCCTTTAACATTCGTCTCCTTGCCTTCATGTTGTGAAAGATCATCAAATTAGATGTTACTTTTTCATAGAACATGATTAGGAAGAAAGAATCCCAGAGAGGAGTTTGGACTATTCGATATACTCATGCCAGAGGCTGTGGACAAGTAATACAGTTGTTGTTGAGTGCACAGCATTTTTCTCTTTCATGCATCTTTAAAACTACTATATTTTTGTCACATAAGCCTTGTCATTGAATTTAAATTGATCAGAGGTCTCTGTGAAAACTTGAGCATTTGAAAGGGGTGAGAGAAAGAAGCTTGTGCTAGAGAGATGCTGAGAGTACAGTTTTCGAGTGGGATGGAAACTGCAGGCTTTTTGGATCATCTCCTTTGAGGGCAACACTTAAATAAGACTGAGATAGCATTATCTCATGGGCTGTTGAGGTGAAGTTGAAAGGATATGAAGGGACATGTGTTTTGTATCCATAGCTGTTGCACTGGAGTGCAGCAGCTCTGCGCTTTTGGCGTGTAAGACTTCATTTAACAAACTGAAATAGTTGCAGATTGTAGAATACAGAATAGTTGCCATCTAGAATACAGGCTGCTGGCAGCATCTATCTAAAGATGAAGACCTCCAAATGAAGTTAATAAAAGGAAAATCATGGTAATAATGTACAATGAACAAGGCACCCAGGGCTACTTTCTCAGGTATGAAATGGTAACTATTAGTGTATGCTCTTGCTCCAATGTCAAAAGCAACCATGATAGCCCTTCCAGTATCTTTGGTTCTCAGTACAAGAGTTTCTGTAGTAACTTTATGATATTGTCTTTCCCATGAAGTGACATTACCTCTGCTTGTAGCATGCTTCCTTTCGGATTATCACTGGAGAAGCTTCTTAGCATCCAGAGAAACTGATAACCTTCCCTGCACGTATTTGTTACTGGAACAAATTTAGTAGGATGTTGTCATAGAAACATTTGAGTTGGAAAGGATGTTTAGAGGTCATCTAGTGTAAATCCCCTGCAAGGAACAGGGATGCCTACAGCTATATCAGATGCTCAGAGCTCCGTCCATCCTGACCTTGAGTGTCTCTAGGGATGGGGCTTCTACCACTTCTCTGGGCAACCTGTGCCAGAGATTAGATCCTTAGGATCTAATTGGATCATTAGGATAGCACTTTATAGAGTGGCTTTAAAGCCTGGCAGAATCTCATTTGTTATTTGATTTGTCAAGGTTTTCCAGTTTCTACAGAGCTTTATTGAATACCATTAACAACACATTGCTTTCATTCCCCTTGCACTATATAGATCTATTTAAACGGTCTCTGATCCTTCTGTGCATTTTTAATAATGATAAAATGAGTTAATCTGTTAGGCCCACTGTACCTAACAAATAATTTACATTGGTTTTGTCATTTAAAACCAGGGCAGAATTTGAGAAATGCTGATGCTTCACAATTTAATCAGCTAGTTTTCAGGTTTCTAGCCTGATTTTCATGCATGTTTTTATTTACATCATCTATGTTTTTCTATTAATGAGAAACATGTTTCAATAAAAAAGCTTATTTTAAATAATTGTGTTAAAGAACTTAAGCAGTTTTGATTAACCAGTTGTAAACATTTCTGAAAAAACTCAGATCCAAGATTCTTCCAAAAATGGAAGACTAATCCCTTTGATTCTGGAAGTTACGATGAACTGCATGTCAAAAGGGATGTCTTTACACTATGCGCTTCCTGACTGCAGCCATCTCTGAGGCTAATCCCATGGAGCATAGTGACCACATACAGCCAGAATACTGCAATACGTGGGCAAATAAAAGGTTTCATTTGTGGCTGGTAGGCAATGTGCTGCCTGTGAAGTATTTGCTAGCACAGAAAATTAAAAAGTCTCAGAAGTGCCTGGCAGGGCAAGCAAGAAAGATCTCAGAGTCTTCTGAAAACAGACATTGCCTGTTTATTATTTCTTTCTAGTCATTGTTGCATCCTCTGTCAAATATACAGCAGCTGCAGCAGCAGAGTGCATGCTTTAGTCATTGATTCAGCACTGTCTTAGAACAAAAAGCTGCTTCTTCATTATCTATGCAATTTGCATGCATATTTTCTTACTATTTACTCATCAGCTGTGCTAGGTAGAGCATAAATCTCTAATATCAGATGACTGAGGACACTGTTTCCATCCTAGTGCATTTATGTGTTTTGATGATGGATGAACCTAAATCATGTGGACTGACTCAGTCTTTGTGCTCAGTTCCCTGAAGTTTGGCTCCCTGAGCCACATGACCTGAATGGAAATATCTAAGGATCTGCCTTCAATGTATTTGTGACAAGTCACCAAATGCACTGCTGAGGTGTTTACACAGCTCTCTGAATCTTAGTGGCATACTCAGGAAGCACTTTTAACATGATATCTGACATTGCTGACACAGAAAGGGCTCAGGAGATAAAAAATTCTCATGGCTAAAAGCTCAACTTCTTAGCAAGTTAATATTGAATGAGTGATCATGTTGTAACCCATTTAATATTTGGTTCCTTTGCTGCTGGGAAGTTCTGCTATAGGCAATTTAGGTAGAACTGGCAGATATTACTGGCAGATTAGAGCGTGGGCAGAAGACTTCAGATTTTTAGGTGATTTCATCAAAAACAATGCAGAGCTACAGTTCTTGAGTTCTTTTTTAAATGCATTAGAGCTATCTGCATCCTCCCCTGCAATGGCAGTGGAACATTCCGTTAGCTATTACACGAGGCAGAATCTCCTTTCAAAAGTGTTAGAATGTGTAGTCATTCCAGACATCTGAACTGCTGGAGGAAAAAAAAAAGTGGAAGGAATATGCTTTTTTTTGCTTTTTAATCTAGATGCTCTCAGTTTGGACTCCTTGCAAGAGGCAGATAAATGGTAATGAATGAAAGATATCAGTGCAGATACTAGTAGAATGAAACTACCAACACAAATGTTTTGACATAGATGACGGGAACACATTACAGCCCATACAAATCTCCTATGAAATACTGCCATAAAAATCCTTTCCACTGTGCTCTCGTCAGGTTGATGCGATAGAATATGTTAAGACAGTGAAGTCTAGTTAGTAAAACAGGATTAAACGATACTCTAACTGGAAGACTGAAGCAGTCTGCTTTGTTGGTTTTTTGTTTGTTTTTTTTTATGAGACAGTCCCAGGATTTCAGGGTTAATTTTAAATGTCATATTTTGCCACTATTCATTAATGATTGCAAATAGCTATGTTTAAAAAAAGGGGGGGAAAAAGGAACAAAAGAGGTTTCAGATGTCGCAGTCTGTATTCCAGGAAAGCCTGCCAAGTCTCCAGAAAACTGAACTTAGCAAGTCAAACTATTAAAATCATAAAGTTTTATAGAAATTTTATTTTATGATGCTTTCATCCTAAGTTATTTAATGGAACACATGTTACACATAGCATGTCGTACGCTTTTCAGGCTTTATCTGCTTGGTCACTGTGTAACCAAGAGCAATTTTTGCAGCAGATCCTATTATCAAGGTGCAGTAGTGTGGCTCACTAAAATGTTCACTGTGCTATTCAGGCATCTGTGATATACACTAGGTCTATGCAATTGTGTTTTCACCCATTTAGATCAGGAAAATACTGTGCTCTCAGAGATGTTCTTCATTCTACTAAATCTGAAGAGGGCAACAAATAAACTGGCTTCTTGTAGGACTACAGATTCTTTTAAGAATCTGTGCACCACACATTCTTTTAAGAGTGGTTAAATAAAAGGAATTAAAGCACTTTCTGAAACATCACTCCTCATCTGACTGCTAGGACTTCATTTAATGTTTTCCTTTTGTGGGACAACCAAGGACACTGTCTCCTGGGGTAAAGTAAATTTCACCTTTTAGCAGTTATCTCTAAAAGTTAAATGAACCGTTACTCTTCCATAGTAAATCCAAAAGCAATGGTGCAATAAAAAGAGAGACAATAAAATTATAATCAAGGGGGAGAGTCTGGGTGACTAGAGCAATTGGCAAAGACTCCAAATTCTATGAATAATGACACTGGTTAGTAATTTAAACCAAGTCCTGTGTCATCCATATGAAAAGAGCTGTATTGTAGCACCAGCCCTCCCAGATCTTAGTTTCATTTGATACAGCTTTTTGTCCTGCTTAATGGGATGTGAGAACTGGTTATCACACACTCCCAGTGCAGAAGATTTCTATGACAAACTGTGTAATAAAAGCATAAAGGAGGGAAGCTGGTTTGGGGCATGTGGTTCCCTGCAGCTCTGTGTTGATATAGCTATATGCCTCCAGATCCAAAAATGGCATTGCCTGTTAGTTCTGAGCAAGTCCTGTATCAGTAAGGCCATGCAAATATTTGGGAGCGTCCCTAGGTATTGGGATCACTGTGCCCACTCATTCGTGTCCCTGCAGTCTCCTCCTTTTCCCTCTCAGAAATTCATGGAAAATACTTTAGCTGGACCAGCTCCTTGGTCAGATTTAACTTAAGGTTGCTTAGTAGCTGAATTGACATTGTGAAAAGGCTGGGGAAAAAAAAAAAAAAAAAAAAAAGGATTTTAACCATGGTAATTTGAGTTGCTTAATCTTGTGCTTCTGGAAAACCAAAAGCAGAGCCACAATTTGTGTCACAGTATTCAATGCCGTATTCAACTTTTGCACAAGTTCTTTGGAAGAGATGCTCCTCATTAGCCCTGGCATTGTGGCATGGTATGACTTTTGTCAGTTTCCCAAATGCCACTATCTTAAACAGTCTGGTAGACTTCAGCTGTGGCAGACTGTAGCTTTTCCTTGCCACGGTGAGTGCCTCAAGTGAAGGGGTGACTTGCTTCCTACTCTGGACAATCCAGAAAATGTGGAACTCATTCCCTCTGGAGTTATGAAATGTGGACAGATTCCTCTTTTTTACAGTGGAAAAGCATGAAATCATAGCCACATTGGCTAGGGTTATTATTCATTTAACAGTTAAACTTCCATTATGTTTTACTGTTTGCTGCATGCCATTTTTATGCGCTTCAGTTTTATGTATTTTGCAGTTAACTGTTTGAAAGGAGAAAGAAGTGACTTGCCAGGACTGTGACTTTCTCTCTGCTCATTTTGTGCTTTTCTTGTTACTAGGATGATACTTGTTTCACATTGCATGTAGGCGTATGATAAATATTACTGTATAAATTTTTACTGTCTGATTGTAAGAGACTCCTAAGGGTGGGGGAAAAAAAAATGATTGTTCATATGTGGCAATATATCCCTATGTGTGGGTATAAGCAGAGCTGCTAAAAGTCTTGTTACCTATTGATTTGGATTACAAATTACTGAGCCTTGTTGTGCCTCACTGTTACTGTTTAAAAATGCGTAAGGAATAGTGTTTGCTTTTTGAGTTAGTAACCACTTTATGTATTAGTTTGAAAAACTAAAAAAGAAAACAAACACAACTAAATAGGCTGGCACTTGTCATTATCTAAATCATTATTAGCCTTTCTGCTAACCTAGTTAACCTTGGCCTGTGCCCATTATCTTCTACTTATTACTGTTCATTAGAAAAGATTTTCTTAATGATGTTTACTTTGGTTTAACTGGAAAAATTGTTTTTTTTTTCAGTAGTTTTGTGCTGCTTAGCAAAGTTCTCTGCACAGCCCCTATCCTGAAAGAAACTGCTTATAAGCAGGTAGGTGAAACACCATTGTTTTAAGCATTCGCCTGAGTCTGTTATTTGGTCCAGTTGAACTTAAGCTCATGCTGAAGTGACGGGAGTCACCATACAGGAAACCTTTGGCTCATCTGAAATTCATTCCAGAAGCCGTGGTAGCAGTAACTTAGTGTTAGGTAAATTAAGACTGCCTGAGGAACAGTACTAAGCAGGAAAAAAGGCATGGGGTATTTCTTCCTTAGCCCACCCATGCAGGTGCCAAATGTGGTGTGGATGGCTTTGTTCCCAGAACCCCCCAAACACTTGGAAGGGGAGACAGGTTCATGTGGTTGCTATTCCCCAAGGGATGGAGGGAAAATGTCTGGGTAGCGAGTGGTACGTGGCTACAGACATGCTCCCCCCTTCGCTTTTCAGGCACAAACGTGAAGCTGTACACAGAAGAGAGATAGTGTAGTCTTTATGTGAGGTGTGGGTGAAATATATTGCAGTATTCCTCCACAGAGACTGAAAACGGTTATTAGAGATATTTAAGACTGAGCTTTTGCTGGAGTAGCACAATTTTAGCAAAGCAAAATTCATGTATATGTGTACACCACCATAATACATTCACAAGTAGTGGAGTCCAGCGTACAGACCTAATTTCTTACACCTACAGACCTTTACTAAGATAACTGCAACATACCACAAACTACAGAAGTGACTATGCAGTTAATTCTAGAATACTGGAATTATTGCTTGTACTTATGCAGTTTTTATCTGATTAAAGTGTCACTATATTAATCTCTTCTTAATTAACATATGCTCCATTGTTATTATTTTATGTGACTAGAATGATTTTGAACAAGATAATGGAAACCCTGCTTGACTTGGTATCTCGCTTCTTCTCTGTGAAGCTTGTTTCAGTACTGTGCTGATTATGCCTGTTAGGTTATAAAAATGAAATTAAAGTGTTATCATACAGGGTTGTTTTTTTGTTTGTTTGTTTGTTTAGAAAGAGCAACTTATTTTTGGCTATCTGTTTTTGAGATTCCAGTTTGGGTCTTGCCCAGAAGGTCTGAAGCTTTCAGTGGTGTTTCCCCTGAAATAGGTATAATTCCATGTCATACTGGAATACTGTCTCCATTCCATGAGAAAATGAACTAATACATCTTAATAGGGCCTGCCTAATATCTTCCATTGATCTCCATGGTAATTTATAATGAAAACAAGTTGAGCATAAGCTAGCAATGCACACTCACAGCAAAGAAGGGCCAGCAGTATCCTTGGCTGCATTAGGAAGAGCATCAACAAGTTGAGGGACATGCAAATTAAAATACAGAAAATTCTATTGAAATGAAAGACAAAAAATGACTGTGGGAGTAGTTGAACATTCTCACAACGGGTTGCTTAAGGAGTTTGTGGAGTCTCCCTGCTTGGAGATAATTCCAAAGTGAACTGCACACAGTAGTGAGCTACATGGTTTAGTTGATCCCACTTGGAACAAAGAGGTCAAACTGGATGATCTTCACTGGTCCCTTTCAACCCCAGTGATTCTGTAGTTCTATTTGTCAGAATTGGGTTTGGGTAGTGCTACATTCATCAGATATTAATGGCAGTTTTGTGGTTGATTAGCTGTTCAGCAAAGTGTCTTGCCAAGTGACTATTTTGTAAAGTACAGCATATGCTGTGATGCTCTTCTAGTGGATTTTATTATTACTTAACTTTCCATTTGCAAGGTGGTTGGGTTTTTTGTTGTTTTTGTTTGCTTATTTTGTTTGTATGTGTATATATATATATATATATATATATATATATATATATATATATATATATATTTAAGTTAATGTCCTAGCATAAGTTAAATTGAAATTAGTAGAAACTGGGATTTCAGAAAAGGTGCAACCCATCCTGTTATAAGGCCTCTCCTGAAATTAGCTGTCTTTTAGTAACAGCTGTGCCTGTTAAATGGCTTGGGATTCAGTTTCTGAAAAGAAAAAAAAGTGATGGTAGAATTCTATTTATTTATTATGAAATGGCTAGCAGAATAATTCTGCTTGGCCAGAAGGCAAGGAAGTATTTAGTGTTCCAGTGAGGATTTCTTCATACACACCTAAAAGTCTCAATAATTTTTGAGTATTTAGAGAGTGCAAGATTTGGCTAAAAGCTAAGAAAAAATCCAGACAAGAAAATGTGTGCCTGGGCTTAAACTGTCCATATATACAAGGGTTCCAGTTATGGCTACTTCTGCTGTGAAGATGCATTCCAATAATGAAAGACTTTATCAAGATTTGTTTCAATGTTGATGCATGCAGAGCTCAAGTGTCTGCATTGTGCTGGCAATGCTTTGTCGTGAGCACTGTCAGGACTCAGTGTTTTATCTGCTAGCATGACCTAATCACTCTAATAATGCCGCTGAAATAGCAGTGCCGAGGTATGTGTCTGAACCTGAGTGGGTGTATAGAATCCTCTCACCTGATGCTTTTGTGGAGGGTAAGGACCAAGTCTGCAGGAGGAAACGTAGAGCACTTTCAGTGCCAACTTTCTTAGTAAAACAACAACAACAAAACTGAAAGGTTTAAGTGTTGGTGGTGTAAAACAGTGCAACTTAGTCTAGCTTGTCATTCCTTATCGACCAGAGGAGTGCTGCAGGATACCTGTTGTGTTGTGGTAGTGGCACCCTTCCCTAGCAGGGAATTGTCTGAAGTTGCTGAGCTGGCTTGTAGGTGCCTCATTTTCCTTAAACTGTGGGGGAAATCACAGCTTGAGAAGTCCGCCTTTGAGTTCCAGAATGACAGTTTGTACCATAACTGCATTATTTTAAAATACTCGCTTTCAAGTAGAAGAGCGTCACCCACCGTTATCACCTTCTCTGTGTGCTTCTGGACGCGGTATTTGCGTATCACACCAGATAGCTACAGTTTCCAGTTCAAGACAGCCCTAACTGCGGTGATAAAATCCAGAGGAGACTGCGTGTCCTGAAGCACCACTAAGTAACATTGTTCGAAGGGCAATCCGCCGTTCATGCATTGGGAAGGAAGGGAGGGAGCGGGAAGTTGGGCAGTTTTGATTTAAATGTCAGATTGTTTTGAAACGTAGCCTGTACAGTATGTAGGTCAGTGCTAAAGGGATAGACTGTATCTGCAAAGGTGCTGAGAATGATTAATTTCCCTGGACAGAATTCTGTTTTTATTTTCAGTGTGTGCTCAAGTAAAGCTGCACATTCTCATTCATGATGGGCTCAGATTTCAGACTGTCTGCCCAAAGGGGAAATTTATCCTGGCAACTGCTGAAAGGGGAACTCTTGTGGATTGGCACCGGTTTCTGCACAAAAAATAAAATAAAATAATGCTCTGTTTAGGGTAGTTTTTCAAGGATGGTTTATTTACGTTTCCTTCTGCATTCTCTAACTATTTGCATCAGTGAGAGCTGATACCTTTGTGCTTTCTAGCAGCTGCCAGGCACCAAGTAGGATGTGCATTAGTCTCCTTTCACTGCCGTGAGCAAACAATACCTGTATTTCTGTGGAAAACTGCACCCACAGTGCGGAGTGCTTACTTGTGAGTGAATAGACCTGCTAACAAGTTGATCTAAAGGGCCCCATTGCTTAACAGAGACGATTTTTTTACCCGCCAGTCAAATTTATGCTGGCGATTTTGTTACTTTATAGCTGTGAAATCATGTGGGAGTGAAAGCTTCCTTTTGGAATTTGTATGAGTTGAGAAGGTTGGGTCAGATCTTCTCTGAAGCACAAGGGGCAGATTATGTTTAATTGCTGTAGCAGTCCTGACCAGATTAAAACTCCAGAGCTGTGCCATGGCTTTAGGCAAGGCTTTTTCAGGAGGTTACACAATAAATATTATGCTATTATTATTATTTTAAAAATAATGAAATCCAGCCTAATGGAGTATTTAGGGAGGATTTAATGTAATCTCATTAACAGTCCTTCGAATGAGCAGTCACTTTGTTTCCTTTCTCTCCTCTTATCCCAAGCCGTCCAAACTTTTTCTGGGACTTTGCAATCTTAAACAAAACATTTAAAATGTGACCGATACAAAATTGTAAATGGCAGTAGAAAAAAATATGGGGAAATTATTTAATGTTGTAAAAACATTAATTTAAAATGTTAATTTATTACTTTTGCTACTTTGCTCACATTTGCAGGAATAGATTTGATTATTACATAGTCCATCTTCTCATACTTTGCAGAGAAATAGTGGTCCTCAAATGGTAACTAAGGACTGTTTCTTGAGGGCTTAGTTTTTTAATGTGATTGCCAAGATGGCTGAACACAAAACACAAGGCCTACATTAACTCCTATTCATTCTTTCCTGTCAAATATGCAAAAAGTCCCCAATAGATGAGAAGCAGGTGGAAGGGTTATGCACAGAGAAGACACTGGAAGTATTCTATGCGCTATGCTGCTAAGATTATTTTAAGATGGCTTTGCTCAGTAGTTATGTCAGCCATATTTTTTTGTGCCATTTGGCAACTTCCTCCACATACTTCTCTTGGTACATGCACACATAACGTGTATGTGCTGTGTATATTCAAAGAGTATAACCTCATAATTTAAATGAAGGCTTGCAAAAGGGGCTATTTACTGAGTAAAATGTGTTTTCCTGGAATTCTGATGGATTGATTTATTGTTTCTGCAGTTTTTTCTGTAAGCTACCACATCATGGAATTGTGCCTTCTGGGTCAGAGATGAAAGGAGCTGGCCAGTAAGTCTGTAGAACTGAAACAATTTTTTCCGAAGGTACAGTGAGATTTTAGCTGTTGTGTTGAAATGGACTGTTTTGCCTGGTCGGTAAAGACTAGTAATTCATATTTCTGCAGAAAAGAGAATATTTGGATCCTGTATTGCAGGACATCTTTGATCGCTGCTCGATTTTGAAGGAGTTGGAGACAAAAAGTACTCTATTTTCCTATTAACCTCTTTTTCACAGATCATGAAAAAAAGCAAGGTCTGGGATTCTGTTTATCTCTAAGTGTACCCCAAAATGCTTAGGTGAATGTGTTTATCCTACATTTGTTCATTGGCTTGTCAAAACCGAATAATTATTAATCATATCAGACTGGCTATATCCTTGTTGTTAGGTGGTTGAAATTATAAAGGAACAATAATGCGGATGTCTTAACATTATGTGACCTATGAACATTATGAACATAATTAGAAATTCCTTTGGTAAGCTGACTATTCCACAGAAGAATAAGCATTATCCATGGCTCTCCTTCTGCAGTATAAATTTGTTATTATAATGCTCAAGGTTGAAATCATACCCAAGCTTGCAGTCTCTAATAGAAGAGAGAAATAGGTGAAGTGCCCTGACATTAACCTCTCTGTGGTGTAACTTTAGGAGATGATTTAGCTTCACTATCCAGTGCAGTACAGTGTCACCTCTAATTAATTTTTTGTCCTGTGTCAGCAGTGTCAGGCACTGCCCTGAGGAGGAAAAAAATGTTGTAGAAGGTTTCATCTGACTTTGTATAGTTTTCTCAAAGCATGGTCTGCCGGACTTAGCTTAAGCAAAAAGTATACATTCTTCTTGTAAATGTAAGAGTGTGAGCAGAGAAAGAAGAAAATTTGCCAAGAAAGAAGGCATTATGTATCATCAGCAATTTTTTTTTTAAAGTGTCATCTACACATGAATTTATTCATGTACATAAAGATCTGAGACTGTTCTACTTTTGGTCTTTAGTATAAACCAACATGAAATGACCACTGGGAAGAGTGTTCAGAAATGTACAAGAGCTGATATTTCGATATTTCCCTGCAAAGTATTTAATACAGTGGTGGTGTGATTCCCCCACCCCATGTCTGTTTCAGCTCTCTCAATTGCAGTTTGTCAATCATCATCTTTGTACTAGGGAAGAATACTAACAAAAATCCTCATCTTTTAAAAATGTCTGCCATTCTTTGGTAGCATTTCTGTTGTATGTTGAAAACATGATTAGTAGAGGCCAAAATGTGATAGTCGATACAGATCTGTATAGAAGATTAAGAAGGTCTTGGTAGAAGATATGTATTAGGCCTTGAAATACTTTTACAGATGACCCTGAATCATAAAAATCTTTGAGCCTGAAGGTAGGAATCCATAGTATCAACTGAATTCTTACTCTTATTGATTTTCTAATGCCCTCTTGTTTTTAAATGACTGCACTAAAAATGGGTGAGATGTGGGCACAGACACTCTGCTAGCTCTACGTGATGCCATTGCTCTTGGTGGAAGGCACTGAACAGGCAAAACTGCCTGGCTGGGTTGTGGATTGGTGAGTCGGTTTTGCTCTATGCATTTGACCAATAAAAAATCTTTTATGTCTCCTAATTCACCCATGAATTTAACTTGGTAATTCTAAAAGCAAAGCCAATTATTTTGGTGTTCTTCTTTCCTTTTAAGTTTTTTCAGTGGCGTGTTTTTCATTGACACACATTAGCTGAAGCAAAGGTTATTATTTCAAATAAATATACTTAACTAATTTTGCATATACTGAGTGTATAATGCAGAATAATTCCTTCAAAGTCTTTGTTGTAGAATTAAATTAGTTAAACATAATGATTGGTTGATAGCCTAATATTCATTTGTTCTTGAAGTCTTAAAGTATCAACAAAAATAATAAAACTAAAATCAATCGTATATAGGAATATGCCTACACGGTCTTTACTAGATCTTCTAAAAAGAGCTTCACTTTCAGAGTTTTAACACTGTGATACTGAGACAGTGGACTCTCTTGGAAGCCAGTGCTTTATGTTTGGACAAGATTAAGCTTATCTCTGTAGATGTAGTTCCAAATCCCAGCACTATTCAGTGCCTGCAACCTTTCTGTTAGCTCAGGAGGCAGAGAGTTTGTAGGCCAAAGGAGATATGTGTACACTTTGAAGTTGGAAGGCTTCTTATCATTTGACAAATGGACCTGAGAATGTTAAAGAGAAAGTTTAAGGACAGATTAGTGTCAGAAAGTGTATTTTTCCTGATGATTTGTAGCTTTCTGGTGTTCTGGTTTATAATAATAATAAAAACAACAACAACAACAACAAATTATTAGTTATGAGAAAGTGAAGCAATCGCATGCAGTATGTGATCTAAGTCTTAGCTAAGGCTCAGCTTTGGGCAGGAAATCATTAGTTCCTGAAGAGATTATGTCCATTGAATCTCAGGTTTTGTGAGGACAACTCCAGAAATGCCACATTGGGTACTGAGAACTTACAAAACGTGGCAGTTCTGACACTGAAGGGGAATCTTAGAAATGCTTGTTTTAGCAAAACATAGATAATATGAAAATCTTAATAAAATCAAGTTGAGATACTGAATACATTGTCTAAGTGGCAGCATTTGCAGGAAATGAGAGGAAAAAAATACTATTTCTCATCTCCCATGACTGTGCTATTCCTTGGGCATCTTGCTAGATGTCATTTGGCAAAGGAATGAAACTAGGCCCTACAGACAACTTGTGACAGCAGAACTTCTGAAAAATTCAAAATCAAAATTCAGATATCCTACACGAAATGAAAGAAAGAAGCTTATTTCACAGTGAACTCCACTTCTATACAGAAAGTGCCTAGTACCAAAAATGTCTTACAAGATGTATGTAAAGAGCTCCTTCAGTTCATCACATTTCTCACATCAGCTTATATACAATATTTCTGTTGACTAGAAATCACTTCACAAGAAACTCTACATCTAAGGAGAGGTTAAGGACCATGAGGGCTTACAGTTTGACCAGTCTATAGTCTGCAGAGGATGTACAGTAAGTGTATTACTGGAATTAAATATTTTAATGTGATAGCCTATAATTTGTAAATCCTTTCTTCTGACCCAGTAGACTCCTATTTTGCAGAGTTTTTGTGTTTACATTTAAGGATACCTGAAGAAGTTTGACATTGAATATTCTCAATTTATATTAGACCTGCATTCAAAGAATTCTCATTCTACTGAAAGATCTTGGGGTCTGATTATTTCCAATGTGTTGAAAGTATTTATGGTGGGAACTATCAGTGTTAAGATAAAGAAATGCTTCAGTCTTGAAGCATAGCTTGAAAGGAGAGAGATAGGGACATGAAAAAGTACTCCATTCTGTGTGTTTCTTGTCGCCACTCAAATCACCCTCAAATCCAAGTGCTTTATGATTTTAAATCAGTATTTTAAGAAGTCTGCATATGCTTTTAAAATTCCAGATTTCAGCTGAAACTCAGACTATTAAAATAGAATGAAAGAATCTGTGCTGGAGAGATTTCCAGCCAGGTTGAAACAAAACCAGTACTGGAATTTTCACTTTAAAATCTGATCTGGCAAAACTGGCTTCTGTATTTCCAGACGACTAAAGGCTGGACAACCCAAGATAAGCAACTAAACTCCACATATTTATTGCAGCTAAATCTTACTTGTAGGGACTCAATCACACCACAGACAAATCCTTTGTTTAGAGGCATGTACAGACTTGGGCTTTGCAGTGCTTGATCATGATTCCTCCATGTCACATAATTCACAGAGATGTTTTTCCACGATCTTAATTGCCCCAAAGATGTTCTTTTAAGTTACCGTTTTCAGTCTTACGGAGCAATTCCTGACTCGTGCACAGGTTGATGGCTTGAACTTGGTGGATTATCCTTATGTATAAATGCACAAGTATTTTCAAGACTAAAGCAGAAAAAAAATGAGAGTATATTTGTATACTTGATTTTCTGCAACTTGATTAAAATGACATTTTTAATCTCTAGGAAACATTACTAATTTAGCTTAAACTGCTCAAACTTCCAAATCAGGTTACATTGAAAAGGCTGTTATTTTTACTTTGTTTGTTATATGCATTCAGTCTGTAATTAATCTGATCTCCAACAGCAGCAACAAAAAAAGACTGAATTGTTTTAGAGGACTTAGTTTGCTTTTTAAATATTAGGTGTTTTTTTATTCAACTAAGGACTTAACTGTTTATCTGTTTTTTCAGATGAGAGGATATACTTATTCTGAATGTTATCTAAACATTAAATTAACAGCAATAAATTATTTTATTTTAGAAGTCAAAAACAGATGTTGCTTTGATAGTTTCAGAACTAGAAATTTGGACCAGGTTCATTTTTTCTGAACTTGAATATCTTCCTGTAATGGGAAGAATTCTAACAGAAGTACAGACATTCCCATGTGTGAAGGAGAATAGGGAGCTGCAGACTTACAATCACAGTGTAACATGAATGTAGGTTGCGAGGAAATCTTTTTTTTTTTTCCTCATCACTGTCTAACATACCCAGGAAATGTGTAGAAGTACTGTTTTCCGTTTTTAGGAGAAGAAGCTGAAAGGCAATGTTGTAGTATTTTCTACTCTGTTGTTTCATTAAAGTAAAGTGCTTTGTGGATCCCCATATTCTGGGAGACAGAAGTTCTTCTGGAATAAGATGCAATGCAGTGTGCTGGCTGCTTTCTTATGTAATCATAAGGAGAAACAGAAGTTTTGATTGTTATTGTATGTTTGTATGGATTCATTAAGCCTGGAAACTCTCAATTCCATACAGATAAGTACAGCAATAGTTTAATAAGGCAGATGAGCATGCACACCTATAGTGTTTTTGTTGACGTTGATGTTATGTTCTTGACCCTTTTTATCAAAAGCATCAGTAGTCAGGATGGCAGTCCTGCATCTGGATAAGTATTAGCACATACGTAACTGCCGTGGCTGTTCCTATCAAGTGCAAGTATGTAGCATATTTTCTACGTATTATGCAATTAAAACAGAGCTTGTTTTATTGCTTTTTGAAACTGGTCAACGTTTTTCCTTCATCTCCTTCCATTGCCATGTGTTGAAGTTCTTGGAAAGGGTAGCAGCATGGAGGTATGGCTAGCAAACCTGAGCAGAATTGGTTTCATTTGTAAATTTTTCCAATCTGCCTTAGTACTGAAGCTTCAGAATTTTACAATTATGGAAAATATTTGCCTGTCTTTTGGGTTTTGAATGGGAACATTCAGAATATCTTCTGAATGGACACAATGGCTTGGAAATGTCTCAGTTTTAGGGAGATGAGTGCTTCTGCAGGTACGCACTAGTATTTCTGTCTGCCAGCGTTTATAACAGCATATCAAACAAATTGAACCTGATTCTTCTCTTTCTTCGAAATCAGAAGTCCTTCCCCTGAAATAAACAAAGAGCTGCATAAATAGAGAACAAGTTGTTTTACTGAAGATTTGGTTAGTGCTGCTTCATATATGATTCACAGGAATTCTAACCTGGTAGGGCAGGTCCCATGCTGAGCAGCTCTATCATATCTGTTGACTATAGAACTTAACAGATAACAGTGCTGTAAATGTGGAGTGAAATGGAGAAGTTCTGACTGCACTTTTTTCATCTCACCATAGTCTAGCACAGTGGCATAGCACATATTTGACTGGCAACTGCAGCAGCATACATATGAATCCTCTCCCTTTCTTCTTTAACGGTCACACAATTCTTCTTTTTGTTTTTGTTTTTTCCTTCAGTAATTCTAATTGCTGTGCTACAGTGGCTATCTCGAATAATTACACAGTTAACCAAGTTTACATGGAGAAGCAGATCACAAGGGTTTTGGTGTTTGGATTTTTTTATTGTTGTTTTTATGCTTGTTTTGCATAATCTGCTTCAGAAATATTAAAACTGAAAAGAAAGAGGTGATGGAAGATAGTCAAGTACATTTGTTGTAGGTAAGAGTCTGCCTTTGAAGGAAACAAGTCAGAAAGCCCTAAGTTGCTATACTTAATAAAATTATTGAAGAACTTCATTTAAAATGAAGATCAGCTTTAGAATATGAGATGTGAAATGCAACTGCACCTATCTCAGTCTTCAAGGTATCTCAGGTTCAGACAAAAGTATTTGTTATGTTCAAGCCATTTAAGTAGCAACAATATGGTCATGTTTGTTAGTTTTCCTGTGGGTTAGCCTCTGGAATTTCCAGACAAGTGTATCTCTCCAGCCCAACAGAGAACTGAGTTGTTATTCCTGTGGAAATACTGTGAAAGTAATGGGATCACAGTGTTAATGTGGAGCTGAGAGTTGGACCCACCATTTGTTTTGTATTCAATGTGATTATCTCAGCTTGTAAGAAACCCAATGACAGCCAACCCCCTACATTTGATTAAGATGAACCAACCAGTTCAAAAGAAGAATAGGAACAGGAGTATAGGCAGACAAGGAGCATGGCCACAAGTGATATTTCTTCTGGAAACAGGTTTAAAAATAATGCATGGTTGTGAGTCTCCTGTTTAGGTTTAAAAAAAGAAGTACTGGAAGTTTAACACGTGCTTGAGCTCTCTTAGGAATAAGGACGGACTGATATTAAAATAGTAGAGACTAAGCATTGTCAATTAATCTCAGGCCCTTTACTGGAACACGGGAGAATTTGGGGATTCACTATTAGAAGTGACCATTTCTGAGCCATAAATGCATCCAGCACGGATGCCTTTTTTCACTTTTTGCATCAAAGGAATAATGAGAATCCTGATTTCATCTCCACTGGCTTATTGTAAATTAAATCTTTTTCCTGCAGGGAGTCCATATGGTAAGCTCACAGTGTGTGAAATAATTTTTCAGTTGTTAGGAAACAAAGCATGGCAGGTAGTTCTTGCTCTTTAGCAAGTAATTGGACATGGTCTTCAAGGCTGAAGCAAAAGCATATGAGTAAACTGGGTTAGCGCTTAGCCAGAGCACGGCAATTTTGCAAGGGCTAGCATTAAGTGATAGACATGGGTTAAGAAGCTTGATGATAAACATGGGAAATCATGCCAAAAATGAGGTTATTTAGTCCAACAGAGATTAAGTACTTTGCAGTCTTGTCTTTAAATGAAGCAAAATCAGCATGAAAAATCTCATTTTGCATGGTAGATCCCATAGTCCTCAAAAGAATAACCACTTAAGTTTAGCAAGAAAAAAATTAGTTTTTCCTCCTAAAGGATTAGTTTCTTCAGATGCTCATCAATGAGTGCAGGAATATTATATCACTGGGAATAACTGTTTCAATCTTTTCCTGCCCCATTCTGTAAAATGCTCAGGAGAATGAATGTAGAATGAAGTCATATTTTCTCTGGCCTCATCCACGCTGAAGAACCCTGTAAACACAGAAGTTATTCAAACAGAACAGAGGAAACAGCTCTACTTTTTTATTAAAAAATATAAAATAAAATCCATGACTTGCATACATGGTGCTCAGAAATCTCATTTCTCATTATCAGCCAATTTCTAATAAGTGAACTGATATTTATATTTCCGTAGTGCAAATAATATTAAAAAATGCTGACAGTATTTCCCCTTGGCACCCATGAGATAAGCAGTTAGCCATGCGTTGACAAACATAGTGTGTACAGTTTCAAAGCTGTTTTTTAATGGCATCACTACACTAGTCCATAGTAGTTTAAGGCTATTTTGTATGTTGCTTCACTGTGTTTATTTATGAAGCAATAGCAGTGGGCTTCTTCATTTGTTTGCTTCACATTTGTCATGGTAGCATCTCAGGCTCCTGCATCTGAGAATGTTTATTACATGGAATCTGGCACTAATTTTTAGAAGCACCATATGTCAAGTATCCATATGCATAGCAGATGGTGCTCATACAGATGGGAGCTTTATATTTCGATATGTCGAATGAGATGCGTGGCTACAGGCTTCCTAGCAGTTTGGCATTTCCACAGCATCAAAGGAAAACAGAAAATCCTGCTGGCGTGAAGCAAAGCTTACGGGGACCTTTCTGTCAGGTTTGTATAGGTAATAATGAAATAGTCTATTAGAGAAAGGAGTGAGTGATTCCTGCTACTTCTTGTGCACCGGTAGTTTGCTGTCCTTACTGATATGTCTTGGTAACTGTTGCAGTAGTTTATCATAAGGGGAGATGGTTTTTCTCTGCCTTAACAGTCTTAAGATTAAGATGTGCTCCATCTCTGACAAGTCTGCTGTGTGGATTCCTCTCTCATAGGTAATAGGCAGCTTTGTTCAGCTGCTAAAATGGCATGGTCAAGATTTGTCTCCTAATGGAGTAATTATTTATATTACAAGGATTAGTCATTTCAATCATAAATTCAGGGAGATGCAAATATGCGCTTCAAAATGCAAAACTGTATATATACTCCAAATAATAATGTTCAGACACTGCATTTTGCATTTATGTGTATGCACTGCCTTGGTGTTCATCACTAGAATCATCAGGAGTCTGCCACCTGCTTAAAATGACCCAGAAACTTCAGCCCCTGCAAATACTTGAAATATATTAAGAAAGTTAATGACTATGGGGTGTGAGCCTGTCACTGAAAGGAAGTTTGGAATCTGATTCACAGTCGCTGAATTCAGTGGGAAGCCCAAGACCTTCATTGGCAATGAATATTGTTGTTCTACCTGCAATAATAGTAAGTGATAGATACTTGTGGTTTTGTGAATTTTGTTTGAAGCCTTAAGCCATTTTTCCTAATAGCTGAGTGTCTGCATCATGGAAATCACCCATTATATTCGGCACTGGGAAGAGAGAGCCAGAGGCAGATGACTGTACTTGTAATGTGAGTTGTCCTCCCTCCCCTTATCTTATGGGGAATGTAGGTAATGTGTAGCAGCAGCAATGGTGACCAGTGCTGTCATGCTGGGAAGTGCCAGGTTTCAATGATGCTTATCTGCCAACCTTTATGAGCATCAGCTTGAGCTTTAAAGTGCCTGTAAGATGTGAAGGACTAACACTAAAGTCTGTCTTAAAAAGTGCAAATAAAGAACTGCATGTTCTTTTGTTGGTGGTGAGCATCTCCAGACACAGTTTTTTTAGGACATGTGTATGGAACTAACTGCCCTGTTAATACCAGAGATGTTAATGATGCCAAGGATGATATCTCTAGAGACATTCTGCATCACAGTTTTTTGAATGAATGTAAGCTGTGATACTGTCTATGCAGAAGTGTCGTACCATAGGCTGCTTTATTTTAAATGACTTCTTGTTAATGTGTCCTCATGAATTAAAAATATTTAGTAGGTATGAAACAAATATTGTCTTTTCTCCTGTAGTATCTTTATCATCTTGTGCTAACAATGGATTTTACAGTTATACCGGGAGGAAACTGCTTTAGAAATCAAGTTTACAATGTTTTTATACAGCAGAAAAGTTTGATCAGCAACATGTCCTGGACTTCCAAATATATACTTAATATGTTGATGAAATCAGTTGGTTGCAATTGGCACTGTAGAAAGAAAAGCTTTCCGAAATGTACTGAAAGAAAATGTAATGTGATCCAGAGCAGTCGTTCCTTCATACAGCTATCCGTTGGGTGTCACTCTTCCCTCTGTTTAATTTATACCTTATAGAAGACATTACAAAACCTATCAGATTGCACCTTGTTCTGCTATTGCAAAAGGTTGTTTCTTCTTGGGTCCATGCTGTTGCATAATGTTGATTTTAATTACTAGCACTGGAAACAGTAAAATAATTGAGAAATAATAGTGAAAGTAGAGGCAGATTTCATCAGCTATTGCTTTCCAGCAAACAATTCCATTAACCTTTCCAAGGACTGACTGAACCCTCACATCAATTGTTAATGAATTCTGCATCGGAAAATGAGACTAGATATGCTATTTTGGGAAGCAGTGATATGCCACGGCTGTGCAATTAGATCTGAATATTTAGACAAGAACTTCCAGTAGTTTACTTATTTGATTCTCAGACTATGGAAATATGGATCCCTTAATGTCATACTGAAGACACGATTCTCTGTTTAAAAAGCCATGCTGCTGGAAGTCAAAAATAAAGTGTTTAAAGCACTGGCTTATTTGGACAATTTGGGACTTAATGAAGGTCCTTGTAATCAACTCTGAGCTATTTTAAACAATGAAAGCTTTCATGAAGCTTGGAGAAATAGCTGAAGAAATACACCATTCTTAAGAATCTTCAGTGGAAAAAAAACAAGCAAGCAACAACAACCAAACTATAGTATAGTCCCCATTTTCTTCATTGTTGGCACAAAAAAAATATTACTTAAGAAGAGCAGATGGCAGTGCTATTAGACGAACATTTCCATTTAGCATTCAGTATGTTCCTAGAGTTATAGTCAGATAACAGTTATTCATTAGGAAATGATAATCCAAAAACATGAGAAGATCATTAGATAATTTCTCTATTTCTCCACTGATAAGTCCCAGTGAGGTTTCTTACATGTAGCTCATGTATGTGCCTACATGCTAAAAGCAGAAAACTGATAATATGACTCGTCATTCCTTGCATCAATGCGTAGATCCACCAAAACATGAAACCTCACTGAATAATACATGACCAGTTTCAGTAAAACTTAAATCAAGTTTATAGATGTTCCACAAAAAGATCATTTATGTTGCTCTGGATGTCCACACTGTTCCATGGAAAGTAGAATTCTGAAGCTTATGGTAAGTTTCAAAGTATTTTTATTCTAGGTACAGATATTTTATAAAGCTATAATTTAGGAATTCACTCTGGATTAAATTTGCATATGTCTATTCAGTGAGAAGTCATGCTGGAAATTGCTGGCAAATGGGATTTTGAACAGCTCCTGGTTTTGACAGACTTGGAAGCGTAACAGGAGTAGCCTTTCTGGTTTCTTAAATTTCTTCTGGCTTCAAAAGAGCTTTTTGTCATTTCGGTTTGGCTTTTCAGGATGACATGAATTCCAGCTCTTAATTTAAACTCAGTGTACATCCTCAGAATTGATTCAGTTGTAGAGATTTTGGAGGATTGATATGGAAATTGATCTCTGTTTAACTTTTCAATTCATATGACACTAATATTAAATGTGATGTTTAAGCAGCAGTCTCACAAAAGTCCCTTTGAGTTTGGTGGTCTCTCTTTTCGTAGATAGGTGAGGTACACAAATTGAATGACCTGTCCAAGATCATCCAGGTAGCTGTTAGTGAAGACGGTCTTGATTCCCTGCTCCTACTGCAGCAGCCACAAGACTAAGCATGTTGTTGAATGGGGTCTTTGCACTTATAAAGATTATCTGAAACTTATTTCTGTTATTCACAGAACTAAAACATGTAAGATATTCTATGAATGAATACTTGACTATTTTGATACAGACCTGTGTCATCATTATGATGGAAGCTAATGAACGTTTCCTCACAGGAGTAACACGTGGATGAAAAACACAGCTTAAAAAAGCATCTTCTAAGCACCTTCAGTACTGTACCATTGATGCCAATATATATATTTTTTAATGTATGAGCTAATTTGCACACAAATTTGAAGGGTGTCTGTATATGCATTTCCAAAACAACTAGGGAAGGGAGAATGAGGGACCGCCCTGGACAAAGGAAGAAAAGGTTATGGAGAAGAAGTGAGGTTGCAGAGCTCCAGGGAAATTCCAGCTGGCCTATGGCCTTCCCCTCATGGCTTTTCTATCTCCTTCTTGAGAGTGCAGGCTTCTCTGGTAGCCATGTGATGTATAATATTATCTTCACAGTAAGCAGCATGGAAAGTTGGGCAAAGCTGGTTTGCAGAGAAAGTGATGTAGGAAGTATTTTCTGTTTTCTTTGTTTGCTTTTTGTTTTGGTTTGGTTTTTTTGACAGTGTAAGTCATTATATGTTGGTACTGTTTTTAGAGGCTTATGACAGACTGTATGTATGTGGCAAGGAGGGTAGGCATGAGCAGAGGCCAAGGAATAGTGTTAGTACAAAAAAAGTAGGCAGAGCCTATCCTGAAAAATATGATAACAACTGGTCTATAGAAGCTGTCTGTTCTGGCCATGGGTAAGTGGATAAGATATAAGTCTAAGCAAACTAAATATTGTTTCCTTAAGAAAGTTTGTTTAACTAATACATTTAATTTGACAGTAGTTATCTTTAACTCAGACTTACAATCCTTTGCCTGATTGCTTCAAGATGTACTTCTATTTTCCAGCACGGACTCCTAAATCCCAGGAGAATTCCTCTGAACATCTGTTCTGGCTTCACTAGAGATAGTGATGGGTGACTAATGTGATACTCTAATTAAGATGGCTGCTTAGTTAACTGTGGTCCCTCTGCATCCACCTGGTACCATTTTTTTTTTCATGTGAGCTGTTACATGCATCCCATAAGGTAAATAAATGCATCCATTCAACATTCTGAAGTTGGATTCAGGCTTGTTTTTCCTGCAAATTTTATAATTCATCAGAGTCTTGCTTTAAAAAGCTTAGAATGGCATATGAGCATTGAACTGAAAATGGTCATATTCGGTGTGTAAACATGTACTTTGAGACAAAGCATATTGAGTCAATACTTCTCATGCTAGATACCCTCATATGTTAAGAAAGTGAAGTTTTTTGTTTTTTTTTTTTAAAAAAAAGGATTCCATCAGAAAAATCTGCATTGTCTTACCCCAAAACTCTCTGGATGTATAGATTTCACCCATGTATAAATAAGAATAACATATTGACTATTAAAAACCTACTGATACCTTAGTCTATGCTGTAACATGTAACTTTTTTTATGCAAAATCTTTGAAAATTACCATTGATGATATTCATGGTTTTAAGTGCAATGAATTATGTGCATCCAATGAATATAGTGCTAATTACCTTGTGAAAGATAAAATTCCAAAAAGCTCAGCACTGATCTAACGCTACTCTTATTAAAACCGCCAGCCCACTTACTAGATACTTGAGCAATAGTTACTGTTTGTAAAATTGTGTAACATTTTCTATTATTTCTTCTCTTGTCTTTTTCAATCAAGTTCTGACCATCACATTTTATGAAGTGAATGATCTTGTTGATGTGTAAGCCACCAGACTGGGATTATTTAGCAGTTTGGGTTGTTCTTAGAATTTAAAGGAAAATTCATTTCCTGAGTCCTGAGAACATATAGAGAAGAATTTGATAGCAGCTCATCTCTGGGTATTTTGGCTGGCAGGTTTGGCTCTGAGATTCCTCAGTTCTACCAAAGTCCTTTGGAACTAATCCTGTATCTCAACCTAAAGCCTAAATGTTCATTCACTTTTACCTGCCTGCTTGGTCTCAGTGGAAAGGACAGAATGAGCTCTTCTAATATTGTTGCGTTGGACTTGTTCACAAATGACTTGTTAGATTTCCAGTGAACATGTAGGCATTTCAGTGGAAACAGTTGGCTTTCTAGAAACCTCCTGTTCCATATCATTCCAGTGTTTACATAGAACTGAGCACGCCTGAATATCTGGCTGAGAAGTCTTCTGTCTGTGGCTGGCTAGACCAGCACAGGGAAATATTCTTTCTTCCTTTGCATTTTGGATGTGTTTTGAATATGAGTTTTACCAAAAGCTGTGTTCTGAAGCTACTCTTCATTTCTGCCTTCCAGCTGTCCTTTCTCTGCCCTCTCCTCTCTTTCAGGTTGTTTTGAATGCTTTTGGAAGAGTCAGCCAGGATGGCTTCATAATAAAAATGTAGGGAATGGATGACAAGATGATCTAATTCTTTATGTTTCTGTTTCTTTCATTCCTTAAGTTTCTTCTAAGCGCCTTCATTAGCAAGAATTAAGTAGGAGGAATAAGTAAACATTGATGTTTCTTTTGTGAAAATGTGTTGATAGGCTTCTGCCACAGATTTCAGATCTGGACCAGAGTCAAACTCTGGACTTTGCAGAGTTTGGTGATCGTTAAGGTGGACTTGGGATCATGTGAGAATACACTGGAAAACTTGGAGCTGTGTCTGATATGACTCGAGCAATGCGAGTAAATTAATGCTACCATGAATTCACACATGACTGTCATTTCTGTGCTTTGCTGGAAGAATGTGCACAGCTCCCTGACTTCAATAGAAGTATGCTGTTTGTGCCAGATCACCTTTGCTAATGCCAGGGGCCAAATTCTAGTATACAGAATGAAATCATACTCCAGCATTATCTCATGCTGTGGGTAGATATCAGGCTAAGGATGGCAAGGAAAGAGTTCTTCTGTTGGGGAGGATCTTTTCTGTTGAAGAGACTCCACTTATTCCTACATTTGAAAAAGGATGAAATTCTTAACTAGTGGCTGAATCCTTTGCACAGGAAAGCTAGGTTGGTAGATGAAAGCACTGAGTTAATATTCAGAGCATCTTAAGAAGATGTTAAATACACAGGAGGAGCCGTGACATGTGGGCCATGTTCCACATTTTTAGAACATATTTCAGAATTAATTGTGCTGACAAAATTTTATAAAGAGCAGCTCCAGACTTTTCGTTTTGGCAACGGTTGCTTCTGGCTGCTGTCTAGCAGATGAACATGTTTTTCTGGTTTTATTACTTTGAGCTTGGCTCACAAGCTTACTGTACAGATGATTATGGGGGAGAATTACCTACACTCATTAACCAGGCTTAAAATACTTACAACAGTCAACAGCTTTTTAGCACGTTGCCCAGAGATCCCAGGGAGGCAGGAGGGAGAATAGCAATATGACCAGATAGGAAGAGTGAAGCCTGGAATAGGATCCAGGCTGTGTTGTCATTTGCAGCCAATATAGATGGCTGTCTGGGATCCAGAGTGCTGAGGTCTAGTCTGTGGAGAATTCCAGCTTGGTTTAGTCTAGACTAAACATTTTTGGATGCATTGAGTCTATCAGTCTTGCTCAGACTCCTCTGCCAGGGACTAATTGGAGCTGATGATCACCTACCCATGAGAATTGTGAATTCCATTTGGAAGGTGCTTTTCTTTTTTTTCATTCTTACTTTTTTTATTTTATTTTTTTAAGAGGTCTTGGCAGTAGGATGTTTTTGGCTTTAAAATTACAAAAATACTTTCAGCATGGATCCAAGGAGAAATTCTAATAGTCTCCAGATTCTGTCATTTAAAAATGATACCATTTACAAACAAACAGAAATCAAAAATTCCTCCCAACTTGGTTAGCCAAATTTATTTTATATTCATTTCTCTTCAGACTTAAAAAGCTTTTTCCTTCAATCGCTGTAACATGGAATGTACTCTTTTGTTTTGATAGGCCTTTTTTATGTTTCTCCCACAAAATTTGCATGTCATGGTAAAGCAGTAAGGGTGGAATTTTCAAAGCACTCAACCACAGCCCAACATTTCTCTCCCTATGGAAGTGGGATCAGTGTTAGACTGATATTTAGGTGCTTTTAAAATCTTACTCAGACGGTTTGTGTTTATTCCTTCATTTCTTAAAATGCACTTCACGTGAACTGACCTTGAATGCCTTAACTTCACACAGATTTTTCAGCATATGTCACTGGACTGTATGAACAAAAGGAAGGAAATATGTAGTGTAATATAATGAATCTTTTGTAGATTTGCTCTCAGATTGTTTCAGGAGATCTAAAGTATCTTCTCACCATATATTTCCACCTTATTAGGAAAGATTTAAGGAGAACTTTGAGGGGCAGATATTTTTAGAGTTGCCAAAAAAGCAAAGGTTATTCTGGAGAAATCTTCAGATATCAGCAGGTATACGTTTGTTTTTTTAAAGAGTTATTCTGTGTACGTTAATAATGAGAATTTATAAGCAATTATATATTTTTAGAGCCAGATGTTTCTTAATAAGACAGTTTTAATCAATGTATATTTCCCAATCTTTTAAAATGAAAAACAGATTCAGAAGTACTATCTTGGGAGCTGTAGAACTGATCAACCCCAAAAATCAGCAACTTTGTAGAAGTCTGCATATTCCATAAAAGTCTTCAGGCTGCTCCCTCAGGAGGTGGTATTTATAAGCATAAGCTAGCCTTGCTGTGTGGTTAGATATTTGCATTACAGTAGTACTAAAGATAATGCTAAATCACTTAGAGTAAGGGAGAAGATAGATAAATGCGCTATGGTGTTTCAGACTTCAGCAGCTTCTGTATCTTACAAAGTCTGATGTTGCTCTTATAAACCTGAATAATTTTCTTTGCCATCATTAACCAGACTTCTCAAAATATAGATCTCTCTGGTTGCAAAATTCTTCCTGAAGTAGATAAAAATAAAAAACCAATAATCACTGTGGTGTGTGTTGCTACAGAAATCAGAAAGTCATCATCTCTGATCTGTGTGGTGCGATTCAGTTAAGTGCTGTTCCTAAATGGTGTGGCTCAACTGTTTGTCCAAGTGGGAAGAAGCTCAAACTTCAAGGAAAATGTGCTGTCATGGTTCTTACTTGTCTACAGTAAAACCTATTTCGTTATTAATTGGTTGGTTCTGGATTCCATTTTGCTACAGCAATTTTATGACAGGTTTAAGCATGATTCATTTGTCTTTCTAACAGGAGTGAATGTTCCCTGTTAGGTTGTCTCCCTTAGAGCACCATGAGCAAGGAGAACATTTGGTCAGCAAATGGGGCAGGTATTTTGTATCGATCTGTTGAGCTTTGCTAGTAAGAACAGTTTTTGTTCATATTCCTGCTCTCCTGCAATAGGATCTACAGACAAAACCCCTAATGCTGCCAGTCAGTTTCAGAGAAAGAGGCTTACTACTTCTGAGGAAATTTCAGTATGCTTTTGTATTCATTTTGAATAAACTTTCAGGAGCAGTTTTAGCAAGACTTAAAAGCACACGGAGGTGGAATGTCCTTGTCAGACTTGGCACCTCTTGAAATTTTGAGACCTCCCACGGTCATTTCAGATCCGAAGGAGAGAGAAATTTCTACAGGAGTCTTTGGAGCGCTCCAGTTCTTGCACAGAAATCTCCTGGAGGTAATATTCCTGCTAACTCTTGCCTCAGTTGTACCCTCCTTTCTTGGAAAGACTTCTGAGAAAGTAGCAGCTGACCAACTCTAACAGGATCAGCCATCCTTCAGTTCTGTAACCGTCAGCCAGCTGGGTTTTTGGAAATTAATTGAGGGCAGGTAGACGAGGACTTGTGAGCAGTGCAGGATCCTTCTTGTAGTACTTTGAGTCCTTCGTGCTCCTTCTGTACACAAGATAAATGATTACATGTTAGTATATCCCAAAAAGCAGTGAGATATGAGAATCTTTTGAAAACACACATAAACACATGTTAGCTCATGTTTCTGGACTGTCTTGTCTAGACTGCTGTCTATCAGTCCAGACAGCAGTTCCCCTTGTGTCAACACATATCTCAGTCTTGTGGTCTTTTGTCTCACTTTCTGTGGCGAGATTACAAATGCCTCCATTGAATGTGGAAGTCCTAGTAAATAGCTGAGTTTTCCCTGCAAGACTAAGTCATCTACCTTCTTCTGCCTCTAGAAAATGCTGCTGTCTGCTTTGTGTCTTAGCTATGTCAACTGAAAGTCATCAGATCAGTAAAGAAAAGGAGGATGTTCAGTGCTTTCTTTCTCTGGGATTATGGCAACAGAAGAGTTTTGTGTAGCATAAAATGTGGCTGCTTATTGTGAAGGAGAGCACCTGGCTGTTTGTCAAATGCTAGATGCAACCTGGAGTAAAAGGCTCCTCTTTTCCTTCTTTGGGAGGGAAGTTCAAGG
The DNA here is from genome assembly GCF_016699485.2 of Gallus gallus. NCBI lineage: Eukaryota > Metazoa > Chordata > Aves > Galliformes > Phasianidae > Gallus > Gallus gallus. Next base: position 50,149,270 of record NC_052535.1, on the reverse strand, counting down.
CTGGTCTTCACAACATGTGCATTCTCTTTTAAGAGCTTGTGCCACTTGTATGCCCTCTAATTACATTAACCCAGGAACCGAGATGTTAGAAACAGCACCAAATATTACAAGAGCTTCCAAGAGTGATGTCTTCCAAGTACTGATGCATAATCTTAGCTTGTGCTGAAGTCAGGATGCATTTTAGAAGAAATTCTTTCTCTCTCTTTCTCTCTCTCTGCAGTGTTATTTTAGTCGTGTCCTTTTCACAGAGAAAGTGGAAAACTCTAGAGAAAAAGCACATTACAGTACATAATGCTAGATTGAAAAATACCAAGTTCTTACATGTTTTTCTAGAAACGAGAACAAAAGAACAATAAGCCCACAATAATTTCTTCATAAGTAACTGAATCAATGACTTAAATAATCAGATAACGTGTATTAGCATCATTTTGCTAAAGTCCATGAATTTCTATTGATTTATACCACCTATGTCTTAACAGAGATACATATCACTAGTGTATTTACAGTTGTATTATGCTTCATGAAGAGATGTCTGTCAAGAACTCAATAATGTTGAACTCTTTACTCATCTTAACACGTGCATAATTCCAGTTGTCATTAACCCTAGTACACCACATAAAATCCATGACATTATTGTAAAGATTGGTGAAGGACGTTAGTGACATTTCTTGTACTGAGACAAGTTGCACTTGGGAGATGTGCAGAATATTTTTCTTAAATAAGCTCAGGGGTTAAGAAAAAAAAAGTTGCAATACAATGTAGAAGAGGCTTTTTCACATGGTTCGAATTTCTCAGGCTCACAGCCAACAACCATGGATTTGATTTGTGTAGCAGCAAGTCACTGGACGCCATAGGACTTGTATTACAATGCAGTTAACTTTGTTAAATGTCAGAATATACAGATAGTGTATGAACGATTAACATTTTTAGTGGCATTACCCTACCAAAATTTCCAAGAAAACTGACTAATGCACCAATCTGTTCTGTTTTGTTGTTTCTCCTTTTTTTCTTTTTTCCTTTATTTTTCCTGTTCTTAAACTCATTACCTATTTCTCATTCTTCCATGGAAATGGAAAAAAGAATTTTATATCGTCATCATAAAACTGAAGTTCACAGCAACAGAATTAGCCTGTGTATTACAAAAAGGCTTTAGGGAATCAATCAATATTAGTTAATTATATTTTTTAAAAAAAGGTAGCGTGCTAAAGGTGATTAATAGGCTCATACTTCTGACTTATTGCGTTGCATTCTGCGTGGGAGGAATATACAACTAATTTTAATGGAAAACACACAAGTAAATATTTTTCTTGGAGAAAATTGTAATTTGTAATTGATTATAACAGGAAAAAAATATTTTCTCAGTGGAACATTTAATTAAATACATTTTCCTTGCTTATAATAGACAGGCGTTTTGAGCTTTCATCAGACTGTTTATGAGCAATAGTCATGCTGTGAGGTGGCAGGGCAGGCAGTGAGAAGATAGAAGGAACGAAATAAGAAATGGAATTGCCAGGTGAAGGAATGAGACGGAGTAACTGTAAAGGACTGGGCTTTTTCCCCCTTAAAAAACAACTGCCAAGTCGTTTCTTGGCTTAAATATTCCAAGAGGCCAGAGTGAGACATTTTGGGTATACCTGTACCTCAGTCCATGCACTGGAGTTTAAGAACATAGGTGTTCTCAGCAAACTGAAAACATGCTACTACACTTCCAAGACATTAATGTTTAAGAATTGTGTTACTTCTAATAAATGGACCATGATTTTCTTTGTTGCAGGGAAAAATATGAGGAATGTAGCTAGATGGAATTGGAGTGCAAAATCTTCTGCCTCGGGATATTATTCTTACTGGTGGGAAGGGAAGAGTGTGTGGAGAGGGAAGGTGATAATCCTATGTGGTATGCAAGCTCACCATACTTGTGCTAGTGGACAACTTCAGAAACAGAAAAGAGAGAGCAGTAAGTCATGCTTATGTGATTTTCATAGTTCTGCCCCTTCTTGCCTAGCAAACAGAGGAGGCCTGGTGCTCCTGGCTGAATGTTTTGGATGTGATCAAGTTGAATGCTATGGTTTGCATTTACTGGCATGGATCAGCTCTAGTTCATTTTCTGTGCTCTGCCTTGAATTTTCTTTGTCTTTGTCTTTTTTTTCTTTTTTTTTCTGGGTTTTTTTTTTTGTTGTTGTTGTTGTTATGTTTGTGTGCAGTGCAATTATTTTATTTGCAGAAACACTGAATTCATCTTTTATTTGGGTGATTTCTACTCTTACTCATGTTCCCTTCTACCTTGCTGTCCCAAGACTTGATTGCTCTCCTTGAAGCAATGCTATGGGAACATCAGCCATTCTCCTCTTGGATCAGAGGCTTTGAGTGTCCAGAATCCAGTGTTCTCTTATTTTCTTCTTTGTTCTATCATTTAACATACTCTGAACATATACATGATTTCCATGTACTGCTGCTTCCCTTCTCCATGGTTTAACTTACATAGTGGGAGGGAAAACAAAGGAAGTAGGCACTACTGAAAGCACTGTCTTATCTGTGCACAAAGATAATGTTCACTCTGGATTGTCTAAATGTGGAAGTGTTTCTGCCTGGCTTCAAAGTTACTCAGATACCATGCATTTGGAAGTCTGATTTCCAGTTCAGATAGGGTTTCAGTTAAGAATATAACGGGACTAATGCAGGTTGAGAGGGTAATAATCTTATAGGAGCTTATAGCAAAAGGGAGTAGAAGTGGAGAAGAGAGAAAGAAGAAAAAGCCTAGAAAAGACACATATGGTGTGCAAAGGGAAGAGTGTAGGAACTGACAGAAGAACAATGAGAATCAGATGCTGGAAAAAAAAAAAAGGAGGGAAGAGAGAAGCACAAATGGGTGGGCAAGCAGTGCATTTGCAATAGTAAAAATTCTAGAAATGGTGTTTGTGTGAGATCACTTACGGTATTTCTTACTGTCACAGGCTTATTCTTAGTTATACCCTTCCACCTTTGTATGCCCTTTGTTGTTTTTTTTTAAAGGCAATATGGTGAAGAACTTTCCAAATCTAACAAGCTTAGTCCCATCTCTTAGAATAAATCAGGAGGAGCAATCTCTTAGAAAACACTGAACACATTGGTTGTTTAGAGGTCTCTTATTTTGTCTGTGTCTTCATTGCTGGAATACTTTTGGAGTTCTGCCCTGGCTCTTAGTAGGAGAACAATTGGACCTGTTCGATGTAAACAACAATATATCTATATTAAAGACAAAAAAAAAAGAAAAAAAGTAACAGGCAGAAATTAGCCTCTTAGGAAAAGGAATTCCAATTAAAAATGCTTAGCTTCAGAATATCATACAGCCTTCCTTTAAATTGGAAAGTTCTAATTTTAAACTGCTGCAATTGATGAAGATCCTGGCTCTGCCTTAGGTGATCAGCTCCCCAAGGGCTCTCTTTCATCCTTCCTTTCTGTTAATTTATTAAATTGATTCCAAGGGGATACCTTAGTAAAACACTTCTGATACATTTATATTTGGACAGCATAATATTTTTCCAGGAAAAAAAATCTGACGATGATTAACAAACAACAACAGCAGGAGTCTGTTCAGGTTTTACAGAGCAATAACTCATTTCAGGAGCAGTCAAACTCTGAGGCTGATGATTGGATTACTGGAGTGGAAGAATGGAGGTGTCACTTCTGCTTTGCCTGTCAGACTAGGAGTGAAATTCTTTGGTACTAACAGCAATCAGGACAAGAGTCGTTTATATATTAATAGAGAAATAATATTTTCCTGTCTCCTTGTCCAGCTGTCAATAGCTGCATTTTGATGCTTAGACCACCCAGACTCTGAGATGATTATTGCAGCTGAAGTTTGAATTCACTTCCAGAGCATGGCCAAGAGGAGCAGGAGTGACAGAATGAGTTACAAAATGAAAAGAAGCAATGAAATCTGTAGAGACTACTACTGTTTTGTATTTCTGGGACAGAGCCAGGAGGGCAGGATACAGAAACACGGAGGGAGAGTGCATGAAGGAGAGTTTAAACCTATAATTACCTACCTAGTCTGGAAAGGATAAATCCTGGATGGGCTGTGAATGTTATGTGTAAAGCAATACACGCTTACTTTTTATTTCTTTCATCTTTTCCTAGGTGTTGAGAACAAAGAGTTACCAGATATAGTAAAAGAGCAATGGGCTTTGAAGAGTTGCTGATTAAAGATCTGTAGGATGTTAAGGAGCTGACTTAAGTGTCACAGAATAAAAGGAAATGCTGAGGTTAGATCTGCTAGCAGCCTGCACGTTTTAAAGACTATTGAAAATGTCTGTAAAATTGTCATGTTGAGGATAGTTAAATCTCAGCTTTAGGGAATACCTAAATTAATTCTAAGGTATGTAGGCTTAAGAGTGGTTGCCTTCTTTGTCTGGAGTATGTGGTGTTCAGTATTACCAGCAGCCAACGTTATCAGAGGACTAAGAAAATAGGTTATCTGATTCTACTTGGCAAATTCTGTTTGTGGTAATCAAGGACTGGTAGTTAGAAATTGTGAAATATATTTGATTTTGTGTTGGGTTGGGAGTTACAGATGGGATATGTGAAATGTGCCTACAGCTACTGTACAGGAGGTGTAGAGAGATGGGACAGAAATCCCTTTGCATGTTATGTTGCAAAATGTGTGGGACACTTAGAAGCTATTAAGCTTTGTCCCTTTAACCTTCTTCAGGCTTCAACCAGTTTCTGCAAAGGGAAACTGCAGTTGGCAGCATCCCCAACTCTGTGCAGGAGTTGTTTTGTGTCTTTCCCCAGCAGGAAAAAAAAAAATCAATTTTCTTGTTTATGCCTTTCTTCAGGGAAGAAGAAATGTGGCGGCACTATCACTTCTTTCTTTTGTTCTGAATTGATGGAAGAATTAGGGCTTTTCTTTTAAATAATTAACCTAAAAGAAGAAACGGTTGCTGGCCACAGAAATGAGAGGAAATCAATACTGTGCCTTGGGTAAAGAGAGGAGGTACAAACAGCAAAGCTGCTTCAGCAGCTCTACCTAAGGTTGATCTACAGTACACTATTGTATTGATTGTGCTATCTTTGTTTTCTGACTGACTTGGGCTATCTTCCTTTGGTTTATTTATGCTAGTAAATACACCACGATATACATAGTGATTCACAAATGCTGCAGAGGATATGTAGTAATAGTGGAGAGGGAGGAGATCGGTAGATTTGAGACAGAAAAATAGTAAGAAAAAAATCCAGAACTTACTGAAGTTAACATGGATTGAGGCCATATTCAACTATCAGAATAGGTCAGAAAATAGGAGGGCCTTGCTGGGAAGAAAAAGGAAGGGAATTGCTCACAATATTGTTTCTCTTTCCATTTTTACCAGCAGTGTCTGATATAGTTTTGTGGAGATAATGAAAGAATATTTGAAATAAACACACCAGTGTGAAAGAGAACAAAGATTTAGTGTATGGTAGAAGCAGACAGGAATCCACCTGCTGATGATGTTAAACCAAATTTGACAGAAATTATTGTCCTTTTATGTGAGTTCTCTAGTACATTAACACACAGCTCTCAGTGTGATTGCAGGTGTACCTCTGCAAGGGTTGCCTTCTGTTAGTTAAGAAAGTGAATCACCCAAAACACAGACACTGAAATCCTCTGTAGAAAAGGCAGTACCAAGGCAAACCTTTTGCTGTTGTGTTAAAGCCTCAAGTTGGCTTGTGATGTCAGACTTGCATAGTCAGCCCTTTTATTTCTAAAAGTTGTAGGGGTACTTCTTCATTAACAGAAGCTGAGACAATACTGTGGATCTTTTTTTTTTAAGCAATATCCGATTAGAATGATAGGAAGTTTTCTTTAAATGTCCCATTCACTTTGCAGAAAGTTGCAGCTAAGCGTAAGAAGACATATGCCTAAGAACAAGTGAACCGTTTCCAGTCTTACGAGAATTAAGAAATTCCACTACTGACATATATAGTGCACTATTTCAGTAGTCCAATACTACCATAATCAGTCACTGAGAAAACTACCCCTTATTTTGGAGTTTTCAGGTATTGCAGTGCAGTAGTGCTGAAGGTTGATTTGCTCTCTCTGATTTTTCTTGGTCTGGAATTGCTGAGGCATTGTCTGTGTTTTAGTGGAAAATGAATGAAGTGAGATGTTCAAGACAGTGAATGAAGTACAGAGAGCGTGGTCGTTCAGTACACTTGAATATATTCAGTTTTAATATTTCCAGTAGAAAATATTGTGGAAATATCACTTGTCTCTGCCTTCTTTTTTGTATTTCTTGGACTTTTTCTTTTCATCTTTTCATTTTGATTCTTCCTTTCTAATTAAATATCTCTGCCTTCTCGTATTTTACTCCCTATTTAGGTATATCTGTTCTCTTTGATATTTTCTGCTCTTACACACACTTCGAAGGGAAGAAAGAAAATTCAGATGTTAGAACTGGGATGATTTTTAGTACTGTTGTTTCAGATCTTAAACTTGCAGTTTTGCCTCCTGTCGAATTCTATATGAGAACAGCTGCATTGACTTTCTGGGTTGATCACAAGGTTACCAATTATTTAACATAACAGTGGAATTGAATATTTTTTTTCCATTAATCTGGTCATAGCTGGGCTGGACAAGGCCGCAAGCAACTGACTGTAGTTGATCCTGCTCTGATCAGGAAGCTGGACTAGAGAACTCCAGAGATCCCTTCCAGCCTCAACAATGCAGTGACTTTGAGATGATCTAATTTTCCACCCAGCTTTTCAACCTACTAAGATAATTCTCTGTTCTGAAAACTGATATTAAAAAACAGATTTCTCTGCCACGAACCTCCACAAAAGTCAGCACTGAATACAAGCTTTTTCTTCCAAACACATCCCATCTTAGCCAAATACTTCATGATATATTGTCAATTAAACCTTTGGTCAAATTCTTCCCTGAATGCTTCTGGTCAGCATGCATTCTTAATGTATCCAATGTGAAATCCACAGTCTTGTCCTTTCAGTACACCTCCCAGTCATTCTAATGGAAACACCCAGCTGAAACAGATGGCACTTTAACAGGATACAAACAAACAAACAAAAAACTCTTCATTAGGACAATATATACCCTCCTTTCTCTTTTTCAGTATATTGATGCAAGTTTTTCAGATTGTTGTTTTAACAATTAAATTTTTTTTTTTTTTTTACTCTGAAGATTAATAAACTGTCTGTATGGTGTGTTTGTTTAAAGTATTTTAAGATGTGAGACCCATACAGATCCAACTTGAGCCTCATTAAAAGAACTTAGCCAAAAATGGGAAGCCCACAGAGGCCTATTACAGTGAATTATAGAAATTAAAAGCATGAGTACTGTCTAGCAGCTCAAACTGCTTCAGTTAATCTGGCTTTTTTCCCAAAGCCTGTAAAAATTTAAGGGCCAACTTCTGTCCAGATAAAACACACTGTCTTGGCTAAACAATTAACATTGTTAATAAGTACTCTGGTTTCCTGCACAGCACCACTGTCAATAGCAGAAGTATCAGGTTAGTCCAACACTGCCTATGCTTCTATAGATAGTGATCATAAGCACAGACATGAAATTGTTCCGGATATTGCAATGTCTTTCATTAATGCAACAGCCGTTACAGAAGCATCAAAGGACAAAACAGTGATTAAGACCTCACTGCTGACAGTTCTGCATACATGCAGAACAAAAATTCCTTGCCTGAATTCCACATGCCTTCTAACCAGGAGAGAGAACAGCAAAGGAGAGGTGGTGCGGTGAAGGCAAGGGATGTAATGGAACTTAAAAAGAGAAATACAGAACACCTTCCTCCCTTACAGTGCGGTGCTGTCTCTGCTAGCTGTATATTCAGATAAACATTTATAACAAAATTCTTAGGGAATAGCAGAAACTATTATGGCTTTGCTTTAGTTCTGTACATCTAAAGGGATGACTTGAATTCTAAATGTCATTGCTCATAGCAAAGGGCTGGTTAGCCTTGTAAGGAAAAGACAGATTTGACTGGGTGCTTTCCTTTAGAAGTCACATTTTTGTGATTTATTTTTGTAGACAACTCTCTTCTTGGGGACAAATAGACTAAGGATTTCTCCAAGAGGAATGGAAGAGTGCTTTTAGAAAAAAAAAAAGTTATTTAAGTATGCAAAAGCATTAAAAAACAGCTCAATGAAATACACGAAATGCTTGTCTGGTCGCCATTAGTTGTTACTCTTCACAGTGATCTAAGCGAAAGAGTTTTTTGAAGATGCAAGGGATGCAAATAAGCAGGTATGGTGGTTTTGCATCCTCTCTGAAGAAAACATCTGTTTCTTCATCACATGTATTAGGCAAGCATTCTGTTTACTTGGTCTCTGCCTCTCCTACACAGCTTCTTCATCTCCCTCAGGAGCCTATTTTTCTCCTTTAGCTCCTTCCAAATATGTAAGTTTCACTTATATATTTGGGAGATAACTAGCCTGGTTTTATCTGCTCCCGGTAGTTCTCAGGATTTTATATCGAAATTAATGAGATAAATGAATTTGTATTCATAATGAAATTGTCTTGTCGCAGTTCTTCAGTGCAATAGATCTTTGTCTTCAGCTAGTCCTCCTCCTGCTGTTAGTGGAGGGTTTTTTAACAGTTCCAGACTACTCTGACTTGTTTAACCAGAAACCATATTATGTATTACACATCAAAACAATGAAGGATAACGGTATTGGTGGAGTCTCTTCTTTCAGATTCTTAAAATATAAATCAAAGATCATTAACAAAAATTGCCATGCTGTCATTATCCTCTGACCAAAACACCTCATACTTGCTCCTTCTCTTTTCCAGCTTCTCTCTGAGAAGATCTTCAGCAAAGGATGCTTGAAGATCTAAGTAGAACTCTGCCTTTATCTGTTTTTCTACAGAGTGTCTGAGTAAAAACGGAGTATCACGGTGCTCTTCATTTTCACACATTTTAGTTTTTTATCAGGTTTTAAATTAACACATCTAGTTGTTTAAATTAATTAAGACTCATCCTATTTCTAAGTCTGTTTTCCATGAAAGGATCAAGTTACTTTTTGCTCTAATAGTAAGTATGGCTCAGGAGAAGCCATTTTGTGAGATTAAAGCAACATTTGATAGACCTACAAACACATGGCTAGCTAGATTAATGAACGACGTCAGAAAATGTTTCTGTTGTTTTATGTGGTTCATTTGAGAGGAGAAGGAAAAGAGAAGAATTTCATTTTTGTGCTTGGATGGTAGCCAGTTCAACTTTATGTCATTGGCATAAGCAGTGGCATATGGCACATTGAGTCTGATATTCTAAAGATCTTGTGGGTACATTTTCAGGGACTTACCTGCTGCAGTTGGGGCCAGAGTTTTGAAAGTGCTGTCTGCAAAGCAGCTTCAATGGTGAGAGTTCAGCTTTGCTTTTCTGACTTCCCTTGGAGGGATGGCCCTTGCTGTGTTGCTGATGTTCTCTGAACTTCCAGCTGCAAAATGCAATTATCGGATATGTGAATCATTTCATCTCCTTCAGTAAATCAGCCTCTATGGACACATACTCTGAAAACCTTTGGTCTCATTACTATTTCTGAAAAATAACTTTTCTTCCTCTAATAATTCCGTACAGGTGAGCAGTGGGAATTTAAAATCATATCTTAGTCTTCCACGAACCATTCAGGATGATGAAAAGCACAGTAGTGAAGGTCCAAAGGAACGTATGTTTTAATTTTGAATGTAATCTCCCTAGTGTTTCTTGCACAAGTTTTTAGATAAAGGATCACATAGAAAATAGTCACATTGTATAATCTATGTGTTGTTCACTTTAATTATAAAAGCACCGAGTGCCATTTCTTTCCCCATAAAATTCCCTAGCCGTATATTGCCAGATGTGGCAATAAATCATACAGCTGTAAATCAAACCAGATTTTTTCTTTGTAACGTTAAAAGCTACAATTCTCAAATGCTGTCATTGTTTACCCCTCAAAATTAGAAGATCTTGTTAACAGAAAGATATGTAATGATATGTATAGTTCTTTCTCAATTTTTCTGAAACTGATAAGTATTTTGAAATGGTGAAGTATTGGTATACACAGCATTCATTTAGAAGTAGAATCACCTGGAATGGTGCCCTAGGAGTGGTTCCTGATGCACCAGAGCCATGTCCCTGGCTGTACGTATTAGTCTGGCCCTTTAGCCAGACTAGCTGCATTGCAAAATTAGCTAGGTTTTTGCATCTCTTTTTTATGATGTTTTACATACCACATATGTTGATTACATCCATCTGTTGATTTATTGTGATTCTGAGACCTGTAAAAAACTGGATATAAAAGCTGGAAAGGTAACTAATCCTTCTGAAACCCACTTGCAAATTCAAGTGACTTCCCATTTAGCGTTGTTGGATAGAGAAATTTTTCATTCAAAACTTAACATGGAAGCTGCTTTTCTTATCTCCTACGTAAGGAAGTTATCTTCTTGATGCAATTGCTTTGCTTGTTCTGTGCAGAATATGATTTTCACTTTTGAGTTGCTGGAATCTCCAGGGGACATCTGACCCTTCGTAAATATAAAAGTCAGGAAAAAAAAAACAGTATCTGCCTGAAAGGTCTGTAGAGTTGGAAGTATTAAATTGTAATTTGTTTCCTAGAAAGAGCTGGTGTTTAAATGACCTAGAGGAGGGGCTGGGAGATTTAGCTTGTAGTCTGTTAGCAGCAAAATATGTCAAGAACAATTGCTCTTATTGATCGTGTGCATCAGGCTGAACTGTTGTCTTTTGGCCAACATAAAAACAAACCCAAGCTTTTATACATCCAAATTATTAGTTTCTTGCAGTGGGAAACTGTAGCAAACATTAGGCCCTCACTCAATGCCCTTCTATCAAAGCAGACTGCAGAATGCTTGCTAATGAGTAAGTGGTATTTAAGTGTTTTCTTCTTTACCTTCATTGGTATCAGCAGGCAGTAGGGGAAAAATAAAAGGGAAAACTGATCATATAGAGTTCAGAGAGATGTATTTTGAGTATTAGCTTGAAGTCATTGGGTCTCCTTGTTTTGGTTTAAGCACCACACGGTCATTTACTCAATCTCTTCCTTCCCAGTGGGTTGGGGGAGAGAATCAGAAAAAAAAAAAGTAGAACTTGTGGGTTGAGATGAAACTATTTACTAAGATAGAGAAAAGGAAAATGGTTATGACTATATGTATGTGTGTTTATATATATATATGTCTGTACGTATGAATGTATATAAGTGATGCACAAGTAATTGCTCACCGTCTGCAACTGATGCCCAGCCAGCCTCTGGAGCAGCAGAATAGAATGAGATGAACTCCCACCCACTTCAGAACTCCTTCTGCTTGATGTCATGTGGTATAGAATATCCCTTTGGCCAGTTTAAATCCACTGTCCTAAGTTGATTCCCTTACTGCTGCTTGGACCCTTCACTGCTAGTGACCTTGGTTCTGTACAGTGCTGCTTAGCAGCAACTATAAACATCAGTGTGCTATCAACATTGTTTTTCTCCTAGAACCAAAACATGGCATCACACTGGACGCTCTGAAGAAAATAATTCTATCCCAGCTGAAAATAAGGCAATATCCACCCCTCACTCCCTACACCTATAATTTATATATTTATGTGTGTGTATATATATATATTCATATATTATTTTCACTGTCCATGATATTCATTTGGTTAGGGGGGATGTTATTCATTTAGGAGGGATGATTCACAGTGTTGGGTCACTGCATGCAGAAGCTAGTACTGGTTCCATCAGAGTTCATTCTTCTTTAACCTGGGTAGTTCTTACTCTAATGCTGTTAACAAGACATATAAGAAACTAAGACACGCCCAGGTTAGAAGAAAGGCTATGTTTAGTATCAATAGATGTGCACATGATCAAACAGCTGAGTGCTTAAATCCATTGCAAAGCAGACTCAACCAATCTGTCAAGGAGGTTGGAGTATTGAGGCATGCATTACTTAATGGAACTAGAGGAGTTCTTGTTCCGCTGCGAATGGATGAATTCCTTTATCTGTGGGAGATTTAATCTGTATCATTGCATTCCAGTGTAGCTTATTTCTTTGTCACAGTCTGCATGCTATGTTCTTCTAATCTGCAAACACTGCTGTGGTGTTCGCTTTGTCTTCATGTAGTAATAAAAATGGCAACTATGTAAAGCTTTTTGTGTGCTAGCCAGATATTATTCTGTCTGAATCAAGGATCGGGTAGTAAAGAAGGAAAGATAAGGCTGTAGGAGCATGAAACCACCCCAGATTTTCTGAAGTTTCAGGAATGATTTTAGTGTATGTCCTGTAGGTGGTTTAGATGCTGCCTTGGAGTAAGGAGTGCAGCTACAGATGATCTCTGTAGCTTTTTCGAACCCTATCTTCTACCGTTTCTAGTGCAACTTAGGCAGATGCTTGTATGTTTTTGCAGACTGAGTGCCCACTTTCTTATTGCCTTTGGCTCATGCTGGATTTTGCCTCTTTCTAAGACAACTTGTCCCAGCGATGAACCTATCAAAAGCCTGAAACTTGAAACTTGAACTTAAAAAAGTGGGCACAATCTCTTCATACCAATGAAATAGCTGTCTTGAATCCAGTGTGGTTAAAGCGGTGTAAAATCACTAATGAGATCAGAATACAGTTTTAAACATATCAAGTTAAGTGTATTTTAAGTGATTGTCCTAAAATGTTTAGGAACGTTTTTCTTTTACTCTGCAATTGTATGACAAAATCTGACATGTAGTGGCTAGCTAGCAAAACCTGTTGGTTGCATTTTCTGTACATACTGTTTTATGCATTAGCTGTGTCTTAGTGAAACCATACTGAGATAAAGGAGGGATCTTCATACTGGAAAAACCGTTCTAGAAGTGCTCTTGAAAAGCTCTAAAAGTGTCTCTTGAAAAGCTTGAAACAACTGATGTACAGAAATACGGGAAAGAAGAAAGATGAAGGCAGTGTCTTCAGATTACTGTGCTTAAATGTAGCTTGCTGCCAAGTAGGTTAAATAGCACTGTCTTTCAGTGAGAAAGCCGCTGAGCTGCTTGAAGCTGATGACTGTAGTGCTGTTGAGAAAGCAATGTCTGTTCATGATAAATGCTTTATGAACTATGGATCTCTTTTTATCTCATGCAGAACTAGTTTAGATTAAGTCTCTTTCCAATTTGTATTGTTCAAATAATTATATTTAGCTGGAATTAGAGTTTGGATAATGCATTCCCAGCCCTTAGGTTTATTAACTGGCTCCACAAGAAGACCACAATGTCAAACAGCCCATAGAGGTTTCCTTTTTACCCTACATTTTGGCTATTTTCAGCTGTGCTGCTCTTTCCTGCTGCAGTCTAATCAATGTAGGCATTTGATAAGTGCTTCTCCATTATGCAACTCAACTCATTTGCTGAAGCTTTTCTTTCCAAACAGAAACACACACTTAAAATGCAAAGCCTCCATTTAAGACTACATTCTTCAGAGTGAACCACTTCCTAGTTCCAAGTAGTAAACCACAATTAAAACAATAATGGAAAGATGGTGTACTCAGCAAGGATCAAATCTGAGAGCAACATCTGGGTTTGTTAGTGTGAGCAGTCAAAGTATGTTGAAGTGCTGCATTTAGTGCAGATTTTTATTTGTGTTTGGCGTTGTGGTCACCCTGTGTACGTGCTTCATCCCAAAAATTTTAATGGAAGGTCTAGGCAGGACAGGGTAGCACGGTAACAGAGCTGAAATCTGCTGTGGGGTTAGAATGAACAACATCTGCAAAATTCAGTTCTTTCTATCCCGTAATCAGCAACTTGAAGCAGCTTAGTACAGTTGCCTTGTTACTGTAGGCATGCTGCATGAAATGCCAGATAGTTTCAAGTTTGTCTGTGTGAGTCTGTGTTTCATTTGAAGACCACTTGCTCCAATAAAATATCTTTCTATGTCCCCTGAAATATGTGGAATTTTACAATGAATTTCCTTGAGTCACTTGAGATGGGAAAAGAGGCTGTTTTCCTCTCCAGAGTTTTACAGTAATGGATATCCATGTCATTGTTTCTCTCGTCATTCCTGATTGTTTTCTTTTAGAACCAACTAGAATGTCTCAGCGGCTCCTTCACTGTTAGTTTCCGAGGGCATTAAATCACTTAGGCAATTAGTGTGATCTTTTAAGTCTTACTTTCCTTTCAGTGGCGTGATGTTGCATAGATTTGAAAAGTTGGTCAGTGCTTCTTTTACTGTTGATAACCTCAGTTCTTCCTGACACCTCTGTTGTCAGTCTGTTATCAGTAGTTGCAGACAGTGAGCTGCCCACACATTTCTGGATTATTTACTTGATACAACTTGCTGTTATTCAGCAGCCTGTGCGGGCCAATGACTGTTCTTTTCCTAGAAGAAAAAATTGAAAATAAATAAATAAACAAAACCCCTGCTTATTTTTACTGCTGACAGGACACAAGGAACAGGAATTGGAAAAGCAGACCAACAAGGACTAAGGGGATCTGGATTCCTATGCCAACTATCTGGCACTGTATGACTTACTTCAATCCTGAGCATCTCTAATTAGATTTTCTTTCTTTCTTTCTTTTTAGTGTATTTCCAAGCCCAGAGTTGTCTCTTATTGTATGTTTACACACATTATTTTGCACAATGGAGGCATAGTTTTGGCTGTGATCTCCAACCATTATGCTAATTCTGGTGAAAAAAATCATCTAGCTTTCCTAAGATATGCTAAATCTGTATTCATACATCTTTGCAATGTTAAAGTAAGTTTCTAATGAACATGTGTTAATTACTGATCAGAACTGGATGCTGTTTCCTGTTCTTCATAACTTCTGTATTACCCTGAGGCTAAGCATTGCTTTTTGAATGGGCTTTATAGTCTGAGAGGTGTCTAGCATGTTGCAAGAAGCACAAGGACTGTCTGTAAGTTTTGCTTATGTCTAAGTGATTTCTCATCTCTGTTGGTCTTCTGATGTATGTCATTAGAAGTTCAGAAGGACAGTGACTAACTTGACTAATTTTTTTTAAACCAAATATTTGATATGCAGCAATACATACATACCTTCCCAGTTATAGCACTCTGCTCTCTACTTCTTAATGACAAAGCTACAATTTAGACAATGCATTAAGAGAAGTGGTTCCTTATTTCTTAGGCTATCTTTTCCTCACATTTAGATTGAATTTGAAATGTATTTTGCATTGAGCCTACTGGTGTGCTGCATGATTGCAACAGTTAAATTAGTTAGCAGTTTTTTAGTATTTGCTTGCAATTTGAAAATATTTCTCTCTACAACAGAGAGACTAACAGTGGACCCATTCCAATTCAGTCACTGATTTCTCTGTAGAATCTGCCACAAAACTGCTTCAAGTTACAGTAACTGTTTTCATGATAGAAATGCAGGTTTGCTGAGAACTTGACTGGATCTACCAAATGTCTGTTTGATGATCTGTGTCTTTATAAGAGTGTTTTCCCCCACCTCTGATTGACTGCTATTGTTTCTGCATGGCCCAGTCTGTGTTTTGGTTCTCAAATGAGGTTAGCATTTACACCGATTAAGCAAAGCTAACCCTTAAGAGTCATCTTAAAAGATGGAGGGTTGGCTTTGAGGAATTATACCAGCTCAAGGACTAGAGTAAAAAACCTGGAGTTAAATCACTGACTTTGTTATTTTGATACAATTGGAATTTGAATGTTTCCATTAGAGAAGAGAAAGAATAAAACAGCAGGCGATCTTGTCTAAGTAGAAAGCCAAGTTTAATACTTAGTGAGTTTTGCAATCCTCTTCTGCCACAGAATTGAGAAAATGATTTAATTTTTTAAATTTAATCTAATGGCTCTCTTAATGGAGGTTTCAGAGCCACTAAGTCATCAAGTTAAAGGTTGGTGATAACACTGCATGTTGCTTTAAGTAGTATTTCATTTGGTTACAAGTGAAGAATCCTTATCTCCTGTGGAGAATAAAATTAGATTCTGATTTTTAGGAAAAAAAAAAAAGCAAGTGTTGCCATCGTATCTTTATGTATTATTTTCAGTGAGAAACTGTGAGGTTACTTAACAATGGTAACCCATCTGGTTACTTAAGTCTGCTTGGATGTTTGGTTGACATAAGTCAATGGTTATCCCTATGAATTTGTATGTATCCCTTGGTGTAAGACAGAAGACTTTAGTCTTGTGTCAGATGTTCCTGAAGAATCCCTTCTGTGAGTCAGCATAAAGGGTCTTGCTGTCACAGCAGTGTAAACGGAGAACGTTTATCTTCAAAAAGCAGACCCTACTGAGACTGCCTGATTTGACTGCCTTGCTATTGCCTGCTTTTCTAAAACAGTGTTTTTGACTCAGAATTTTCATAAGTCACATTCTAGGTACCAAACATAGTCATGGTAAATTTCGTTTTGTAGATAGGATTGCACACATTGTGTTTATACCTGGAGTATTTGATGCATCTTATTTATAAGATGTATAATAATAACATATAATATGTATCATAAAATGCAGAGTGTGTTGCAGTGCATATATGTGAAGTAACAGCAGGACAGCTGTATGCGTGTAGTATGCAAGTATGTCATATACTTGAGGCTGCAGGTAGCTTACTACTTTGAGATGAAGCAAAGAGCATTAACTTGCTGTTAAAGGAGGAGCTGATACAAAAGCTACTGTTTTTATACGTAGTGCTCTTGATCCTGTGCTGTAAATTTGAGCTTCCAGTCCAGAATAAACACACACACACATATTCTATATGCGAAAGTATATGGCTTATCCGAGAACCTTTCCAATCCTGTTACTGGCAGCACCATCTGCAGATCAAGCTTTGTCCTTTCAGATCTTGCAAGTGCCAGTCACTAGGTACAGGTCTGGAATTCTGTTTATTTTGTTTGATCTCAAAACCAAAATTATATCCTTTACGAGAGCATCTTTTTAAGTGGTTAACTTTTGAACTATTTTCCTTACTTCCTATTTTTGTATGGAGTGATTCTGTATTTGGCATTGAATTCAAATGATGTGTACGTGAACTAGGTTAGACCTGCCCCTGCAAAGCACTTGAGAAGCTGAAAAAAAATAAGAGCACTTAGACAAAAGTGTACATACTTGAGGTTCTTCATGTACTCAAATATTTTTGCTGCAGCATAGGACTTAAGAGATGCCCAAGGAAAACCTCTGACAAGCATTAGATAGAATCTTGTTTTTCTACCTACAGTGAATATATGCAGCATTTAATCCAACTTTCTGCTCAGGCTTTTATTCAACATTTATCTGTGTAGTCAAGACTGAACCTCTGCAGTTTCCTTTTAGGAAGTGTTTTTGTGTACATGATTTGCATCGTTGCTTCACTAAAATTCAGTAAGTGTTTAGGTTAAACTGTATAATAGAAATGTTAAACATCTCTCCCAAGATCATAAAAAGTGACTTCTGCTTTTAGATGCTTATTTTGAAATACAGTCTATGGCAAAGTGCTTGGTTGCAAGCTTGCTTTCTAATGTCCCAGGCTGTGATTATGAGTATTCATTTTTCTTAATATCTTCAGAAACGGGGCCTTCCTTTGGGGCACCTGTATGCATCCCATTAATGAATGCATTATTATGTCATGATATAATCCTTAGGTTAGGTTCTTCAAGCCAGTGTTCTGAAGAATGACATTTAATTTCCATTATTGCACTAGCCTTAAAAATAATGCCAAATCTACACTTTGATCATGCTGTTGAACTGTGAATTACAGCAAAGTCTCTTTTTTTCCTGTATGGAATCTTCTTATGCTTATGGCATCACTGTAAATTACTCTGACGTTCTACCTGTATATCCATCAAGTTTTGAGTTGTCCATCAGAAATGACCATTTTAAAAAAGCTAGTCTCTTTAGAAAGGCTGTCTCCTAATATGGAGCAGGGTAAAAATTCTGCATTCCAACTGCCAGCATTTCAAGTTCTTAGCTCAGCCTTTTTTACAACACTAACCTTCACTGCTGTCTAATAAAATGAAATTAGAGTGAAAAGTTCAAATATTAGACTTTCCTGTGGCGCTGGTTTCATGGTAGCCTGACAGCCAACATCAACAGTATGATAGTAGGGAGTTCATGTTTCTGTCTAGTCTGTGGTGGCCTGCTGAGATGGCATATGCCTTGGAGTGAATAAAAACCCTAATGGGAAAACCTAACTTGTACCTCACGTAGACCTGTAGTTCAATGACTGAAGGAGATTTTTCTTTTCCTCTTCTGTATCATTCTGTAGGTATCATTTATGTGTATATATGGGGGAAGAATGGGAAGCATGTCGTGGCTCAGAAAAAATGTGTTTTAATTGGTTTAAAGAGTGAAGGAAACCTCAGACTTGGATCCTAAATTCTGTTCTCAGATTCAGGCGTTGCCGTAGAGTTGATGGAGAGAACAGAGAACAGAAGTTCACCCAGACATGCGTGAGTGAGCATCTCTTAGTTTTGCTGTGGCTATTGTTAGGTTTTGTGTATCTGTGTTGGGGCAATAAAAAAAAAAAAGTCAAATTATTCTATTTCTTAAAACACATAGATTTCTTCCATGGAAAAGCAACCACACTGGATACATTGGAGCTGACAAAATTGAATGTGGCTTGGCTGTGCTATCTGAATGAGAAGTAACTCAAACCAGGACTACAGAGTAGAGTGAAAAAAACCAGAAATCTTTGTAGCAGCTTTCAATTAGGAAACCTTCACCAGACCTGCCCCCCACGCCCCTTTTTTTTTCCTGCTTATGTTGTTGTTTAAAGGAGTTTAGCTATATTTTCATTTAGTCTGCTAAAAAAGCTGTGTCATCTTTCAGGGACAAACACGGGGGCTGAAGATCAGTAATATAGTGAAAATTTATCTCCTTCTTTGAGCATTTGACTCCCATACTTGAGTTGTTTATATCTGTTCTCTCTGTCATAAACAAGATTTGGCATCACTGCCTCTGCTATGAGTATTGTGTCTGTATTTTATTGACAGAACCCTATGCACGGGCTTTGTGAAAATGACAGTAAAGGAGAGTGCCTTCTCCTTTATTTTTGTGAGGTGGTAAACGCAGAAGAAATGTGAAAGAATACAAATTCATCAGCAACATTCTGTGCATCAGGTGTGCATCATGTGTGTGAGAGGTAGATCTGTATAGTGCTGTTCCTATTCACCAGCCTTCTCCCCTAGCAGTGGTGAGCTGAATTCAGTGGACAGTGACTTCTGTTATCTATTATTCAGCTTTATAGATGAAACACAGCTGTTCAGGAGAAGAGCAGACAGATAGCTCACTAGGCAGCAGACACCTCTTTTCCAGCTCATTCCTGAGCTTTTCAAATATGTCTATGGGAGATGGTTCCAGCTTTACACTGGGTTTAGTCTGGAATATAATACTACTTGCTCATGCAGTAGCTACATGGTAGGGAGGAACTGACTGTTCCTTTTTAACACCAGCGGAGAACTCTGATTATTGAAAGCACTGAAGTTACGTTCTTCAGTCAGGATGTTCGGGAAAGCACAGCACAATCCAAAATACGTTAAGTGTTACTTTTGTATTCCATTCTCTTCTTGTGGTCTCCTGCATCTCCATTTTGCAGATATCGCAGAAATTCACTGAAATGAAGTCCTTTCCTGCAGCAACTAAAATCACGTTAGCTTTTTTTTTTTTTAAAGGCAAACAGTAATTAAACATTTTTTAATAATAATTCTGAAGAGAAAGCAGACTGATTATTCTAGTTCTTGCAAGAAAGATTAATCAATTTTTATTTAGAAAACTGGCATTAAGTTTTCTAACTTCCAGTTGTAAACTACGCTTTATAATCAAGGCATACAGGGAGTAAGGGATGTAATACAGTAATACTTGAATATGCTCAAAATTAGCAGTGAATACAGTCAGAGGGTTTCTAAAATCTGCATCTGAATTTACATTAAGCAAGAATGCCATTTTTAGTTTTGCGTTTTCCTTAAAGTAGGTTGTTCCTTTGCTCTGAGAACAGGTTATAACTAAGAATGGAAAAGGGAGATTTATGCTTATGTAAAAAGTAGGAATACAGTAAGAGTTCATCATACTGTTTGCCTTGAAGCATACTTTATAACAGTGACGTGCAACCAAATGCTTGAAGATGAATCACAACCACTGGAAAGCCAAATCACCAGTTGTCCTGTGAATTTATCATTAAATAAGCAGTTCTGCAAGAACCACAAATCTAGGTCTCTAACAGATTTTTGTCTCACTGGTGACTGATTTTGGAGTCTAAGATGTTTGAAGTGAAGCTTTTCCAGTGTATGGGATGTTTTTAGGACTCCTTGCCCCATGAGACTGATGTTAAAGCTTTTCTTATAGGACATTTAGTCTTTCTACTTTACCTTCCTGACTACGTTACAGAATTTGCAAAATCTAGTTGTCTTGGGGATAGCTATGCATCTTCCATATTTTGTTAAAATTGTACAGTGAGATAAAAATTTATTTAGAAAACATATATATGAACACACAGTAATAAAATAAGTCTTGTTTCTGTAGTAAAGAAGGGGGAAAATGGGCTTTTCAATTATTTAGTTTCCATTTTCAAGAGGTCTCAGTAGCCCATATGTTGATTTCCCCTACCGCCTGGTAACAGTTGTGAAGATGAAGAACTTTAAAGTCTACACTATAGTAACAAATCTGTAGCGTGCTATATTTGTGCAGGAGCTATATAGGAGTTCCAGGTGTCTCAGTGACCTCTGCTAGCTAGCTTGAGGATTCTGTGTGATGTGAGCCTATTGTAATAGCTCAGATTAAAAAAAGATAATAAATATATATTTAAAAAAATTGTGTGGACACTTTGTCCACGTTTAATGCCCATGCAAGAGCCAACATGAATGTTAAATGCAGTGAAAAAGAGGGCCGTGAGAAGGAATGAAGAATTAACGTTGGCAGTGATGTATGGAAAGAAATTAATAGGAATGCAGTAACACCCACCCTTAATGTGAGACAGAGACCTCTCTAATTCAAAACTGCGAGCAAAAGTAAGTTACAAGATGTTGAAGGCAAAATTCATTAACTAAGACAAATGCTGGAGCTCAGAGGTTTTGGTATGTATGTTTTGAAGTTTTCCAGTCACTAGGAGGTATTGGAAAATACTGTCCTAGATTTTAATATTGACCCTGTTGTAAAATATATTCCTAGACTAGGTATTCATTTTAGAAGATTATGTCAAGTCTCTATGTTTTTTTAATTTAAAAAAAAAAAAGCCCTTTTTTTTCTATTAATGGCAGATGGTAGGCAAAATGTAAATCTGCATGAATAGGGAAGGCTAGAATCTGCTATTATAGTTTCAGAAAATGGACTGTCTTCTAACTGGCAGGAAAAAGCTACTCACTTTAAAAAGTTGTTTGTTTTTCTTTAAATAAGAGGTGAAACTTTGCTCATCTTAGGCCAAGAAGGCCAAGTTGTCTTAATAAGCAGTTTTGCCAATCAGCAGAAGGTTTTTCACATATTTGCTCTTTTAAAGGCCTGAGAAGTGTAATTTTCTACCATAGTCCTTTTCACTCAGTGCCTCTTCTCCTTTTGTTTCCTCTAACTCTAGTAACATGCTTTATTAAACTACTTTCTAGGATGTTGAAGATCTATTATACCTTTAATGTACTTAGTCCTTGAGAAGGTCAGATACTCACCCAGTAGAAACTCACTGTTTTCTAAGGAACTACACCAGTTTATGCTAACAGAGTTTTAGTCTTTCTATATAACTGTATGAAAACTCTGTATGCTTTGGTAAATATTTACTGGAATTAGTCTAAATAACAACATTTATATTTGGAAAAGTAATCTGAAAAAGAGCAGTATGTAACAAACTGGTGAGCTGCTGACTCATCCAGGGTTGGCAGTTGCAGTTATGAAGTGCCAGCTGGATGCAAACAAAAGTGCAGATGGATAACATCAGTGAAAGCTTAGATAAGCAAGAAACAGATGTTGTACTCAGGGACATGATTTAATGGGAAATATTGGTGATAGGTGGATGGTTGAACTGGATGATCTTACGGGTCTTTTCCAACTTTGGTGATTCTGTGAGTCTATTAAAAAAAATGCAAGGATGCTGGGCAGGGACAGGAGAAGGAGTTAGTGATGTTACAGCACAAATAACAATGAGAATCAAACAAGCAATCAAGCAAGTAAGTTGAAGTCCAGGCAGTTAATGGCCCGCTGTTGCCTGCTATCGTCCCTGGACTGGTCTCATCAAGTGGATTCAGTTTGGTTTCCAGAAACTAGGCATAAAAGCAGCTCTTATTTTTCAGCTATTTTAGAGGCTATTTTGGGCAAAAAGACAAATATTTTATTGGACAGATGTGATTGTCAGACCAGAATATTTCAGGATATTTTCAATGCTGGTTTCTTTTTTACTATAGCTGGTTGAAAGGATACTGTTTCTGCACACTGTCACAGTTTTTTTAAACGTTCACCACTTATCTGGATGCCAAACCATAACTTCATTTCTTTGGGGTTTTGACTGGCAGCCGAGTAATTTGCTGCAGCTGAACAGCGTAACTATGTGAAATGCAGGTGGAGACCAAACATGTCAAAGTAAGCAGTACAGTCAAATCCTCAGTGCAGGGGAAGGAACCGCAGGGCTCTCTTCTGAACCATTAAAATATATTTGCCTATGGGACGATTTGAGCAGTGAGAGGAAAATCCGTACTGCAAGAAGTGGAGAGAGAGGTGCTTTTCCAGGAAGATTTAAGGTAGAATTTAATTTTGCATGGAGCCTACCATACTTGAGGTGTCTCAAAGTGTTTTATAGTCAAGTTAAATATAGAACAGTGATTCGGTAGGCAACCACTAAATCAGTTCACAATGAAGGTTTTTAGTAGTAGCAGGGCTGTGATTCCTGACCTCTAGCAGCTCCTGATGGAGTGATTTTAAGAGGTTATGGTTTACTGCTTTCCACTCTGCCGCTTATCAGTGATAGACAGCTCACTTCTAGCAAAGGAGACCGATAAAGGTAACTTTTAAATCATTCCCACACACTTTACCAGAGTTTGCAAGTTATAGTTAGAGCTTCTGACTGTAGGAGCCACGTGGAATGTAAGAACCAAAACATCAAAGAAGACGTCCGCTCCTTTTGGAGATAAAATATAATGCTGGCTGAGTCAGGTCATTCAAAAGTTGCAATTGCATTGTTTTTACAGAGCTAGCTCCAGGGGGTATCTCATTAAACATCTTGTATTGCTGCATCCTTTGCAAAACAGCCAAAATGCAAAGATACAGACTTGGTAAATATGAGACTGCTTATCATAAAGAGAATGGTTGGCGGAGAGAGATCTTATCGGTGTATATAAACACCTGAAAGATGCTGCATAGAAGATGGAAACAAGCTCTTTTCTGTGGTGACCAGTGACCAGAGAAGAGGCAATGGTCACAAACTGGAACATAAGGGGGTTTATCTGAACATCAGGAAACACTTTTTCACTGTGCAGGTGACAGAGCACTGGCACAGGTTGGCCAGCCTGTGCAGTCTCCCTCCTTGGAGATGTTCAAAAGCCTCCTGGATGTGGTCCAAGGCAACTTGCTCTGGGTGCCCCTGCTTGAGCAGGAGGAGTGCACCAGATGACTCCAGAGGTCCTACCTCAACCATTCTGTGACTCTTCTGATGGCCACACTATGTTAAAGTTACAGGAATCTGTTAACTAGGGGACTGGTTTTGGTTGAAATTAGGGTAATTGGTTTATGGCTCATCATTTATACAAAGCTCGCTTACTTTCTTTTCTCGTCATCTTAAGGATGGGTGCTTTCTCTCAGCTCAAGGCAGGTACCACCAATTTTGTAAAAGCCTACTGAAATCAATCCAGAGAGAAAAGAAACGCATTCCTTGAGAAGCATACAAGGATTTTCTTGCCTTCGTTTCCAGATCCATTAAACTGCTGGTTACTGCTGTCTCAGTATTGCAAAGAATGCAAAGCTGCTACTTGAGGGAGTGCTTGATTTATGCAGGAACAGGAAAAAGTTTGGGGAAGGACGCTTTGCCATCATTTTTGCTAACAAGATAAAATCAACAATCCCACTGAAATTTACTACTGGGACTCAAAAGATGTATGAAATTTTCCCTAGTAGTCTTCATTCAGGTAAGCAGTTGTGCCCAAATTTGTCCGCTGGTTCTCTACTCGTTATGTATTTGGAACCCAAAATTTTGTTATCTGATTTTCAGCCAGTCCTGAAGACTAGTCTTTGGGCAGTCTTTTCTAGAGACACTATGTGAGATAACTATGGAAACGTTTGCTTCTTGTATTTTCAGTGATCAACGGAGCAAGTAGTATGTTTTGCGTAGACATATGCCACACTTGAATGTACACTTTTTTTTTACACTAGTCATATTTTTATACCAGGCAGACATTCTCTGATTCGATTTGATACAAAGATTGGCTGAGGAGTCTGCGTTACGATTGCGATCTTGTCTGCTTTTCAGAGTTCTTTGAACATTTGTCTCTTCATATCTCTACAGAGTCTGGTTTATGTAAAATGAAATGTTACCCTGCACCACTAGTTGGTAGTAACTAGAGCTACACAAATTCACAATTAAACCACAAAACCATATATACTTCATTCAGATTTCATTATGGTCTCAACTTAGTAAAGCTATTTCATAAACTTGGTCTGATTCTTAAAGACCTTTTGAATGACCTGGACTGATGAGTAGTTTTGCTGTTTAAATCACATGTAGCTTTGCACACGTGTAAAGAAAAATAGATAAAATCCTGCAGTTTTTATTATATTGTTTTTCAGGTGTTAGGTTCAGTAGAACCCGAGATTCAAATAAAACTTGAAGTATGCCAACCCACATGGATCACCACCAGAAGTCATTTTTGCATGACTTTTGCACATTGTAGCAATCTGTAAAACATAAGGGGCTGGTTAGTAGTCTATTTCCCTAAACCACTGTAATAAGAAATTCCTTGTATGTCTAGAAGGGATTGCCTGTGCTGTGGTCAGAGAGTTGACTGTAAGGTATTGCAAAGATTCCTGAGCTAGCTTTAAGCTGGATAACTGTGATGCTGTAAGTAATCTCAACACCACAGTCTGAACCTCAGCTCAGACTAATTTATCTAGTCTTTAAGTTGCAACAGCTGGGTTTTTAACTGAAGCTACCTTGGATGCTGCACTGCATTCATTCCAGTGCAATGGAGGAGGTATCTTCCTGTTTCCAGTCAAAGATTGTGTGCTCTCAGGGATATCTGTAAATAAAAACAAAACCAAAATTATTTCCTTTCAAAAAGGTAAGTGTTTGGAGGCACTGGGATTCACTTTCAGGAGAGGCATAATTTGATGTCTGTTTCTCCATAACTAGGCATATGTTTCATCTAGGACAGTTAGAAACTCCGTGTCCTATGAGACTTGCCAGTACTGAAATGACTGATAGGTCTGTTTTTTGCTGTTTGGTATATATACTGGAAATGTTACAGCAACTGCTCTCTTTTTATTTCCAGTTGAGACCTCTGTTCTGGTGCAGAATGAAAAGGATGCATCAGTAGCAGTGCTCTTTCACTAAGTGGTGACTCCTCTTGCTTTTCCTGACTGAGCAAGGGTCTAACGTTACCACTACCAAGCAGAGTATTGAAATACCTATCTTTTGCTTCCTTCTCCATGTACTTGGACATCTGTAGCCTCTTCTCTCCTTACTCCATTACTTCCTGTTTCTTTCAAACCTTAAGAGGTTATCTCAAACCTGCTACAGCAGTTGGAGCTGGACTGTCTAGTTATCTGGGTTTGTTATGGCACTATTACTTGGCAAGAACAAGAATGAAGGACTCAGATATTTGCCTGTATCCTACTCAGTGGTTTGTATAAGTCATACATAAAGGGAATATCCTATTTTCTGATTTTGTTAAAATTAAGGAACATATTCCACAGCTAGCTGAAACAGATGGAGGAAACATTGAACGTACTTTCTAATCTTTTCTTCTAGGTTTTGTGCTTGAGATTGTAAAGTTCTGAAATCTGTGTCTGTTTTGCAAGCTTCTCCCCCCAGCCCCATCCCATATTTGAGTTAGTTTTATTTCTGCTTGAGTGAATGGAAATGCAACAAAAAAGGAAAACTATTCCCTAAACAAAGTAAACTTCAGGGAGACATTTGGCACTTTGTAACTCACTGCAGCAGCATTTGTTCTGTTTTGAATGTAGAATCTGTCAGCTGTGAGCTGGCACTTTCACTTTGCCTAGTACATTGAATTCCCTCCTTCTCCTGTTCTGAATTCAAAGTTCTATTAGTTCAGTGTAGAATGAAACCTATGAAACAACAGTGATAGCAAGTGTCTCTTCCAACAAGCCCTATTTCTTCCTTTGAGATTTTAAATCCATATTTTTCTTCAAGATGAAGTTCTCTGCAAATAAGAAGGTTGGACTCGATGATCTCCAGAGGTCCTTTCCAACCCCTATAATTCTGTAATTCTGTGGTTGTATGATTGTTCTGAAAATGCCAAGGGAAAGAGAGGTGAATGATGTCAGCAAGTGAAACAAATGTGTAGTAACAGTTACTGATACTATAAATTTGTCTTTAATTTCCTTAGGTAATTAGCTTATCCATACAAGGCTGAACGCTACGCTACAGGAGGAGTTCTAAACCACCTCCTGTAATTGGTCCTGAAGTCAAAACCTACTTCACTGAACATGAAGCTGAAGGGAAACTGAAGAATATAGACTAGGATTTCAACTTAATCTGGGGAACTGTGGTAAGGAATATCCATGTAAGTGGTTAACTGTAGCAGTATGATTTTATCATTCTTGCTTCATTATTACTTAAGTCGAGGAAAAACTGCAAAAAGTTCAGGTTCCTTTTGAGCTCACGCCTATTCATATTCCTCCACAATTTTTTAATTCATTGGCTGAACTCAACTGAATCTGATAAATCCATACAGGTCTCAGAGGGAATGAAGTTTCAACGTATGACACAGTATAAGGGAAAAGCTGCTGTGCGAGTTCACGTTATTGCACTAAAAGATCTGCTTTAAGATAGAGCCTTTCTACATTTCCAGTGAAAGGAAAAGCTGCAGTCAGTACTCACAAGTAAGCATGTGATGTGAACCTGCAGGAAATCAGGCTTGATTAGTTCCAGTGCTTGGGCAATTGCCTTTCTTCCCATTCTTCTCTCCTATTTCTCTCAGACTCCCTCAACAGAGTGGAGAAATAATAACATTAGAAGACAGCTTCTGAGATTAGAGCTACATTTAAAAGTGAGATCTCTTGTTTCTAGTCTTTGTGGTAGCTATTTGAACTTAAGCTGTAATGAAATGGAACTGCTAGGAAGAAATGCAGATAAGGTCTAATAAGTAGTAGGCCTAATGTACAGGCCTTTGGCATCACGTGAAAATTGTGCACCATTTAGAAGATGCAAAACATACAGTGATTTCATTTGTGAAATACTTAAGAGCTGAATGGCATTTTATGGCAAATCCAGCAAGGTTTTTGTGTTTTAGCAACAGGTGTTAGCTTTTCATCTCATGGTATTCCTCTGTAAAGTAAGTCTCCCAGACTTTGTCATCAATTCCTGCTGTTTGAGTACTGTTTGTGAAAAAAAAAAAAAAAAAAACATGGAAAGAGGAGAAATTGATATCCCATAGTTATGCTGATCTTAATAGAATTGTGTCCTATTAGAAATTCTGCTGGACATCAGTAGACCTGAGAGCTTTCTTAGTCTTCAGATGTTTCACCATTTTTGATTGTGTTGTATATATTGCTGAGACACAGAATACTATAGGGCATTTTCTGTAGCCAGAGGCCAATAAAAGCAAGTCTTCCATACTGAATAAAAGTGTGCAAAACAAATAGAGTAAATATTATTTTGTCCTTTTCCATGTACTTATTGTAAGGAAAGGAGTGTGCCGCACTTCAAAAATCCAGAAGGAGAATGGAAAACTAAACTTGCATAAGCCTGAGTACAGCACACAGATGATTTGAGAAGGATGCCTCAGAACGTAATGACATTACATGACTGAAGGCACAGTGCTGGTATTGTGATATCTGGATTTGATGGTGAAAGAGTTGCAAGAAGGAAGAATGACTTTCTCCCTCTGTATCAATGTGAGCTGAATTTCTACCTGGTATGAATATTATTCACTGTGTTGTTGCATCCTAAGAGTTTTTTTAGAGGTGAACTTTTCAGCCTTGAAATTCAAAACTCAACTTTTAAGAATTATTTTACCTATTCCCCTTGTAACAATATTGTATGCCTATATGCATGTCCACAGTGGACATGTATCAAGTACTGTGATAGTCTTGACTAATGGTCAGAAAATAAACAATAAGTAATTAGGAGAGTCTATGTTAATACATATTTTTTCTGTGTATTCTCATGTGTGTATCTGTATACCCATACATAACTACACTACTAACCTGACCTGAATTTTCACATGCTATCCTGTAATTTGTTGCAAATAGACTGTAATTTAAGTGAAATCAACTCATAACAGTCTTAAAACAACACACTACACAGTGTTTTATTTTTCATTGCAGATAACAACGTTCAGCTATTCCATACTGTCCTGAGGAATCCCTGACAAACGTGAGAGAAATTAAATACTGATGTTGTAGACTTTGTGCAGTAGCACAGCTCTGGAGAATGCTAAGGTGATGGCAAACTCTGTCACACATTTGAATGCAAGCCTACAGTGTAGTCTCATTTAAGTTCACTGGGATTTATATACTCGAAGCTGAACATATGTGTTTGTATACAGTCCCATCTGCTAGGGACCTCCCTCTCCTTCCCTCCCTCCTTCCTCTTTGGCATGTGGAATTGAAACTTCTGCTAAAAGTTGCCTAGAAATTGAGCAGAAATACTGACTTCTAAGCTAGGGAATATGCTTTGCACATGAGCTACTGATTTGCCTCTGACTGAGCACTGTGCTTCCACCAGAGCATGGGTGTTTTTCAAGTGGGCTTGTGAGACTGCTTCAGAATCACTACTCTCTTTTTTCTACTGCTGTTCCTCAGCCTTGCAGTTGAAAAAGCATTCTCAATATAGTCTTGCTCCATTTTTTCAGTCTTCCTTGGCTATTGGCCACTCACAGCAAAATACTGGGCCAGATGGATTTTTGGTCTGATGTGTTTGACCATTCTTATGTTGGTTTTTTGTGTCTGTGTGTTGAATTGCATCACCATCAGTGAATAGGATTTTGTGTTTCTTTGTCCTGACGCCTCTTAGAAGAGTCTTGAGGTTCAGAAAATTAAGTTTTGCATGAAGGTCTGTATTCCTTAGGAACGCAGAAAGAGTGAGTTTCACTTGAGCTTGTAATTTGCTGTAATTGTGGAAATCCTCAAGTGAGTAAATATATGAATCAAATGTGAAGAAAATAAGTAATTTCAATTTCAAATATTTGAAAACAGAATGCCACTGATGAAGGAAGAGATTTATCTTCTAAAAAAAAAGCTGCTTCTCTATTGAACTTGAGTGTTTCCCTAGTTTAAATACCAGTAAGAACAGTGGAAGTCTTTCCCTTTAAATCTGTTAAATCCTTGCTTACAGCACTCAATCACAGCTAGATCCTTATTGGATATACTCTCTCCTCTACCCCATGTAAATTCATGACAAACAGATTGCTGAGGTCATTTCCCCTCTCAAACAGTATGCAAGTTAATGCTTCCTCTTGCAGACCCCTTCTCTTCCTTTTCCCAGAAACAGTGAGCAACTATGTTGAATGGATTTCTCTACAAAGGTTATTTTACAGGTCAGGAGGTTAGCTTACTTTTGTCTTTTTAATTCATCTGTTTCAGAAGAAATCCTCTGTGTGTTCTCCTGAATCATAAAGGCTGGTAAGAATGAGAAGCCTAACTCATCATTAATCCACAGGCAAAGTACTATTCAAGCAGCTGTAGTGAAAGCTCTCGTATGCTGCCCTGGAAATAACCCCAGCCTTGACGTGGTAAAATGACCCTAGGTAAGGTCAGAAGATCAGTTCTCATTTTCATTTAAGCTTCTGGTTTTTAAACTGTGTTTGGAATTGTTGTGGTTTAGATTATTTCCTAAAGCAGATGGATCCTTATAAAGAGAAAGTGGAGGAGTAGAGTTCACAGGGACTGAGGTGAATTTGAATGATCTGTTTACACAGTGTAAGAAATGGAAGCTCATGGCTGGGATTTTCAGGAAGCCATAAGGAAGCTGGGTGTCTCTGTCCTGATGGCCTGAACACTAACTGACTATGGCACTTAAATGAGCCTTAGGTCAAACCTCTTTCAAAGTCTTTGAAAATCCTGCCTGTGCTAGCCTACCATGTGCACTGGGGTCAATGTGCGTTGCAGAATATTTACTAGAATTCAGTGATTTTGTGTATAATCTGTCTATTTAGATAAAATATGTATGTAATGCAGTGTAAGAGTAAGACTGTCTTCCCCATCCAGTCTACATAACATACATAGTCCAATGTGTAAACTGGCACAGAAGCAACATGGATGGAAAACTCCACATGCAAAGCAGCATTTTCTTATCCTGTTATAAGTCCACCCATAATAGAAAGGGGAAAAAAATGACAAAAAATCAGTCAGCAGTATAGGCAGTACTTCTGGCTTAAGGCCTGCTACCAGTACAAAAGGGCTGCTAAGCAGTCGTTATGAACGCTCATTCCATATCGCAACTATGATCATTCCAGAAAAATAAGCTTTAAAAAGAATTGTCCCCAACACAAGTTGAAAAATAAAGCTCTCCGAGGTCCAAGATAACTAAACTTCAGCAATTGTAGCGCACTCTTTAGTAACAACATTTAGGAAGTATTGGTGGTATTATACTTGCATGTGAGGATTTCTAATTAAAAATTATTTATTTCCAATTTAGTCACATGTTCAATTAAAAGTAGGGCTTAGTGTCTTCTGAGCATTATAAGAGTTAACAAGGAAGTGAACTACGTAGGTGAATCTATGCAATCTGTATGTATCTTGAAATAACACTAGCATCTAAACTTCTTGGATGCATCTTCCTATAGTAATACAGAAGTTTCTCCTATGCTGACAGTATTTGTGTAAGTACTTACTCTTATGTGCTGCTTCTAATTTATGCCTAAATATGTCTGCTAAGAGTGACCAAATGTGCTAACAACTGAAAACTTCCTTCTCATTTTGGCTTTTGATGCAGTTTTGATCCAGGCTTTGTTCTTGTATGTGAAACCTATTGAATAAGTCAATATTCATTAGATTTATTGCAAGTATTTTGTCCTGTGGTTCTATCACATTTATTTGTACCAGAAAACTTTCCTGCTTTCATCTAGAACAGAGATTGTCCAGAACAACAGTGTCCATTCCACTTCTGCCATTGTATCCATAGTGACAGCTCTTCTATTTGCATACTGTTATCATGTAATCCCAGTTCAGCTGTTTACTCACGTTATTGACTTGAATATGCGTGATGGCATAGGTGAGTGCTTTAGATGTGATACTGGACTGAAGGAAATTTCAATTCCTTATTATTTCAATTATTCCTTCTGGAGAATCAAAGTTGAAGTACGTTTCACAGATGAGAGTCATTTCTGTATGACCTTGTTGAGATGAATGGTATCTGCAGTAACATGGCTCCTGCCTACTGAAGATGGGAAAGAAGTGGGTGGTTCTTTAATGGAAAGTAACCTTAAGCATTTAAAGCATGTGATGAGAAAGCTGACTTTGTCCTGTGTATGCAGTTAAAGACTTTCATACCGTTCCAGGTGTCAGTGACACAACACCGCCACCATGCAGTGAGTTGGATGGATGCCTGAAAATATGCTAGCCCTTCAGAGTTCCAGCAGCCCTCCCAGAACTGCATGCAGTACTGCATTCACTCCAGGTGAGTCCTTTGCATGCTATGTCTCCATAAAGGTTGTTTTTTGCCTTGAATTATAATTGTCTGTCCTAACCTAACATTAATTGTGGGGACAATTAATATGAAAGAGTTAAAACCGTCTTGGAGTTTAAACTATTCTAATTTTCTTTTAACTTGGGAAAGAACAACTAAAATGCAAAGTGTATTCAATGCAAAGATAGCAGCATGAGCTGCATGCCTCTTTCCTTTAGAAGCACTAACACAATATAACATAAAGCTGATGGTAGGAGGGTCGGAGATAGCCTGCAACTTCATATGGTCCTAGTTAAAATGCCCTTTGAGTCATTGGCAGTTTAGAGGAACAGTGGTGTCTCTTGGGTTCCAACTGCAGTCATTATTACAATGCTTACAAAAGGAGGCACTACTGGCAAGCATCCTCAAGCTATTGCTTTTATTCCTAGGACACAAAATGAACTTTTGTAGTAGAATCAAGGACATGGAAATAACAAAACCTACGGACACAATCGACTTACAGTGTTCAGTAAGGTAAGAAGATAACATCATAACACTTGGAAGCAGACAGCTTCAAATTGGAGCTGAGTCAGATGTTCTCAGTGGCTTGCTTTAGGAACAATCTTCAAACAGGACATTGTTAATTCTTACATTTCATTTTTTTATTTTTGTTACTTCTGGTTTTAGAGTGAGAAGCCAAGATAGTTGATGATTATGTTTCTGAAAGATAGGGAAATGAGTAAGTGCTCAGTGTTACAAAAGGAATCAGAATCAAAATTATTCACTTCCTCTCCATGCAGCCATCCTCCTCCCCAGAAAACTTCTGTAAGGATCTGACTAAAACCAAAGCACTTACTGATAAATTACAAAGGAAGGCTGTCAAGTTGGTGAGGCCAATAGGAGTTGAACGTGCAGTAGGGCAAGATGTTGCTCTGGCTCGTACCACATTCTGGCTTAATCTCATTGCTTTATGGGCATTACTTGCGAATCTAGTGGCTTGATGGAGGGCATGGCCTTTACTGGAAGGCTTTACAGTACCTTTGTTGTGAACCAACAGCTTGTCTAACCTGCCATAAATTAAATGTATGTAGCATGTGCTTTAGCATTGATTGAAGAAATTGCAGTGATGTGCACAAATGATAAGTAAAAAGTGTAAGAAAATGAGAATCTACAGTCAGTGACCCGGCAGTGTGGTATATGAGTATCTTTCTTCTTCACAAATACCTTATTGTTACTAATTGATTGATACCTTATTGATTGCAAATTGCAAGAGGAGCACCAGCCCTGCATTCAGCAGCCCTGCATTCAGCACACCTGCTTCAGATGAACACCAGCTTCTTGGAAGAAACAGTCATTTGAGGCGTTTGTTTATAATTGCTTTGACCAGAAGATTTTAGACTGCAATGCATCTCTGTTCTGTGACAGGGTTGACGTTACTAAAGAAACATTTCCCAACATAATTTTCCTATACAGTAAGCTAGAATCTTTCCCTTCTCTCCTTACAATAAGTTTATCTTTATGAGCTAGTACATTAAGAATATTTTTCCTATTCTTTCCTGTAGTTGCTTTATGCACTGCTTTTGTAAAATGCAACTGATAACCTATGCTTACAAATTCTAGTATTCTCATAGGTTCACATCTGTCTTGCTGGCCACATGTTGGCTACAGAAGTGTTACTGCCTAAATGCTTATCTTAGCACTACAACATTTGTCATACTTTTGTTACTTGTGACCTTCATTGGTTATGAAGCCCTTGGAATTAGATGTTACTGAAATCCAGTTCCTCAATCTTGTTTCACTGCCCTAGCAGAAAGGCTTACTTTGAGAATCTCAGAAATTTAAATGTGCTGTCACACTTTCACTTAGAATATGTGGTATGGAAAGAATAGCCGCTCTGTGGACATAGCAGCTATAGCATCTCTCACATTTTGCATAACTGGGAGGAGGCTTCCGTACTGAAGAGTGTACTGGGCAGCATTTTCCATGTTACTTAAGTCCTCAGACTGTGTACTTCCCAGTGGAGGGTGCTGTTCTGCTCAGTCAATTAAATATATAAAGGGGAGAAAAAAATATAAAAAAAGCCTCTGGCAAATTTAATCTTTGTTTAAGATCCCTGAGGACTGATTCCCAGAAGCCAATAACTGCTCTTTCTCATGTCAGTGGAAGAATTACTTAGAGTCACGTGAGTGGCCGCCTCTGTACATCCAGCATGTGCTCAGTCCTGGCTGCTATCTGTACAGGTATGTCGTGTGTATGTATCTGTATGCACAGTGAGATTGCATAGCACCCCGCATTCCAGAAGGAGTATAAAAGTATAAATCAGGACTTCTACGACCAGAAAAATGCTAATAAAAATAAGCATGGATAGCACGCAAATTTCCGTACCTCCAGTGCACGAGTATAATTTAAGTAAATCCCTCACGCATAGGCAATTATCTAAGGTTTTAAGGCAGAGCATGTGCAAACCACATATTAAATGCACCAACTATACAAGACGATACATTATTTTCCATCTGTATTTGCTTCTGAGGGCTTAAGTTAAGCAGAAGCATTTAATGGGCTTTTGGCCCTATCGGAGTCTGTGCTGCATGTGAGGGTCGCTGCCTCAGCACTTCCAGGAACCTCTTGCAACACAAGAACCACTGGTTTCTGTATCAGTACCACGGAGTATTGAAAGTGTGGTCTTACTGGAACTTATTTTTAGAATGATTTATGGGCATTTGTTTATTCATTGCTTTTGAGAATTTGAGGTAGTTTTAATTGAATTGTGTTTGGCACACATCATTTCAAAATTAACCACCTTAAAATAAGAACAGCTCTATGGAATTTATCTGTTATCCAAAGTTGTCACAAGCACTGCCTCTTATATGTCTAGTGCTACTTTATTTTTCATAACGTATTTTACAACTGTAATTTTCGTGTCTCACATTTTTCTCTCCAGTTTCCTATGTACTGTGGTTAAATTTGGACCATAAATCTTACTCTGCTTTGTTAGAAATAATAGGTCTACTGTTTCTTCATTTAATGATCTGCTAGATTAATAGTGTCTTTACAACAATTAAATATAGTCGCGTGGTTTAATATTCCCAATTTTAATGCACCGTGAAGGAGAAACTATGGCCATTTTCATTTATAAAGTGCTTCTATTTCAAGGGCTGTCTGGCAATTCTTGTCTGACACCCCGACTGAAATCCCTTTCTTATATTTCTGTGGTAAACAGATAGAAAGTATAATATCCAAAAAAGTTTTTTGTGCAGTTTTGGAAACCTAAGCACAGAAGTGACTGGATGGTAAATCAGGCTGTAACATTAAATGTGGCATCTCAGCAAAAAAGGGTATGAAACTGTGGGCTGCATGATGAGAGCTGTCATATTGAGGAGGCAGAGAGGAGGCAGTCTTTTGGATATTAATGTCAAGCACTCCTGTACAGTAGTAGTGCCATGAGAGTCGCTCATGGCACCTTCGTTATCTGAATGACACTGACAAATTGCCGGCAGAGCAGAAAAGATGCTGCAGCTGTGACCTTGCTGCACAAGGACAGTTGTACAACTAATGGCACAAACATGCGGCAGGGGATGGGTTCCCAGTTAAGAACATAACATTTGGTTCTTGTGTGTCCGGGCCTTTGGGGTTTGTATTTCATGCAGTAGTACGACTACAGCCCCTAGACTGAAAGGTCTTTGTGCGTGGCCTTTTTATTGTGTGCTCTCACAATGCCTGCTACAATGGGGCTCCAGCCCATGAATAGGACCTCAGGCATTACTGAAATGCAAATAGTAACGAATTTTAAAAATGAGACACAGACCTTCTTTTCAGATGTATCCTGTGCTAAGAAACCGATTTGTATTGCCTTAGGTTTAGAGGTTGTGCTGTAGGCCTCCTGCATCTCTAACTTGAAAAGGTGAAAATAAGTTCTACTTTTCATTAAGCAATCTGTTAGCAGACTGAAAACCCGACCAGCTTGATGTTGAGCTTAGGTTGGAAAAATGTGTCCACGGACACTCTGCTTCCATAGCAGCACAGTCCCACACTCCCATCTCCCTGCTAGGGTGAGGACCATGCCCATTGGTTACATGTAGATCAGGGCACGTCTCATAGAAAATGAGAACCCTATGCCCGATGTGTGGATCCGTAGAAGAAATGAGACTTTGACAGCAGAGCTGAATTTCAGCATAGCTGAGATCTAGACGTGAAGTACAAGCTCTGTTTTTAATGGTAAGGCTGAAAAGAGTAAGTCTGAGCATTGCGTAAGGGATATTGACCTTAAGTTTGCACGAGGTGACCAAGAAGGTAAGTGCATCTGTGACTACCTTCTCTGAATGGTTTTGTGCCTTTTTCTGAACCAGTCTGCAATAACTCTTGTTCAAGAAAGATGTCCTCCATGGTCCAATGCATCTTGTTTTACCCCTAGCTAATTTTTAGTGATGCGTCTGTCTCAGAGAGAATAGAATTAATGCTCTCCAAGTTGGCCGCTACTGAGAAAGGTCATGAAATTACAGACTGGCAAGAAAATCAGAAATCAGAAAGTCAATAAATTATAATGTGGGAGAAAAACTTTATTCCTAAGTATCAGGAGACATCACTGGAAAAATTTGTATTAAACACCATCTGCACACACGATTGTTGAAGAGTATATGGTCTGACTAGACTATTGATTTATTCATGGATGTTGTAGTCAAGCTTACTAGGGGCTTGTATCAAAATAAGTTAATATTTGGAAGGTAGTGTTGAATAAGAGAGGAAAGACTCCAGTTAATTTCTCAGTTTTATGTAGGGAATATTTTTCTTTAACGTTTCTCTGAGTTCTTGTTCCAATTAGTACTTCCTTTGAAATTGTTTTGTTGCAGGCTCTTCTGCTGCGAGAAAAATTGAGACTTCATAGAAACCGTGTCACCAAGCCCTTTGAATCAGGTAATGTCACATCTAACTTGCAGTATTGAGTGCTAGCTCCCGTAAAATATTGTTCCTGCTATTTAAATACTGCTGCACTCTTCACTCTACAGAACCTGGCCCCATGCAAAACCTTTTAGACTTCAGTGTCTCTTTGCTTCAGGGCCTAACCTCGGGTTCATAAAATATTTGTAGCTGTCAGCCCAGTGCATCCACAGAAACTGCACAGATGCAGAAAGCCTATCTGATGTAGTGTTAGTAAGAATAATTTAGAGCTGCAAATATTTAGCAGATTTTTAACAGATACATATATATACACTACATATGTAAATGCATACATATCAGACAAAGTATACATGAGAAAATCTGTGATTGCTTTGGTGATGGTACATCCAAACTGGGCTGTTAGCAATGAAAAATGTCTTTAACATATCAAGACAGTACTTGAAAGTTCAGTTACATCTTTACATTTGTGATACTCAGTCTTGTTTCATATTGGAGGTTGCTGACGAGACATGTCATTTTAACACTTTTTTACTGCTCTGTTATAATTCTGTCAAGCCTTGGTCCTTTGCTCTCAAAAACTGCAGGACAGAATATCTGCCCTGGCCTCCAGATCTGTCTTTTGTATGTTTTTAGCTAATTGGAAAAGTGAAGCCACCTAGGAGCTAACACACAGCTTTATTTGTGGTTATGATCACAGAATGCATGAGGTTTGGTTCTTGGTATGCGTTGTGTTGCTGTGTTCTGCACTTGGCTACTTGCAGTGCCCATCCAGTGCCTGGAGGACAGGGGGAAATAAGGAAGAGCCTGGCTTGGAATTTGGGAGTGCTATATTAAATGTGAGAAAGAGAGATCAAGTCATGAATTGTGCCTGTATTTAGCCTGTGTGAAGCACTGCCTAAGTGCAGAATACTGCTGGTCCTTCGTTTCGCTACAGAAAATGAATTCTGGTATGTTGTGCAGCAGATAAACCCTCAAGGAAATCAACACTGTGGTTCTCAGGATTTGAATGATGTACAATAAATAAGGCCTGAGGTCACATAATGAACGTCATTAAGGGAAATAAAACATGAAATAGCTGTGTGTTAAGCTGATGGCATGCGTTCTGTGCGCTGCATGAGGAAAGAGTCTGTGAGAAGAGTGGTGTGTTATCAAGTGACTGCAGTCAGTGCCTCAGTTCAGAAGCAGAGGAAAGATAGTGTCAGCTGGTGTTTCTGAACTGACAATTGCAACTGACAATTTTAACGTATAATTATGCAGTTAGCCTTTACAGGACCTCAGCTCTTCTGATTCTGTCCTTTCCAAAAATTGGCTCATGTGCACTGTGCCACTGCCCAGTGTTACAGCATGCTGGTTGGAACAGGCTGCTATGTACTTTGTGTGTGCAGAAATGATCTTAGTAATAGCAGGTATTAGATTCAGGCATTTCTCCTTTCTTAGAGTTCTTTT
The DNA here is from genome assembly GCF_016699485.2 of Gallus gallus. NCBI lineage: Eukaryota > Metazoa > Chordata > Aves > Galliformes > Phasianidae > Gallus > Gallus gallus. Next base: position 50,111,314 of record NC_052535.1, on the reverse strand, counting down.
CCTCCGTTATGAGACAAGCTGGCAGAGTTCAGGACCATGATTTACATAGTCAGGACTTCGCTGTACAGTGAGGCTGCAGCTCTCTCAAATGCTGCTGTGCGGCAACTTGGCTTTAGAAGAACCAATGTTTTCTTTTTCATTTTGAGGTGATGGTTTCTGACAAGCAGTTCCACTGGAAGTGGTGATGCAGCGGCAGGGGCTGTGCGGGGCGGTGGTGCAGTCACCATCCCTGGATGTGTTGAAGAACCGTGGAGATGTGGCAGTGAGGGACGTGGTCAGTGGGGATGGGTTGGTGGATTGGATGTGGTGGCCTTTAGAGGTCTGTTCCAACCTTAATGATTCTGTGATTCTGTGAGTATAGGCAGGTTTTCAGGCATTTGTTCTGAAAGCTTCTGGGTAGCAACGGTCTGCTTGTTTGTGCTAGGTGGAAGCCAACCGGTGCTCATTTGGGCCGCTCATGACAGCTTCACGTGAGCACAGAAATAGGAGATTTTACACAGAACGTCCAACAGACAGTGGGATTTCAGTTTGGACGTTTCTGCATTAAGCATCTCAGGTTACACGGGATAATCCTCATCCCGGGGAAATTCAGTCGTCTTTTGAGTAGTGCTGCAGTGCAGGAACGCGGGAGCTCTTTATCCCCCCTGGATATTTGTTTACAAGTAAAAAGCATCCGTAAAGCTTTTCGCTCGCTTCTCCCCTTGGGGATACCCCCGCTTGCGCCCGTTCGTAGCTTCTCCTTGCTGAGCCTCAACGGCGTCACATCTGCCAGGCGAACGTACGGGACAGAGAGAGCTCCCGGCGGGATTTGCGCGGGGAAGGCCGCTGGGAGGGGGTTAGTCAGGGTTTCCACCCTGGCCGGGACGCGGCTCTTTGTGGCGCGGGACTGCGGCCCTGTCAGCGGCCTGAGGCGCTGCCCGGGCTCGCGCTGCACCTGCCCCGCGCCCGCTCCCCTCGGCGGGCCGCTCGGGGCGCGTCCTTTGTGAGGGGGCGGCGGAGCCCCGGGCCGGCCCAGGTGCGGCTCCGGCGGCCGCTGGCGGCTGGGCGGCCCTGACGTCGGTGTGCCGAGCCGTGCCGAAGGCGGGGCCGCGCCCGGGGGCCGGTGCGGCTTTATTAGCGCCGCAGGTCGCGATGCGTGGCGCAGGCAGGGCGCAGCGAGCAACAGGAGGCGGCGCGGTCGCTCGCCGCCCCACCGCCGCTCGCGCCCAGCCCGCCCGGCCGCCGGCCCCGGGGCGCCGGCGCTAGCGGGGTGCTGCAGCCCGGGGACGGCCGAGGCGGGGGCTCGCAGGGAGAGAGAGCCGGAGAAGAAGGCGAACGGAGGAGGAGAGGAAGAGCGCGGCCGGGGCCGGGAGCGTGCGGTCGCGCGGGGCGGCGGTCCGCGGGCGGCCGGCTCGTGATGGTGCTCCTGCCCCTGTGGGTAGTGGCAGCCGCGCTCCTGGGGGCCCGCGCTGCAGCCGGCCGGCAGGTGAGTGAGCGAGAGAGCGAGCGACCGGCCCGGCGGCTCCGGCGCTCCCCTGCCCTCCCTCCCGCTCGCGGGGTCCCCCGGCCTCGTCCGAGAAGGCGGCGGAGCTGCGGAGTTCGCCCGCTGGGTGTAGCGCAGCCCCGGCCCCGCGCTGGTGGCTGCTGATCTCCGCCTGCCGCCCCGTCTCCGCTCCGTGGCAGAGCGGCGAAGGAGCCGTCCGCCCCGCGCTCTCCGGGGCTCAGCGCTCGGTCACTCGCACCGACCGGGGGCCTTTCATTGGGCACCGAACTCTTGCTTTCTGGGTGTCCCGATAGATAGAAGAGGTCGTTCTGAATCAGGATTCCGTAGCTCCTCTATTTATATTAAACTTATTAAGGGCTCTCTTAGTTTACTGCCAGACACGGCTGTTTGTTCAGCTGAGGGAAAATGCCAACCCTGGAAACCAAAAGCAGAGATGTAAAAAGTGGTGCGATGCGAACCGAGGGATTTTTCAGCCTTCTAGAAACAGTCGTCTGTCACACGTTGCATAGTAATTACAGCAGTTACACTTTGTGCATGTGTTTCTTTTCTCTCCTGCAGGCTGGTGAAGAACAACAGATCCAAATAGGTAAGTCTCTTTAACTGTTATTTCAGCTGTCAAAAAGTAACAACAAACTCGTTTATTTTCTGGAATAATGGTCTGTGCCCGGGCAACCGTTCCCCTCTGTTCCCCCACACTGTTACCACCCAGGAGCATTTGTGGTTTCACAGTGCTGTGGCATGACTTGGATTTGCATGGCCTCTCATTTCAAGCTCTTTCATCCCGTTAACTCTGTACGTCCCTTTTTAAAAATAAAACAGCAAAAGTTCAAAGCTGCAGCATGCTTTAACCAGCCATGTGAGTGTCATGGCAAATCTGCACTGAGTCAGATGCTTTCTGTTCATTTGTGCTTTGCTGAACCAAGGAGGAAACACACTAGTTAGCTGGCACAAGTCATGTCTTCATACCACTCTTCTTCTGTCCTGGAAGTGTTCAGCCTTTTCTTCTAGTTGGATAACTTGTCTAATGCTGAGACCTCTACCTGTTTCCTTTATGGAAAGATGTGCTTGCTGCATGTCCAGTTGGTGTCCACTGCTGCGTTATAAACTGGTAGACCCACATCAGAAAGTATAGCGCGGCGAGATCAGTGTCCATGATGAATGAGGGTGCTGAAATGAACCAGGGTACGTCATGCTGCAATCTGAGGCCTGACTTTTTCCTAAGAGGGATGGGAAGCTTCGTATAATTAGGAGCATGTGCACACAATCTAGTTGCTGTAGCTCTGCGTTGATTTAAGCTGACAGATAATTTAGTGCCACGTGGGGTGGAAGAGGTTGTGGAAAGATGCAAAAGTCAGTGTCCTCTCTCCAGAGCATCAGTGTGAGACTGCCGTCTCCCCTGCCCTGTGGTTCTGAGGGCAGCCCTGGAACCAGCTGACCACAGTCGCTGTTGAGCACAATTGCCTTTATGGTGTTCTGGAGCTTCTCATTAAGGACCGGTAGCGCCTATGCAGTTCTAGGGACCCTATGCAGTTCTGTTTCCAGTTGCCATTAGAGCTCTGATTTTGAGGTTTGGTTCAGGTTTTGACCTGCAGTTTTGTTCAGAAAATGGTTTCAGGTATTTCTTTAAATTTTGGAGCTCTTGTCTCAATTTCAGTCCTGGCACTGCATTCTTAAAGGCTTAGGTTGATTTCCACTGTCATCGGTGAATAATGGGATTTGAAACAGTTAGGTACATTTAAACCTAGCTGGTAAACAGACCTCTTTTTTCCAGTGGCATTTCAGTGCTTTATTTCTGGTTGTTTCCTTGAGAAATGGATTGTATTTCAACTTCAGAAGCCATAAGCTATACAGGAATGCGTCATTTAAATTATACAGTAAGACAGTTTCTTGAACCTGGAGGAGAAATCTTTTTCCTTTCAGTTTTTTCTTTCTTTTGTGGTCTCAGTATTGGTGCAGCCTGGGAGGGTTTGAGGCATGCGGGATCCATGGGAGAGACATGACACGCGGTAGAAGGTGAATGAAGGCCCCTAAGCAAAGCATCCCAGGACAGGGCTGCGCGGCCCATGTGGGAGGCTCTCTGCATGGCTTGTAGCCCAGCTGTTAGTGATTAAGGGAGCGAAACACTGGAATAGGTTGCCAGAGATGTGGTGGGTGCCTCATCCTTGGAGATGGATATTGGATATTCCCTTGGATGACCCTTGGATAGTCAGGGTCAGGCTAGACCAAGCTCTTGAGCAGCGTGATGTAGCTGTAGGTGTCCTTGTTCCTTGCAGGAGAGTTGGACTAGAGGACCTTTAAGGGCCCTGTCTAACTCAAATGTTCCTCTGGTCTCAGGTAGAGATGGGCAGGGTATGAGATGGTGGTTCTATCTGCTCACAGGGTCGTGTGTGCAGTGTCCCCTCATGTGGTTCAGCAGCACACAGCCCTTTGCTGTGAGACTCAGTGTTGGTTGGTGCCTGGCAAAAGCGAGCTTGTGTCTCCTTGGCACAAATGCACGGTGTCCTGGTGATATTCTGTTCAGCCCGGCAAGGCTGAGAGTTAGCTGTCTGACCAAACCAGCTTGTCTGCACTAAGCTCTGGCTTTTGAGGGATTGATAGTATTTCACTGAAGGGAAGTCCGTATTTTCAAAGGAAAAAATACCTAGTAAACACAGACTAGGTTTGTCCTTTCCATTTTTTTAACTGTTAATATTTCAAGTAATGTTTTATCCTGTAAATTCTGATTGGAAAAGCTACTGCCTACTCAGTTTAGAGGTTTAATAACTACAGTAAAACTTGCATTAGGATTGCCTCCAAATGGGCTGTCCTACTTTTAAGTCCCTATTAAGTGTCACTTTGCATTGGTGTTGTATATTTTGATTTGGCCCAGGGCTGGCTGCTGTCACCAGCTAATCTTTTTTTTTTTTTTTTTGGTAGTCTGGAAAGTCACTTAGGACAAATTAAAGCATATAGGATTTTTTTTTTAATACTAGTACAAAATGTATTATATAGATAGGAACTTATCCTATCTTAATTAACCACTTTAATGCATAATAAACTGCAAAACCTGGAAACTGCAAAGAGGAAATCTTGCTGTTGCTTGTGAAATAGTAAGCCTGAATTTACTGGCACTCAGGGTGGTGCTGCATCTTCACTTTTCGTGTCTCTCAGCGTCCACACAGCAGAACATCAGCATTTCATGCTGCTACTGGGAGAAGGCTCTGATATCTAACCCGGGAAGAGCAGCATCGGGCTGCTACAGAGCCTGGATAAAACAAACTCGCCAGTGTTATGCAAGGTGACTTTGCAGTTCAGGAGGAGCTGTGGAAATCACAAAATTTGAGTTTCTTGTGTGCCTGGAACAAATTGACAGTGAAGTAAAGGAATGAGGACACTGATGAGAGGTGTGTATATATACCTTGTGAGCCTGTATTCTTGCAGCCCTTTGCTTTTCTTCATTCAGCTTGCAGTGTCTAGCACTGAGGTATGCTGCACAGCCTCCTCCCTGCTTAGATGCAAAGTTGTGTGGAAATCCACCCTGCCATTGGGCAGGCAGCCCAATGCCTGCCCGTTTGTTTCATTGCACAGTGCCCAGCATAGCATCATCTTTGCAAAAGCGGTTGTGCTTTATGATATAATTCTGTAGGTTTACATGTGGGTATTCCTAGTTAGAATATATGCCAGCAATCTGATGAGGCAAATGGTTACTGTGAGTAGGACTTAACTCACATCTCGTTGCCACAGCGCAGAAAATGTTTGGAAAGAAATTGTGATGCCAGCACTTAATGGATGTGATTTTGCAGGTCACTGTAAAGGGTGAAGGAGCTCCTGTGATCAAAAAACCTGATTTGTTTGGTGCTAGTGGTACTCTGTCTGCAGTGCAGAAGACTGGAATGTGGGATGTCTAGTTATCAAAATTCATGTTGCTCTGAAAGTAATGCCTCTCACTTATTTTCATGGGAACTAGAACAAATGCAAAGAGCACAATTGTGTTATTTGATAGAGCAAATTGTCTGCTGCAAAACAGTATTTTTCAATGTAGTCACCACCATTAGCTCTGCATTTTTTGTAGGCAACGACTTAAGAGCCTGCATGCCACGCTCATACAAATCTGCACCAGTAGAGGTGACCCACTGTTTCACAGCTGCTGTGACAGCATCACCACTAGGAAAATGTTGCCCATTCAGTCCATCTTTCATCAGCCTGAACAGATGGAAGTCAGAAGGTGCCAAATCTGGACAATCCGGACTATACAGTGGGTGTGGTAGGACCTTCCAGCCAGGATTGTCACTGTCTCGAAGCTGGTCTGGGGCCCGGTGTTACCGTGCTGCAAGAGAAAGGTTGCCCTATTCTCTGGCCTGCCTGGAAGTTTGAGCCTTCAGCTTAGTCAGCATTGCAGTGCAGTGGTCAGAGTTGATGGTTTGTTCGGATTGCGGGGAAGCCAGAAGGATCGCCCCTTTCCTGTCCAACCAGGCAGTGCACATCACTTTACCTGCTGAGGGCTGCTGAGGGAGCTTTTTCTTCCATGGGGAATTCAAGTGTTGCCGCTCCTCGGACTGCTGTTTTGATGCCAGCTCACAGTGGTGACACAGTGTCTCATCACTGGTAATGATGTGATTGAGGGAACTGTCACCTTCAGCCCCGTGTTGGTTCAGTTGGTTGTGATATGTGTGCATACGGTGTTCTTTTTGCTCCTGTGTGAGCATTTGTGGGACCCACCTGGTGCAAACTTTGTGGTATTCCGACATTGCCACCATCATTTCCAATGCACTGAAACCAGTATTCAGTGCTGAACACAGTTCCCTGGTCATAATCCACCAGTTAGTGTGGATGAGCTGATTGAGGTTCTATTAACTTTGTGGTGTGGTAGCCGTGCATGGTTATCTGGAGCGTGGCCTGTCTTTCACAGCACTGTTGCCACTGCTGAAGCGCACCACCTGTTGTCACTCTGTGCTCACATCCACTGGTTGGTCTCCATCAACATTCAGCAAGTGTCAGTGAATGGCACTGGGCGCCACCATTCTGCCAGACTGCCCCTCTGCTGCAATCTGTCACACAGCAACAATGTAATGGAATATTGGTGGGAAGGTTCAACTTACGCTGCTGTACCTCCAACATCTGCCTCTGATGTGGGCTAATAGGATAAAATAGGAGGCATTACTCTTGGAGCAGCCGTTGTACGTGCTGTGTTAGCGAAAATCCCATCAGGGTAATGAACACTAAATGGCATTTAAATAATTCCTAAGAAAAAAGTAATGTCTTCAAACTTGTGTAGCTTAGTCTAGACGTGGAAATAATGTTTCATGTATCTTCAGCAATTCCTGCCTTTCTGCTGTTTTTGCTGATTTCAGTTTAGACTGTGCTTTTGAAATCTTGTTCTTTAAGAGGATTTGTATGATTTTCAAATGGTACTGTTGGCATTCAAATGAATGATTTTTGATCAGTGATTTTCAAATATATACATACATACACACACACACACGTGTGTGTGTATGTATATATATATATATATATATATATATATGTATATATATGTATATATATATATATATATATACACGTAAAGCTCTCCTAAATGTTGATTTTAACAAATAATAAAAAAGGTTTAGGGCTTTTGAACCTCAGTTGTCAACAGTTTCACAGCGCAGTGACAACTACTGTGAGCCAGTGGTGGTAATCCTTCAGTTTCATGCGTATCTGGGAAAAAAAATTAGAGATAAGACTTTTGCAGAGGCATTCTCTAATGAGTTATGTTTTGGCACGCAGGGAAAGAATGTGATATTATCTCACAAGTGTTTCCTTTCAACTTAAACGTTGTGCAACTGGAACAGCAGTTCAAAGCCAGATGCAAAAATGAAGAAAATTTGAGGTTAAGTGCTTTTTCTGTTTCTCTGTGTTCTTCTGTGGTCATTACTGAAAGCTCTGAATTAGCAGAAAAGAGTGACTCTGGAATTTTAGCATAGGAAAGGGAACACCTACAGCTGGCGTAGCATTTCCTAAGAGCTGCGGAAAAGGGGTAATAGAAGTCAGTGGAGGAGTTTAGATGTCCTCAGTTATGTCACATTTAATTTTAATTGCCTTTGGATAAAAGGCATTTCCTCTTCTAGCTCACTACTTAGAGACTCTGGAAAGGGCTTTTGCTGACTCAAAAATATGACAATTCTTATTTTCCATCCTTTATGCTTACCTTCTTGTGGCTAGTTGGCTATTCTTGTTCTTAACAAAAATAATTTCTCTTTTTTATTGCACTCACAAAAAGGAATTTAGGAATTCTGCTGCAAGATGTGCAAAGCAATTTCTGAATTGTGCAGCGAATGCAGAATTTGATCACTGGAACTGTGGTCTCTGGCATTGTACAGCCTGCTTTAAGAAGGGAATAAAAGAAAAGCTGTGAAGAGTCTCTGTGAGATAAAAGGAGAGTGTCAGTCTGTGAATGAATTCTCATCACTGAAGCTTAGGGAGTCGTAGAGATCATAGAATTGTTTAAATTGGAAGGAACCCTTAAAAGTCATCTGGTTCAACTCCCCTGCAAGGAACAGGGACACCTACAGCTACATCAGGTTGCTCGGAGCCCTGTCCAGCCTGACCTTGAGTGTCTCCAGGGACAGAGCATCCACCACCTCTTTGGGCAATCTATTCCAGTGCTTCACTACCTTTTTCATTATATCCAGGCTAAATCTCCCCTTTTAGTTTGAAACTATTTTCTCTTTTCCTATCACAAGTCTGTTATTTTCTTTCTTATAATCCTTCTTCAGATATTAAAGGCTGCTCTCGGGCCTTCCCAGAGCCTTCTCTTCTCCAGGCTGAGCAGCCCCAGCACTCTCAGCCTGTCCTCATACAGGGGATGTTCCATCCCTGGGCTCATTTCTGTGGCTTTCCTCTGGAGGCACTCCCAACAGGTCCACATCTCTCCTGCACTGAGGACTCCACATCTGGACACAGTTCTCCAGATGAGGTCTCATTGACACAGACTAGAGGGGCACGATCACCTTCCTTGACCTGCTGGCCACTCTTCTTTTGGTGCAGCTCAGGATATGGATGGCTTTCTGGGCTTTGAGGGGACATAAGTGGCTCATGTCCAGCCTGCCATCTACCAGTACCCCCAAGTCCTTTTTGACAGGGCTATGCCGCATTCTTACATGCCCCAGCTTGTACGGACAGCAGGGGTTTCCACAACCCAGGTGCATGATCTTTGCTTTGTTGAACCTCATCAAGTTCACCTGGGCCCACTGCTTTAGCCTGTCTAGGTCTCTCCTAATGGCATGCCATATCAACTGCACTTCACAGCTTGATGTCATCTGTAGACTTGCTGAGGGTGCACCCAATCCCACTGTTGACGTCATGTGAGAGTCAAGATTTTTGCTTTGACCCCGTTAGGATATACAACCCAAAAGCTCTGTTTCCTGCTCTTGGTGTGTATGGTGAAAAAGACAATTGAGAAGCACAGTGACTGGTAGTGGTGGGACATGGATTAAGTTTTCAGATCAATAAAAATTATAATGAACTTTTCACTTCTCTGGGATATAGTACCTATCGGTTTGTTGAGTAGATGTATGTCAGTTCATAGAATGGCTTGGATTGGAAGGGACCTCAAAGCCCATCCAGTTCCAACCCCCTGCTACATGCCTCCACCTAGGTGAGGGTGCTCAGGGCCCCATCCGACCTGGACGGCATCTGTGTGTTACATAAAGATATTTATAGTGCAAGAACTTAAATGTCATTCTGTCTTCTACTAGTGCTATGCATTATTTTTCAGTCAAACCCCACGGTAACTGGAATAAAAGCAAGCTGGAGAAAAAGCAGCTGTATGAAGCCCTGAGGAATGTTTTCCTACCAAATTTATTAGTTGAATTTGCAAGTCTTGTAAAACAAGCAGCTGCTGCTTCCAGGAAAAAGGTATTAGCTACTGAGCTTTTTATCTACGTATGAATTTTCAGTTCAAGTGCGATTCACCTTGAGAATGAGTAACATTTTTCATTTAATTATATTTATTTGAGGAATTCTCAGTGGCACTTAGTGGTACCATCTGAGCTACCCAACCCTGGAGGCCTTTAAATTGAAAGGATCAGTAATAGCACTCTAATAGTGCTTTAGCCAGTTCTCTCAGGAGAAGAACTAGGGAATAATTCTGTCCTTAATGTCTTTTTAACTGTTACGTAGGTAATAAGACTTCAGAGTTGGTGCATTTCTTAGCAGTGTTTTGGCCTGGAGTGTGACCTGGCCTGGGAATGTGTCTCCTTCTCCTTTTACAGGATGGAAATCAGACACCAAATATCCTGATTACTCCCAGGTTGCAAAGGTCTTGCAGAAAAGATGAACTTGTTTTACAGTGGTGTACAGTTACCTTAAGGCGTGCGTGTGTCATGATGAAGGGCTGAATGCGATAAGCCGTAACAGCAGAAAACCTTTCTCTGAGCAAAAGTCTTGCTGTTCTCATCAGTGTCTGAGAGCATCAGAGAGTGGAGGGGGAAAATAATTATTCTCTAGGACTAAGAATGCTATTTTCAGAGGATCCAGGTAACCGACTGCACAGAAGAATAGAAAGGGGCCTTTATTTATTTATTTCTTAGGTGTTGCGTTCACATAGGCAAATTCAGAACCTAGTGGGAATTTTACAAGCCAGCTAATGTTGCTGCTGATAATTACACGGCATCCTGATTTGCCCCATGGGAATGTCCGATTGCAACTCTATACACTCCAGTTGAAAATTCACAGGCCATTTATTTGTATCAACTGAAAACAGAATTGCAAATACACAAAAAGTGATGTTTTTTTCCAGCACTCTTGAAACCTGTTCTCAAATTCCTTTGTCAGAATGGAAAGCAACACTGCATGTTTTTTGCTGTGCACAGGACTGTGTTTAGGCCATCTCTCACAATGCATACAACTGTTTGCTGTAACTTGAGTCAGTGCTGCAGCGCGCCCCGTGCCCTGGTTTCAGTCCATATACACTTAATAGTGCACTGCTGTTTGGTTGTTGCTGAGCAATGGGTGCTCACCTGGGGCTGTGCTGGACTGCATGCGGCCTGTGGGCCGTGAGTTGAACGCACCTGCTTTGGGCAATATGATCAGTAATGGTTGTTCTGCTATTGTTATGACTTTTGTGTACTGCAGGAAGATGCAAGGTTTAGATGGAAATCTGTAGCATAGGAAAAAAGCAACTAATCTGTTAGTTTTGAGTTCCGTTATTCAAGTTCTGCAAAGAGGAAAGGCAATAGCAAGTTAATGGGTAAGAGGATTTATTAGCTTTTTCTCTCCTGTAGAGGGAAAAGCTGTTGCTTATGTCACTATCAGTGATGTGATATCCACTGGATTCTTGTCTTTTCAGTTTTTTGAGACTGCAGAAATTAGTATCTAAATTGCAGTTATTTACCAAACATAGAATCATAGAATCACCAAGGTTGGAAAAGATCCACAAGATCACCCAGTCCAACCATCCGCCCATCACCAATGGTTCTCACTAAACCATGTCCCTCAACACAACATCCAGACGTTCCTTGAACACCTGCAGGGTCGGTGACTCCACCACCTCTCTGGGCAGCCCATTCCAGTGCCTGACCACCCTTTCAGAGAAGTAGTATTTCCTAACGTCCAGCCTGAACCTTCCCTGGTGCAGTCTGAAGCCATTCCCTCTCGTCCTATCACTAGTCACACGAGAGAAGAGGCTGACACCCAGCTCACTACAACCTCCCTTCAGGTAGTTATAGAGAGCAATAACTTGTCACTTGCTTTTCAGTATCTTTATGGAGACCTTGACACAGGAGCAAACAATTCTGCTTAAGGTGCATGACAGAGTTGGCATTTCTTACAGGAGAGTTCAGAAGGGTTGCTACCTCTTCTTTGGCTGTCAAGCAAACCTAAACCCCAGGAAACTCCCCAGATAAATATAAATGAATATTTCAGGGTTTGCTCTGCAAGCTTTATGAAAATAGAGTCATGAAAGACCTGCTTCTTGAAAAATTTGGCACAAGGAGGGTATTTTGCATGCGCCTAATCTGCATCCCAGCATCTGTGGTGTGTGTTTATTTGAGGTGCATACCTGGGCACAACTTGTTGTGTTCATGCTCCCTGACATGGTCTGTGTGCTTTTCCTATAGCTGAAATGTGTTTCCCATCTCATTATCTCTGTTTTGTTATAGCTTGCGTAACATGATGATCTGTAAAGACACTTCTTCTTTCTAATGTGTCCTCTCTGTGTTGACGTGATAATAGTACAAAGCATGTTTATGAGAACAGTTGATGTGGTAAGAGGACTTAGGCCTTTCTGTAAGGTACCCAGGTGAAGATCTGTAAGTTTGAGTACAGTAAAGAGAGCTGTAATGCGTATCCTACATTTGGCCATGTCTTCTATCCAGACTAACTGCCTAGCAGGTAATTTAGTACATACTGGGGCAGTCCTTTGTCATTGTCCCTTGTCATTATAAAAACATACGCAGGTTGTTACTGTTCTTCAGCCAAACTCATCAGCGGAGTGGTTTAGAGTAACTAACAGGAATCCTAAACTGGGAGTACCAGCAGTGGAGATGAGAGGCAGAGGGGTTCAACATACATTGCGTTTGACATTAGGTCTGCAGGCGCAGTAGTTGTGTGTTGTATAGCAAATTGGCTGCAGCTGGAGCATTCTGCGCATGAATGTAGCCCATTATGGTCAGGCCAATGGCCGGCTGCATCCTCGCATCACTGTTCCTTTCAGGGACACACGCTTCTGCAGTTCTGCATCTGTTCTTCAGTCTGAAGGTTTTGTTCCATACTCTTGTTCTAATTTCAGTTTGTTTTGGGGTATTTCTCTTGGCAGAATTACCAAAAAGCAGACCAAGGCCGTATGGGTTAGTGATTCCAATTAGTACCAATGCAGACGGAAGCTATATCTCCAATGTACTCTCTGCAAGCCATCAAAGAAGATCAACGCGGGAGGTATCCCAGAGCCCCAAACAGCTGTATTTTAACGTCACCGCGTTTGGAAGGGAATTCCATCTCCGGCTGAAACCCAACACTCGTTTAGTGGCTCCTGAGGCAGTTGTGGAGTGGTACGAAGACTCTGTGGAAACTGGAAATGGAAACGATGCTGGTAACTCAAGTCAGACTAGAACTGCTACGGAGAGGTTGTGGAAAAGAGAGCCCCTGTGGACCAACTGCGCTTACGTGGGAGACATAACTGACATCCCTGGAGCTTCTGTTGCAATTAGCAATTGTGATGGTCTGGTAAGGCTTATTTAATGGCATTAATGTCTGGCATTTTATCACTTTGTTCTCAGCTTTTGTTGCTTTTCACTGTACAGTACTAATGATTTCACTTAAAAAAAAAAAAAAACTCCATTTCATAAATTCCTTAGAAAATACTTCAGTATACGTTTATGCATAGTCCTTTGACTTTATCCGGGATAATTCCTCTGAGTTTGATGAACAAAGTCCTTAATGTGGGATGGAGAGAAATCAGACCTGCTATCTGTTGGTTTTCCTTGCGACTTTCCTGAGGTGGTGTTACAAATGGGAGAATTTATAATTAAGTTACTTCAACACTTAAATGAGTGAGTGTAGAATTTGGCATGGAAATTGTCACTCTTTACTTCCTGGGCATCAGATTTGCAGGGTGCCCTGTAGTCCAAAAATAGCGAAAGATTTAAAATCTAAAGGATGTATTTAGAAAGTAGGCTTTTTCTTTTTTTAATGTGTAGTTCTATTTTATCTGAAGCTCTCATGTGAGAGTTGACTGATTCACATCTATAAATGATTTGTTGTCCAAACCACGCCAGCCCGGTTGCTATGTTAGTTAAAAACGCGTGATATTTCATTGTGGCTTCAAGAGTTGCAATGACTGGCTTGGTACACAAATCCCATATTGAAAGACTGGAATATATTGAGTACACATACCATTCGTTAATTCAATCATGCGGTAAAGAAAGCTAACAATACTTACCTTGTGCTCTTTAAGTAGCAGGAGCAGTGGTGGAACATGGCTGCAACATCCAGGAAGATTAATGTAGTGGTTACCCTACTGCTATTCAGGGGAGGAATCATATGAACAAGTTTGCAACAAGAATCCCTTCTTGGAAATAGGTTTCCCTCTTCCTGTCACATACCAGAGATGTTAATGATTAGATTCCATTTTGTGATAAGTGCTGGCTAGCAAACCTCCCAGCTCCTGCAGCACGTAATTTATTTCAGGTAAAGCAGTCGCTGTGTGACTATCTGCACAAATGTCTGAAACTCCTCATTCAGCGTGTAGGGCTGTGCACAACCCTAACTCCCTGGCTGTCCTTACTAAAAGAAGGAAAACACTGGTGATGTTTACATATTAGGTTATCTACTTCTGTCAGTTTTTCTTCTTTTTTCCTTCTGTTTTTTTTTTTTAGTGGAATCTGTTGACAGTGGGCTGCGTTTACAGAGATCGTGCAGACATCTGCCTGGATAGCCAGAGCCTTGGATGTTACTTTGACAGTGAATGAGACCATTGGGCTGAGAGCTGTGTTTTTTCAGTAATCCTGAATGAAGTTCTTGCGTTAAGTGCCAGAGCACTTTAAGACAGTAAATTGGATTAAATGGAATTAGATTAAGGGGTACAGCAATATCAGCAGGGATCGCCATGTGGCTGACAAGCTGCTTGTGTTGTGTTTTTGGTTACTGAAATGAAGTAGGTTCTGTGTTCACAAATCTCTGCATATGTGAGAAGAAGCCAACAGGTGCCAGCAAGATCCTAAAGGAGGATCCTAAAGGAGGTTTCTGAGTTGTGCGTCATATTGCCGCTGTTTTCTCACAGCACCCAGGAGAAGCCCCTTCAGTGCTTTCCATGGTTTTAGGGGCTGAACTAGAGGAAAACGTGCTTCTGTTTAGGGAGAAGAGTGGGTAAATGCTCCCTGGTCACTGTTGTCTCTGTTCATCTCAACACAAGCTGTCCTGTGCAGTCTTTGAGGGGCTTCTTTAAGCCCCTGAGCCACCTACCACGTGGCAGGATTGGAAGGCACCATCAGAGCACGTGTGTGGTGTGAAGGGGTGAGCTGTCTGACCCTCCTGCCAGCAGCAGGCAGCAGGCCTTTGCAGGCACTCTGGCCCCTGTGCTACATTTTACACTGCTGCTGGGGGACTGACAGGCTGGCAAAGAGTAAAAGCTTTACTGCTTTTACTCAGCTTTACTACTCAGCAGCTTTACTGCTCCCTGCTTTGGGCAGCTGTAATGGCAACAGCTTGTGCTGAAAAGCAGCTTTTTGGAGCACTTCAGCTTGCTTACTTCACCTCGCTGTTGTAGTAGTCTTTAGGAGCTGTAAACAAATGAGTGTGAAATAAATAATCCTGAAGATTGATGATGACATTAAGTTGTTCTTTTCTCCCAGCAGCTCTTGGATTGGCAGGAGTAGCTCTAAGTTAGAATTTCTGACTTCGCTGCTGCTGTACGGTGCTTCTCACAACCAAGCTAGAATAGTTGATCCTCACTGTATTCTAAATATGTGAAGAGTGAGATGATATGGCTTAACAGAAACTGGAACAACAGTGAGAAATTCTAGGGCCACGTGTCCATTCAGAAGGTTTATTTTTGACTTGTAAGAAATGTATGTGTTTACCAGGGTAGCCCCCCCCACGTTCTTACCTTCTGGGAAAAAGAAAAAGGAATCACTATGGTTACAGTTCACTCACTGCGTAGCTTATAAAGCAAGCTTAATATCATCAATAACAGAAGCAAACAAACAAACAAACAACCACTTGGCTTCCACTGGTTGGCAAAAGGCCTCACAAATTTTAGTTTGTGTGTGAGGAGATTTTAATTATGACTCTTAAGTCACCCGCTGATAGGTGGGCCAAATGATGTATTGCATTAACCTTTACTTCATAAAGACTGCTGTATTTCATATTGTTCAGTGTTTGCTTTCAGTGCTTGGATGTATGAGGTTATGAGGAACACGGTGGTGCTGAATTTTGATTACTTCATTGTAAGTACACAGAATTATTGACATTTACACAAGTAGAGCAGGATTTTGTTCGTGGTCTCTTCCTGAATCTGAACTTAGGTTTTAAAAAACAAAATACTTAAACATTTTTTGTTCTGAAACAGTTTACATATCTACTTTTGCTGTAATAGTCATCTGCGTGCCATAAGTTTTGCAAATTCCTATCTTCCCATCTGTTTAATATCCCTTGAAAATAACTCTTTGCTACAAAGATCCCATGCATGTGCATACACTTGTCA
This sequence comes from Gallus gallus, assembly GCF_016699485.2. Taxonomy (NCBI): domain Eukaryota; kingdom Metazoa; phylum Chordata; class Aves; order Galliformes; family Phasianidae; genus Gallus; species Gallus gallus. The sequence continues at coordinate 50,095,673 of NC_052535.1, read as the reverse complement.
TAGCAAAAGGACACTTAATTCGTCATGTAGAAGCTGCCTGGTATTTTCATTACTGTGTTTAAAAAAAATGTAACTTTAGTGAGTAACTGACAAGTGCTAAGGAATGTGTCAGCTTATGATAATAATAAAATAAACCCTGGTTCATATTTTCTCTATGTAAAACTCAGGATGAGTAGATGTGTAAAGTTAATTCTAACTTGGGCATTGTAAGGCAGTGCTGCGTTTCAGGAAGCTGCTGTTTCCTTGGGCTCCTGTGCTATCTCTCTCCTGTTACTTTCATCCCAATGGCAGTATTTATTGTTAAAATAATTATGGAGTTTGTTAAATACTTGACAGCATTGCAGTCAGCATGCAAAATCATTGTTTGAGTCTAAATAGCACACGGGGAAGTCCTCGCTTGTCTCTCATTTCAGGAGGTGTGGCTTGTCGCTCACTGCTGAATTTGGCCCTCTGGTAATTATGGCTTATATTTACTGTAATTAATACTGGCTTTATCTCTTCTGTACGTTCATATTAGTATGGCTTGCTGTGCCATGGCAGCTGTGTGGAGTTAAGTTGGTGCTGGTGCAGTGCGATGTTGTTGATCCAGCACTGGGAAGGGAAGGGATGAGTGCTGATGAAAGGAAAGCCTGGTGCTTTTCCTAGAAGGTTATCATTGTGTCATTCTCTCATTCATGAGCTGAAAATAGCAGCATCCTTTGGCTCTGTGGGCTTGGGAAACTGAAGCCTGTGATCTCTTATCAGAGAAGGGTAGAAGGAGAAAAGCTCTCAGTGACTTTCATCTGCAGATGATGAAATCAGTTTATAGATAGCCTAGATTTCAGTCCACTTTGCCTTTTCTTTATTTGGTTTTGGTTTAGTAAATGTTCAGAAGTAGAATATGTTGCAGCGTTGGAGGAACGTATCACTGTATGAGCTTGACAAGATCGGGAAGACGGCTCAGTTTAACCAGACAGTGCTTGCAGGGTGTGCGATCGTCCCTCACACACTCACAGATCTCCAGTTCTTGCATTCCCAATTCTTGTTCCGCTTTTCCTTCTTGCTGGTGCCCGTACAGCAGTGCTTCACCTCAGTGCTCTTCAGCTGTCTCGTTAGGCACAGACTGACCAAAGGGAGTCAGTGTTACAAAGGGTTAGGGCAAGCGTTCCTACCTGAGTCGCACCTACCCCTTCCCTATGTACACCTGAGTAGCACTTTCCCTTCTGTTCTCCTTACAAAGATTATGCAAACAAACAGTAATGAAAGGCCTTATGTTATAGAATCAGAATATTCCAAGTTGGAGGGGACCCGTAAAGATCATCAAGTTTAGCTTGTCAGATGGTGTTACTGGTGCCTTCTCTTTTGGATAACTATGGGAACAATTTTTGTGCCTTAGTGTATTACATGAAATGTTTTGTGTAATTCATATGCCTAACCAAGACAGCTGAAGTTGTTCTGCTTGCAGGTGCGTGTACAATGGGCAGTATGCTACTTCCTCACTTCTGTGGTTTTCTGTTCCAAGACACCAAGATGCTACTGTAGGTTTAATGGTTTTGAGGAGTTTACTGTTCAGAAGTTACTGAAGCCTATCTGGCTTTGTAATTTTGTTACTGAGAGAGTAGATGTATGTTTCTAGAGCAGCATATGGTTATAGAAAATTGGGAAAACAGTTGCATGTTAAAGGAGGAGGAAGTCAGTCAATTCAAAGCAGAGCTCATAGGAGGCATTTTTCACAGATTGCTTGTGCCATGTGCAGTGCTGTTCCTGCTGTGAAGACACAGAAAATGACTCACTTCAAACAAACATTGCAGGTGTTTCACACCGTAAACAAAGGGAGCACAGCAAACTTTACATTGGGAAATAACAAGGTAGAAGCTTTTGACCGAATCTCTGCTTTTGTTGTAAATAATTCCCCATTTTTTTTCTCAAATTTTCCTCAGTGTTGTTAAAAAAAAAAAAAAATAGTTTCTCATTTAGCTTTCTTCCTTTTGCAACAAAACCCAAACAGATGTTGGTATGTGATGCATTAGACTGTACTTACTATGGAGTCTGTCTCTGTAGACATATGTCTCCTTGTTTGAATTGTGATCTGTTTTATATTCACATTTATGGAATGCAAGAATGTGTGGATGTTGCCTTGTGTTTCTAATCAGAGCATTAGGTGCTCTAACTTTAAATGCAAGGGCCAGCCCCAGCGTGTTAGGTTTTCCATCTTTGACTTTAGCTGCCAAGAAAAATGTGACTTACTTTACCCAGCAGCCACGATCTTCAAGTCCAGGGCTGCATACGCTTATCTGGAAGAAAAACTGTTTGCAAATGAGAGCCCTTCAGGAGGCTGCTTGCCTTTTCACATGCAGCTGTTGAACCAGGAGAATCCTTAAAGACAGGAAAGCTGTGAAGAATCTGTCATTATTTGTGTCAGATGATTCCTCATTTGTTTGTTTTTATTTCCTTTTTCTAAGGATATCAAGACATGAAGAAACTTGTGTATGTCTTTGAAGCCATTACAGTCAGTACTTTCATGCACATTTATGTTCAGCTGGGGCGGGAGGGGAGGGTGCTTGGCATATCCTGAGAGGTTTTTTTTTGTGATTATCTGACATTACAGTCCCTTAGTACAGATCTCTTAATAGCAAGGACTTCTCAAATGTTTGTCTGACTCTGTGTCTTAACTTCTTGAAAGAAAGCTAATGAGAGTTGCCTACCCTCAGTGGTTTTGGCATTCTTTTCATTACTGGCTGCAGTGCCTTTGAAGTGTTGAAATGGAAGGATGTGCAGAGATGTGCACAATTACTTTCCCTTGTGCAAATACGTTTGAGAAAGTCAGACTAGAGAGACTTGCATGAAGATTTAAGCCCTGATTCAGAAAGACCCTTAAAAATATGCTTAAGTTAATGACATGCCTTAACTTAAGTGCATACCTGGATCTAAACAGTTTTGAGGTGTTTTGATTAGTTTCAAATGCTTCTTATTACCCATTGTTCCACCAGGTCTTGAGTAAAGGCAGGTTTCGTGTTCACATACTGGCACTAATGCGTTGTTTCAGCATGATTTCACCCATGCTGGGGAGGTTACATTACTAAATGGTGAAATAGCTTTCTAGGAGCTGGTGATCCTTTGCTCTCAGTTTTTAGAAAAGCGTTTTGGAGGCAAACAGCTGAATTTCTGCTGAGCATCTAGCATATGGGAATCTCTTCTAAAGAAGAATATCACCAGGGATCCGCCGTCAAGCAGGGCTATGTGTGCTGGGTGTGGGACTGCAGGAAGGGGATGGAAGCATTGTGGTGTGTGAGCAGCTGCAGTGAATGTAGTGGGAGCCAGCTGTGATGGGCAGAGGTGTGGGTGCTCTTGGGGAGTATGATATATGTCCTGAGGCTGGAAATGGGTCTGTGGCCCCATGAGCTCTCCCCCAGGCTGAGAATGGCGTGGGAAGCAGTGCACTTCCGCAGGCCGGGCTGTGGCTGAGCAGACAGACATCTGTAACCTGGCACATTCTGGGAGCACAGAGCAGGCAGCTGGGGAGATAGATGGGTGTACTGACCATGTGCTGCTCTGTGCAGATGGTAGCGGTATCTCAGACTGATTTAACATTTTTATATTTGTGCTACCTCCCGTGTTGCACACTTCCCACAGTAATTATATCCTTGCAGTGAACTCCCTTGGCCTGCCATGCCTGTTCTTACCACTTGCATTTCACTGTTCTTGGCAGCCCTGCAGACTTATTAACTGGGCTTGATATGTTGCAGCTGCCTCTCTGAACTGACGGGCCTGGCCTGGGAACCTCGGTCAGTCTCCCTGGCTCGACAGAGCATGCCGCTGGGTCAGTCGCCTTTGGTTGCTATTAGCCTGGACTTGGAGTTCATCCCTGTCACCGCTCTGGTACGTAGCACTTCCCAGAGGCTGATAGAGACTTCTCAGGCATGGTAATCCACAGAAAAGGGGATTTCTCAACACTCAGAAGCTTGGAAAAATGCAGTGTCATCATGTGAGTTATTCAAGATTTCAGGCTCCTTACATAAGACGCTAAGAGTTAGGAGTATTGAGAAGGGAGGTGGTGGTGATGGAAGCAAAATGTCTATACAGTGTAAAATTATATGATGTGGAAGATCCTTTTATGTTTCTAGTTTGGTTCTTTGTGAGGTTGTCACTCAAGGGAAGCTAGTGCTTCATTCTCAGAATGTGTAATGTAGTCAGTTTATGCCAATGTTTGCTCAAGCTCCATTTATTTCTTGCTTGATTTTATAAGTTATTACAGTGGGGCCAGATTTGGGCTAACGGTGGATTTGCCTCTGCTTCATAAGAGACCTGACTCTCCGCCGTTACATGTCATTCTCTCCTCCTCTGTTACATGTCCCATTCTTGCTTGAACAAACTCCCCTTGCCCATGCAAGAACTTCCTTTCTTTTTATTTTCTTCCAAAGCTCACACCAAAACTCATTTTTTGTGAAGCTTCCTCTGTTGTAGTAAAGCACCAAAGAATTTGTGCCCGTATTGTCCTGAGAAGACAGATAACCTTAGGTAGGTGGATGAGCTACTTGGAGACCTTTGCAAAAAATGACGTGATCAGCTGAGGAGAAGGGAGCAGATGTGAGGTTTTCCAAGTCCCAGCTCTGTTCTTAACCCTCTCTGCCTCCCCTCCCTGTTCCTCAGGACTGTTACCTCAGCCCATTACCAAAGTAAAATGAAACCCAAGTGAAATGAAAGCTCTTTTTCAGAAACGTGGGGCGAATCTCTTTGCTTCAGCAAGTAGTTTTGGAAACTGCTATTGTTCATCCTGACTTTGTGCCTACCCGTTTGAGGATGATGAACTGGGGAAACCTTCATGCTCTGTGCTTACTGTATGTAGTAAAAAGAACTGTGCTCAGAGTTTCCACTTAGTTATATGGTTCATGTTTTCAAGGCTGATTCACCCTTAAATCCTCTTCTGAAATGATAATTTTCCTATGGGTTGCAGTTCTGTCTCCCTGCTGTTCCAAGGATTGTGTGGTCATAGGAAAAAGTGAATAGACATGCAGTAGTATTGCTATGGACTTAATGTAGATCAAGTTAGGCCAGGATATAAGGAGCCGCACAAATATCTTTCATAGCACGAAATGTACAATCAGTTTGGATAATAGGTTTTCCAAATGGAAAAAGGTGTCGTGTATTTTAAAATGGAGTACAGCAGTGAAAGGCCTGACGGTCTCACTGATGTGAAGAAAACTCTCTAGCAAGAACTGTTTTCCTCCTCAGTGGAGAGATGCAGAGGCAACCCTGTTTCCTCTTCCCTCTTCAAAAGGTGCTGAGAAGAATCCTCAGTGAGGAAATAGGAAAAACTGGGACTGTGGGCTAATTAGGATGAAACAGACAGAAACCAAACAAACAACTGGAATGAAATACATCAAATATCCCTACACCATGGTGCCTGTCTGCCCAACTGAGTATGAAGAGAACAGCTCCTACCACAACAAAGAGCGAAGGGACTTGGGAGGGGTCACAAACCTCTTGAGTTTGGAATGTGAACAGAGAGCTAAAAACATATTTCTTGTGAGAAAAGGGATCATAAATAAGTTTGAGATTATTTTGCTTCCCTCTCCTGTAGCCTTCACCAAGTGTAATTTCTCAGGAGAAGGAAAGAGCAAAGAACTAGGACCATAAGCAGATTTGAGGGAAGTGTTTGGAGCCTACCTTTCAAGTAACTCCCTACCTTTCAGGTAACTCAGTGTTCTCCCTCATTGCTTTGACTGCAGTAAGTCACTGCTCCAAAGTGGGACAAGCACTGGGATGCTGGTTCCTCTAGAACCCGAGGCAGGGCCTGTGTGCATTGCTGCTCTTGTATGGGCACTGGAATTAGTCTGGGCACCTGTACTTGATGCTGCAAATTTTTTCTTGGTGTTTTTTTCAAGAGTCTTGACAGGCTCCTGTATAAACTGTCCAAAGATTAAATGCTTGAAGTTCCTTCTTCAAGCCATGGTGTGAGTGATGCTTGATCAGGAAACGGGGAAAAAACTTCTAAGCTCGCTTAAGAACAGCCAACTTTAAAAAGATGTCTGTTTTAACAGTGTTGAAGATTATTTTCAATTGAGAAAAGAGCGTTTTTGTACTTAAGAGCACGTCCATTTGAAAAGGAATGCGTTCATGAAATTTTCCACGTTATTAGCCAGGTAACATATGTATGGACGCATCACTGAACGCTGCGTGTATTTGGCTTTGGTGTAGTCCATTTAGCCGCTCAATCTGTTTCACGATAACGCTACTCAGTAATATTTGTGTATGCGTCTGCCTTAACTCTGGTGGATTGTCCCAACTTCTCATGGGTTCATTAAAATTACTTTCTGTGTTGCAAGAATTCTGGGCTTTGTTACGTCTTTTTAACTCTTCAATGAAAGCGTTGCATTGCCACCAGCGTATTTCAGAGACCTCTGTTGTAGGAGACAACTTCACATCCATTGCTTTATTGGAAAAGATCCTATTTGAAGTACAAATGTGTTGTGCAATTTCCTTTCCCATAGTTTGGTGCTTTAACTGTCATTTAATTCCCTTCCCACTCAATTCTTTAGCTTATTCCAGTAAGGCTGTGGTGTCTGCTTTGTGCCCTGTGCTTTCTTTCTGGTTCCGTGCATGGATGTTGGAGGGTGAATGTGTGGGCTCATGCTTGCATACATGCACTTAGGAATACCTTACATAGAGAAAAAGCTTGTGTTTCGCAAGGGATGTAGCAGTTAAACTTGAAAATCATCTTCATTAGCTCTTAGTTTATTTTTGAATATTTTGGTGTGGCATATTTTAAGGAAAGGAAGTCTGTCTAAAATGTATTTTAATTCCATCTCTACCCATCTGAAGGTGCTCTGTGTGTGTGTGTTATAAAGCAGAATGGCTGTGTTCTTATCTCTTGGCTTACTCTTCATTTCCCTGATAGAGTGCCATGCAGAGACGAGAAAGCGGTTGAGGTATGAAAGGGATGCTTGTTTATGACTATGAATATGTGAAAATAAACATCTCCCATGCATAATTTGGACAGTTTTGCATTTATATTCCAAGAGTGTCCCTACAGAACAGTTATGGTTTTACAGCCCTTCTTGAGCTAAACGTTATGGAAAATAAATTTTGCTAAACTGCTCCTTTGCTAAACTAATCCTTACATTTAGGGTATGCATACTGTAGCGTTTTTGAGGTATGAGGGCTATGCAGAGGGAAAAGAGAAAGTTACCCCTGTTTTTGCATAATTAAACAAAAATTTTTCTCCCTTCATTTCACCCTCAGAACGCTACTGAATCTGCTATGGAGTCCGTATTTTCCCAGGTTGTGCAGAGCTCAGGAGGAGCAGGTGTAGGTGCTGAGCACTTCCCATCAGAAGCAGCATTAGGTGGGATGGAGGTGGCATTATCAGCACTGGCTTTTACATCAGCATCTGGGCCAGAACTCTCCTGTCTTGGCAGGCCTGACACTTGCTTCACTTAACCCATTTCATGTGCAGCGATAAAGTGAGATTCAGTGCTTGTTTCACCAGTTTTTGTTTCATGACTATTGCTCTGTAGTAAATAAACTTCTGCTGTCATTTGTGATTAGCTAGCATGTGGTTGGTCAGAGGCTTGAGCTGCCTCCAGTTATTGGAGGAGGTTCCCTTCAGCTGTCAGGGTTTAGCACACGCTTGCTGTAGAGAGGTTTTCAACCTCAGTACCAGTTTGCAGTCACTCTGAAAAAAAGGAGTGATGCAGTGTATTGTAGGATGCATCCTTGAATAGATAGTTATGCCTTTCTTATACCATGCTACCTTCTGCTTTCTGTGAAAGGGAGTAGGGCCACAGGGCCACACCCCCTGCTGCAGGGAGACTATAGGCAAATGACCTATGTGCGGTGAGAAGCTTTGAGAGCAGGAGTGTGCTGCTGTCATCTGAGGCGCTGCCATTAGGAACTGTCACTACTTTGCTTGTATAAGCAAGGTACCTGGCAAACTAAGGGTGTCTGTTCCTTCATGGTTTATGTGCAATTCAAGGTATAAGCGAGGAGTATAAGAGGCAAGGATACTACCTGTGCACGTTCACAGATGCTGTTGCGTGCGCATAATGTAGTACCTTCCTGGAAATAGTCCTGCCTTATGAGTACCTTTCAACCCCCCCATACTTACAGGTCGGGTCGTCCTGATGATGGCCTTCTAGAGGTTCTGGGTTTTGGGATCTGCTTGGTCACCTGTGATACTTTCATCCTGTGGGACTTAAATAATCACTTGGTGCAACAGGCTAGTTCTGGACCAATTGTCCTCAAATAACAGAAATGACTGACAAGGCACTTTTGGAACAGAATTGGTAGTAAAGTCTAACAAATATCTAAAATAGGTCAAAACAATAATTTTGTCTTTAGGTTTGCCTTAGGGCAGAAATGGTCTGATGGCTTCTATATTATTTTCCCTGACCTAGAGTTTGATACAGAGACCTGAGGACCAGGATGGTCTGAGGTTTGTCCTATTCTTCTGAGGGCATTGGACTGAAGAAATGAACTCAGAAGTAAATTAGCCTTGGGAATATCTTGACATACTTACTGCCTCCAAACTTGTGGTTTTTGTTCCTTCCCTGGAATTTGTTTCTTCAGTCCCAGGCAAAACTCAGAGCATTAGCAGGGATGGAAACTGCAGATTTCTTACAGGATGTGTATAGAGATGGCATATGTCATCAGCCCATTCCTACCCTTCATTTCCAGCTCCCTCAGAAAGATCAGCAGGGGAAGTGGAGCTCAGGATTGAGAGCATTTAGGGCACAGTGGTGTACAAGGTGCTGGCATTCATGTGCTTTTTCCTTGGCAGGCTGAACGGGTATTTTCCTCTTGGGAGTTCCTTCTACAGATGGATCCTTGCAGAATGAAATTAGATTGGACTGAAAAGGGAATAGTTTCCAGCAGTCTACTCTTCAAGCTACCAACGTTTTGAGGTGCTGTTTGCCCAACCCAGCTCTCTGTCTTTATCTTTTGCAAGAATATGTTGTTCTATCCATAAGCAACTGTATCAAATACAACTTCATCTAGAGAAAGAGCTTTTCATTAGAATACTTTCCCAAAGCATTACCAAAGGATTCTGTTTGAATAAGACTATTTCCATCCTTGTATTGTGCAAGGAGTTAGGTGCACCAGCAGTGCTGTAGATGGAGAGTGGCAGTAAGAAAGTATGAAATCAGAGACTAAGACAGCATGTGAAACAGGTGTTGAGGGTCTTGGAAAAAAATAAAGGGAAATGGACAGAAAAAACCTATGTATTGTGAATACATAGGGCTATCTTTGTCACCCTGCATCAGTCCCTTTCATTTATATTCAAAACTGCTATTGCTACTTTTCCCTTTTCTTTTCAAAGCCTTCAACAAATCCACATAAATTGTAATAAATATCTGTTAAAAAGCTTTGACTGAATTGCTGAGCTCTTGCTCTGCTGTGGCTGACCTTAAAAAGAATTGCAAGCCCTCACCATCTGTTGGCACCTCAAAGGGGGACAACCCTATTTCCTGAAGCATGACTCCACAACCCTATTTCCTGAAGCATGACTCCATTTAGCAAATGCTTAGAAGCTTAGCAGAGCAAATGTCTTTTTCACATGGTGAAGGATCACCCAATTGCGACTGCTATTGGTACCAGCAATTCCATAATAGCTGAGACAGAAACGAGATTTTCTTGGTTGTTAGCAGAGAGAGCCCTTCTTGTAGGCAAAACCTCTTCCAAATTTCACAAGATCGGTTTTGTTTTTATTTTCCTCACCTGACCGATAGGCTGCAATAGCAACTGGCAGGGGCAGTAAGCCTTTTTTCTACCTGAATGGAGAATTTTTATGGATGAGTACTTCATGCTGAAAACTAACCTCCTGGCCTGTGTGGGATCTGTGGTCCTGGCTGCACTCAGAGAAACCAGAGGGTAAACGTTTCTTCCCTGGTGCCACTGGGATGGGATGGTTTTCCCCGTTGCTGCATCCACAGGGAAGGCTTTCTTTCATTATCTTGTTATTGCCATATCAGGTACTTGGGTAGGTTTTGGAGGAAATCAATTTCCAGAGATCTTTTGCAGTTTTCTCCCTTGAACTCTGACCATTCAAGAAAGGTGAAGGTGGTTTAGTTTTTTGGTTTTTTTCAGAGTGGGCTTGCAGGAAACATCTGTATGACACTTTTTGGAGACTGAAAAAAAAGTTCTGATATTTTTCTTCAAACAGGGTCTCTATGCTGCTTTCAAGAGAGAGTGGCAGCAGGATTTTAAATCATTGAAAGCAAGGATGAAAGTAGAATCACTCTGTTCTGTTTGACTGTCCTGCATAATTCCTCATCCTTCAATTAAGGAGTGATGACTGCCACCCACACTGCTACTGCCGTCTCTTTTAGGCAATACTTCTACTACTCATTTTTTCGTAAGCTTTCTGTATGTCTTTTGCTAGAGCAGCAGCAATGAACATGATGTCCTGCCTGAAAGTGTGTTTGAAGAAAGTGAAAATAACACCGTTTTATGATACAAAAAAAAAAAAAGAAAAAGAAAAAGAAAAAAGAAAGCAGGTTGGAAACTAGAAAAACAGCCTTGACTGGAATTCACAGACAGGCATAATTGTTTAGCTGACTTTCTACGATCAGATGAATATTCTTTCAGGTTGAAATTCCAGAAGGCCTGTGTGTAATGGACTGGCAGACCTCTTTGCCTGAACGAAGAGTTCATCAGAAGCAAATGGTTGCATGATCTGTTACTGTACCAATTGATGCAGCTCTTATCAAGGCCATGGGAGGTGCAGGAGGACCACAAGGAACTTGTCTGCTGAGATGCAAGGAGGAAGGGAGCTGCTGGCCTTCCTTTGAAATGATTCTAAATGACAGGTAGTATATGGTTGCCCAGAGAAGGTGTGGATGCCCCATCCCACCTCTGGAGGTGCCCAAGGCCAGGTTCAATGTGGCCCTGGGGCCCCCTGATCCAGTGGGTGGCAACCAACCCATGGCAGGATATTGGAACTGGGGGGGCTTTTAAGGTCAAGCCATTCTATGGTTCTTTTGTGTGGAACTGCTGTGTTTGAGTGCAATCAATGCTCCTTACTTTGTCCTGTCTCATAAGACTCAGAGCAGAAACTATAACTGGTTGAGCAGACAGAAGTCTGCTTTGAAGCAGAAAAATGGGAATTTACATATTACCCGTATTTGCATCTTCTCTGCTGATTTTTAGTAGTAACTTCTATTTAAAAGTATGCAGACCTACTCAAAAGTCAACAAGGAGGAATAGCCAGTACTATTGCATTTGGCAATACATGCATCCTCTATGCACATTTGGCATGTAGAAGAGAAGCCCACGCTTGGGGAGGTGGAGACACATCAGAGAGTGACTCTGAGCGCAGTTAAATGATAGTGTTCTTAGTGAAGGTGGTTAAAAAGTGGCCTGAAACGAATCTCTGGTGACTGGGAGCTGCTCTGGATATCTATTTTGTAGCTGTTACTGAATCACACCCTTCGGTCTTGGATATGTGTTTTTACAAACCAGTGTTTTTAGGGCAGTTTGACAAATAATTTCCTTTCTGGATTTTTGCTTTTTGTTACCAAAGTAACATATGCTCCTTAAACTTTTTTATTCCTGGAGACTCGCAACTAACAGTTTATAAAATAGCCCAAGCTTATTAAAATTAGAAAGAACAACCCTTTTTTATAGTTTCAGTAATAAAAAACAGATTGTGTAACTTCTGTGGATGCTTGATAACATATATAGTGCACACGAATTGGGCGCTCATACACGTTCTGCTTTCACATATCACATGTGGTAAAGTATGTGTCTCAGTAAAAGAAAGTAAATAGATACTGAAATAGTCAATGTTCTCAAAACTTAATCCTTGTAACCTCTCTCAAAGCTCTTACTGACTGTAGTGTTTGTACTGAATTTGAGACTGCATTTTGTAGAGTAGAGATACAGAAGCCATATTCAGTAATGCCTTTTTTCATGTTCCTTGTTTATTCAGCACCATACTTATTTGTATCTGGAATTTGACCTCAGAGCCACATGGTCTGAGGTTTGCAAAGGAGCAAGAAACAAGACAGGATAGAAAGTATCATGCAGCATTGCTGAAATAAAAGGAAAAAGCAGTAAGCAGGCAAGTTGGGTTTGTCTGCTGTAGGAACTGACCATCTGCGTGCGAGTTCTTACCTTATTCTGAGGGTCCCATGGAAATTCTAATCATTGCTCTCTGATCCAGGCCCTGAAAGAATTATGGAAATAAGTTAGTCACTTTGACCTCCTGACCTTATATTTCATCATGAGTTTCTTGAAATGATGGATAAAGCTAGGGCACTGTTGTTCTTATGAATGGACTAAATTATTTACTTCACTTAGATTTATGACTCATACTTAGCTCATTCTTAGTTTTCATAGGCTGCTTTTGCAACCTGGTTGATAAATAAACTTGACTATTTTTTTTTCTAAGCAGTAGCAGTGAAGCAATAAATTAACTTCCTAGACACATGCAAATCACATTGTCATTTGCTTTTCTTGTTTTATACTCGAGTAAATTGCTGATGTTTAAAACTGCATTTCCTTTGAGGGATTTTACCGTGGTTTTACAAAAAGGTGTAGAGCCAGTTGAAAAGAATGAGTCCGTTGTAAATGTTACTCACTTTGGCAGTTCAGTACTTTGAAACGGTGCTTCCTAGCTTTTGAACAGAGTAAAATACATCAATTTTTTGCTTCTTCTGTCTGGCATTAAAAAACAAACAAACAAAATTTTCTATTATCTTGGAGAGCTTTTTATGTAGGGACTGTCTTTGTTATCTGCACTGATAGTTTGCCAGTAGCATTAAGACGTGGATATCAAAGGATCTCTGAGTACAGCACTTTTTGACTCTGGTGAAAGGCCAAGTGCTTTGCAAAGCTCATTTATTTGCTCTTTACAACATAAATTAGCAAACCCTGGAAGTCGATACTTGTGGAAATGAAAACTGTTAGGGTTGAGCCAGGCTGCCCAGTGTCTGTCCTGTTTCTTAGGAGCATGCAAGTAATCACATCTGATTATTTTCAGTCTAGTCTAGAGCTGTGTAATTATTATTCTACATTTGTGAAAATGATCTGTAGAAGAAGCTCCATAGGCCTCCTAGAGAAAGTACAGGCAACAGTGCAGAGAGTAGCCTACTGGAAAGCCTCAGTATAAGCCTGCTAACCTCTAAAATCAGTGAAGATGATGGAAATAAACCTATCAGTTTCTACTTTATACAGCATAGAAGAGTCAGAAGGAGTCTTAAAGGTGACTCAAATTACTCTTCAGCTGGAATTCGGTAGGTGCCACGTGTGAGGTACTATCTCATGGATTTGAGCATTAGGACTGGAGGTACCTAATGCCCTTGAGAATGGTACAGGTGATGTCAGTGTTGGAGTACTTCAGATGGCTTTGTCTTCCACAGTGCTGAATTCCATCACATGAAGTGTGCTGCATAACTTGGGATTCCTGAAGGAGAGGGTTAAAGTGTGAATTTGTAGGTCTGTAAACACATATCCAGGGAAATGGCAGGATGGGCTATAATGCTTGCTGCTGATGTGAGTACACAAATGTCACAGACGAGGGGATACATTCAAATCTCTGTGGTGCTGAAATGTAGAAGTCACACTCTAGCACTCAGTGTCAGGACCACCGACTGTGAAGCTTTGTGAAGAGATTTCAGTGGTGCTTCAGGGGGCCTTGGGGTCTCTCTCCCCAGGGAGGCTGTGGTACTGTTCAGCCTTACAAGTGGACGTAAGGATTCCTTACCTTTCTTTCTTCACTCTCATTTCTCCTGAACATCCCTAGACAGAGCCATCAGTTTTGGTGCATGGCTGTGGTGGATGCAGAAGGAGAGCTGCTGCATGAGAGCTGGCCTCAGCTCGCCTGCCCTGTGCCAAGGGGAAAATGGCAGCATGAGTTCTAATTGGCCAGCTGATGAGCTCTATGTGAGCAGAATGGACCACGCAGATACCCCAGCATTGCTTAATGCAGTGATTTACATTTCACTGTGCATCTGGGACATTTGTAATTGCTGATAGTTCTGCAGCGTCATTCATAGCTAGTGCATACAGACAGCGAACAGATAAATATTGCTAGTGTATGCCACAACAAGCATAAATGCTGCTGGCCTCAAGCGTCCCCTTTTCCATTCCCCAGATCATTAGATGTTTGTATTTTGGGATTTTTTTCATTCACTTTGTAGTTTTGGAGTATTGATTTGATTTGTTATGCACTTGATTTGAAGTTATTTTTCCTTCCTTGAAGGCTATCAAATGTCTTTGCTTTTTGTTTTCACTTTTTGAAGGAAGCTATGAGTTCCATGTAATCCCATGACTACAGGAGTTGGGACAACACCAGGCTTACCACAGGCACTGGTGACACAGCGCATACAAAAGTTACCTGTGGCACTGGGCCCGAGTGCCTGTTGTCATACATGCACGTCTTGCTGCTTTCACAGAAGTGAATTTTGCTGCTGCATATATCTTTTCACCATAAAATAGCTACTAGCACAGAGCCATACTTGCCACAAAGATAGAACTTGTACTCAGTAAATATTTCCACAGAGATATGCTGGGCTCAGGGAGATGCCTGACTGCACTGAGCATGTTCCACACATACTTTTCAGTTTTTAATAACTGATATTTTAAAACCACAATTCCTTCTTTAAGGACAAAGCATTTTGCATGCCAGTTTTGCGCCGTTAAAATGAATCTCTGTAGGTTTTCCAAGAACAAAAACTAGGGACACATTTTTCCACATAAAATCAAAGTTTGTTATTTCTCTTTGCTTTCATATAGCTCTTAAGGGGTTCTATTGATTTTTCTTAGACTTTCTGAAAGGGAGAAAAAGGAGCCCAACATTTGGATTAAAACCAAGAGTGAGAAATTTTAGCATAAAGGAATTTTCCAATGTATGTTTGTAGAAGAGAATTAAAAGCTCAATTTTAGTGCTGCCCAGTGGCCTGATAATGTAACTGTTATTTTCTTTTATTCTGTGCAAGTTGAACAGAATATTGGTTAGTTTTGTGAATCTTCTGAATATCTTTTGCCTCCCTATGGCGATGCATCAATCAGCAGTTGAGAGTGCTTCTGTTCCCCAGAGAAGCAAGCAGACATTGTGGGAAGATTCTGCTCTTGCATAGGATGTAGACAGTAACATGGAGTAGTTTTAAGTCCTGTATATTTTCAGTGTGGTTACAGACTTCTGTGGGAGCATCAGGTCATTTTTACTACCCCGCCTGGAGTCCTTTATTGTAGATCATACAGCTCACTACCAGCCAAGGACTCCAACAGCACCATGCTTTTGGGGTGGCTTGATTCCAGCCTATGTTTTTGTTATGTTCTTGGTTGATCGTGGCACTTAGTAAGTATTTAATTTTTAAAAACAGATATAAGAGATCTTTGTGGTTCTGATCCAAGTTCGTATAGTTTAATTCTGCATCCTCTGTCTTTTCTTTGCTATATTAATGGACCATTCAGAGATCACGATCTCTTCCTTGTGTTCTTAGTTCTTACCTTTCTATGTTGCAAAATGGCTAGTTGTACATGGGCTTTTGTCCGTGCTATTTTTCACAGGATAGAGTTAAATTAGTGATCTTAAAAGAAGGTTTACGTTATTGAGGTAATGCAGAGTGTCCTAGAAAAGTCTATAACTACAAACTTATTTTTCATTTAAATTAGTTTATTAACCACAGAAAGAGCTCTAGTTGAAGAAACAAGCGTACTGTTTCTGGTCAGTTTGACGTTGGTCATTTCAGTATGAGTGCGTCTTAGCTTCTTATTCTTAACTTGTGTCTGTAGTTTGGAAGAGGATATTAAACATTCCTAAGTTTTCATCCTGTTTCTGAGCGTTCGTCCTGGTATTCTGTCAAACAAGTAACATTTTTCCTTGTAGCTGCGGAGGCTTTTTTGCTTTTAAAAATCTGATGTTAAACGATCATCAGCTGAATAATTCAACTGATTGTGAAACCTGAGCGGTGTGCACTGTTTTAATATTCCAATTCAAAACTTTAATATTTTTAAATGACTATAGGAGCTTCTTTAATAAGGAAAGTCTTGTGCTTCACTTTGCTGTCTGTGTTTAATAGCTTTCAAGAAATGAGAGCAAAACAATTCAGGAGCTCTTGCTTTTATTTTGAAATGCGTTGCAAGGAGTTCTACAACAGATAAGACTTGCTTTAACATTGATATTTTTATCACACCAGTCTTCCAGAGAGGAAAAATTAACCAGTGCACTCCAGCTTCTTATACTAGAAACAGGTCAAAGGCTGTTGGTGCTGAGGAAGCCAACAAGTGCAAGTGTTCTGCCTCAAAGCTGCTGTGTCTGCCTGGAGCCCAGGAAACCCTGGAGAGGTCTGTGGGGATTGGGGGTCCATCTGTGATGGAGAAGGAATTTCATGTGCAAGCCTCCTCCCTCCCTCTGTAGGCGCCCAACAATTGTATCAATAACATCTGTTTCTCAAAATGTGCAGGTTACTGCCATATTGCTTTTTTCCAGCATTCTTCTAATGCATAGTATTATTTATATGCCAAGTATGTCGAGGCCATAAATACTTTAACATGCAGAAGATGTGCAGCAAGAGAAGTATGTCCTTTTGGACGGCTTCCCCCCTCTCCTGCCAGCCCTGAAAGACAGGCCTCGACAGGGATCTGGATCCCTCAATGGTGACGGAGGAGCAGAGCACGGGTGGCAGCCTGAGTGCTGTGCCGCCCACTGTGAGTCCCAAAGACAGCCTGTGCCATCACCAGGCATGGAAACTTTCCAAGTTGTGGTGCTGCCTCTCCCAGGTTCACCAGTTCCTGCTGTGTGTGTTTTTCTCTGCTAACACCTTCATGTGGTAGGGAACATATTAGTACCGGTGTCACCACAGTCTTGATTTGTCACATTTTCAGCTGCATGAACAAGTGGTGGAAAGACCTGTTTGATCAGCATGGAAGAGTGAAGCTGTGTATCAGTGTGCAGTGCCCGTTCTTCAGGCTTTTGCCTCTCTTCAGATGCCTGTTGCATGGCCCAGGTCTTTGCTCATCTGTTTCATTTTTTGGCACTTCTGTTGAGCAGACTTTGAAAAACAGTGGAAGGCTGTTCCTGCTGGTACCCTCTTTCTCAAGGATGAGCTCTATGTGCTCCATGGCAGTGAGGAATCGTAGTCCTTGTGGGACTGGGACAGCCTAGCAGCTGCCCTTCATGCGATGTGCTAATAGGGATCACTGAGTCTAAATTACTCAGAAATATCATAAATGGAATAAAATGTGTGCTATTTGATTGCTTTCATTTTATTTTGATGAATAACTATGTTGATCTATGCAAGCAATAACTAGAGAAAATGGAACCAAGAAAAAGGTACGTAAGCATTAGAGAGATCCTAATATCATCATAAACAGGAGGGGAACTCTACCTTGGTTTGACAGATGTGTTTTGTATCTAAGTAATGGGACTTGTATGTATGTATTAAGTTACTTGACTCCAGCTATCCAAAGAAATCTCATTGAACTCAGATTTTATGACATGTTCTTTGAGGATATTAGGAGGATGGCTGAGCTAATCATTTTTATTTGGTACGAAGCACTGCTGTGCACAGTGACTACAAAATGATGCTTAGGGAAGAAAAGGGAAAAAAGAGACTGTAAAATCTTTCATCTAGCAGAAAAAGCAGCTGTGCTGTCAGAAGTATATCTGTAAGTACTCTACCACAGATTTTAATGTCTGGTTAAAAAATGATGGACATGCTTTAGTATCAGTCATACATGAGCTTCGGTAGCTTAATAAACGAAGCTATGGGGCTAGACAGATGTGCTTCTACTTGTCAGTCCTCTTGAGGGACAGAACGTATTTTGATTATTCCTAATTTCTAATTACCATTCTGTTTGTATGATGTGTTCTTTGCTAAAATGTGACCCCTTTTTCCTTCATGAGTCAGGACTTGGCTGTGTAGGTCAGTGACATGCAGCTATTCCATCAAGATTTAATGCTATGCCCCATTGTATTTAATAGATTTGATACTTTTTGTGCTTGCTTTACAGAGCACACATGCTCAGTTAAATCAGCTCTCTGAGTAACCCCATCAAAAACTGATCAGGAGTGATCTGCTGGTACTGCAGCACCTACTGCAAGCTGCTCTTTGCCTCTGCTGTTGTTAGGAGCTGCTTGGCCTTTCATAGAACCATTAAGATTGGAAAAGACCATTAAGATCATCCAGTCCAACCACCATTCTATCCCCACCATGCCCACTAGCCATGTCCCTCAGTGCCACATCTCCACATTTCTTGAATGTGGATTGTGACTCTACAACCTTCCTGGGCAACCTGTTCCAGTACCTCACCACTCTTTCTGAGAAGAAATTCTTCTCCATGTTCAATACCGCATGGCCTTGGCACAATGGGCCAAGCAGATAGAAGGGTTCCTTGCAGAAATGCTAAGGTTAGCCATCAACACTGCCAGAATTCCAGCTCTGTTCCTGCTTCCGTGCAGAAATCAAGAGTCATGCCCAGTAAAAAAAAGCCAGGGGAAGCATGTCAGTTCACTTGAACAGTTCTACTTCTTTGCATTTGTCTCCTTCAGCCTCTCAAAATTTGGTCTTCACCAGCCTGTTTCCAAGTCTGGGCATATGGGCCCCTGTCTACAGAGCAAGGGGTATACATGATGTGCCTGAGCAAAGGGTGCGTTGTTCAGGCTTGCAGTCTTGCTGCTTTGCCCGATATTTGAAGTTGTGCCTATCTGCAGCAGAAGCTCAAAAATACACCAAAATAGATGTATTTGTGGTGCACGAAGAAATTCTGGAAAATAACGGTTGTGAACTGAAATGGTACATCATGGAGTGAAGGGCTCAGCTTCAGAAGTCACTAGAACATGTCACTCTTCTTACCTTGCATAAACGTTTTTAAACAAGAACCTGGAGGATCAGTTGATTGTTGATAAAGTATGGATGCCGTGTAGCATGAGATGTAATATCCGAATAGTGCATTGAAGGCATAACCTTGGAGCGACACATGTAGGAAACTTATAATCAATTTCCACCTACTGTAGCTCTGTTTTGGTGCAGGCAAAGCAAAATGTGCTGCAGGCAAAGCATCCTTCTTTGCTTTTACTTTTCTTTCAATAAAACAACCAGTGTTCAGTATGGCTCCAAAAAGTTTTCATCTTTGGATTAAAAAAGCGAGCAGCAGGTAGCTGTGACGCAGGTTTTGCACAGTCATTGAACTGAACACACCTTAAACTAACAGAGAGGGTGAAAGGTAGTAGTGTTTTTGCACTGAATCTGTGTTTTTAGACGAGGCAGCACCTTTTTTATAAAAGCATGTTTATATCGACTCCTTAAGAAGTTTAGACTGGAGGGCTGTCTCCAGAAACTGTCCCCCTCCCCTTTTGCCAAGTCCCATATGTTTGTCTTGGCAGGATGCAGAGTCTGCTTGGCTGGTGCTGGGATATTAAATTGAGGGAACACAGAGCTCTTGATGCTTTTCAATAGGGCTTCTATTTAGTTAGCGGCAGGATAGAGCTGTCAGCCACCTGCGATTGTCCAACCGGGAAAAAGAGAGAAATAAAAGGGGTGGGGGGAAAGCCCTGGATACATTTTGCAATTTTATTGATGTATGGACAGAAGAAAGCAATTTCTGGGAGGCAGCAGCTTTGTGCTGGTTCGATTTTCATTTAGTTCCACATCCACAACTGTGCTGGGTCCTTGTGCTGTGGTTCTGGCTCCATCAGTGTTGGTGGAAGGTGAAATAAATGATGATGCAAGCTGAAACAACCCAGGTTGGCTCAAGCAACTTTCTCATTTAACTTATCACTTGTGGAGAACGTGTTAAGAGATTTTGTTAAGAGCTGAATAATTCATGGCTCAAAGACTTGTTGTATTAATGGTATAAGACCAGTATTGGCACTCGTACAAGAGAATGGTACTTATCTTCTCTCAGTCTCTCTTCTACTCCCATCAAGTGCTTTGAAGAATGGAAGAAGAAATTGAAAGGTTTGCGGAAATCTCCGGGGGGTGTGGAAAAGATTTTTGCATTTTTGCAAGTCTGAACAACGTGTTGCTAATTGCCCTGACTCTCTGATTTGCTTTAGGTGGTATCATATTTCCTTTTCTCTCACTCAATAAGAAGATATGTGAGAAGTCGGTTTTTGGAGATTACAGTCATGAAGGTGAGGCAGAAGGGCTGATAGGCAGCACTGACTGGCAGCTTGTCTGAGAGGATGTGACTGTCATGTGAAAGAAGATTGTCCTTCCTTGTTTTTGTCCTTCCTTGTCAGGGTGATGGAGGAACTGCTTTCTAAACAGGCTTGTCAGCTCTTTGAAGATGAGCTGCAAACTTACATAGCTGTCACACATGCTCATAGAACAGTGCAGTATGTATTTTCACAGACCTGTAAGTATTCAGTTGCTGCTCCTCTGACCTTGCCTCTGTAGTCCCTTTGTTCCTGCTCAGATGACAATTGATCTGAACAGCTGTGGGCTCCAGAGATCTTGCCATACATTTTACAGACAAAGCCTGTCAATGTGTTTCCCCATATCCTCCCTACTGAATTGCAGCCATTGAATTTAGATCTTGTTCTTCTAATCAAGCAGAGTAGTCACTCTCCTCAGCATGGTCTCTCCCCTAAAACAGGAGTGGCATATTGCACAGGAAGTTTTCCCCTCTCACTCTGAATTCTTAGCTGTCTTTGGGCTGGAAAATAACTGTCCTTACTCTTTAACAGATGGCAGCTTGCACAGGTGCTGTGGTGAAAGCTACTACCGTCTTCTTATTTCCACTTCCTAGGTAGAGTCCAGATGCATCACTTGTTCTTTCTGCTCTGTATTTGCATATGTAAGCAACTGAAGGGTCTAAAGTTGGAACTTTCTTCCAGAGCAGAGTTGGTTTTTGCATCCTCAGATCCCTGTGGCTATTGCTTATCTTTCTCCACGTAGTCTGAGAGCTTCTCACCAAGGACTGTCACTACAGTCTGATTTCATTAAGGCAACCTCTTCCAGCTCAGCAATTTCAGCCTGCTTTTTAATCTGCTTCTTTTGTTATTGACAACCCACTCTTCTTTAGAGATGAAAGCAGAGCATTAAATATGATGTTAAATTTCAGTTTTGTAAGCTTTTAGTGTCTCCTCTTTGAAATGTCACACTAAAGATGTGTTTTTTTCTTAATTGCTCTTTATATTACAGATGAGTGTAAGTATCCCAAGCCAGATAAAAGATGCCTGTAATGCGAACAAAGATTCTTGTGTTCTTATGTAGGAGAATGCAGTGAAGCTCTATCGATCATGTATCCCCTCATGGTGTAGTGTAATCAATTATATATTGGATGACTGACTTTTTTACATTGCAAAATTTTATGCCTCGGGTGCAGATAAAGTAGGTCTGAAATGTGTATTCAGCTGGAGCAGTTACCATTTTGCTAAAAGCCTATATAATGGTTAGTTGCAAGAAAGCTACATCAAATAAGTGAACATTTGACTTTAGGATTCCACAAAGGACTTTATCTCCCTCTTCACTCTCTTCAGTGTATTGTCTTCATAAAAGCAACTGAAAGCAGACAAAGCATTTAATCTAAGAGTGTGAGCTCATGCAAAGCTACTAAGCATGGAATGTCATGTATTTGTATACTCAGTATTGTCAGAAGAGAGTGCCATTTGATGTTTATCCATTTTAAGCACTGAGTGCAACATGGAACAAGTATTTGCATCCTGGTCTCCAGAGCTAACTCTAACCCACCAGGCCTGATGTATCTCATATAACACAGTGCTGTTTGTCCCGTGTTTGCAAAAAGCTTTCATTAAAGATGTAATCCCAATTAACTGCCAGAAAAGTAGTTACATGATGATCCCAGTGGCTAGTTTGGAACAGAGAAAGGACAAATTAAAAAAAAAAAAAAGAAGAAAGAAAAAGGAAAAAAACAGAAGTGAGGGGTTTTAACAAGTCTGGAACAAGTCTGCAAATGAAAGAGTTCGTTAGAGAAGCCTGAATGGAGCATGAAGAGCAGGTGTGGTGTGAGGAATACTTTATTACTGAGAGGAGCATTTTAGAATGTGATCTTTTCTTTGTCCCCTAAGTGTGTGTGTGTATATATATGTACGTATATATACACATACATAGATAGGGAAGGGGGGAGAGAGAATCCTGATGCAAGATTTCTTCTCTGAAAGGGTGGTCAGGCACTGGAATGGGCTGCCCAGAGAGGTGGTGGAGTCACTGACCCTGGAGGTGTTCAAGGAACGTTTGGACATTGTGTTAAGAGACATGGTTTAGTGAGAAGTACTGGTGATGGGTGAATGGTTGGACTGGGTGATCCGGTGGGTCTTTTCCAACCTTGGTGATTCTATGATTCTAAGTAGTCTTCAGCACCAGCTTGCCAATAGCACTGCTCTCTTTCTAGTCCACTGCCACGTGTGCTGCACTGATGTGGGAGGAGTCGTGTCACAACTGGTAAATTCTTCGGTATTGTATTTCTGATTTGCTTAGGGCAGTCTTACATGTTCAGTTCTCTCACTGTTTAAAGCTGGCTTAGGAGAAGTAGCTGCTAATTAATGCCTCTGTTTCCATGAGTATCATATCAACATTTTAAAGATTCTTTCAGTGGAGTACAAGGGCACAAAGGGCATCCTAAGAACTTAATTGCTATATTAGCTACCCAGTGGTAGATTCATTACGACTTACTAAAATACATGCAACTCTAGGGCTTTCAAAATAGATACCAGCTGAAATCAAATATTGTGAAGGTAAGTGCTTACGTAGATGAAGCTGATCATAAAACATGGGAAGGAAGGCATTCTTCTCTGAAAATGATTGTCATACTGAGTACTCACTATCTGTAAAGTCAGTGGAAATGCAGTTAAACCTCTTTGAATTTCACTATAATTCAGTGTCATTCTACTTAAAAATATGAAATCTTTGAGATATGAAAATGAACAGCACAGAGTTCTGTGAGCATTGAAAGTAGGGCTGCTGGTGTGCAGGAGATATCATCAATGGCAGAGTAGAAAGATCTCTGTCCTACCGTCTTCAGTTTCAATTAGTCACTTGTTTACAAGCCATGTTGGGAAGTGCATCCTGAACCTTCACAGCCCAAGATGAAAAATTGAGGGCTTCTCCTTTAATACAGAGTATTATTCCCTGTTTGTGTGTGGTTTTGTTTTTTTTCTCCCAGCTTTTAGTCCTTCTCATGGAAAGCTAAAGCTTGCTGGTTTAATGTCCTTCAGGAGTCAACTGTTTCAGTTGAGCATTGCTTGATGGAAATGCTGCCAGTAGCCAGTCGCTCACAGCATTAGCTGGGGATGTGCAGAGGAAAAGGGAAAGCAAACTCTTTCCCAGGAGGGATTTGTGTGACACTTAGTCACTGAAGTCACTGTTCATACTCTTCTCTTAATGATTGATATACTGGTGTTTTTCTGATGGACTACTGGATGAGCAGCACCGTTGCAGTCACCCTGCTCCCATAAGTAATCCTTGCTGCTTAGATTAAGTGGTGTGGCCTCTCTAAGGAAATGAAGCTTGAATGAGCATGCACGCAAGCCAGCAGTGCATAGCTGTGGTTGAGTTGGCCCTGCTGCTACCAGGGAAACACTCATCTTCTGCAGCACAGGGTATTGCACCAGTCTGGGCTCCTGCTTACAAAGCTCCTAGGCTGGAGCCAGGAAAATGCCCTGGGGAGGAGTCACCACATTGTCTTGCTTTTTCTCCTCTTTCTTTTGGAGCCCACAGTGGCTGCTGAAGAATGTGATTTAAAAAAATAAAATCTGTGAATTGATGCTTGATTGTCCCAGAGCCTGACTCCTTGTTCCGATCTCCCTTTTTCTGCACACCAAATGCTTTGTACTTGCAATGTCTTTAGCATCAAAGCAGTACATGCTGAGTCTGGTAACTAGCAATAGGATGAGAGGGAATGGCCTTAATTTATACCAGCAGAGGCTCAGGTTGGGTATTAAGAAAAGTTTCTTCTCAGAAAGAGTGTTGATGCAGTGGCACAGGCTGCCCAGGGAGGTGATGCAGTCACCTTCCCTGGAGGTGTTCAAGAACCACGGAGATAGGGCACTGAAGGGCATGGTGGGGATGTATTGGTGGTTGGACCTGGTGATCTTAGAAGCCTTTTCCAGCTTTAGTGATTCTATAAGATCCGATGGATGCCAATAATATAGTACGCATACCTGGATCCACTGTAAACATGGACTCCTTGAGTCATTCAGATCCCAAGTGATTGGTTGTTCCTTCTAAAGGTTCCATGCTCTTTTCAGTTGTGTCTGTTGATGGTGTGCATGAAATGTGTTTGGTGCAGATCAGTATCTACTGATGGGTCAATTGTGCTGCCACGCTAAGTGACGTAGCACTTGAAGGCAACCCCCGCCAGGGAAAGCTTGCAGACTTCAGTGTGAGTTGGGGGCTGCCAATGCAGGTTGAGCTGTAGGAAGGAACAGTGAGATATTACTGTTGGGTACTGTAATTAGAGGTCTTAGCACCCCGGAAGCATGACATTTGTCAAGTTTTTTTTTCATGGGCAGTTATGCAAATCAGTGTTTTGCAAAGGAATTAGCATGAGAAATTGTAGCTTTCATTTTTGAGGCAACAGTTTGTCCATTGTAAGAGAGAACAAGTAGAAAAAAAATAGAACTTACAGATAGAGGTGGGCAGTGGAGACTGGCATCAAGAGGTGAGAGCATGAGCTAACTTCTTAGCATGGTGGCTGGGATGGGGATACTTTGTCTTAGGTTTATTTTGTAAAATAAATGCACTGTAATAAATGTACTGTGGTAAATGCAACATACAACAACCCAAAGCGTTTCCTACCCGGGGGTAGCATTCGGTGTCAGGTATTAGCAGCATTTGATTTGATAATGGCTGATACTGTGACTCTGCTGCCTTGCCAAACAAGCGCTTTCACTTTCTGCCATTGGAGGGTGGGCTTTTCAAAACACACCTGAGAATTCAGTGACATGCCCTCACTGCAAACCACTAGAAATGGGGCATTTAACTTCCTAAAATATTTTTGAAAATCCCACCCATAATGCTTACTCAAATACTGGAGTTAAATGTATCCATTCTTAAGGGCCACTCCACAGCTCTCTGTTGTATTCCTCCAAATGAACAGTTCCCCCCCCCCAGTGCCCTATGCATATTTATACAGAATCATGTTCCCCCTTAAATACCGTTGACTTTGGCTCAGTAAGGGACTCCTTATTTAACCTGCCCCTTGTAGGCTGTTTTCTCAAGTCTTCGTATCATTTCAATTCCTTTATTATCATTGTCTGTGTCTTTTTGCATTTGGAAAAAACTGTTTTCCAGGTTTTGTTTATCAGTGGATTATCCAGTATGAGTACTTGGTTTGCTGGCTCTGCGAAGTCCTCCTAGGTGGGCTGCCTGTGCCACACTACATTTGGCCTTGCTCCCAGTTACCTTTTATTATGAACTCGGACAGGACCGGCTCCTTAATCTTAAGTAGGCAGATAGGCTTTCCCTCAGTTCTCTCTGCATTGCTGCCTCTGGACTGGGGAGGGCAGGAAGAATTGCAGCGATGACATGGGGTAATGGGCACAAGTCATTTGAAGACAAAATTATGGATACTGTGCAGCAAGGTGGGTGTGGAGAAGGTGTTAAAAAAGAGCTGCGGCCTGTTTCCCCTAGGGTACATTTCACTGAGGGGTGTTTGCTGCCTTTTTAAAAGTGGGAGAAGTGCATCTGTAGGAAACATGAGAAATGAATCCACTTGCCTTTAGTCTCGATCAAGGTGGGAATAGTGCTGAGAACAGGCAGGCTTATGCCGGGCTTTCTCAGTCGCTGTGCCACAAAGGCTTCTTTTTGCTGCCGGCGGTTGTGTTGTGCTTTTGTGGTCACGTTTTAAGACAAATGAGGGCAGTTCTTGATAAGCATCACAGAAGCACAGGTTTCAAACTGCATCTTTCCGTTGGTGGAAACTTTGGACGTTACTAATTTGTAAGAAAAAGTACTAAAATTAATAGCATTCCAGGATTTCAGACTGTGCTTTCCTGTATTGCTCCATGAATGTGCTTTTGTGGAAAAAAAAAAAGTTCCACTACATACTTCTTTCTTGAAAATCCACTGCAATCTGTTCTCCAAGTGAGTCTTTAAAAACATGTGCTCTAAACACCTGCTTGCTTATCTGGCTGGTCGGGAAGAAAATGCTGTGTTGACAGTAGAGTTTACAGTGAAGATTCACTGGGAAATGTAACACCTGCGTATACCCCTCTTTCTGCATTCATTTGGAAAACTCTGAGCTCTTTTTATTGATGAAATGTGGGAGAGAAAAAAAAACACAATGGAAAGAAAGCTGGATTTTGCATTCACACTTGAGCGTAGGCTGCTAAAATGGACCTGAAGTGTTCCTGTTGATTCTACGTTTCTTTTTCCAATGAAAGGGACGAAAAAGAAAATAAAGGTTATTTATAGAAATGTTATTTATAGAAATGTTGGAATATACTTTGAAACATGACACCATTCTAGTAATTGTAATACCATTCTAGTAATCCTGTGTTCAGAGAAGGGCAGCAAAGCTGGTGAGGGGTCTGGAGCACTGGCCTTACAAGGAGCGGCTGAAGGAGCTGGGATTGTTCAGTCTGGAGAAGAGGAGGCTCAGGGGAGACCTTATTGGTCTCTATAACTACCTGAAGGGAGGTTGTAGTGAGCTGGGGGTCAGCCTCTTCTCTCATGTGACTAGTGATAGGACTAGAGGGAATGGCTTCAAGCTGCACCAGGGAAGGTTCAGGCTGGACATTAGGCAAGGGTGGTCAGGCACTGGAATGGGCTGCCCACAGAGGTGGTGGAGTCACCGACCCTGGAGGTGTTGAAGGAACATTTGGATGTTGTGTTGAGGGACATGGTTTAGTGAGAACCATTGGTGATGGGTGAATGGTTGGACTGGGTGATCCGGTGGGTCTTTTCCAACCTTGGTGATTCTATGATTGTAATTTTAAGTCCTATGTAATCAGTGTTAGAGCATGTTAATATTTATATTTTCTGCTGCAGCAGGCAGCATGGATGAGTATTTCACAAGTGGGCTAATGACATATTCGAAACTACATGAAAAATGTATTGAATCTTCACATAGGTGAGAGAAAACCAAACCTGTAAATAAAGCAGAGTGAAACGAGACTGAAGAGCGTGGAAAGGGTGAGGAAGAAAGTCAATGGGATGCCATGCTGAAAAAAAACCCAAATGTGTTCATGTTAATATAACAGATACTCCTTCTTGTGGTTTTAATCCATGTTCATTTTTCCTTCATCAGCCCTTTAGGTTTGGCCCTTTGACTACAAAGCCACAGTTGCGTGGTCTCTGCTGTAACTCTTCCTTTCTCTCATGGGACTGCGGGGAGCACTGTTTTTCCAAAAAGCACATCGTGGCATGTGGTAAATGGTCTGTGTGGGCCGCCTTCAGCCTGTGTGAGCCATTTGACTCTGTACTTTTAATTAACTTCTCCGCTGTGCCAGGGGGAGGCTGTGAGCTGTACTGGAGGTCAGGTCATTGCTCTTACACTGGATCCGTGGGGGTCATCGTTCTCTAGGAGACCCACGTTGCTGACGAGCAGTTTGAACTCCAGCCTTTGGGCTCCGTTTGCAAATGCTGCAGAGAGATTGTGTCGTGTTTATTCACTGTTACCTGCCTGAGCCTCCTCGAAACTGTTCCAATCCACTGAACTTAGCGGAGTTATCCACTTGCATAAAACTGAACCAAAGGTAGAGATGTGCTTTATGTCTGCATAACTAATCAACCCTAACAACAGTTAAAAATAAAAGTCAGTGTGCATTGCAGTGATTAGTTTAGCATGATTAGGTGAAATGGGTACGGCTCTTCTTAATTAGTAAGTAGACTCGTGAAACAGCTAATGTTTTTGTCTCATATTAATGCAACAGGATTATCAGTATCTATGAAGTTAGGAGCAGTCTTTGGAGGAGCGGATAATGAGTTGCAGCTTAAAGGGGGTGGAATGTGTTAGGTCTGTCAGAGTGTTTTATGGAGAGCTGTAAAAATGGAAACTGTACTTGATGCTTGCAGATTATTCTTATATTCCTTTCACAGGAAGGCACACCCATTCTCAAAAATATAATTGTGGGCTCTCTCTTTTCATATTTAACACACACAAGAAGAGGCATACGCATTAAAGCTGGGAAATGGAGCCAAGGCTTCACTTCTGTGCTGAGCTCTGACTTTGGATAGAACTACTTTAAACTCATAACTCATAGGCAGTAGCTTCAGGGAAGGCTTTTTTGTGTGTGTGTCGTTTTTTGTTATTTGTTTTACAAAATTTTTTTTTGCCAAGTTAGGGTCTTACATAGCAACTGTACATACAAAACTTACTTCTGCTTCTTCTGTTTAGGAAAATGGCAAGCAAAGAAGCCATTACCAGCAAAGGGGATTTGTTAATTCCCAGTCTAATTATATGTACTGGCCACATGAAAAACTGATCTGTGATGCCAACCTAAGTTATCCCTACCAAAAATCTCACTTGTTATTGCTATTCCTATAATGAAAATACAGGAAAAACATGGTATTTAGATGTATGCAGTTTAGGTAAAATACGAAGAAATATTGAAGAAAATATTTGAAGAAAATAAAAATTGAAGAAATATATATGCAGATGTAAGAAAACTCATGGAGCAAGGAAAGCTTATAGTGCAATACCTTCTGTGCCATTTTGGATTTTGATCAAAACATTCATTTTTATACTTTGTCAAAGACCTTCATAATTCTGTCTGCTCATATGTGATAAATCATCTAAGTTTGCACTATGGTAATCTCTGTTTATTGCAAAATAAAACCTGTGTAGCCGCGTCATAAATAAATTTGATGGCACTCAGAGCTGGAGTAGGTGGCATTCAGACTAGAGGAGCCCTTCGAGCAGTTTGTGTAACTGTCGGGATTGCCTCATTCATTTGGATTTTGGGATGCATGCTTGCTTTTCTGTCCATTCGCCCCAAGAGTCACGAGGCAAATCAGCGAGTGCTGGCAATCCCAGAGCTTCTACTGAGGTGGTGCAGAAATGCTTGCCATTGGTTTTTCTGCTACATTTTATATACGTGTTCACGTTTTGTATATTAATGCCTTTGAGAATAGCTTGCAGATTCCTTGAAATACGTATCCTATTGGTGTGTTCTGACACCTTTGAATACTCTGTACCTGGTTTTCACTCTGCGTCACGTTCCTGCTTCTACTGGCTGTGCCAGAAGGAATGATATCGTGCTGCTGCCTTTAAGAGCGGTTTCAGAATCGAGGGCCTTTTCTAAGGATTTTCTAAGTGACTGTTTCCTCACGTATGTTGCCAGATTTACCTTTATTTACTATGATTTATATTCAAGCGCTAGCAGAGAAATTTTCCCTCGTGAGCTCGAATCTCTTTCCCCTTGAACCAGAGTGAGGCAGGTGTGACTGCAGCAAGTTTAATTGTGGCAGTCTCCAGGATGAATCTGCCTTCCCTTTAAACCCATTCCACAGCTTCTACAGGTGAAAGATACAGAGAAAATGTTCTGAAGAATCGTCAATGGCTACATAGTTAGAGGATGGATCAATGAGTACTTAAGTAGGAAACCGTATGGCATCAGCTAATTTTAATTAAGTAAAATGAAAAGCCTGGGTTGTGAGGGATTCAGAATATGTATATGAGTTGGGGATTTGCAGGGTGTTGCAGTACATAGTGTTTTCAGCATACTACACATGGATTACAGATTAGCTGTGCATAACATACAAGTGGTAAACTCCTATATGACTTAGGTGTTGATTGTGTTTCTTGGTGGGGTAATGCATCTCATATGTATACAAGATTTCCTCTTATTACCTTTGAACACTGGTCTCAGCCAGATGAACATCCGTAGAATGCAGAAAATATTGCCTCTGGCTGGAAGTCCGTACAGAGGAAACCCACTGGTAATTTTGTACTCATAGTACAGTAATATGCTTAGTGCTTTATGCTTTACCCCTGTTGATATTTGTTTTTAAAGGCTCAGGCAAGGCCTTTAGGCTCTCAGCTGATGTATTTGTGCAATTTCTCTCTTCCTTACCAGGCTGGTATGATAAGAACTGATGAGGATGAATACTTCATTGAGCCTTTGGAAAGAGGAAAACAAATGGAAGAAGAAAAGGGAAGAATCCATATGGTGTACAGGCGATCAGCTATAGTGCAACATATCACTGATATGCTCCCTGATGTCCACACTGAAGGTACAGTACACCTGTGTGCTTGTTTACAAATCTCTTCCAGGTAACTGTAGCCTACTGTAGCTTTTGAAAGAGGCAGCTTTGACTGAGCTGTTGGAAAAGACAGTTTTTAAATATTTTGCTAAAATACATCAGTGTCATGTACACAGTTTCTCTGCCAAGAGCAGCACTTGTGCATGCGTCTAGGAGACCAGACCCTAGCCATGAGATGTTCTCTTCAAGAAATGTTGCAAAATTCATGCTTGTTTCCTCCTTAAGCCAAGGGCAAAGTTTGTACTGATTTCAGTGGAAATAAGTCTAAGCTCTGACTAATATGGTAAGACGTTGTGGGACATGTTAATAGGAACACTCATATGACTTTAATATTCTAAGTTGTTATTAAGGTTTGCCTGTCTATGCAACTTCTGTTTAAAATTTGGGTTCTTATTTTTGGGTCTTATTTCTTTGCAATAGCTGAATTGTGCCCAAACTAATACTGTTTTCCCCCTTCTGTGAGTTACAGTTAATACAGTTTGAAAGCAATTGTCTTATTGGATATAAGCTTTGGCAAATTCCAGAGTTCCTCTCAGTCCTAAAGACAATGTGGCCTATCTGAGAATAATTATTGTGTAGTTCTAATCCATTTCACCATGTTTTTTCCCTTCTTTTAATATGAAGAGAATGCTGACAAGCCAGTATATTGCATAGGGAATGCTGAAGTTTTTGACGCTGCGGATTAAAGAGCAGCTTCATTCCCCTTCTGCAGTCTGTTTTTTCAGCATCTCTCAGCTTCTCAAATTCCTTTTGTATTTCGTTGTGTTCACTTGTTCTCGCAACTTATATGTGTTTGAAAAGAACCAGAAGTACAACACAGAGCTAGAATTAGATACAAATATCAAGCAGAGAGGAAGTAAGCACTCCCTCATCACCAGTCCTCATGAACTTGAATTATTTGGTGTGGGTTTGGAATTTTGTCTCTGGAAAAATTGAATTGACAATTCAATTGAACTGAATTGTCAATTCAAACTTATTTGAATTGACAAGCATTTCAAATAAAATCTCGTCAGGATTTTATTACGCTTTCAGAAGGTAAGTCTATGCTGCCAACAGCACTATGGCATGGCAGTATCACAGCAGGCCTGGGGACCAGCAGCTGTCTGAACCATACAGGCTAATAAACCTAGCATTTCTCTGAGCTCTGTGCTGCCAAAGGTACTTTGCTTTTGATAACCCAAATGAGGTCATTTAAATCATGCATGTCTATTGTGTGAGTGACTGAATGATTTTAAAAAAGGCTTGATGCTGTGTTTCTACCTTGAAAACACTTTGTCAGTTGGACTGACAGAGTCAAACCAGACAGACAACGGTACATTTTGATGATGGAGCCTCTGGTCTGCATTGGTGAACTCAGCATCTCTTTCCTTTACCGTGCTTCATGCACTCACAGACTTTATTTGCACATGCTTTGAATCCATGGAAACCTTTGCGAATTCCAAGTAGTTATAACATGGGGAAAGGCTGCAGGAGCATGCAATAGCTGCGGCCAATTATTCACAGCTCTGTGGAAGAATTTATAAATTGCAGTTTGTAATACATGAAGATTAGTGTGAGTCTTTGAATGTAGTTTGGCGTGTGGTCAGTGCCTAAAGCTCTAAATGCCTTCAGCATATTCTGATCTTCTGTTTGGTCAGTGGGAACACTTAAGAACAGAGCTACCTTTTTGAAACCGGTAGTGATCTTTTTAGTTAGTGTCAAGGCCACGTGTCTGTAGCTGACTTCTTTGTGGTCAAGAAGTTCAGACAAAAAAGGCTTGTTTCTTACAGGTCACTTTATTTCATCCTTTGGCATCCTTTGGCTTTATTTCATCCTCTGTTTCTATGATGCTGAGCATTTATTTGGAAATGATCTGTGTGGTACATAGTGTAGCCCTTATTGGTGAGGAGAATTGAGAACCACAGAGGCACACGTGGATACCTTGAACGTATTCTGTGAAAAAGGAAAGTTATGAAATGAGGCAGAACTTGATCAAATGTAGACATACTTCCTGGACTAGGGGGAACTTACTGTGTCACCGGATAACTCTGGAAAAGGCTGTTTTAAGTGGAAGTGGAGGATATGGGAGAAGTGGTGCTTGTGTCTACCACGTGTGTACAAGACTTGTCAGTCTTGTACTGAAACAGTTGAGTGCAGTGTGATGTTTCTGGAATTGCTCTAAGCCTGGTTGGTGCTATAGAGTTACCAACCTGTTCACTTCTAGCAAAACTGAACAAGTACAAAATTTAGTTACTGTCGAGTCCAGCCATCTGTGTTCATTGTATATTCAGTTAAGTGCTTTACTGATGTACTACACAAATATTCATACAGAATGTTTGTGTATGTCAATTTACCTGAGGCAGTATCTTCTGATGAGGGAGCACCATTGAAGCTGTCACTTTCTCATACTTTCTCTAATTGATATTTCTACATTGGTGTTGTCCAACCTTTTGGCTTGCCTGAGCTGTGTTGTGTGAAGAGGAATTGTCTTGGACCACATATAAAATATATATATAGTTAATGTGTATAGGCAACAAAGCATGTTTTATTTTTTATATTTTTTATTAAAGGATAAAAAAAAGAGGGCAGCAAAAACAGAAAATTAGAGGTTTGGGCAGCATTTGTTTTCTTGCCATCTGCTAGTTCTTTTCCCTCTTCTTTCTTTCATAATTTAAAATACAAAACCAAGAAATGCTGTCTTGTTCATCCACTTATGTATCACTGTGTTTACAACTAAGTTGTTGATTAATGTGTTCTGAATTTTAAGTTCCTAGAAGTAGTATTCACAGATTTGTAGATAACTCACATAACTGTACTTGGGTGAAAGTGTCCAGTGACGCCAAAGTATGACCCAGTCCTGTAGCACATGCAGATTATTAGAGTAAGAAAAAGGAAGTGCTTTATACTAGATTGCTGCTCATTTTTTTTAACAGAGCTCTATTCCTGTAAGGCATGCAGACCATTTCATTCCAAAGTTTATATTCATAGGCAAAACTTTATTTAAGATGAAAGAATTTTCTCTGCCAAATAACCAAAGTCTCACAGGCCTTTTGGTTCCGTGTGTATGGTATCTAACACTATCTTTATTTTTCTGATCATTTCCTTTACTGTGAGCTGACTTACATCCAGAGAGTGGTGTTTGCAAGTGCAGATCTGTGCTTCTGAGGTAGAAAAAACCTGCAAGCCTTGGTAAAGTGTGTCTGGACAGCAGAGTTTAGACATCCTTTTTGAAAGGTGATAAACACATAATACAACCCCCTGATTATTGCCTTGCAAGTTGGTTCAGTGTACCAGATAAACTGCTTGTAATGTGGCTCTTCTTTCAGTTCAAAAGTGGTCAGAGAACCTCTTCTATAACCCACATATAAGAACACTGGCTCCACTGCTATTCATGATGTAGATAACAGTATGGCATGCCTGTTTTGTGAGAACACTGTATGTAGATATTTGAGGTACTGTCATTATCTTGAACTGTCTCCCAAGAGGGTTTCTTAAAATGTGATAAATGAATTTTCTTCTAGAGATGAACTTCCATTCATCTGTAATTCTCAGATCTGCCTGAAGGTCTCCTTTTCACAGGTAAACAAACCACTTTCCAGTCTGTTATAAATCATAGAATCAATGAATAGTTTAGGTTGGAGAGGGACCTTAAAGCCCACCCAGTTCCAATCCCCTACCCTGGGCTGGTTGCCACGCACCAGATCAGGCTGCCCAAGACCCCCTCCAGCGTGGTCTTGAGTGTCTCCAGGGATTGGACATCCACAACATCTCTGTGCAACCTGTTCCTGAGGCTGCGTCACCACCCTCTGAGTAAAGAATTTCTTCCTAACATATAGCCTAAATCTCCCCTCTTTTAGTTTAAAGCCATTCCCCTTTGTCCTGTCACTATTAGACTATGTAAAATGTCCATCCCTCTCCTGTTTATAAGCTTCCTACAAGTACTGGAAGGCCACAGTGAGGTTTCCCTGCAGTCTTCTCTTCTCCAAGATAAACACTCCCGAATCCCTCAACTTTCGTTTATTAGGAAAGATGCTTCAGCGCTTTGGTCATCTTCTTGGCCTTCTGAACCTGCTCCAACAGCTCCACATCCCTCCTGTACTAGGGACACAGTATTCCGGGTGGGGCCTAACAAGAGCAGAGTAGAGGGGGATAATCACATCCCCTGCCCTGCTGGCCACCCGTCAGCATGATGCCATCAGCAAACTTGCTGAGAGTATGCTGAGTTCCGCTGTCTGTGTTGTTGAAAAAGATGTTGAAGAGCACTGCTCCCAAGATAGTCCCCACTTGTGACTGGCCTTGAACATGGAGCCATTGACAACAACCCTCTGACTGTGACCATCCAACCAATTCTTTATCCACTGAATAGGCCACCCTTCAAATCCGTATCTCTCCAACTTAGAGATAAGGATGTGGTGTGGGAGCATGTCAAAGGCCTTGTACAAGTCCAGTTAGACAACAACATTTGTTCTTCCTTTCTCCACTGATGCAGTCACTCCAAGAGAGAAGGCCACCACATTGTTCAGGCGTGATTTGCCCTTGGTGAAGCCATGCGGGCTGTGTTAGTTCACCTCTTCATCTCACATGTGCCTTAACATCTCTTCCAGGAAGATCTGCTCCTTGATCTTCCCAGGCACCAGAGGTGAGGCTCACCAGCTGGTAGTTCCCCGGCTCAGCTATGAGCCATGGTAGTCCTTGCTCAGCCCTTGCTGGTTTCCTGCCTTCTCTGCTTGATTTCTTCTACTGGGGGATGGAGAGCTCTTGTGCTCTCAGAAAGGTGTCCTTAAAATGCTGCTAGCTCTGTACTGTTCCTTCACCCCTAAGGACAGTTTCCCAGGGGATCTCATCCAGCAATTCCTCAAGTAGTGTGAAATTTGCTCTCCTGAAGTTCAGGGTCCTGACTCCACTCTATTCCAGGCCCACATTGCTCAAGGTCTCAAACTCACCCAGGCATGGTTGCTGCAACACAGGCTGCCTCCGATCTTAACCTCTTTAACAATCTTTTCTGCATTGGTGAGCACCAGACGTAGCAACAATTCACCTCTGATGGATGGATATGTCCAGTACCTGAACTAGAAAGTTGACCATGGACACTAGGAGTCTCCTGGACCACTTCCAGGCTGCCATGTTGTTTTCCCTGCAGATATCTGGGTGGTTGAAATCTTCCATCAGGATGAGAGCCTGAAGCAAGAAGGCTTCTTCAGCAGGCTCCCCTTGATCACGTGGCCTTTACTAGACCCTGACCACCAGATGCCATTTATTGATCCAGTCCCTAATTCTAACCTACAAGCTCTCAACCTGTTCATGACTATTTCTCACAGACAGCTCTTCACAGTCCGTCCACTTCTTAACATAGAGGGAAACTCCCATGTGACCCATATGATGGGTTAACATATCAGCCCTCCTAATCAAATAAAGAGTAAACATAACTCTTGTTCACAGGAAATCTTTATTACATTTGACAATTTAAAGCTTTTATGCACATTTAACTTCAGGAAATGCATCTGGATGTGCCACTTTGAAACAGTCAGCAGCGTTTAAGCAGTCCACTTTATATAAATTCATGGAAATCATTCTTGATTTCTTCTGCCTCTGTCCTCCACTCAGGCTGTAGGCAGAAATGAGGAATACAGTCTGCTGGTGATTTAGAAATTCAGGCTCATCTTTAGCCAACACAGACAAGTATCCAAGTTTTTAGTCACACATGACAGATGACTCATCAAACTAAATACTAAGATAAAAAAAACATACTTAAAATTATTGTCAGTGAAGTGGGAAATATCTTTAAAACCCCTCTACCACAATTGAATAGTATATTGTGTTCCCTCTAAAAGTAGTCAGTTTTATTTGTAAGATGCTATTGTCAGAAAAGCTTCCAACTCCAGCTACATAGAAGAAACTCTCTGTCTCACAGGACATCTGGTGTTCCTGCAGGATTTTATAACATTTGGGAATTTGTTGTTCTTCAAACAATCAGAAAGAAAGAGATTAGGAGTTCTAAATCAGGAAAACTACCAGCTTAAGATCAAGATATTAGCAATGATTGCAATGTAGTTGTGTGTTCGTTGGTTCATGTGCTTGTTCTTATATAGATAGATACACATCTATGAACTATCTACCTCTCTCTCCTGTTTGTCTGCGTTACAGTTATTTGTGATAAGGTTCCAGTGAGCTTTCTTGGAAAGGGGGGTACCATTAGTCTGGGTTTCTGGAGAAGATACTAGGATGCCTGACTACTATGGATTTAGCCTTCCCACTTAGGCAGCAGTGTAATCTTAACGTTGAAGCAGCACCCTGTGCTTCTTTCTATTTACCGTATCCATGGCTATGAATGGCCATTTCAGAGAATGACAGCGTATGGCGTGCGCAATATTGGTTTCGTCATTTGCTTTGTGTAGAGATTGTTTTCAATTAACTGCATTAATTCATTGGTATAAAGAGCAGTGCTTATCTAACATATGGCAGGCAGGGTTTTTGTTGTTGTTGTTTTATCCTTACAAAATGCCCCATCTGCTAACACCCTCACCCTGTGAGATCAGAGAAATATGGATAATTTCTCCATGTTTTGACAGACTGGTGGCAGGAGCGTTCATTTGTGTTTCACGGAGTGGTTGTTTTTATTACACAGATAATCTTCCTGCTAATTCAGTAGATTTTGTTCTACTGTGTTTCTCCGAAACTGATCTTTCTTCTGCAAGTGTATGACAGTGAAGGGACCAGCAAGTTAGTAGTATGTCCCCAGCAGTCAATGTTGAGTATTGGGAAAAAAAAAAAAAAACCAACCCTGAATTGGTACTTGCAGTCTCTGTTGCACTGGGTGAGCTTGTTTGCTGCTTTGAAATGCCATAGTAGTTAATGCCAGTTATTTCTTTTGGATAGAGGAAGCTCTTCCTCTTCTGCCGGATGGTGACCAAGACCTCCCCTGAGAAATCCCCGCTGTTGAAAACCACTTTAATGTAGCCAGATGTGACACAGCATCAGGAAACGTCGAACGAATTTCTCCCTTGGGAATGTAAAGCAGGCTTGGTTATTCTTTCCTGTGGAAAACTGGGTCGGATGAGTTACACAGAAAACCATGTGAAAACTGATTAGCTCATAATGTTTAATGTAGTCATGACCCAGAGCAAGGATTTCCATACCACGTACACAAAATACATGTACTGACCTAGTTTTTTTTTTAATTTAAGAATATTACTGAAAATTTCTCCCTGTGTTCAAAAGTGAAGTGGATTGACCATCATGAGCCTGGTAGCAGTGTACAAATGAATAGATAGATGCTTACAGCAAGTGACGGTGAGTTGAACCAGGCTGCTGAAAGCACAGAGGGCTTTCTCATCAGGCACGGTCGAACATGTGGATCTCTGGATTTCATAGAAATTCCCAGCTAATGCAACACGCTTTCCTCTGATCTTTTGTAGAGGAGAAACACATCCAGTGGGACTTTATAGCCCAACAGTCTTAGTAAATCTTTTCAGCTTTAGTAAAGGAGATGGATGAGCAGAGGAAGGAGGAGGTATTTCCATAGCCAGCAGCCTGTGGCCATCCATTACTCTGGCAGGTTGAAAAAGGGACAGCTGCTAGTTTGAACTGTGATGGGTTACCATCTTTAACTTACCTGTTACTGATGGGTAAAAATGAGTGAGCTGCATAGAGAGTAATCGTTTTCCTATGTGTTGCTACTACAGATGTATCTATATCGGTACTTTAACTTGAAGGCAATTTATGCAAGGCTGCACAGTGTTTCTGAAAATATTTTAAGTGGTTGATATATTGTAGAAGCCATATATATTGTAGAAGCCTCTGTGCTGGGCCCAGAGGAGGGCAAACAACTTCTGAGACTTTTTTTTTCTAAATACACTGAACACTTGCTTTTAAGTGTCTGTGATGAGCATCCCATTAGGTATAGTCTGGAAATCCTATCATAGAGCAGGATGATTTTTCAGTTCTTCATGGGTGTAAATATGCATGATCATCTCCTAATGGCTTTTCCATGTCAGATTGCCCTGGGATGATGTTTTGTAAGCTTGACTTCCCCAGTAATCAAAGTCTTGATCCTAAAGACACCAAATATCTTTGCTTCTCATTTTATTTGAATACCATAGGTACTCAAGATCAATGTTCACATTATGAGTTATTCCCAAATAATGTCCTAAGGACAAAAAGAAACAAAGATGGAAAGACTTCGTACAGGGGATGGAAGTTCTGGGGGACAGAGGGAGAGCAAGGTATGCATAGAAAGCTGAAAAATACCCAGAAGAATATGAGAATCTGTCATGTTAGGACATCGTTTAAAGAAATCCAAAAGATTTTATCACTGTTCTAATTAGAAACAGAAGGAAATACTCTGTGGACAGGCCTGAGCTGGAAGGACTTGAAAGGATAATAATATCATTCTGTCTGGACGGGATGAAAATAATCTTTTGTTAGTAAGCTGACAAACATCACCGAGATGTGTGATAATTAACCATATTCCTTGAAAGCTTTCAAGAAGAAATAGCAACAGGTGGAGAGCTGAAGAGCTAGAATCAAATTTGCACCCAGGAGGCCTTTTTTTCAAGTTCTTTTGAATCAGGATCAGGAGTATGGTAAAGTAAAATCTAAATCATATTTCTCAAAAATGTAGAATCCTGATTTAAGTCCAGTGGAGGTAGTGAGAAGACTCAGATTTACATCAGTGGGGTAACGAGGCAGCCTTTGGATCATATTCTACTTGAGCTGATCACAAACAATTTGATTTATCTTTCTTCCTGTTCATACCTTTTTTATTTTTTTCATGCATTTTCCTTTCGTATAGGATAATACTGAAAACAACCTTTAGCTTGGAAGTTAGGCAGCACGTTAATGTACTCAAACGTTTCCTATTTTATTTTTCCCTTCACAATGTATTATTTTTTTTAAAAGACAACTTATTCACACAGAGGGCACTTCAGATTAAAGTATTTTTTGTAATTACTTCCTAACAGTGGGAAACAAGAAATAGGAGCCTTTATCTCCCAGCTTCCTTTCAAAATTTTCATTTTCCCTGAAGAACCAAAGTGCTTGTGTGGCTGATGGAGTTGCCATGGCACTGGGTTCAAGTGTCTTTGTCCCAGGTGGGAAAAATGTAGGAGGAAGAAATGATTTGGGAATTGCTCATGGTTGCTGGGGAGTGAAACCCTGGAATAGAAGATAGAAGAATGGGAAGACTATTACTTGCTTCAGAGACCTCTCTGAGCACTTCCCCAGTCACATTAGTGTTTCTTAGAACTGTTGTGCCAGAAGGTATCTGAAGGTTTTCTCAACAGAATTTCTCATGACCTGTGTTCAGATGGATGATATTTTAGGTCCTGCACAGCGTGTTGTGTAAGAAGTGTAGTCACATCCTGGTTAGGCATAACTTGAATTAGATTTAGCCTCCCTTGTTTGGATACCAGTATCAGTACAGCTGTGGAGTCCACTGCTAACTGCAAAATATAACCAAGAAGCTGAGAGTATTGCTGGTGGGTTCTACAGTGCTGTGCTTGCTTTGGTCTCAAACCAGAATGCCATCGGTGAACATGACCCAGGATGTCTGTCCTCTGTACGTGTTCACACTGAGATCTAGACTATGATGAGGCTTCAGACTTGTGTACTTTGCTCTCATAGTTCACAGCTGGGCTTGACCCACTTGTCCTCAGATGGAATTTGGGATTCCTATTGTTCTTGTGAGGTGTCTTGGTCTTCCTCTCTTTTTTAACAATGTCACCAGAGACAGATAGGGAAACTGGACAATTAGACGTAGAGTTTGGTTAGAGAGGTGTTTTACCTCACAGTCTGAGTCAGTGGACTTTGGGTATTCCCTCTTGTGCTGGGCAGTGCAATTTAGCATCTAGCTACCAGAGTTCAGTGATTAATGCCAGTTTCTTTGTGTGTGCAGTTTCGTTAAACCCAGCTTCAGAAACTAAACCACAATCCATTCCTTGCCGTAGGTGAACATCCAAAGTTTGTGACATGAATGGAGAGAAATGAAGGTGCTTGTTTGTAGACTGTGTATTAGATGCTGTCTTCTGTGATATCTCTCAGTTCTCCTTGTGCATTTCTGTTTGGTCTCCGTAGCTTGAAGTTCTTAGAATCAAAGCACAGTAACTCAGCAGTTGCTTCTTTTCCAATATCGTCACAGATGGAGATCCCACAACCTTTTCAGGCCCTGGTTCCAGTGTTTGGTTTAACGTTATGAGATTTTTTTCCCCTGCTGTCTAATTGGAGTTTCCCTATTTCTGGCTAATGTTCATTATCTTTCATGCAATAACAACTTTCTGACAAAATTATCCCAGATATTATATCCAAAAAAATTCCATAGGCGGTGAGGTAGTTGGGTGTTTCCTGGTACGTTCACCATCCAACCATGCCTTTTCAAAATTGATTTAATAATTACTGTACATTAAAGATATTATGAATATACAGAAAGCATTTACATAAATCATGGCATGTTAGGCAGCAGGAGTGAAAAGTGTTTGTAGGTAATAGCTGACTCAAGAACGTTATCTGCTCCAATTAGGAGGTTTGTGGCAAAGCTAAGAATAGGAACACATGCTACAAATACTTATCTTTCATTTTATAAAGATGTGTTTGTAAGGAGTACCGAGATATATAGAAATTATATTCCAGGTACATTCAAGAATTTATATTAGCTAAGCGCACCACTTTAGGGCTATTGCACTCCTTGTCAGCAAGGCTGAGATAAAGAGGTTAAGGCCCAGAGCAATGCACAGCTTGGGGAGAGTCCTTTCAAAGCAGCAAGGTAATTAAGAAAATTATAAATAGATGTATGATCCCTGGTCTCTGCTGTGCAGGCTTTATCCTGTTTGCTTTGGAATGTGTATAAGTGAAAGAGAACACAGACTCACCACTGAAAAAAAAAGATTGTAAAACATTTTTAAGAAAGAAAAGTTGAGGAAGAATGGATCAAAAGGTGCTGGAAAGTGACTTAAATACTGTGTCTGTGTCATGGAGGTTACGCTTACCCCCCGATGATGGGATTAGAGACATCCATCTGTTTAAGTCATCTTTAATTCTTGGCAATAACAAAGGAAAATTATTCTTAAATAAAACCAAGGATAAAGGCTTGATTCCCACTGCAGGCACCCAAAGGCAGAGTAGTAAAGCACACATAGAAATCTATATAAGAAGAAATTTGGGGGGAGGGGAAGAAAAAGAGAAATATCAGTACATGCATCTTGCAGCCATTGTGAGGAGTACACGGCTTCCCAATAAAAGCTACTTAAAGCACCTGAATTACATAAGAAGAAAAAAATGTTTGACAAATGATGATAACAGACAGCAGAGATGTTAAAATATTCTGGAAACAACCATTCCCATGTGAAAGGAGCCTGTTTGGTTTGCAGATTATATTCTTACAGTAACGTGTAAAGTGAAGACACAGCAAGGTAGGGACCACCCTTTGTGCTCTTCCACACAAATCCAACAATGTGAACAATTCCAGTATAATGTTAGAGAGGGACATTGCTGTTGCCTCCATTTGAGAAAGAGATGCTAAACACCGAGTGTGTTGTTGGCTTTATCTGTAGTAACAAACACTAGCCAGCACTTGTGTCTTTCCTTTAGCACTACATTCACTAGTGCTGTTATGCCAGCTCTGAGTAGCTGCAGATGATGCTTTTCAGGGCAGCCTGATTCACCAAATGAGATTCAAAGTGCTGGTTAAGACATAGTGAAAGACAAAGTGACTCTTGCCGAGGTTTCCTCTCTTCTACCAGTTTAATTCCCATTATTTGAGGTGAGAGGAGAAGCTTTGAAGAGAAGGATGATATTAATATAGATGAACCATAACTGTGAAAGTGCTGAAGAGCAATGTAGAACCAAGTTTCCTAGTTCAGATGAAAATAAGCTCATTTCTATTGAGTTTGATAAGAAAAATACAGGTGAGATAGTTTAAATGCTTTGAAGTTGGCTGGTAAGGCAGCAATGGGAGCAGGGGGACAAGGGCTGGTTGCCCACTGAAGTTCTGCGAGCTCCAGTCATGCATCTGCTCTTCCCCAGCCTGTTCTCACCTCAAGCTGTAAAACAAGACAAAAAGGAGGAGCTTTGCTAAACCTCAGAGTACTGGGACAGTCCTTGTCTGAGCACACACACTAATTGGAAGCAGAAGGGCTGCCGTATGAAGATGAATTTATGTGAATTAGAGGTCAGGAACATGAGGAAATGAATCATCCTACAGCATGCGGGGGCTGATTCTTGTTTCTGTGTTTTACATGTGCATCATACAAATTTAGTTTTGAAGTGTAATGTTATGAAAATATCAAGACGCTGTCCTTCACACAAAGAAAAGATTCCTTTTTAAGCAGTGTGTTCTGTGGGCTTTTTAGCCTATGTCTTTAATGTGAAAACTAATGAGAATATAGCACAATGTATTGCAGTATTGTACTTTTGATAACAAGTGACTGTTGCTGTTTTGTTTTGTTTCCCTTAAGTTAATGGATTTGGGCTTTTTTTTCCTATTGTGAGACACCTTCTGTCAATTTGGTTTGTTACTCAGTATATTTTACAAAGATTTTAGAAATGCAGAAGTAGGTAAGAAGCCAAACCGAAGGGGAACTATGCAATTTACTGCAGTTGGTATTTCCAAAAAATTTCTGGATGTCATATCATCATGCTTTGTTTGTGATAGCTAAGATGCAAAGCTGATCTTGGGTGTACTGTGAGCAATTTGGATGATCCCAAGGACTGACT
The DNA here is from genome assembly GCF_016699485.2 of Gallus gallus. Lineage (NCBI taxonomy): Eukaryota > Metazoa > Chordata > Aves > Galliformes > Phasianidae > Gallus > Gallus gallus. The sequence continues at coordinate 50,052,894 of NC_052535.1, read as the reverse complement.
GGCAGCCTGTGCTCTTTTTGGTAGAACTTTTCCTCTGTGGACCACATGAGGTTCATGCATAGTAACTCTTGCAGTACTGTGCTTGTAGTATCGAGATGCCCTGTGGAGTTCAATGCATCTTTCCATTTGTCCTTCTAAAGCATTATGTAGATGATGAGTAAGAGTAAACTTGTCATGTTTGTCTTAGGCAGGGTGACACAGTATTGGGCAACTGAAGCTGATTGGAATGCATATGGAAACGACTAACATGAGAAAATCATCCTTGCAGTTAATTTTGCTCCCAGTGGACTGAGTTTCTTCAGATCCATTTCTAGGTTACAGAAATGCGTAAATCTTTCCAAAATGTGGTATTAAAACACCAGAGTAACAGCATGACCCAGCTGTTGTTTGCAGTAAAAATAGTGATTTTTTTTTATTTTTTGCCAGAATGCCTTGCCTAATAATTCTTTTGAGTATTCTAATAAGATGAGATAAGAATGTTGAGATAGTTAGGATTCTGGAGGTTATTAAAAAACATACAAGTCTGAGTCTGCAATTTGAGTTGGAAAAGAGAATTGCTATCTAAGAGAAGCTGGCTTCTACTGCCATAGCGACCTGTGGGAAATCAGTGTTAGTCTCTGTTAAATTCTGTGTGGTTTGCAAAGAAAACACAGTGAGTGTTGAAGAGGTTTATTGGCTTGTACCATTAGGAATGGCTTAAGGAAAGCTTTTTGTTTGTGTGTCTTTCTCTCTACTATGAGTGACAGCACCATTTTTTAAAAAACATTCCTTGTAAAAATGAGAACATTTCTGTAGGAGATATCTGAGTAAAGGCTCTGGTACGTCTCAGGGGTTTTATTTGTGTCCTTTGGAGTATTAACACTTCCTACATATAAAAAAAAAAATGGCAACTTCAGCTACAAAGTTAGTGACAAAGATGCCAGAGAGCAGGTTTATCCCAGAGCAGGATAAAGTAGATAAATAACTCATGAGACTAATGAAGGTTGAGTTGACAATGCACTTTCCTGACCTTGCTTTTCTTATTGCCCTCTATATGAGTCAAGGAAGAGTGATTGTGTGGGGCTCAGCATGTGGTGCAGTTCAGAGACCTTATTCATACACAAATATTTGGTTATGCATGACTTAAACATATAAGTAAAAGCTCTCCTTTCTATTGTTAATGACAAACAACTCTGTGACAAGAAACAGTAAGAGTTTCTTTCTCCCGTGTTTCAGCATGGACTATCTTGTCAAGCCAGGGACCTGGAGAAACTTGGATTAATGTGCTTATATTGTGTAGTGAGGACAGGGAATGGTTGCATGTAGGTAGAGACTGCAGTCAGGCACTCATTTAACTGGGCCAGAGCAAAGGATGGATGAAGTACATCAAGTCCAGCTTGATGTCTGCCCTGCTCTGAGAGCAGGGGAAATGTTAAGAATTTGGATGTGCTCCTCTGATGTGTTGTTTTCTGGGGTGGTGTAAGCTGGGATAGGCATGCTGCCAAAAAAAAAAAAAAAAAAGAACAAATTTTGCTAATTTTGCTCAGATGTTGCAAATGTCTTAATCTAACTCAGCCCCTTTGTACACCATTACCTGCACTTTTTACAAGCACCTTTTTTTACAAGAAGCCTTACAGAAAATGTGCTGCATATTAAAGTCTGGTTATCCAAGTGAGAGGTAGTGCACCTGCTCATCCACTTAAAACAGTTCTGTAGACCCACTGGTGAATTCAAGAGCCCGTGTCTGCTGTTTCTTCACTTTAATGCATGGACAGCTGCTCGGTCTGCTTCTGCTTTCAAACTGATCAGCTATTGCTAAAATTGGATGGATTCTGGCCTTTTAATTTGCTGCAGGAATAGAATAGAATTAGAGATTATTCCTGATTTTTATTGTTGCTTTTGTCATAATAGATGGCAGAAGAAATTCTGCTCATGTCTGTGTAATGGCTGTCAGTAGACGGTGAATCGTGGAGCAGCTAAGCTAAAAAGGGTTACCACTAACTGAAATCCCATGTTAATGAAATTTTCTTACAGAATTGAATGAAGTGGTCCAAATTAGTGTCACTTCTATAGTAAAGAGCATTTGAGACATCAGTACAATCTGATTATTTGTTGCTTTGGTAGTAGGAGTAAGCATTAGAAAGTGCTCTCTTCCAAGAAGAAGTTGAGGTGGTACTCAGCAATACGTGTGTTAGCAATATTAAGGCAACAGGTCATAACTCTGTCAATTATTTTTGATAGTCAAAGAGTGGTGTGGTAGTCAGCCACAGGTTTGTGGCTGTTTCCTACCCTAGAGCATCTTATTAATCATGTTGTCCTGAAGTTCTTGGGCTTGCTTTTTCCCAAAAAGGAAATGAAAAGGTTAATGCAGTAATAATTTACCGCTTTAGTATATACTCTGATCCCTCTGATTCAATCTCCTCTTGAATGTATTTCAAATGTACCACAAAGTGGTGTGCTTGTATTTGAGAAGATCTGCCCGAGCAGGTATTGACAGATTGTATTTTTTAGAATGTTACTTCCTGTAGCCCATCATTTCTATTTGCAACAGTTGACCAAGTGGGAATGTGGTAATGATTCAGGAAAAGCCTTTAGGGCCCAATTTGGACCAGATATGTAGGATGCAGTATCCAGCTACCATGAAAAACTGACCAGATTGTTACTCAGCATGTGCAAAAGGATGATGGTTCTGGCTGATGGCTTGCCTAGCAGCCCAGTATAGAAGTGCTGGGAGCAAATGTTCTCAATCGAAGACTCATTTGTTCAGCATGGCATGCTGAGTCATATCGCCTCCTGCCTCTCCCAGCACCCATGCTGCTGTGGAAAAAGAGATGTCCAAGTGCGTAGATTAGACAAGGCACTGCAGAAGAGGGGCTGCTGCTGAGCAGTTCCTTGGGAAATGTAAAAGTATGAGAGAACCTTGGGGGATGATTGTAGACTTGCTGCCAATATCACAGTCCTTACAGTCCTCTTAAAAACTGAAAACTGAAAATGCCAGACCAGCATTGCCAAGAGTAACTGAATCCATGGAGGTTGTGGTTCTAAGGTGGTTGCCCCTTAAAAGGAAAAAAAACAAAACACAATAAACCTACCTTTTTTTGTCAGCAGCCAAACTCACCTTTCTGTGCCTCTTATTCTTTCAGATGTTGAATAGATGTCTGATTCTTCACTGTTCTGTTTTGTTTTTTTCCTTAACAGGAACTGGCAATAACATGCCTGGGCTCGTTTACTTCACAGATGGATCTGTTCTTTGCCCCATTGCCTAGAGCTATTCTGCTCTAATTACTGAATGCTGTATAGAGAGGCAGGTGGACTGAGACATTTACTGTTGTGATACGAGTGGAGTTAACTTGGAAAGCTTGTCAGGGAGAAGCAAAATAGCCCCAGTTTTCAGAAAAAGCCTGAATAAATGGCATAGTTACCATTTTGCTACAAGGTTTTTGACAGCTGTTAAGCTGTTAAGCAATAATTTTGTCCAATAGGAGAAGATTTTTGGATTATTAAAAAATAAAATTGGAAGGTAACAATTTCATTTTATTGGGAATCTGAGTACTTTTCACATCTGAAAATGGTTGGAAATGCAACTTAAATAACTCTTTGAGGTCATGTCAGCATCACCCTTCTTAGAACGTGGAATTCAGTGATCTAAAATCATCCTTGTTGATTTGTTTTTTCACTGGGATCTTAGACTTTCTACCTAAGTCCAGCCAGAAATAGTAAGTGTCTTTTGCTTCCGTTTTTTTTGCAGATGTTCATTTGGCTTTTTTGAGTATCTGTGATTTGATGATAAAGATTCTTCATTTTTTTTTTTTTCACTTGCTCGTAACAGAAAGAGAGGCCATCAGCATTTTTGTCTGCAAGATGAGTTCTTCGTGAAGCGGTCCCAGAGTAAAACTGGAGCTTTTTATTTCCTCAGCTATGTGTACAAACTGTGGTATGTGTACCACAGCCTTCCTGAAGACGGTATGCTCGGGCTGGCCAAGCCAGCCTGCACGCGGCCTGCTGCCCTTGGGGGCCTGCCAGGCCTGGCCTGGGCACTGCCATCCCTGCTGCCTATGCCAGCGCTACCTGTGTGAGTGGTGTTTGAGAGCACCTACTGAGATGGAACAGTTTTGAGGCTAAACTATGCTGCCTCCTGGGCTTTCAAGGGTTAAACTCAACATTAATGTTTTCCAGGTGTTCTCATAACATTGAGTGAATGCATCAAGCTTAACTTGAAATTCATGTTGTTGAACATTTCCGGATGCGTCACATCCAAGATGCTTGGTCCTTTGAGCACATGCACTTGTGGGAGTCAAGTGTCACACACTTGATTTTCTCCAGATTATAAATAAGATGTCTGTGTTGCTCTGTTTGCATGCGTGACCCTTTCCATGTGGCTAGCACTCATGTTAGTATTCAGCTGATCCAGATTTCAAGTGTGAGATACAGCATGCTTGTAAGTTTTCCTTATGCGCTTTCTTTCTCTCTTGATATTTTCTTACAGAAATATTCACCAGCTTTGGTGAATAATAAGCTAACACTGACCAGATACTTCTTGACTGAGCTTAATTTGAGGTATATCCATTGCTTTAATTTGATCTGTGGCAACAGCTGTTTTGAAAATCCCTGAAAAATATCTTAGAAGGTTATCCTAGTATGCTCAGTGGGCTGTAAGTCAAATGTAATCAGTATCATCATAGATTCTGTTAATATTCAGAGAAAACTCTGTCTTTCATAGAGCTGTTATAACAGCAGCAGCCAAGTACATTTAAAATATATATATATTTTAATTAAGAACCCCTTTTAAGCAAATGCTTAGTAAGTATTGAGGAACCATGTAATTAGTAAATAGTTTGTCCTTAACAGACCTTGGCTGTACCAGATACAACTGGGTTCTTCTCAGCTTCTTCCAAAACAAAGCAAAGCAAAAACAAAAAAAAATGGTTGTTTTGGGTTTTTTTTTTTTTTTCCATTGTTGACTGCAAATGAATTTGCAAACAGATGCATTTGTGTCTGTGCTTTGCTATTTTAATGGTATTTCTCAATTTGCCTTCACAGGGCTGATTCTTGATTTATTTCAAGTCCTCTTTCTTAATCAGTTTGCAGAGTTTCCCTGCCAAGAATAAGTAATGATATATTTTCATATTACTTCCAACACTTCAGAGATTCCAGATTTCTGATGCCCAGAACATTAACTACTAGAGGAGAAAATAAGTCTTCCTTTAGTTAACGGTTGCTCTTCAACAGGGAACACAAGGTGAGATAAATCAATTAAAAGAAGGGTTCTTTTGATGCCATACAACGTTCCCATGGCTGATTGTACACTACCTTAATTGGACAAAGGCTGACGAGGCTCTGACCTCCTCAGATTTGCTTTGTTTGCTTTTTTGTCAAACATGCTTTTTATTTTTGCTGGCAAGACAGACTCATCATTCATATTTATTTTTTACATCTGAAGTTTGTCAAGATGCTTGGAAAAATATGACTATGAAAGACATCTGGGCATCCCATCCACTTTCTATTTGGAAACATCTGCATCATTATTAGGAACTTCTTAGTAGCACTGCAGCAGATATATTCTCTTTCCTTCTCCAGGCTAATTTATAATTGCTGGTAGTGAGAGAAATTCAATAGGCACTAAAAAACAAGTATCTGTTTCTTGGCCAGGCTTTTTAATACCACATAGTTAGGATGCCTTAATGTTTGTTCCTGAGTAAAGAATAAGCTTGTGGTATTTGATGGGGAAGAACGAGGAAACAACAGAGAGAAGTCAGCTGTGTCTCCTTCAAATTGTTCATTAGTTTTATCTGTAGGACTTTGAAAGTTAAGCACTTGTATTCTTGAATCTTTGCCAGGCAGGTTGATGCACAGCTGTTCATCAGTTGTTGTTTCTTGTAAACCCAGAGTTCTCAGTCTCAAGCTGCCCTTCCTCCACTTTTAAAGCCTAAGAAATCTTCATTAGGAGAAAAAAATTCGAGTCTTTCTTTTTTTTCACTTAATGTGGGAGAGCTGCTGAATTGTAATGGCTACAACCAGAGAACAGTATTTGATGAATCATCAAATAGAAGATACATTCATCACATTACAAGATACATACACTGAGCCCTGTAGTTAACAGAAGGTAAGACTGTCCACTCTGAGCTCTAGTGAATGTTCAGTAACCTGTCTATAACACTGGCCAGGAAATGATGCGAAGAAAGCATTCAAATGAGGCCATGTTCCTTCATTCACCAGTGTTAGACTTTCCAGGGCACTTGCCAGCAACCTGTGGGTCTCTCCTACCTTCATTTGTATAATCCTTTTTGAGCTTTTCCTGAAACAATGGTTAATACAATTCAGTTAGCTGCTGTGGAGCAGTTCTGTTCATTTTAACCCTGTTACCTGGCTGTTTTATTCAATCCACCCTATTCCCTGTGTTAAGAGAATATTGGTATATAGATTTTACTTATCCCTCCTCATTATCTCTTTTCCAGTCCAGAAGGAAATACTTGAGCTTCTCTCTCAGCCTGTAAGCAGTTCTTTCCTTGTGTTCTTTCTTGTCACTTCTCCACAGCTTTCCAACCTTTTTGAGTCCTTCTGAAGATGTCAGTGTGGGTACCTGTGTGCAGCAGCCAGGATCTAGGCATGGTGTGTCTATATGCAAGGGCATCATGTTTGCTTCTGCGCCTTTTTTAACAATTGGTTTCTTTTCAGCTTCTTGGTTGAGGAAAGTTATCTTTAGAGAACTCTGCATTTTATTTAGCATTCTTTTTCTAAGACACCACAGGTAATGACTCTGCATATGTGCATGTTTCATTGTGTATTAGTTCTTTCATCTTAGGGCATTCTTTTGTTCCTAGATGGTTGACCTATGATGAGTGTCTCTTAGCAACATGCATTTTCTTTCTGTAAGGTTTACTTGTGAATGTTTGATAGTGAGTCTGCTGCCTGTTCATAGGCTTTGGAACCACTTTTTTGGCAACCTGCGTGTAGTTTGTGCACCTGTAAACTGCCCACATAGCACAGCCACGTCCACAGCTATGCCACACATCTGAGGAGCAGCTGTGCATTTCATGTGCAGGAGGTCTACACGGTAACCGTAATGGGGTTTGTCACTGCCATATTACCATGTGAGGAATTGTATTAAAATTAATGAAAGAAGAATGGTGGCTTAAAAATACCAACATAAAATACAGATAAAGTTGTTTTTAAAAATTCAAAGTTTGATAGTAGATGTAGATAGTGTGGTTTGTGGGTGACATCCCTCTGACCTAGAATGAAGTTACTTTCCATAGTAAGATGCTGAACTGGCAATGTGCTGATTTTCTGAAGTTGGACTGTGTTTAGACTGCATGGAAACGTTATTGTGATGCCAACGATGAAATACATGAGTTCGAGTTTAAAATGTTTTAATTGCTGGAAGGTAATTGGATATAGCACTGTATGGTGAAAAGAAATCCTTCTTTGGATATATAACATCAAAATGTGCCACAAATTGTAAACTGCTATCTTTTTCCATTTTGTTTGGTACTTTCTGAATGTAAACCACATCCCACTTCTTGATGTCACAGGTAAATGGACAAATGAAATAAACCTAGTACGAGCAGTATATTAGAGTATTCCATACTGATGAGTCAAAGCCATTTTTTCAGACCAGGATACTGTACACTGTCCTCATGAGCACATACAAAGTTACTGGTGAAGTTCCTCTGGGGTCTTCATTGTGATCTCTGCTGTTTATCATACTCATCAACTAGCTGCCTGATAGTAGAGAGCGCAGCTTCACTAAATTCAGAGTGAACACCCAGTGCGGGAATCCAGTACTCTACTGGAGGAAGGGCTGGTAATAAGGGGGCCTTGGACTGGGTGGAAAATTTTCCACCCTTGGACAGGGTGGAAAATTGGGGTGCAACAAAGGCAAAACATTCATCGAGACCTGGACAGACACACACACAGTGTAGCCTACACTGCCTGGATGGGAAACAGATTTGGAGAAGGGGACTTGGGGATTGCTTACAGCAGTCGCCACACACCACCACCACACAGAATTAAGACGGGAAGAAATTGAAGCCTGAAGATAATTGACTGCAAATAAGACTGCAAATAAGATTCTGAACTATTTTTTGCTTCCTCTCTGGCATAAGGTATATCTGTAACATCTGTAGAAAAAAAGTACTATATTTTTGTTTGTTCTTTAAAACCCTTTGTTTTGTAGTCAAAGAGAAGTGTAAATTGTCTTGTTCCTAGGACTAAAAATAGACTTCAGTAGACAAGGTTATTCCAGATCACTGCTTGCTCTTTGGGTGAAGTTTTCAAGTTTCTGCTACTTCATGTTATCTTTTGCCTCATTTTCCTCTTACTTCTGTCCTTCATTAACCATGCTAAGATAAATGACCTATTGATTTATAGAATTATTTCATTGCTTAAAGGTTAATCCTGGATTTGTTGGATGTACAAATGATGTTTGTTATGGGATTGTCCACAAAGACAATCAATAAGCAATTACATCTAGAAATAAGTTTGTCTTTGAAGGTTCATAGGTGAGAATTACAAAATGGTAATCTATTTCCAAATGAACATAGAGATTGCTTCCATTCACCTCTGTGTTTAATGTGGTTACATTCAGCACTTGCCAGAAAACCTTTCTTTAACAGGAGACTACAGCATGGTACAAGGTTTGTCTTGATTCTCACAAAACAGTCACTTAGTTTGCCTTTTAATTAAAACAAGTAATACTCGTTATGAAGCAAAACAAAACCACGATGCTTGCAGATCCTGTAAGCTCTTGCAGTTGTTTTTAGTTTGTTTATTCTTCTGTCAGATCGTATGCAGTTACGTTTCCCCCCATTTTCAAGTGACTTTTCACCAATCTTCCACACCGCAGTCTGCACAGGCTGCAGTAATTTCAGAAACAGTGTGAGAGAACTGAACCATTTAGAATGATTTTGGAAGCTCATTTATGTGCCACTGAAAGCAGTAATTTTGCCGATTCACTTTATATGAGGAAAAAGGAAAACTACTTGTCAGATGTCTAAGTGGTCTGGTCTTCCTTTTAAACAGTACTGATATTCTTGGTTCATTATCCTTGAGCCAAAAGCATTTGTGCTGACCTCAGGAGGTGGACATTTGCTTCCCTTTTCACTTTGTACATGAAGCAAACAGTTTCCAGATCCATTTTAAACTACTGCCAGGGTATAAGATAGGATTTTGGTTCTAGCGTGGGGGAAACTGAGGCAGCAGCTGGCTTTCCAAAGCAAGGAAAGCCCCTTTCTTTGATGGAGTTGCCTCAAGAAGGTGAAGATTTCAGATTTCAGTCATTTTTCTCTTAGTGAGTGTGCCCTCTTCCATGCAAGGTCTCTCTCTCTCTCTTCTTCTTTTTTTTTTTTTTTTTGTTTTTAATAAAAGGAAACTCCATTTGCCGTTTTTCCTTGGAAAAGTTGGACAGGATCCTCTATGAAACCTGATAGCTACCTGAGGCATAATAAGCTGCTTTCAGCACCCCTTTTGAAGATTAATTTAAGATGGTTATAATACTTACAGCCGAAGTAAGATTTTTAAAAGCATAGCACGTTATTACCCCATCTGTAGAAGTGGGTAAGCTGATATCCGAGGTTAGGAAGAGATTGCACCGCAATCAGTGGCAGAGCTTAAAACCAAATCTGAAGTGCCTCAGTCCCAAGTGAATTATGTCCTCCAGATTGCACTGCCTGTCTCAGTAATGGCTACCTAGAGTTTGAACTGGCTTAACTGAGAGCTGGTTTTGATACTGCTTGTTTTTCAGTTCAGAAAAGTAATGGATCTTTTTGCTCAGTTGTTTTATTGAAGATTTTGTTGTCTTGTGTAAACCCAGTACCTCATTTGTGCATATCAGCATGTTTTGTTGGTGTACCCCTTTCCTCTTTTTATGTGGTGTTAGAGGAGTATGGCTTCATACATATTTTTGCCATTATCTTGGACGATATTGTGGTACATATACTGTTTAGAAATAGCTTGGATTTGGAGACATTTGTTGGTCTTGGAATGCTAACTTACGATGCATTCATGGAAAAAAAAAAGCAGGAACCAGAGTTCAACAATATTCAGCAATAGTTTATAGTTGGAACTTTTCCTTTATATTTACGCCAGTGGAATTTTGAAGAATGGCTGAAATTCCGTATGGCAAGAAAGAGAGGCTTATTATCTGTGACTGACACTTAGGTGCATTTTTAAAAATTGGTATTCTTTTGCTACTTTTACACCACTGCTACCTTTGCTGATTATGTTGTTTTATTATTTTAAACAGCTTTTCCTCTAGCTTTGCATGTTACTCTTGCATTACTCATGCTGCCATCTTCCTCTGGGGATCTGGCCAGTGCAACTGCGCTATTGAATCCAAATCCAAAGTAGGGATAAGCTGGCCTTTGTGTTACTTACTGAATCCAAGTGAGAGTCTGGATTTTTGGATGGCTGTAGTGAAATTATGTGAAGTCTTCAAAACAAAGGGCAGAAATACCATATAGACCTTTTTAGTTCGTTGTCTGACTTACTCATTCAGGGTAGGTATTTTTCAAGATCAAGCATTCTCACTTTTTCAAGTGACTTTTAATTCACAATACAACAATTAGTCCCCTGAACTTAGAATCTCAGTCGGCTTTTAGATCTAACAAATGTAGGCCACCTTCATTGTATTTGGTTTGACAGTCTGTTGCTTGTATCTGCATTGATATGCAGTAATCTGGAAGCAGATTTTTTTATGCATCAGTATTACTGAGAATTTAATTGAAAATTGAGCTAACCTTCCCAGAAGAATTTTGGAGAGGAATATACGTGTGTTCAACTTAAATAGAGCTTTTCTAACTGTGTCTCTCTGAACCCTTCTGAAAAAGTAATTGATTGACAGCACTGATAAATGTGCTAGGAGAGGCACAACTCTGTTTTTTCTTCCTCCATTCTACTGATGGACACTTGCCGAAGATTCTGTTGTTGGAAGCGACAGCATAGATACTTGTTAGACAGGATAAGGAGCAGAGGTAAGATTCTTGTTTCTCCAATGGTTTCTCTGCCTGACAAAGGCGTAAGTGCAGCTCGGCATTAGAGAATGCACAGCTGACTACTAAAAGAGAAATTGTTCTCAAGTACAATATGATGCTGCACACAACAGATTTGGAAACTGGAAATACTTCAGCAGAAGAAAAATGTTATCACTGCTTTGGATATTTGGAGTAGTGCTACTCTTGTATCTGCTGCAGTGTCTCTGTGTTGAGTTAACCTAAGGAGGGAATGAGGACTGGGAAAGCACAAAAGCATTTGCAAACATTTTTCATCCGTCTTTCTGAGCTGCTGTGAGAACCACAGCACGGGACCTCACCACACAGAGAGACTGCTAACTTGTCAGTTATTATTTGCAATACAGAGCTGCTAAAGGCCTGAACCAGGATCTGTTGGCTGACAGCAGTGCCTGCACTGCAGGTGCAGTAAGGGACTTTATCTCAGATGACTCTGCCTGGAGAGGCAATGTGGCATAGCCTGTGTCAGCGGTTGGAGGGCAAGAGGGGAGGCTTGAAATGGTCAGCCATCATATTTTCATAAATCAGGTCTCCATTTTCAGCTGTGAGTTGAAAGAGGCCGTGCTTGTCTTAGCAAGCAGTGCTGCTGAACAGGTAAAGTGTTGCAAAGGGAAGTGGTGAGAGTCCAGCATCTGTGCTCTGGGCAGTTACATCAAACCAGCTATAGTTTGGTTGTGTGGACCAAATTCCTGATGCTCAGGCTTCTTTTTGGCTATGTATAAATCGATCCTGTGCCTATGTGTATGCTTCACTTTTTTTCTCCTATGAGCTATGTGCGTAACAGAAGTGAATGCCAGCTGCCAGTTTTTCCTAATTGATCTGTATTATGAAATCCCTCTGCAACTTCTGCAATTACTTTTACATGCAACTACTTTACTAACTGTGAAATGTGTCAGGACTTTCTGCTGTGTTGTAAACCATGTGCACTGCTGTAACACGGTCACACAAGCTACACAAGCTATTAGGATTTTTAGCTGTGTGAAAAGAAGGCATCCTCTGCATACCCCATGTTTTCTTCTAACACCTGCTTCGGCTTTCCATAAACCGTACTGTTAATTTATTTTGGTGGCTTGGACTGTCTTTGTAGCTTCTATTTGTGAACTAATTCCATGTGCCTGTAATACAAATAATACTCTACTAAGCAGTTTTCTTTGTAATTTTGTTTAAAAATCATGAAAAATTCCTAAATAACATGACCTAAAGAGGTCTTCTAAGGTGTTTAAAACTGACAGAAGGAAAACTAAAAACTGGGCAACTCAACACACTGTAAAATGTGGTCTAATTTGGACCTCCAGTTCCTGAGGGTCAGAGAGAATCCTCAGGAATTATACCTTAATATTGTTTAGACATCTTAACCAGCCTCATTCATTCAGTACAGGACTGTTAGCAGGCTCTCTGACAAGGTGAAACCTGTTGTATCCTCAGGCCTAGATATCACTTAGTACACTTTGAAACAGTTCTTGTCATGTCTGGCCTACTTTCTCTCCGTTCTTCACCCTTGCCCACTCCACAGCAGTGTGCACACTGGAGCTGTTTTTCTCCTAGCGTTTAATCCGCCTTTCATGGCAAGCTGTCCCTTCTTGTCATGCGTTTAGTTGGACCCATTGTATATTCCATGGAAAATTCTTCTCCCATCTCAGGTTATTCTTTTTTTTATTATTATTATTTTTTCTCAGTCTCTGTTAGCTTTCCACCAGACTGGAGGGCTCATTAAAGCGCACTGTACAGGAAATCGAGAGAGGCGCAAGAATGGGACCCTTCTTGCCAAATAGGGAAAGTTGGCAACACTCCTTTAATAGGGAAATTCCTTGGCTCCAAGGAACAGCTCCACAGAGAGAGTGCTGTTTAAAAAGGTATACAGGGCAAGAACTTCTTCTTGAAGTGCCATTCCACAGCTACATAGCATTGTGTATTCTCACGCATTATGGTGAGATTCTATCAGTATTAATATGAATATAATAGTTGGAAACCTATGGGGTTATCTGAGAAGTCTTAAAATCAAACTGCAAGTGTCAGGAGGCAGAAAATCAGTGCTGGGCATAAGGAAGTTAACAACGTATGTAGTAATCTCATACAGAATGTATTTTCAGCAGACTTCATCTCCATTGTCAGACAGCAGGCAAAGCACAGAAATGAACTTATCTGAAAATACTCAGCTTAGTTTCTGCTTTTTGAAGCTATTGTAGATGGCACCATCTTTCAGGCCAGAAAGGGATGGAGGTCAGACAGGAGAGTTTATGGCTTTGTTCTATTTTGGATGGGATTGGGATGGGGAGATGGGGGGGGAGGGAGAGAGAGTGGGAAACGATCAAAATATCTTGTATGGAAACATTGTGAGTTATATTCATAACACATCTGTGCGAAGTGCAGTCAAGATTGGCTCACTAATAGCAATTTGGTTTGATGGAAAGGAAAAAAAGTACATTTTTGTATGAGTCTATATGAGAAAAGTAAAGTATTGAAGGGTAGTGAATCAATCATTAAATAACTTCTGTTGCAGTTACTGAGGCTATGGTGCTTTGAGCCTTGCAGAATATTTATCCATTCCCTGAAGGGAAACAGGGAGGCTAATCTGGGATTCTCTTCTGTTTGTAAACCGATTTTGTGGTATGACAGACACAATTAAATGTTGCTGCATATTTTCTCTTTCTTCCCTGAAAATACTGTGACATCAGTTATGCACATAATATCAAACTGCGTGATTTTTAGAAGTACATTACTTTTGGGTCATAGTGTATGTAATTATAGTGAGAGCAGGGCAGGAGAGTTGTACTTCATTAGAAACTGAGATTTGAGAACTGGCTTCCAATTCAGGACAGCTACCTCCCACTCTTAACTCAGTTTTCAATTTCTCCCTTACAGAAAATGAATCTCTTGGGGAGGCTTTTACTCCTTGAAATGATTTCACAAAACTTACTGTAAATGTGCATGAGAGAGGAATATGTTCTGATTCTGTATTACAAAATAACGTTTCAACCCAGAAAGGCTATCTGGTATATGCTTATAATCCTTCATCTCACGTATTTTTTTTCCAAATCAAACATTGCAGTTGCTGTTGAAAAATGATTCCATCTAAATTATTCCAACTAGTTGTTGTGTTTAAGTTACTTAAGAAAGTATCCTTGAGAGTGGCCCTGCAGAGGATGACCTGGGGGTCCTGGTGGATGAAATACTGAACATGAGTCAGCATTGTGCACTTCCAGCTTGGAAAGCCAGCGGTATCCTGGGCTCCATCACAAGAGGGGTGGCCAGCAGGGACAGGGAGGTGATTGTCCCTCTCTACTCTGCCCTCACGAGGCCCCATCTGGAGTACTGTGTCCAGGTCTGAAGCCCCCAGTGCAGGAAAGATGTGGAGCTGTTGGAGAGGGTCCAGAGGAGGGCCATGAAGATGATGAAAGGGCTGGAGCACCTCCCCTATGAAGACAGGCTGAGACAGCTGGGCTTGTTCAGCCTGGAGAAGAGAAGGCTGCGAGGAGACCTTATTGCAGCCTTCCAGTATTTGAAAGGGGATTATGAAAAGGAGAGGAGTCAACTTTTTACTTGGCTAGATAGTGATAGGACAAGAGGGAATGGTTTTAAGCTCAAGGAGGGAAGGTTTGGATTGGATGTCAGGGAAGTTCTTTACCAAGAATGTGGTGAGGCCCTGGCACGGGCTGCCCAGAAAAGCTGTGAATGCCCCGTCCCTGGAGGTGTTCAAGGTCAGGTTGGATGGGGCCCTGGCAGCCTGGTCTAGCACCAAATCTAGGAGGTTGGTGGCCCTGCCTGTGACAGGGGAGTTGGAATTGGATGATCCTTGTCTCTTCCAACCCAAGCAATTCTATGATTCTGTGATTCAGCTTGAGATAGGAGTTGACAAGCAAATGTAACTGTCCTCAAAACCGCAGTTTTATACACCTTAATATCTAAACGTTATAATCCAACATATCTGTCCATATGTATTACATATATGTGTGTGTGTGTGTGTATACGTTAGATGATGCTTTTATAGAAAGATAACCTCCTTTATATAGTTTCTTTGCTACAGTGTAGTAATGATATGCAGTGTTTACTAGATGTTGGTTCAGATGTAGAAATGCATCACTTCATATCTTAGGTAGCCTCTGCATGTTTTGATCTGTGATCAAAACACAACCGGAATCTTTGCTTGGAAGTCACCAGTCTTTAGATTAGCTCCCCAGTCTTTAATGTTTGCCTAAATCAGAGTTTGCTGGGGACTTTCAAATAGAAATTGCCACACTCCAT
The DNA here is from genome assembly GCF_016699485.2 of Gallus gallus. NCBI lineage: Eukaryota > Metazoa > Chordata > Aves > Galliformes > Phasianidae > Gallus > Gallus gallus. The sequence goes on along the minus strand of NC_052535.1, from coordinate 50,037,667 downwards.
CTGCTTCTGGGAAACCCCGGCCAAGATTGTCTTCAGTTGCAGTCTGTCGGGGCACATGCTCAGAGCAAAAAGCTTTGTGTCTTTCAGCAGCCTGTCATGCATGCAAACTTTTATCTAAACCCTGGCTCCTGATGCTGTCTGGCAGTTGGTTGCTAGTGGTGGAGGAACCCTGCTTTGGACTTGAGTTGGTATCACTGCAGGTGCATGGGCTCATCGAAAGCCAGTCTCCAAAAAACAGCTGTTGGGCTTTGTAATGTCAGAAGGCTGGAATCCACTTAGTGACAACTGAACAATTAAGGACAATTATGCTTTCAGCTACATTAACGAGTAACTCAGTACTAAGATACTGGAAGGAAATGACCCGTTGTTGAATGTTGGAGTAATTTGTGACTCATGGTATCGTTGGAAGGATGTTTGAAGTTCTTTTTGTTTTGGTTATATGGGCCTATAATATTTTCCCACATTTTTTTCCAGTTTTACACACTCAGTTATTCCTTTTATCCGACTGAATACTGTGAATTCCTTTCTTCTATTTCTTTCAAGTGTTTGTTTCTGCATAAGCCATCTCACAGCTGAGTCTGCCCATTATGTTCACCTTCTTGGCTTTAAGTTGCAGTAATGGCCATGTGAGGAAAGCATGCTTGGAGTCATGAAGGGGAGTGCTGTTCCCTGAAATGTCCTCTGGAAAAATACTCTGTGGGGCGGGGTCACAATTAGTAAAGCAGTGGCACGTCTAGCTTGGGATGAAGTTCAGTCCTGAGGCAGGAAGTACCCATCTTGACCTGGAGCTTCCCAGCAGAATTATTATATGCCAAATACTGCCTCAACATTTTTTATAGAATTAATTGAAATGCAAGGAAGAAGTGAAAAAGATTGGACAAGAGAGACTCGTTTAATGTACTTTCCATGTCACCACTTTATAGTTTAGGCCAAATGGATGATAAGTCTAAATCTGAAGTGTGATGAAAGTGAAAAATTATTGACAAACATGATGGTTTTTTTCCTAATTTAAGTTTGATATGATTAGTCCCACAGCTGTTGGATTGCCGTTGCAGGCTTCCTTGTGGTTATCATGTATTTGACCTCATTCTTAGTGTGATAGGACTTCTTTAAATACTGATTTCTTAATATGCCAATATTAAATATCTCTTCTGAAAGAAATAATAATGCACAGTGATAGTGATTTTTTCTGACCAAGGCTTTTCATATATGATCTTATCTATCAGAGCTGCTGCTTTACAGCCAAATCAGCCTTTCCAACAGAAAGGAAGACAAGTGTCATGTCTGCTTGATAGGGTCGGTATCAGATGATCCTAGATATATACTAAAAAAAAAATCTTCAGCACAGTGTCTGTTGTAGCCACATCAGAAGAGAGCCTGAAGATGCTGAAAAATAATATTCCCCTTTATGCTGTAAAGAGGGTCATTTTAGTATAGAAGGAAAACAGGCTTAGGTATTCTTTCTCGTACACTCATTGTGTGGACAGACATGAACATATGAGAGGTAAGAGGAAATGATTTCAGTCCTAAGAAGTTCAGAAATCTTTTGTTTCTTCACGTGGAAAGCTTCTAGCTTTGGCATTTTGACAGTATCATCTCTTTCCACTTCCACTTCTCATTCAGATTTCAGATATTTTATATCGTAAGACTGAAAGTCTTCAGCTCGTGTCCTCCAATTGTATTGCCCAGATTCCATAGCTCTGTACAGCTAGGAAGGCTATTACAGCAGTAGAGAGTACAGAATGCTCAGTTCTAGCAAGTCCTCTTTTAAAACCCTGTATTGTTAGTGGTTTGTTCAGACTCTTGAGTTCAAGAGAGCACTGCAAGTCGGTGAGAAATGTGTTTTGCCTGTGGCCTTTTATAGGAAAAAAAAAAGTGTATTTTTGAATTTTCCAGTGTATTGCTATATGAGATGTTCTTGTACATCACATTTTTAAAGTAGCAGGTTACTGTGCCCCGCCTTTTCACAACTGAATTTTTTTCCTTGGCTTTTTATGATGTCTGTTCACTGTTGGTAATTATATTAATGGAAAGCTTAGCTGCATCATTTTCATCTTTTCACAGCTCTCATCTCCAGCTGGATAGAAGTTTTGGCTTAGTCTGTGTTTCTAAGGCATAGCCACAGAGCAATTCACTTGAAGCATTTTAGTGAGGGAACCATTCCTTCCGCTTCCGAGTAGGCAAGAGGATAGAAAAGATGCGCTGGAAAAGGGCAAAGACTTTTTCCTGGTCTGATGAGAGAATTTTCCCCTTGCAAGAGTCATACTGACAGGCTCCTCTTACAGTGATTTTATGTCATTTGTGAACCTGATCATAGCACAGATTCTGTGATACTTATTTTCAGGTAGACAATTTAATTGAATGTTGGTAGAGTATAAAAGTCCTTCTTTTAGTTAGTTACCAAGCTCCACACCCTCCAGGAACAAGAGCTAGGTTTTGTCATTTGTCTGTTTATTACTTTTCTGCTTTTGGCAAGGCATTCCTTGTGATTCCAAATAACTCTGTTTCAAATGGAGCTGTTTTGATGTCTTGTTGTTCTGTCTGGACAGTGTAGTAGGCTTTGCAGACTTCAGAGGCTTAAGGCAGATAAAGAGATGATTAGAGTGTAATTGTTGTTGACAGTAGACAGGGAGCTTCTCAGTACACATAATGACTGTGGTTGGGAGTACAGATGAGCTCAGGCTATGCCAGGCTCCCGTTACACATTTACTGTTGCAATAACATGTTCCACATGTTTAAAAACAAATTCCTTTCACAGCATTTAAAACTAAGCAACTGTATATAAATGCATCACTCGCTTCATCGAAGCAAAATGAACAGCCAAAGTAGTTAGATGACCAACAAAAGAAACAACGTAAGACCCGCATTAATGATGGGGAAATGATACATAAGGAAAAATTATGAAGAAGGGCTACTCCAAGAAGAATTTCGTTAGACTGTTACGATTAAGGAATTGGCTTGTTTGTTTCTTATTTTTGTTTTTCTTCTTTTCCATGACTCCTGCAGGTATCTATTTATAAATGCAGTTTACTACTTTTTTTTTTTTTTTTTAATCTGGTAGGGAAGTTTTTCTCTTGTTACTGGCTTCTTCTGTCACATCAGAGTTTTAAAGCTTCCACTGCCTGCAGTGACCTCAAGAGTGACCAGTGTGGGGTCTAAAGTAGCAGTGGCTGGGAGTCTTGAAAGGACTACCTTATGTCCTTCATGGATGTGTCAGATTCACTTCCAAAGTGAGTATGTTTACAAGAAAATCAAACATTTCACAGTTGAAATAGAACAGAATATGTCATCTTGATTTTCATAGGTAGCATCAAGCAATCGGTAGCCAGCTGTCACTGCTTCAAAGAGATTATAGTCCTATAATGTCCCCTGATCTGTCCAGATTGTAGAGGAAATTTTAAAATCCCTATATAATAACTGTACATGTCCATGCGAATGTCACTTCTTACAGCAAATTAATCAGCAAAGCTAAATACTGAGAAAAGCTAGATCTGAGCAAGATATTAGTTAATGGCTGACAGTATTGAAAACTGTATTTTAGAAACAAATGTACCTTTTCTGTTATTGAAGAATGGAGGGAGTTGAACTGACCATTAGTGGAGAATTTCTTCTCTAATGAGAAATGTGTTTTAAGAGGGTCATCTGTGGCATGCTGATGGCAAAGCTGACAATGTGGTCCATTTTAAATGTTAAAAAATGCCAGGGAAACTTCTGGAGCTAGAAAATAAGTTGTTTGTATGCAAATTCTGCGGTGATACACATGCAGATATTTGCAAAGTGTGACTGGATTTCTCTTTCTTTGAGCCGTATTTTTTTACTGCAGCTGTCCATGTCTATGCTTATAGTTTGTGAGGACGTTTCTTCTACTGTCCACCTCCCTCACGCTCATGTTTTGACTTCTGAGGGTTTTTTAAGCCTTACTTTGAAGATTAACCATGATTAGAAGCTGACTATGTGCTGGATGTGTTTCTGCTTCTAGTGACTTGCAGACTACTAGGCTGTTTTATGGATGTGACCTGCTTACAGTATCCGGTACAAAACTGACAATCAGGTTTGGGATGTGGAAATGTTTTTCCTCTGAGGCACGTGACAGTTATGACTTCCAGTCCTATCCAAATCTCACTTAGAAGTTTTTGATCCCTTGTACTGAGTGGTGTGTACATATGTTTATTGAAACTGTTTTGAGTTGGATAATCATCTTGTGGTCACTTGAGACCACAGGGAACAGACCCTAGTGCTCTTACTTTTTCCTTCCAGCCGTTTTTTTTTTTGTTTTGTTTTGTTTTGTTTTTTAATATGAAGCTTTGCTCTTCCTGTATTTTTGAACAGCTGACAGAAGCTGGCCTGGATGCCTACGGGTAAGGAATCAAAACCGTGACTGAAATAATTGTGAAAGCTTATTATGACAACTTGGTTAATGAACACCAGAGGCTATATTGCTTTTAAAGCAACTTGTGAAGTCGGGTATTGAAAATTTGTAATAGTAGTCAGCTGCTGAAAATAGCACTGGTACTCTAGGTTTGTTAATGCAGAGCTCTTTGGTGTTCCTGTGAGAGTGTCTGACCTTGAAAGTCACCCACTGTACTCTGTGCCCTCACTAGCTGAAAACTCTGGAAATGGAGAACTGGCCACTCTGAACTGTACAAGTGAAAAGAATCCCTACATGCCCAAACCTGCATTTAGTTCTAGTAGACCAGATATCTAAGCATGCGTTTCAGTGGTGGGCAGTTCTGCAAGTTGCTGTGGACTTAATCTTTCTCATCTGGAAACAAAGCACTAGAGCCTCTAAGGATGCCTTTTGCATCCTTTTATACACTGATGCATCTGATTGTTCAAAATGGGACTTTTTTTTCTTGTTATTTTTCATCTTCTGTTACAGTGGTGCTGAAAAAACAGCTCATTCATGACAAAGTATAGCATTATGTGTATATGCACAGCCGTGATAGACTTCATTAGATTGTACTGGTAGCACATGAAATTATGTTGTCTGCAGTTACGCCATGAGCTGTCACTCTAATACGCTGATAGAAGATGTAAGTGTTGGGTAAAGTAGAAAGATAATATTTTTGTCTGTATTGTGTGTATATAATATGACTTGCAAACTTCCTTTTTGATTGTGTCCTGTATTTGATTTTTACCACAAGCGTGAGATCTCTTAAATGGGCAGAGCCAAGTGTTTCTTTCATTTTAAAATCCGATAGAATGTTCTTGTGGTATTAAACTGTAACAGCTTTGATTTGTTGATGACCAGAGGCTTAAATCCAACTTGCTCAACTAATCTGGAAGAAAAAGGTGTATTTATTTCTTATTGCCTTATTAACAGTATCACAATTCTGGGAAAAAGACTCTGACTATGCAAAGATGATGTATCTATGATTCCCTTTTGCTGATGTCTAGTTTCAGCTCCACCAGGTAACACTAACAGCCTGTTTGCCATAGTCCAGTGTGCACTGGACTCTAGCCAAAAAGCATTCATCAGCTCCGAAGTTTATCTAGCAAATCTACAAATCTGTATTACCTCATTCTCTGATGAAGGAAGTAAGAATGAACTACTCTTTTCTCTCCTAGGAACAATTGTTACAAGATTTGTTGATCAATATATTTCTTCTTTAGTCAGAGCTTCTTTTATTGAGAGCAGGAATTGGTTGCTAAGCTTTTAAATGGGAGAGCTACTTTTCTGGAAGGTGGCTGGAAGGATCCTACTTCAGGAAGACAGGAGAACCTTCCTCCATCAGCAGTCTGTTCTGTAGCTCCAGAGCCTCTGTGCCCAGGCACCATAGCTGTACTCCTCTTTCAGGTTATCATGATGGGCAAGCAGAGGAATACACTTTTTGTATGAATATAAAACAATTAAAGAAATTTGTTGTTAATCTAATTAATGTATTAACAGACAGATAAAAATACAGCATTAACAATTTTACTGCCATGTATAATTCAAATTCCCTTGCAAACATTTGTCCCTTTCTGTGTGGTTTTCCTCCCCCTTGCTGTGCATTACTGCCCTGAGTTGCAGTGGTGTGTGTTCCTCACAGAGGCTTCTGCTCCTCATGGCAAATTTTTTTTTCCATGTTGGTCCACTTGGTGTTACTGGTGAAGGTTGTCAAGCAGTCTGTTTCTAACTCCTTATGGGACCACAGGTACCGTTATCCCACAATGGCTTAGATTTTTTAGCTTTTTGCTATATATAGCGTAACTCTTTATGGCAATATTGAAAAGAGGAAGCTAAAGCTAAAAAAAATTAATACATTAATCATCAGTCTAGTGGACAACTTTGCTCTTGCTGTTAGATGAATCAGAGAGTGGTCATCTGTTGATGGGCAATGCGTTGTTACAGCTAAAACCAAGCTAAAAATAAGGTCAGGAACAGATGAGCCAGGGCAAGGCCAGACAAGTCCTGAGTCCCATGTTAAGCTAATGGAAAGCTGTGATCTGGTATTAGTGGTGGTAAGGCGAGGTGCTGATGTATTCCTTAGGCCATGGGATTATACAGAAAGTAGGCTGTAGTCTCTGTTACTTCTCTTCTTTGTAACAGTAGTAGATCGAAGGAGTGTATTTACTGTGCTTTTAAGCTTCTGATTGCCAAAGTAAAATCCATTAGTCCTTGAGCAAAGACTGGTAGCATGTTCAAAATGAGTTCAGTTTGATTCTGAGACTTGTCATCTTTTTGACAGCAATTCATTAAACCTAGGATATCTGAGTAGACTTGTATTTCAAGTCTCAATGCACCTGCGGTGCTTTTTTCTTTTTCCTTTTTTTTCTTCTTTTTTCTTTTCTTCCGAGTCTGAGAACCTGAAAAGTGCCTTGTGTGAATCTTTGTGGTATTTTTTACAGCAGATTCAGAGTGGTGACAGCTGTTTTTACTTAAAGCTGTAAAACGTATTGAAGGAGTTTCCAGCATGCGTAAATACCAAACCAGTTTATATCATGTCAGGACTATGGAAGGAAGGTCTTTTGAGAAATGATCTCATAGGCATTCTTTGTTGTAGATCTGGCACATACTGTGGGCTTCATTCTTTTCTAAAAACAACTCCTGTCTTTAAAGTTGGCATGCCTCAGATGTATGCCTTCTGCTTGCTTTATGTTAACCAGACTCACTCTTGCTCGGGAAGTTAAAGGCAATGGATCTATGCAGTATCTTTTACATCCAATTATTTACGATAGTGCTGTGCCTGCTAACACCCCTCACCCAGATACACTTTCTCGCTGCATGTAATTTTGGTGTGATTGTATGTGTTACAACCTCATGGTGACATTTTCATATCCAGCAACACTCATATATGCCTTCAAATTTCTTCTGCCTTCAAAATATAGGACATGGCAAATTCACAGGCGAATCTAAAATTACTTTCAGTGAGAATCATTTGAACTGTTGCAGTGGGAACTAACTATCCTGTTAGTGTATCAAGTGTAAACTTGCTCTAGAAGGCTTGCATTCTCCACTAGTGAGAGCTCTAGAACTGGATGTTCCCTTTTTGCTTTTGGTATTACCAGTTTCTGTTCATTGGATGGAAAAGGAGCAGTTAAAAATTGGCCCAAACTCAGACGTACTTAATTATTATTTCCTTAATTCCTTTTAAATTCTGGCTTTGTTTTGTGTACATTTTCTGTCAGATAAGGATAAACCTACATTTCTAGCAAACCCTCATGCCAGGTAGGGAGGTGTTGACAAGAAATGTATGGAGTAAAATTCTAGCAGTTTGCACTGAAAAAGCTTATCCCAAGTTAGCTGTAAGCATATTCAAATATAGAGAGAGTTATGCATTTGGTGGCTCTACATGACCTCCTAAGTGTGCTGCTGGCATCAGTCTATCTTGTAAACATTTTTGCTGATGATGCATGGAAGGGAAGAGTTCTTCTTGCTGTGTCAAAGCAGTGCTGACTCTGCAGAGTTAACAAGTAATATACTGCAGGAAATCTTCCACCCTTCCCAGAATTCTGTAACTAGGTTTAGTATGGTACTGGAGAAGCAAATATTTTATTAAGTCAGTCAGTACTTAAAAATCTTTTCTCTAGCAATAAGGTAAGATAATGTTTGTGTTTGTGGCCCACTGAGTTCATAAATTTAATGAATAATCCTGAAACTCAGAGATTGAAACCTGCCTTTAATTCACATTTGTTTCTAATTCCCTGAGCCGCTGTCACTCTAAGGATCCCACTGAAGAGTTTGCGTATAGAGCTGAGGCTCCAAGCTACAATTCACTTACTCATCTAGAGAAGGTGAAAGATAACCAGAATTCATATGAATTCACAATATTTTTCTCCTTTTATTTTTTTTCCTCTAATTCCTCAGTGCAGTTAATGTACTATGAAAATGAAGTTGTGTCTAAACCTACTGGCTACTATTCTTTCACAGTATAGTTCCTCAGACAAGAGACATTACTACCTTGCAAACACAAGCAGTTCTGCTGCGGGCTAGAGGTCCTTCGTCCATTTTTGATGGTGTTTCTTTTTCCCAGACTTCCCCTGCACTGTCCTCACTGAATTACCAGAGCTCTAACAGTAAGTCACTCACCACATGACCATCTTTGGTCACAGTTGCTGCTTCCTCCTTAGTCCATCTTTAACACCAGTCAGGCACCTAATAAATAACTGGTACCAGCTTGGAAGGAAGCTCACTGACAATTGATGAAGAACAGAAACACTGTGGGGGATGTGGGAGGATATTTCTCAAAAAATCCTCATTCTATCCCTGATATGCAAGGTAAAAAATTCATGCTCTCAGTGAGATACTGGTTCAGCAGGACATTTTAACCTTTCCTTGCCCAAATCCTTCTCCCACACACCATCTTCAGTGCCCTAAGAGCTCCAGAATTATGTATCACTCCATTTTCCTTAGAAAATGCTTCAGCATCTTTCTCTTTTTGCTGATGTCTCCTCTCATCCACAGATGGAAACTCCATTTCATGCCACATAATCTGGTTGATGTTATCAATCTCAGAGCAGTTGTTTCCAGCATATACTTCTCTTAAAGATTTGTTACTTCTGCTTCAAAAGGATAGGGTTGTGTTAGTATTTTCCAGTTCCAGCTAGCTTTCCAAGATGTGACATCTAGCAGTAAATCTCTCTTATCCCATTCTTAGGTTCTCAAAGGTACAGCAGCACTTTGATATTTGTGTGATATATAACATTCAGCAGAAAAAATAATCGACGTATGTTATTTTTCTTCAATTTTGTTTTCCTATGCCTTCACATTATTGTTACCTTCTGGTCAACTTTACTCACATTAAGTTTTTCTTCTTAATTCTTTTAACTCATAAATGTCTTCAGTTAATATTTTAAATACTACATTTTTTAGTCTGTAAAAAGCTTGTTGAGGTTTTCTGTATTTTCAGACCTCTTCCATGTTTGTGTTATGTGACTAGCTTGTCTTTTTCTACCATCCCTTTCGCTACCCTCAGGTGTAGATCACTTTATGTAAAGGTATTTACAGTACCCCTTGGCTCAGTGAGCATTGGCATGCAAATAAGCTCACATTCTTTTTAAGAAAGAAGTATTTTATAAACCTCAGAAGGAAATATATTTTATATTTAATCTAAAGCCATTTAGAAACTACATTGTTCAAGTGATGCAAGTATTCCCTTCTCTTTAAAGTTATGTATGTGTATTCATGATAGTATATAGGTTTTGGATAGGTGAGGATTTGACCTATCTCCCCCTGTCTGTGATTGTAGCCACATAATTTCTTCCAGAAACAGCCCTAGAACGAAGAAAAGGCCCAAGGGGAAAAAAATAAATGGAACATTGCAGCACTGCTTTCTCAAACATCATGCTAAGTGTCATGTGCTTCAGCAAGAGCTGCATGGCTTTCACTGGGTTTTTACTTCACTTTTGAATCTTAGGTAATTTCTGTCAAAAAAGTAGCCTGAAGAAATTGTGTTTGGAGATCTGGGGCTGTATTTACCATAAAGTTGCATTTACCATAAGGCTGCAGCTCTCACATGAGATGTGTGGCATTTTGGCTGTTTATCTCTGCCTGGCTGTGACAGTGAGAAAAATGGGGAACTATGAACTTAGAGCTTTGTTTTGTTTTGTTTTGGTATAAAATCTGCTCACTTTAGAGCCTCACCACCCCGGGTAAAGAATATCTTCCTAACATCAAACCTAATAACAACTCTTTTAGTTTAAAGCCATTCTTCCTTGTGTGCAGATCTCCAGGTTTATCACAGTACAATGTGACTGTGGACAGTTGCATGTTGAGCATTGCAAACCTTTTTTAAAAAGTTTACACCTCGGTGGTCCCAAAGGAGCTCTGTTTTATTCAGTATCCTCTGCTGCACATCTTGTCGCCTCTGAGACTCTGCATCTGGCCTTCATGCACAAATCAACCTCCCATGAAGAAAAAGCCTAGTGCTTTTCCAAGGCTTTTCAGCACCTCTTCCTTCTCCTACCCACATTTGATGTGGTGCTGACAGCAGCTCTGTGAATTAGGAAACACTCAAATCTCACCCATGTACCTTCTTAGCCTGAGGAACTGAGGGTGCCTAGCAATTATTAACGCTTCATGTTAATTTGATAGTACTTTAAAAAGTGAGCTAAATACCTAGCTGCCGCTGCAAGTCATTTTTGATAATTTTGAAAATCTGCCTGAATTGTATGATTCAGAACTAACTGAACACAATACCCATTTTCCATTGATTTTGTTTGGTAGTGGACAGAGCAGCATAACTGGGAGTCATACCCAGCTTATCTTCTGATAGCTTGGTTTTCTACTATGCTTTTTTCTGGTCTTTTCCAATGAATTCATAGTAGTCTTCAGGAAAGAGGAGGAAGGACTTGTGGTTTTTCCGTGGGTTTTGGGATATTGGTTGCCTGGGTTTTTTTGCCTGGTTGGTTGCCTGGGTTTTTTTGATGCTCTGGCAATGTTTCTGTCTCTCTTGAGGAGAAGGTAAAATCTGATTCTCTCTTCTCTATACCTGCACTATGTTTCTGCAGTATTAGAACTGGCTTTGTTTGTGTTATAAAAATTTAATCTACGATATTTATTTTGACATATTCATAGAATCATCAAATGGTTGAAGGGAACTTTAAAGCCTGCCTAGCCCCAGCCCCCTGCTGTGGACTGATTGCCACCCACTGGATCAGGCTGCCCAGGGCCCCATCCAGCCTGGCCTTGAGCACCTCCAGGGATGGGGCATCCAGAGTCTCTCTGGGCTGCCTGTGCCAGCGCCTCACCCTCTGAGTGAAGAATTTCTTCCTAACATCTAGCCTAATCTCCACTCTTTTAGTTTAAAGCCATTCCCCTTTGTTCTGTCACTATGAGACCATGTAAAAAGTTGGTCCCCCTCCTGCTTACTGAGATCCCGACAAGTACTGGAAGGGCTGCAGTGAGGTCTCCCTGCAGCCTTCTTTTCTCCCAGCTAAACAAACCCAACTCACTCAACCTTTCTTCATAGGAGAGGTGCTCCAGCACTCTGAGCATTTTTGTGGCCCACTTCTGGACCTGCTCCAACAGTGCTGTATTCTTGTCATGCAGGTGGTCCCAGACCTGGACACAGTCCTCTAGGTGAGGCCTCAGCCTGCTGCCAACCCCTTTGTTGATGCAGCCCAGGATACTGTTGGCCTCCTGGGCCGTAAGCACACATTGCTGGCTCATGTTCAGCTTTTCGTTCATTGGGACCCACAAGTTCTTCTCCACAGGGCTCCTCTCAATTAATTCTTCCCCTGGACTGTACTCATGTTTGGGATTGCCTTGACCCAAGTGCAACATCTTGCGCTTTGTTCTCTTGTGCCCACTTCTTGAGCATGTCCGGGACCCTCTGGATGGTGTCTCTCCCTTCTATTGTATCAGCTGCACCATTCAGCTCGGTGTCATCAGCAAACTTGCTGAGAGTACACTTGATGCTACTCTCTGTGTTACTGATAAAGATGTTGAAGAGCACCAGTCCCATGATGGTCCCCTTGGGGACACCACTTATGACTGGCCTCCACCTGGCCTTAGAGCCATTGACCTCAACCCTCTAACTGTGGTCATCCAACCAATTCTTTATCCACTGAATAGTTTATCCAACTTAGAGATGAGAATGTTTATGGAAACAAGAATGTTGCAGAGACAGCTTGTAGGGTGTGCAGGGGCTTCTAGAAGCACAGAACAGTTAGTACCCTTAGCATTCAGTGAAACATGGGATGAAAGCATGTATCATTGTAACTTTTTTCACCTGACTTTTTTGGTAAGGCTTGTTTCACATCCAAACTTGTCCTTTTGCTCAGCCCTCAGGAACAAGCAGAAACTGGCAACAGTTAAGCAGGGAAGAGTAACAACAAACTTGCATACACATTCCATCACAGACAATACCAATATTAAGGGTTTGGCTCTTAGTCAAGTTTGTAAGTTCCAGTGTATGTGTTTGTGTGGGAGTGGGAGAAATTCAAGGCAGTGATGCTTAAGCAAAGAACAGGCTCTTTGCATGTGAAGCGTATGGTTGTGGTCCTATTAGGAAGTCATTCTGATACTCCTGATATACTAGGCAATTTCATGAAATTGTTGAAAAAAAGGTAAGGGAGAATGATTAACTTCATGGACTGTTTTGGAAGGGCTTAATAAATTAAAGCACACAACTTTCAGCACACCCTACAATCTAATGAGAACATCCTGTCATAATATTTTCCACATGACAGTCTGGGTAGTTTCTATTGCAAGCACTGTTCCTTCCTAATAGGGCTGTAGCAGAGCCACAAAAAATTTACGTATACACAGTTCCTGTATGAATTGGAAGACATAACTGGTTTTGGAATCTTCATTTGAACAAAATGATGATTCTTCTCTTCCCTGGATTTTTGAAAGGCACACTCCAAGATAAGCCTTACCAGACAGAAAATCATGGGCTTTCACAGATTTACTGAAGTGCAGTTGGTGACCTTTGTTGTAATTACGCAGCCTACTGTGTTTCTCATAGTAATTCTTCAGCAAAAGCTTCAAAGGAGCCAACCAGTGTTCTTGTGCTCCTGCTGAAATCTGGGGCAGCCAGCTGCTGAAGCATTTGGCCATCAGCTCCTGTTAGCCTCTTGTGATATATCTGAAGGACCAGATATCTGAAGCACGTGTCGAGGCATTAGGTAGTTCTTTCAAGACAGCTGGTAAAGAACAAACCAGACAGCCAGCAGTGTGTGTTACAGAACTGTTAAAAATCCACTGTAATGCCTGAAACTCTTCTAAAGGGTCTTGTGTGCATTTAAATGAGAGCCGAGCTTTATATAAAGCATGTTGATGAGGACGATTGATGTACATGAAGCATCGATAAAATCTGGTTAGAATATCAGTCTTTAATAGTCTTGAAACTACTTAACAGCTTTTTCATGCCAACTTTTTAATATCTTGAGGACACTTATGTTTGAGTGCTATACAGACCCCCTATTTTCAGCTGGTTTCTTCATTGAACAAACCCTGTTTTTGCCCTTATTCTGTCTTCTTGGCTGTGTTGGTCAGAGATGCTGAAGGCCCTCCCTTAGAGTCAAGTAGGTGACTGACTCCTCTGGACGTGGTGCAAGCACATCACACCACTGCCTGATCCCTGACAGCCAGGAACTACAAAGCTCGGCCAGAAGACCTGCTGAATTGAATACCTTCATCAGCCATCCAAAGTTGCTTTACTTTTTTAGTCTGGTGTCTTGCAAAATGGGCAAGACTGCCTTCAAAGGTTTTAGGCATTATCTTTAGGGTGTAACAAAGCCACTGGTTTCATCAGCTGCATTTCTGAAGTGAGTCATCTTTTTTTTCTGCAGGCCTTTCATGCATTTGATTGTGAGAACAGCTCTCAGCTCATCTTTCTGTGACCAGGAATTTCTCATATTGTTGTCCTGGATGCAAATGCGCTGAAGTTCAACAGAGGAAAATAATATAGTTGACTAAGCTCTATAGCAGCCTGGAAGATTTGAACATTAAGACAAGAGGAAAAGGGGCAGAAAAAATCTAACCATGAATGCCTGTCTTTACCCTGATAGCACAGGTTTTGAGAGCTGAAGAAAATATAGAGTTTCAAGAAATGATAACTAGGAGAGAAATTGGTCATTGAAGCATACTGATCCAGTATATAATGGTTATTTAGTGCAACTATAGGAGTGACACGAGTTGGCTTGGTTTCCTTTCTTTGAAAATAGCATAATGGAAATTTTTAGTTACTACGGAATAGAGCTGTCCTTGGACTTTTTATATGTTACCATTCCTGTTAAGAAGAGATAGATACTGATCTCAATTTGTTGCAAACTGATTTCTCATTACGATTTTTTTATTCATTTTATTCATTTCTTTTATTATTATTATTTCTCATTCGTTATGAAAATCTGGAGCCTCTCAGGCTGTCCTGCCACAGTAGTATTTTCAGGAAGAGCTTAGATTGGACAATCAAATACAATCAGATGTTTACTTTTCCTAAGTTTGTCAGTTGGTTTTAATATTTCGCTAGAAAGAAATTCAAGCTTATGGCTGACTCTGTGACATCATCCTGCTCCTAGAAATTCTAAATGCATGTCCCACATAACCTGCTGTGCAGCAGTAGTTTGGGTGCTGGGACACGGTTCTCACAACTGGTGATGAGCTCACGTATCCAGGCTCACAGCTGTACCTATGTGCTCCAGCATACACCTGTCCTCCTCTGGCACCACTGCTGGGCCTTCCCTAAGCTGAGAACTTCATTTCCATGCCTGCAGGTTTCTGACTTCTCCATTCTAACTTCAATCATTTTTCCTTTCTCTCCTTGGATCTGATCTCTGTTGATCACTGCTTTCATTCTTAGAATCCTCACTGCAATGCAGGTTTTCTTCTCTATCCATTTTCTTTTCCTTGTTAGAGCATTGCTATTAATATGAGGCACTAAACTATGTATAAGTGATGTAGGCCACGTAAGTCATCACAGTCCTGCACCGCTAAATCTCTCCAACTCGAGTTGCAAGAGCGTTGATACAGGAAGAAGCTGAGCCAGGCTTCTCTCCAGATAGTGGTCAGTGTTTGGGAGTGGAGCATGAGTCACATTTTGCTTTGCCACTGTTACGAGACATTTTTCCTTTCTGTGCACAAATGTAGTAGACCGCTTGTCTGCTGGCTCAGACGTGAGATGAGAGAAGTGCCTTCAAAGAGACAGGAAAATGCATAAATCACTGCCCAACAGCACAACAGCAGCTGCTATATCAATTCAGCAGATATAGATGAATGCAGAGCTCATCCCTGAGTCTGGTGTCCTGGAGTGGTGTTCTGAGAGCCAGGTGTGGTTTGAGTAAATGAGGACCCTGATGGGCAGGTTCATTAATGCAGTTATACTGCGTTAATCTCTGCCTTGTGCTTGCAGAGGTAATTCTTTGGGATTGCTTATTTTCTTACTTGCTGACTTTTCTTTGGCACAAGGGAAACAATCAGGGATCAAGTGAGACTCCAAGTTGTAGCCACCTAATTGTGAAGATAACTCTGTTCCTGCTGCTGAAGAGCACAGCACATTCCTGCCTTCTCTCCCTTGCCTGAGCTAGCAAGAAAGAGGACTCTGGTACTGATTCTGAATGAGTACAGTGTCGATGTGTCACACTCAGCTCAATTTTGGCAAGTGAAATGTGTGTGAAGAAAAGGTGCAAAACCCAGCAATGCCTTGTTTTTCCTTCAGCAAATGGGTATGTATGAGGAACAGATGAACATAGATATATAAAATGAATGCTGCTGATTTCAGTGGCATTGCCAGGCAGTGCAAGCATCAGAGGAATCATCCCATGTATTTTAATGTATAAAATGTTATAAGAATCTTCCATGTGAGAAATGCTTAGGGTTTTCTTTAAGTATACAGAGGTTTAACTGATGACGCCATTTACTAAATTAGACTTGGCCAGATCACAGCTTTATTTAACATAGTAGGGAATGAGCTATAATTTCATTATTTTAAGTTATTCTCTAGGAAAAGCAAAATAGATACTTCTTGCTACCCAGAAGGACATGTTTTTTTATATAAGGAAGTATTCAGGAGGGGTACAGTTATGACTCATTCTTTACGTAGGTGTTTATGTTAAATGTTTGGTGTTTCTGAAGGATTTGGAAAAGAGGCAGACCAGACTGGTTTGCAAAGGGGTTATGGCTTTCTGAATGCACACATCTGGGTTCACAGGGAGGCTCTGTAGATATATGCGTACTTGACAGAAACGTACTGTCTGATTCCAGCAGCATGGTTCCAAGCCTCTAGAGGTGGCACAAGGCAAGGCTAGCAGCCAGGGTTTTCAGCAAAATATGATGACAAAGCATGTGGGGGAGATTTCCTTCTGGTGTGTCTGTTCCATTTCCACTACTTCATTTGCTTCATGAGCAAAACTCCTCCTGCCTTTCCTTGGCAGAGGAACCCCAGCTGGACTGGAAGAAGATGTCATTCTTTGTTCTCCTTATTTTTGCTACATGATGCATGAGACGGGCTGTGATGCATCCTGTGGAAAAAAAATAAAATAGGAATACATTTCTGCACATGTGCCTACAATCTCATATGTTCTGTCCTTCTACCCACACGTTTACATAACCACTTCACTTAATGAAAGAGCATGGACTAATTTTTTCATGATAGGTAAAATCATGAAGTAAAAATGCAGATGACTAGCAGAATAAAAAAGGAAGAGATAATGAACCAGCTAATTCCAGAATGAGATTAGGGAGGATTAGTCTGTCTAGCACAAATCTGCAAACAAACAGGCTAGTTTCCTCTGCGTGTAGCAAAGAATTACCATCCAGCAACAGTTGTGTTTGCTGTGTTAGACAATGCCGGTAGGCTTTGTAGATCAACCTGCAGAGGACCTTTGTCTTCAAATCATTAATTTAAATAATCCATTTCACTAAGAATTCCTGTGATTTCTTCCCACTCACAGTAAGGGAGTCCTTTCTCCAACTTCAGGAGTTTTATTAGGAAAGATTGATTTCTGTATTACATGATGACAGCAGCTCCAAAGTGCCGGTAAGGGAAGTTCCAAGGCCACTTCTGTGTCACTCACTTGGTAAATCTGCAGGGCTACCTGTGTTTAAACAGTTCATCTCAATGTCAAATTCACCCCCGCATTTAGATATCTGCAGATTATGTGCTCCCTGCAGTGTTGATGTGCAGTAGAGTTACACCTCCCTCAAGGACCTCAGGTGTTCCAAAACCTTGAATCAACATGAAAATATAATTATTTTTGAATGCTCATTTTCTTTATTGCTCATTACATTACTCATACACATAAACGTATGCATTTCCTAACCATTTCCTAGAGAGCACTGGAGGCTTAGCTGTGCTTTGCATCCTGAGTTAGAATAGTGTGTGGCACTACCATTAGGTATCGCACATTTACTAATGCTGCAGGTATCTGTCGGTCTCTAAAATTCAGCAGACTTGTGCAGATATACCTGAGTGCAGAATTTGAGCTGAAGAAAACCATTTACATATCTTTTGGTTTTGGGAGAGGGAGAGTAGGAATGAAAAAGATCGTTGTGTTTGCTATTTATTGGGGAGTTCCATGAAAGTCTTGCAGAACCACATTAAACAGTCTTATTTATGCACTAAGAAAGACTTTGTGCAGGAATTATTCAGACTGAACTTTGCCCTTCAGTTACCAGTACCCATTAGTACCTATGGAATGAATTGAATGGAGAATGTTTCCTGGTTATAGCAATCATATTGCAGTAAATAGTCTTCTGCTAAGATTTTTCCATGTGTCCTCTTGCTGCAGTTTCCATAATGACACTTATATCACAATTTTTGCAAGAACTGTGAATCACAGAGGTTGTGGCTTTCTGAGAAATGGAAGCTCTTGGCTGAGAGGTGGTGGAAGATTATTTTCACTATGTAGTTCATGTGTTAGTTCTGTCATTAGTCTCACTGAAAACAATACAATGCACAGACTAAATGCAAATGACTTGGATAACCTTTCAGTTTTCTATAGAGCAGTTTAGATACAAATACCTAATGTGTTTCACTCTGCGTTTACATGCCTGGGAGTTTCCAAATTGTTTGTATTTTGTGTGCCTAATACGGTGCCCTCATCTGAAAAAGGCACATCTGAGGACTCTTACTGTGCTACTCAGAAGGAATGTCTACTGATCCTTCTTTTCTGGGTCTCTGCTATAGTTTTTTAGAATTAGCCAATATTAATGATAATAAATTGTGGTAAAACATTTCATGTTGATTGAGGTATTGGGAACAAGCTTTAGTCTCATGGAAAGCTTCACTGACTCAGAAGAGCTCTCCTAAAATTTCCGTGAGTGAACTATCACTTAGCTGAATCATGAAGAACAGCGTGAAGAGATTTATGACTGGTTTCTGGGAACATAGGCATCTCCTCACAGAGCTATTCTTACTACGTATGCACTGACTTTGTATATGGTTGTTTGACTCTGAAGTCATTGAGTGATAGACCATGGAAACTAGACAAACAAGAGAACAGATGAATCTCCCCTGTTACCCTGGATTCCTGGGTGAGGGTATAGCAATTTATGGTGAGTGTTTAGGGAGAAGACTTATCACAGAATCATAGAATATCCCAAGGTGGAAGGGACTGACAAGGACCGTCAAGTCCAACCCCTGGTTCCATGCAGAACCACTCAAAATCCAAACCCTATTTCTAAGAGTGTGGCCCCAAACACTCCTTGAACTCTGGCAGCTTGGGGCAGTGACTGCTGCCCTAGGAAGCCTGTTCCATGCCCACCACCCTCTGGTGCAGAGCCTTTTCCAGTTTTGGTTCCCAGCACAGATGTGGGGAAAAGCAACACAGAGAATGCAGTTAATTAATTATTGTCTAATGAGTAGCTCAGATCAACCTTTAAATTGATACTTGTTTTCCTGTGTTAGCATTTCACTGTAAAGGAATGTTCTTACAGTGGTGGCAGGAGCAGTAGAAAAAAAGTTAAAAACCAGTTAGCATAGCAAAAAAGAAAAAAAAAAAAAAAAAAAAAAGGAAGAAGAGAGAGTGGATGCTGCTTAATATCCTGAAAAGTCCTGGTACATTTCATAGAATATGCTGCATGACAGGGTGAGTGAAATGGTGTTTGTTTGTTTGTCAGCCCAGTTGGGTCTTCTGTACAAAGAAACAAACAAGTTACATTGCAGGAAAGCAGGATGCTCAGTGCTTGAAAATGTTTCTGATACTTGTTGTGGTTGTTTTTTCCCAAATCTTGTTCAAAAACAGTCACTACATCTCTTCCTAGAGTGAGTTTACTTTTTCTTGCTTTGTTGGGATTACACACTTGAAAAAATTCTGTGAGTACATGTATGGAAAATAGTGGCACATTGAGTGCACCTTCTGTTTGCAGAAAGTGGCTACAGATTAGAGAACTGGGAAAAAAGAAGTCCTCTCTGACTCCTCTGTGCCCACTCACATGCACACAGTGAAAAAGATTCTCCTCCTCTTTTGAACCACAAAACCACCCATTTAATAGGGGGAGTGACAGCCAAACCAAAGGTTCTACACAGAGCCGATAGTTGGTTCTTTCTGAACCGATCTCAAGCTATTCCATTCATGCCGTGGGTGTAGTGATATGATGACATTGCTGGTATATTTCCATTGGACAGCATGCTCAGCAGCTTTGCCAGCTGTAGCAATTTTTAGAATTGGAGCTTGTCTATGAATTTCCCACTTGTGTGCTATCACAGGGTTTGCATTCTTGAGAGTGAGAGGACTTGCGGTTGAATTGTAAAGCTGCTTGCAGACCTGGTCTCTCACCCACAGTGACAGGCTAAGCTTCTAAAAACAACTGGGGACAACCTTTCCATTTGATGTGGAGTTTGGGTAGAGTTATTTATGTGTTGCTGTGAACCACTGTGGTACCAAGGAGGGAGAGGTTTTCCAGTTAATTGAGCTGGTTGTTGAATCTGCTCTGGATGAATTACAGCATGCCCATCCAGCACATTTTGCAAAGTTGGCCCTGATTCTACTGTTTTTCCATGGGCATAACTTGCATCCGGTTTACTGTGAGTCTTCCCTAAAATATGTGAAGGACCAATTCATTTACTTGCAACCTTGGCTTTTATCAGCTCCCAAGTAGAGAAATAGGGCTTGAAAGCTGTGCTGTCATTTGAGGAAATGTGCCTTTCTGATACAAGTCTGTATCAGACTCAGACATTAGTGGAGAGCAAAACTGTACTCTTTTTTGTCATTCTGAAGCTGGTTGCTTTTGCTGCGTTCACAGAACGGGAAAAGCTCTGTGTATTTAAGGACTGTATTGTCTATTTTTCCTGAATAGAAGAGTTAAGGAAATGGGCATGCTCCTAACTGTCACAGAGCCAGAGACCTAAGAGCAGTCCCATTCCTAGTGAGGACTGCAGTACTTAGCTGAAGATTTGCAGTGTAAGATGTTCCAAGAGGGCCTGTTCACTATTGTTTATTGCTTAGAGCCTGTTGATGTGTTGGCTTGGATTTTGGAAGAATTAAATAGCCTACAGCTGTTACTTTTTTCCTGTCAAAAATCTATGATAATGTTTTGCTTTACTGTTCTAAGAGGAAGAAATGGTTTTTAAGTCATTTCAGATATGGGCTACTAAATACATCCTCTTAAAAGCCAATTCAAAATAGTTCATTATAACTCTGCACATTGACCTATGTCCTCAAGGGATTCTTCCAGTATGTCACGATATTCATAGGGTAGGGTATTCAAACATCTGTATTTTAAACAGAGAAGTTGTATGAAATGTAAGAGGAATTGCCTGGCTGTTCCAGTGGTTGTGTACAAGGGCACTAAAGCCACAAGCTGAACATTGCACAGCATCCCCACAACCCATGTCTGTGGCACTCTGCAACATATGCCTCATGCTGTAAAAAGAAGGGAGGAAATTCTGGATGGGGAAGAGAAGTATTTGGTCTAAGTTGTCCTTAAGGATGATTTTTATGCTGGAAATAAGAACCACATAGTAAAGTACAGAACCATGTGGTGAATTATATTTTTTAGTAGGTATCCGGTGACTTCCCCTACTCTTATGCTTTAGAATATCTAAATCTGTTTTCTTCCTAGTTCCTGATTTATTTTATCCAAAGAAGTGTTGACTAAACAGGTGAAGATGTTGTGCGGGGGGATGTTTCTGAAGTGGAATTGGAGTGGATGTTTATATCTTACTGTTTCATTGTAGAATCTCTTCTTGGGGGCCTTGGAGACCTGAGTTCCCTGTACAGCAGTGTAGAACAGCAACTGAATGAAACCCTGAGGCGACGCAGGCACGCAGGAGATGACGACTACAACATTGAGGTGCTGCTAGGTGTGGACGACTCTGTCGTCCGGTTCCATGGCAAAGAACATGTTCAAAACTACCTCCTCACCCTCATGAACATAGTGAGTATCTTCCATAGCATTGCACTGTTTTGCTTTAAAAATGTTAAAGGCTTCTGTAAACTCTTGCAGGAGTACGTAGGAGATCATGCACGATACAAGTACAACAATGATAATTTTGTTTGCTTTCGGATTTGCTTCTTTATTTTCAAGGTGCTCCTTCAACTGATCTTTTTCATAATGGCATTCTAGGGCACATTCTTGGGTAATTCTAAGAATTTACTGCCCTTGACCCTCAGTGAAAATACTGTCCTTCATACATCTCACAGAGCTGCATGTGCTCATGACTGTATTCTTGCACTTGGGACTGTTGAAATTAAAGCTTGCTGGATGCTGTGAGTCTGGGAAAGCAGAGGCTTTCTCACAGAACACTGCAGGACATGACCTTCCACCAAGTGTCCTTTGGATGTGTAACGTGCTGTGTCACGTTCTCCTTCTATGATAAAATGTGATTATGCAGAACTGAAGAGGGCAAGATGGGAGTACTGACAGTCCTGTTGATGCTTTGGGCACATGAGGTTTATTGAAAAACAAAGGAGGACCATTGTTTCCACAATCTGCATTGTAAAAATAGAAACACACCAGTATTCCCCAATCTCAAATTAAAAAAACAGAAAAATGCCCAGATAGTTGAAAAATGTTGTCCCTTATGTTCAAGGATGAAGTTGTTATTCCTTATAAATGGCTTTTGGTTGATAGATGCTCTGTGGATTATGTGAGGTCACATAGGCTGAAGTTCCCCATGTTGTTAAGTGCTCTTGGAAGTTATTAATGATATTGAGTGACCTGGTAGTCTCTTGGCTTCTACAGGCTTAGTTAACTACTGTGATAGTTGTGTTACAAACACAACAGTGGGACCTAGCAAGCAGTGCTGATCATTGCAAGACAGCAGAGTACAGTCATGGGAGAGTCCTTTGTTGTTTGTCTCTCAGTCAGTCTTTTTCTCTGCTACTTGGCTAAATGAGAAGCTGTGAATATTCCCTGTCGCAACACAAGCTATGGATAGCAGCAGATAGCAAGACGTTTATTCTGTAAATGAAATTCTATGGGAGCAAGCCAAGCAGGTTTGCTAGGAGTGTTCAGCAATTCTGGGGAATTTTATTTCTATTCCCTTTGCACAAGCAGAGGAAAGTGGGAGAACTGGGGCAGTGACAGCATGCATTTGTACTCCATTTCTTCAGGAGGAGCCTTGGGGACTGGAGCCTTGGTATCCTATGAGATTGCCTTTTGTGGGGGGGGAGTGCTGAGAGAGACTATTAATGCAGGAATATTATGCAAAC
Organism: Gallus gallus; assembly: GCF_016699485.2. NCBI lineage: Eukaryota > Metazoa > Chordata > Aves > Galliformes > Phasianidae > Gallus > Gallus gallus. Next base: position 50,015,146 of record NC_052535.1, on the reverse strand, counting down.
TTTTTATTAAGAAAAATCTACTACTAAGTCTTTGTGTAATACCTAAATAATAAAAGATGTTAAATTGATAAAATTGGAATACGTCAGCTTACACAAATGACTATACTAACAGTGCAGTTGCTTCTGCCAATACTGTCAGTTCAAAAAGTGGCAGTGTAAACTTACAAAACTATTTTGGAGATTTGGAAGTTCTTTTACCTTTAACTTTCCTGTTGACTCAAAGTCAACAAAGCTATAGCAAAAGTGTATTTCTCAAACAAGTTGCCATTGGTTTCAAGGGAGTTTTGCCTGAAATGCCTGAATGAGGACCTTGGGACAGGAGTCTGTTTCTACTTTCCTTATATAGTGAGAGATTCTAGTTGAAAAACAGTGGGAAGAAGTATGTAAACTTGATACATTCTTAATAGTTTCTAACTTCTTCTGTCTTTAACATTAAAGAATAAACATGCAGAATGAAGAAGTGCCCTAAATCATAGAATCATAGAATGGTCTGGGTTGGATGGGACCTTTAAGATCATCTAGTTTGAGCCCCCCCGCTATAGGAAGGAACACCTCCCTCTAGATCAGGTTACTTAAAGACCCATCCAGCCAGGCCTTGAATGCTCCCAGGGAGAGGGCATTCACAACCTTACTGGGCAATCTGTTCCAGTGTCTCACCACCCTCAAAGTAAAGAATTTCTTCCTAATATCTAGTCTAAATATATCCTTTCCAGTTTAAAACCATTTCCTCTTGTCCTGTCACTACCTGCCTTTATAAAAAGTCCCTGCCCAGCTTTTCTGTAGGTTTCCTTCAGGTACTGAAAGGCCATTATAAGGTCTCCTTGGATCCTTCTCTTCTCCAGTCTGAAGAGCCCCAGCTCTCGTAGCCTATCCTCATAGGGGAGATGTTCCAACTCTCCAATAATCTTCCTGGCCCTCCTCTGGACCTGCTCCAACAGCTCCATGTCCTTCTTGTGTTGGGAGCTCCAGAACTGAAGACAGTACTCCAGGTGGTGTCTCGTGAGAGCAGAGTAGAGGAGCAGAATCACCTCCCTTGACCTGCTGGTCACACTTCTCTTGATGCAACCCAGGTTACAGTTGGCCTTCTGGGCTGTAGAAAATAAAAACGAGGTGATATTATGATACTGCTTTTCTCCCATGTCTTCTCCCTTTGGTCCAAGCCTTGATCCTTTTGACTTGTATTGTAACATGTCCTGCCCAAAGCACTTCAAGAGCTCCCATTTAGTGCACACAGTGCAATGATTGCATCACACTGCTACTCAAACATGGAGAGGTGAGGCTGAAAATGTGACCTCTTGTGTCTCAGACTAAAAGTGAGTTGCAGTATCTAGAGAATGTCTCTTGCTTTCCTTTGTAAGCTCCTCAGTTACCTAAGTAAACTGTCTCTTCATAATGAACTCTGTTGCCAACAATACAAATTCTGCATATATGACCAGATGTACTGCTTAGGTACAGAGATGATCTATCAAATAATGGGATGGAAGCATAGAGCTAGGATTGGAGTGTACCTACAGTTATGACCTCTTTGCCTTAAGATGCCATTTACCTTTTAGGTGCTTAGAGCCAGGCCCATTAAAACAAAAATTCTCAGCACCATTCACCTGTCACAATCCTGTCTCAGTTTTCCAAGTGTACGAACACTCTGAGCACGTTTGAAGACCTGTCTACCTGTTGAGCTTCCAAAATGATGACCAGCAATTTAAAAATGTAATCCATAGAATTTGGCTGGAAGAAATCTTGATATGAATTTAAACCAACTGATATCTTTTCCAGCATCGCTCTGTGTAAAATTATAACAACTCTGTATAGAATTATACTCCGCTATAAATCTAGAATAAGAAACTCCAGACATAACACACACATTGTAACAGAAAAACAGAATTCAGTCTGCTAAGTTTACAACCTGGAGCATTGTTCAGTCTTGTCGCCTTTCCTACTGTTTCTGTAATTGGGAGCTTAAATGTTTTAGTACTATTTCAGTATGCCTGGGGAGCTGCTCTCTAACAATAAGTGAATGGATGCTGTAGAATCTTGGTTTGATGAAAAGGATCTGTTGAGTAATGCCTGTGCGTTTGGTTTTGGAGCCCAAAGCATTTAATCATAACTTCCTCCATTCCTCTGACACACACACAGAAGGCTTTTGACTGGTGTGTTAGAAAGCTGAGTTCGAAGATGTTTGAGTAGAAACAAGCCATTGAACCCAGACTGCTTTGTGGATCAGGGCTGAGACAGGAATGAATCACAGCAGGACTTTGATGGCTGCAAATGCATGTCTAGTAACTGTGTATCTTTGTTGTTACTCAAAGTTTCTTTTTTAGACTTGAGGAAATTAGAAAGCACATGAGCAAGTAGCTGCTTATTCCTAGATCATCAGCTATTGAGTCTGCAGCTGTTGGCAGCCTAATGCACTGCTGACATCAGCAGATATTGGAAGAGAGCAGTAAGGTCTCCCCTCAGCCTCCTTTTCCCCAGACTAAACAGCCCCAGTTGGGCCTGGCTGAACTTGACTGATGCAGAAATGAACCTGACTTTTGGGTTCTGATTTAGGTTTGGATCTAGTGGTGTGAAGATTCAAGATCTGAACTTAGCATATCTCAACTTGGATCTTTTACTCTTCCTAAAAATGGGAGGAGAAAGGCAATTTGTGATGTTCCTAACATTCCTGGGGATTTTTGCAAGGCTGATGCTAATTTGCTAAGCCTAGCTTGCTTCCCCAGGTAGGGAAATTGTGGGTCATTTTGCCACGTGTAATGCAGTTAGTTCCAGATTAGCTTCAAAATAACTAATATACATAGACATCAAAGGCAATTCTATTTCACTCAAGTGCAAAAAAGCAGTATAAATCACACACAACCCTGTGCCACAACTAGTTATCCTGGGCACAGTGCCATGGTGACACAACTGCACAGCTCTCAGTGCCAAAGCTGGCTTGCTGACTTGCTGAGAGCCAGGGATTGCATGTTCTTCTGATGTCACTGGGAGCTCTGGAGCTAGAGGTTGAGCTTCAGCTAAAGAAATGCCTGAAATATTTCCCCTTATTCAGTATTTACATGTTCTCTTGGCTTTAGGAACAGGGATGCATCAGAGATGCATATTAAATATCTGTTAAGGGGCAGAGCTGGAAATCAGAAGCCCAGATGGGCTCATCTACTCCCAGATAATAAAATGTAGTGTTGTCCCTAGCTTGTAGGTGACACTATAGCCTTATCTCACAGCACTTACGCCAGAGTCACATACAGCTTCTTTCCAGGACTGATGACTAAAACAACCTACTGGAGAGAATGTAATTGCCTAGGTAACTCTGTGGCCTGCCCTGTGCTAGTCAGTTTCCTTGAGGTGACACAGTTGACATTTTCCTGATCTTCCTGTTACCAGAATCACAGAAGGGATCTACCAAGCCCTGCTGTAGCATTAGCACTACTTCTGATCCCCAGTGGAGCAACCCTTGGTCACCCTGTAGAAGTATGGTGGGAAACCACGTAGAGCAAAAACTGGCAGATGGAAATGGGGTGCTGTAGGACTGAGAAAATCCCAGCCTCCCCTTCCTTTCCTGCCTCTCTCCCTCCCTCTTTTCATTCTCCCATCCTGGTCATGCTCCAGAGCCAGGCAGCCCTTCAGTAACCAAGTGGGTCTCTCGGGAGCTAGGCCTTGTCTTTGTCACATGGCGGTGTGTCACACTGCCATTGAGGTCACTTTTCAGGGAAGAGAAGAATTAATTTTCACTATTTGTTTAATGTGTTATGGGAATGTGGCACTGACAGTATATTGCAGGCTTCACAGCTTGCTCTACTTTTGTGTTATGTTGTCTCTCATAACATGGTTTTCCTCTCCTCCACGCTACCTGAGAGAAATCTCAAATGAAAAAAAAGAGATCTTTAAAGCACTGCATTCAGTTTAGAGGAAGTTTGATTTTCAGCTAACAAAAGAGGAGTGAAGCATTCATGATCATTTTCACCAAGAGGTAGCAAATACACTTTTTAAAGCAGTCACTTAAAAAAAGCTTGATGTTTTCAGCACTGTTTCCTTAGATTTGAGATACAGGGTCTCCTGTGTTAGGCATGTGACATTTGTTACTTGCTTGGCAGTTACTTAAATTGAAGTTTCCCTGGATTAAAGTAACTGAGATCAGAAAGATAGGCACATAGGATAGCAGGTTATACTGGGGGATTCTAAGCAAGTTTGGGCTTGTCAGTATTTATCTCTTTCTATTTTTTTCTTCTTGAGAATAAACCCAAATTAGCTAGTGGAGTGGTACTTCTGTGCATCATTCATTCTCACATTGCAGACAGAATTCCACTTCTGGCAATCGCTGCCCACTGAGCACTGCAGTTTTGTGGATGTCACCTCTCTAAATAATAATTCTGCATTTTTGTCCATTCATTTGGCACAGAAGAAAATGTCCATGTTAAATTTTATTTCTTGTGCAAAAAGCATTTCAAGGAGGTGACTATCAAAGCTGCCCCGTGCTGAAGTTTGCAGAAGCTTTATGATTCACCTCAGTAGGAAAAGACAGTGCCAGAAATGTCTAAACCTTTATACCTGCAGCTCTTTATCTCCATCAAAACTTTCTCTCTCTTAGGCTTTTTTATAACATGGATAGGACCACCATGAATTTTAGTGTCTCTCATTCACTCCAACTAGAAGTGCATAGCAGGGCCTAAGCACATTGAGATATCTGACTTTGTCTGTTTCTAACCTGATCATGTGCTTGAATGTTACCAGCATGGATAAAGGAGGAAAGGTAGATTGAGGCTCATTCTTCTGTGAGAGGTTCCACATGGAAATGAGAGCTAATGCTGGTGACTGCGTACAGCATGCACAAATTAGCAGGTAATCTGCAACATTCTTCCATGTGGATCTGCTGGACTTTTCTTGCTAGCAGTATTTCAGAAATGTCAATTCCAGATTTTCCCTGAGCAGTAACTTACGACTGTGCTAAACTGCACAGATCATTGGTGTTACTGAAAAATGTGAAGTAAGAGCTAAGGTAGTTTGGGCAAACATGGAAGCAAGAGAATATTTGAATCCAGAAGGTATGAGATGAAAAACAATGCCTGAGAGTAAAAAAATAACCTTGATACAAGACTTGCAAGGAATTGTTTTCTTTTTATCATACACCTCACTGAACATCAGCACAAATGTGATTTTTGAGCAGTCTTCTCTTTCTGTTGCCAGGTAAGGAATCTTGAAATAAGCAGTCATTGGGTGTTGTATTTAGAAGTTGTCATCTCCTCTGTGCCTTAATTCTGATTGTTGGCCCACTGGTGTTGTGGAAGAATTAATGAATGTGAGGTGTTACAAGACATGTCTTTGTTCTTTGCATGAATTAATGCAGGGCATTGCTGGCAGGAAATGAAGTCCAGAAAACAAGCTGTGTTGCATTGTTTTTCCTTTCTGAAATAAATCTTCGCTGAAGAAGATTTCAGAATATTGGCTTTTTAGTCCTAAAAATGTTTAGCATTGCAAACAGCAGAACTGAAACATGGTAGACTTTTGTGTTTTCTTAAACGTCAATGGCTCCATCTACTGGGAGTACGTTCCCATACAGAACTGGTGCAAGGTGAAAGACCTCATCCATCAGGAGCTATAGGTCAATTACAGTGAAGATTGCTACTTTTTTTAGATGTAATGGTATTTTATAACAGCTAGGCTTTCCTGTCAAGATTTTAACAACTTAGTAATTGTTACAAGACTTAAAAAACATGCAGTGGAAACAGGAAATGAGAAAAAAAGCATAATGCAAAATAAAAGTGGGTTCAGATGACAGACACAGAAGCATACAAAGCTTTTAAAAATTATCTTGAGGACATGTGTATAATGTTGCCAGAAAAGCCCAAACTGAGCACTGTTCCTACCAGTTCTTTTCCCTCTGCTGAGTGGTGTTCTGGGAGGCACAACTGTATTGCAGAGCTACCTTGTGGCTGTTTGCAGCAGTCTCACTGCTGACAACTGGGCTACGGGTTGTGTGTTCAGTTGGGAGAGACAGCTTGTATTTTCCCACTTGAAACTTTGAATTGTCATTTCCCAGCCTGGTTTTCTGTGGCATGCTCAAATTTCATTCTCTGACATTTCAAGATCACAGTGAGCACTGAGGGATGTTCTTTATCAGCAAATAGCCTATTCTGTAGATAGTGACAAAGATTGTAATTTAGCTTGTTGTCTGTCAAGGTTATGGGTTGGGAGAGCTATTTCTATATTTTTTTCCTATGTATTAGTTTGTCAGTTTTAATCTAATTTTGCCCTTCGCCTTTGGTAAAGACTAATGGCATATGAAGTTGTCACCAAAAGAGCTCATCTCACTCCTTGCTTTTTAATCTAGTGGTTTGTACCTGTGGATAGTCAGTAGATCAGTAAGTGACTATTCAATTTCCAGTGATGTGAACAGTACAGCAGATAATGTTATTAATCATTAGATTCTGAATTACTCAACTTTCCTGCTAATCAGGAAAATTGCACTTCCCCCTGCACAAGTCAGACACAGAAAAGTAAGTAGTTTAATCAAGGCAGAAAGTCCTTGAGGCTGTATTGCCCCCCAAACCCTAGGGCAGTCATATGAAGCGTTTGGTGTAGGCAGAGAGGAACTTACTGTGACTGAGCAGAGGAAAATGTCAGCAGATTTCTTTGAATTAGCCGGTAGCCCCTGCCTGCACACCATGAAGGGAGGGAGGGTGGGCAACCATAAAAAGAATTGCACAGTACCTTCACAAAATCACCTGTACCTCTTCAGCTTTCTATCTGTCTCACATTTGAAAGGCCAGCTACTAAGAGCACAGACTGCAAGAGGTGCTCAAGGGAATCATCCAACCTAACCTGGCAATGTGTGGTTGACTGTGCGCCAATAGGCTGCAATTTCTGTGGCAAGTGAGAATCCAGCTGACTTTCTTTTAGGGAGCAGAGTATAGCTTGAGGGTGTCTTTGATTTCACCACTGCAGTTTACAGGTACATTGGTTTAGGAATGTGGGTTCACCCTTGGCATTCATACTATGTAGACAGGTGAGTATCCATGGAAGCCCTGAAATCCAGCACTCCTTACTGTAGCTGTAGGGTTTAGTGCCAGGTACATTTATGTCATCTGTTTGAATAATTATCCATTCAGTAAACAGATATTTCCCGCTTTGTATGTGGAGTCTCCCAGTTGTCACCACTGTCCCAGGCGGAGCACTGATTTACTTCTTGTGTATATTACTACTGAATTCAGCCTAATCACTTTTTCCTTTTAAATACTACACCAGAATCCGTATGGCCAGCTGGACATCTGTGATATGTTTCCCAAGTTCAGCTCAGACAAATCAAGCTTCCTGGGGTGTGATTTATATATGCATTTTGTACCAGTATCTTGGAATGTAATTTGTTTTGCCAATATAACCACAGCATAGATGCAATTACAGCAGTCTGAAAGCACTACAGTCTACACTGACAGTTTTCAGCACTTATTTTGATTTGTGGCCTTCTAGCAAGGTTACAGGTTTCCAAAATTTCCTGTGTCTATGTCATGAGAGCATACATGAGCTTGCTCCTCATGGGAGTCCTACAATGCATCCTTCCAAAGCAGTCCACAGAAAAAGGTGTTGTAGAGAAGTGTTGAGGAAGACTTGAAACTTTCGGTTGGTTCCAGGATCCTTTATGTCTTTTTGAAGGTCACTTCTGGGAAGCTTGTTGTTTCTTGGCGCAAGGGAAAGTTGGGAACGTTCTTCTGAGATGAACTTTGGTGGAAGCAATACTATTGCATTGCTAAGGAGAAAATATGAATAATTGAACTTTGGAATAATTGCTTCATGAGGCGAGCAGTCTAAGCTATGTGCTCATTTCTTGTAAAACTATCGTGCTGACAGTCTGTTCTCGGTTAGTCCTAAAAGGGATTGCATTTTTTAAAACCATGGACTGAAATCATTGTGCCAGGTCCCACAAGCTGGACATCTCAGAAAGACCTTTTTCCCTCAGGGGAAGGGGAAAGCTTTGTTTAGCCTAGGAAAAAAAAAAAAAAATCTCTAAATATTGCTCAAATATACCAACCTTGCTCCGAACAGTGGTATTTACTTTTCACCGATTACCCATAATATAATATTTATTTTGTTTTGATGGGAATAAGTAACTTCATTGACGAGCTGCAGATGTTTTAGTTCCCTAATTTATACTCTGGTGAAAGGATATTTCTCACCTTACCGGGCACAAAGAAGGTCCTCAAGAAGAACAATTTCTGACCTATCATCTACACGATTTTTTTTAAAGCTTAAATTCCACTAATACTCTATTTAGAATTATGTGGTTACTTTTGTACTAATTTGACTGTAAACACCAGAGCAACAGTATTAGTTGCTTCTAAAATAAGTTATTCAAGACTAGGACAACGGTGAAAAATTTCAGCTGTTCAGTGAACAGTGGAACTGCCACATTACCTCTGGATGTCTGTCGTATGGCTGTGCTCTCTAATGGGATATAAGCTGCTCTCATGATGGGAGTGTTGAAAAGCTTCCGTGTGTGCGCATACTCTGAGCTTCCCTTCCTGTGTGTAGTGGAGGATATTCAGTCTTTGCTTGCATGGGAGCAGTAGTAACACTATTACTTCCAGTAAACTGCTTACTTTCTTCAAAGCTTCTAGCTACTTGATTTCTTTGAGATCTTTGTAGTTTTGCAAGTGTTGCTGGAAAGCATTCAACAGGCCCCAAATGTATTGGGACACTAGCACTGACAGAAGGGGCAAGTATCTGATCTTTATTTCATTTGGAAATCGAACTAAAAGCACTGAAATAAAAATTCTGTCTTTAAATGATGTGCACGGACCTCATTGGAGACCTCTGCAAACCTAATTTCATGCAAAGCCAGGGACTCTTTTGTGAGGGCTCTTTGTGAGATTTTAGTTTTTCTCTTTCGTGTGTGTTTTCCACAGCCCTTGAGGATGAGAGTTCTGATGTCTCATGATGATGTCTTATGTATGGGTGTTTTCTCAGGTTAGCAGTTGTTTTTAGCGTGCATAGTAAGTTTTTCCAGATCCTGTAAATGTTATATGCTTTCATGCGGTTGGTGAACTTTTAAAATGGAATGTGTTGACTTGCAGAAATGGAGTGTATTTGGAGATATCACTGCTCTGAGAGGTATACTACAGAGTTTATGTCTCTGGCAATGCTGTTGACTTTAAAACTTTTAGATGAGAACATCCAAAGCATTTCTGGGATTTGGAAAGACTTTGCCCATTAATTTTAAGATTGATCTAGAATCAGGAGTATTATTCAGATCTTTAAAGCTAAACACATGCTTACATATGTGCAGAACTGGAGTCTCATTGATCGTGTCATTGTCTGAACATTCTGCCTTCCCAGCCTAGAGCTTCAAAATGCAGAAATGGCTTTAAGTCAAATCCTCAAGTATTTTCCGAGGACAAACCTATGCTGAACTTAATGGCATATTTCCTTGAGTGAAAGCTACTGGCAGAAGAATCTTTTACAAAATGAAAAATATGCACTCCCTCTCCCCACTAAAATATTCATCCCATGTGTTTAAAATGATTGAAGTGAGACAAATGGTTGACGAAGCAAATAGGGACAGAATCTGGAATTCATCCACAGTTAGAGTGGCCAGATGGCAGAGCAGAAGTGGCCATGTGGGCTGAATGGTGATGGTTTTATCTGTTGCTAATGCAAACTCTTATCTGCTTTTAAATCCCTCAGTGAATGTCACCATACTGCCGTGGCCTTGCTTTCAGGAATAACTTCATTTCCCTCATTATGTTTATCAAACAAGTGAAATTAAGCGTTCAGCCAAGTATTTGCTGGGTTTGTAGTCTTTCTTTCCCCGAACAATTTTTTTTTTGTTGGCTTTGATCCAAAGGCCATTAAATTTGAGAGAAGTCTTGAAATATGCTTCAGAAAGTTCTCAGTGAGGGAGTATGTGATGACAGGAAGTATAGTCTACATTTCTCACTGCATGGAAATGATTTGAGACTTGAATTCTCCTCTGAGAAAACTAGTGGTAGAAGCACTTGAAATAACAGATACATGGCCTTGGAAGTTCCCTTTGTATCATCCATGATTATTTCTTTTTAAGTTTTCCTTCTTATTTTCTCAGGTGAATGAAATTTATCACGATGAATCCTTGGGCGTTCACATAAATGTCGTGCTGGTCCGAATGATCATGCTGGGGTATGCAAAGGTAAGCAAGCCGCCGAACCAGTTCTTCGCATTCATCCTCTTTGTAATCATAGTCCATAGGAACTACATGAGCAGCTGTGGAGGCAGAAGTCTACCAAAGTGCAAGTTACAGGGAGCTGCCTTCTTTGTTCAACACATGCTAAGTGTGCTTGTGCCCTCATTCCTGCAGTGAGCCATCACTGTCCCTTTTTGTGAAGAGTGGTTTGGGACTGGCTGCAGAGTCACTTTGCATCTAATTTATCACTAAGAAGCTGAAAGACTGCAGCAGTCAAATATTTCTGTCATATTAGATGGATTCATTCCAGTGGAAAGCTCCTTTTTCAGTGTAGTTTCTTAATGTGACCAACTACCTGTGCTTAAATGCAAGATTGCAGTGATTGGTGCAGTACCTGTGAGGACTCTTGCTTCAAGAGGCAGAAGTCATTAGTGCTGCCCCTATCCTGCTGATGCTGCTGAGGGATAGGCTGAGAGGAAGTGGGGGGCATGACAGCCCACTGCAGTCTCACTCCAGGGGCTTGGGCTTGCAGCCTGACTTTTTGCCCTCATGAGTCCTCAGGGAAGAAAATCACTTTAGTAGTGGCAATCATCTTGACTGATCAACACAACTTGCTGGTGCCCTGTCTCCACGCAGTCTTCTATGGTAACTATCTCCTTTTCTCATTGTGTTGTACACTCCTTTTACTGAGTCACAGCATACTCCTCCGCTTTCTGCCCCGGACTGTGTTTATGCCAACACGTTGATTTTGTTGGCAAAATACATTCAGAGAGTTTTGAGAACAAATACTTGTTACATTGTTCAGGATGAGAGTGTTGTAAGTCCTGTTTGAGGTTTGATAAAGATCACGTCCCTTCCATTTAACTCAGGCACTGAATTTGAGCAAATCAAAAGGCCGCTTTGATGTTTGCCTTGTAATTAAGTTTGGTCACTTCCTTTTGAAGTATTGAGCTTGTAGACATACTTTAGCAAAAGTCTCACAGAACCAGATGGCTAATCTGTGTTAATCAGTTCAGATTTACTGGTGCTATAGTGTTTTACACCAGTTGAGGCATTGTACTCTGTGTTTATGTTATTCACTTCCTTCACACAGGCTGTATGTTGTCACTCCACTCTCATTTAACTCAACTGAGTCACATTATCTTCTGGCATTTATCCTGCACACTACAGGCTTTACCTAGATATTATTCAGGCATGTTGCACAGAAGGGCCATTATTTGTCATCATTTTAATAGATGATGTAAATACTTACTACACTGTCTTTAAAATAAATCCTAAAGATGTGCTATTACTATGCACACTCACTGTTACATACAATTGCATTGATATAAGCAGTAGCACTCTGATTTGGCAGCTCTTGTACATTTCCTTGGCTCTGTCTGGGGATCTAAGAAGGCCAAGAGAGAATATCAGTCCTTTTTTATGGATCAGTCAACGTCCAGTGTACTCATTTTCTTTTCTCATATCAGAGAGGACTACTGTGACATAGAATGATAGGGAAATAGGGAAAGAGAAACAGGAACATGGCTAGTTCTCCCACAGAACAAAAACTTGACTGAATTTCTTACCTTCAGTAGGTCCTGGTTCTAATACTTTGCTTTTTCAGTCCATTAGCTTGATTGAAAGGGGGAATCCCTCGAGAAGCCTGGAGAATGTTTGCCGCTGGGCGTACCAGCAGCAGAAGTCAGACCCCAATCACTCTGAGCACCATGATCATGCCATCTTCTTGACTAGGCAAGATTTTGGGCCTGCTGGTATGCAAGGTAATGCAGCTGACCTTGGAGCAAAAGTATGGGGACTTTGGGGTTTTTGTGTGTGTGTGTGTCCAGTGCCTGATAGAAAAGGAGAAAAAAATGAAAAATGCATTGCTGTGTGACTCAGAGAGATTGAGAAATGTAGGCATTGATTCAGAAAATACTTTAAGTGTTCAATTTTAAAGATAGATTGAAACCTGATCCTATTCAGGAAAGCATATACACTCATAATAACTTTCAGTTTCCTATTTGGCTTTAGAAATGGCCCATATGGACAGCCCAAGCATGTACTTGTTACAGCACCATGGAGAGAAAGTACTCACTCTATTTCATCTTACATGTTCTTTTAAAAAGCAGGTAGTCCTTGCCATTTATATCTAACTGCAACAGATTAAATCTTACCTTATGGTATGTAAATAGCTGTTTCCTTTCTTCAGAGAAATATATTTTTGCATGTGCATGCAGGGCACACGAGGAATTCTCAGTGCACTTTGCGTTCAACTTTGCTTTAATTTTATTGCATCATTCACAATATATTTTTTCTTATAACTAGCTTTTCAGCTCGTTTGATATTTCCATTAGTCCTTATCACTGAAGGAACTAATGATAATGGAAAGTAAATTCACAAAGCATGATTTATGTCAGTGCAGAAAAATAGGAGTCTGGGTGAGACTCCTGAAGTGTTACTGCTCTGTGCAGCATTGCAAACTAGTCCCGTTTTTTATTTATTTGGTTCTCGTGTAATTGCATTCAGAATATGCACTCTATAATCATTTACCCAGACCAAACTAGCGCTCATCTCGTATGCTGTGGTCTGTGGTAGGACTGAGGGTTCCTCTTAGCAGAAGCATTGTGATTTTGTGCGCTTCTTATTTCTGCTTGCAGGTGGAAAAAAGGCTAGGAAACAGAGCAGTTTCTGAAACAAAGCTGTCCAACTAAATGTAGTGGTCTTCACTGCAATAAATCTAGTACTATACAGTCGGAAATGTCCTCTGTCTTCCATGTCTCAGTTTCCTCAAGCACACTACTTCCCCTCTGAATGTTCTCTCTATCTGTCGCTGGAAAGATAAAATCCCTTAGCTCCTCCTGCTACTTGAGCCACACGCACAGCTCCGGTGCGCTCTGCAAATGGTTCTTTGGCTTCATTCTCTCTGTCAGCCACCATAGCCTCTTCCAGTGCTGTGCCCAGTTTCTTTGCCTTTGACACAAATTCTGCAACTTCTCTTGGAAAAAAAAGGCCCCCATTCATTATCTAGTCATGGAAAAGCAGTGTAAGATGCATGGTTTAGCATGGTATCAGTAGTACATTCAGTTCTAATGTCCAGAGTTTACCAATTTTTGCTTAGTACAGAAATCTTCTTTATCAAGAAGGCTTTTCAGATTTTATGCTGGTGAGCTCTTACTGGTTCAGGCATGAATCTGCTTCTCCACATAGCTTTTTGAAAAATGTGCCATGTTCTAGCCATCCCGCTAGAAATTTCCTAGATGTCTGTGTTTAGTTCCTTCATCTTTCAGGGTGAGGCAAGAGTTCTGAGTCCTCACTCATGTCTGGACTGGCATTTCAGGATGAGATGTTAGGCAGTCTCCCCATCTTCAGAAAGATTTCGGCTTTTGCTGAGGCCAAGACTTGTAATATGTACCAAGCAGTGTTTAGATGATGGTATTAATATAAACGCGTGCAAACAAATGAACAAAAAACAGCTTATTTCTGTCTTCTAATTGAATGGGAATCTTCTGCAGCTTTTTAATGAGAGTGTAAGTGTCTGATGTAATCCAGATGTATGCAGAATCAAACCTAGTTTGTCAGAGCCATTCACACTGACAGAAATTGCAAAGACAGGAGAAATTGACAATCAAAGGAAGAGAATCCTTGGTTCTTTTTGGGTAGTAAATTTATTGGGATGTCAAGTGAAACAGGCTGTCCCCATCCCTGGAGGTGCTTAAGACCAGGTTGGATGGGACCCTGGGCAGCCTGATCTGGTGGGTAGCAACCATCTGGGTGTTGGAACTGAGTGGGCTTTAATTTCTCTTCCAACCCAAGCCATTCTATGATTCTATGAAATGTAATGGGTAAAGCAGTCAGACATGATTTCTCTCAATAGGATATGCTCCTGTTACTGGCATGTGTCACCCGGTCCGAAGCTGTACTCTCAACCATGAGGATGGGTTTTCATCAGCTTTTGTTGTTGCTCATGAAACTGGTCACGTGTAAGTCTAACATAAAATCAGATTAACAACAAAATATGGTGCTGCATCTCCTTTTTACTTAAAGTGATTTAATTTTAATGGCTATATGACAGCCATCCAAATTATTTTATCATCTTTTTGGAATGCATCAGTGGTTTTAGTAATGAATAAGCAAGTGAGGGAAGAAGACAAGGGAAGGAGAGAGCAGGAACTCATTTTCTGTAGGGCAACGGTGAGATAATTAAGAAAGAAACCTGGGAAGCCCAGGCTGTGGAGACAGTGGCTTACCAAGCATCCTTAAAATTCTTTCTTCTCATTGACTGAAAGTGCTGATTTGTTAATTTGATACTTCTTAAGGAGTGATAAAATGTTAGGCTGAGAATAATTGATTAAGGAAAGATCTTTGTCAACTGCTGGATGAATCAGTGTTGTCTTTAAGTAGCACAGGCTTCTTGTTCAGCTCAGTGGACTCTGTTGTTGTTGGGGTTTTTTTGGCCAGAGTAACGTAGGAGGAGTTTAGCCAAGTGTGAGATGTCCATGTCACTTGCACGATAAGCTACACCAGATGCACATTTTTGGAAATGTAATATGCTAACCTAGTCAGTTCTTTGGATGTACAACATTACAACCATGTTAGCTCTTTGGATAAGTAGGTGCTTTTGATAAATGAGTGTACTGTCATGAATAATTAAATGTCTGAATGAAATGCTCAGTGGTGAGCAGAACTGCCGTTTTCTGTTATCCAAAGTAGAAATCATCATCTAATTAGTTAGTTCCTAAAGAGTATTTAGAGAGTCCTTTTATTTTGACATCAAAGATCTGTTTGAAATGCAGGTGATATCTGTAGCATGCAGAGAACAATTTCATCTTGAATGACTACATTTGCATGAGAAACTGTTTTCTTTACAGCTGTTTTACTAGTTGAAAAGTAGAAACTGCTGAGGCTCTGATATCAATTCTTTGTTTCAGGCTGGGAATGGAGCACGATGGGCAAGGGAACAGATGTGGGGATGAGACAGCAATGGGGAGTGTTATGGCTCCCTTGGTGCAGGCTGCCTTTCATCGTTACCACTGGTCCAGATGCAGTGGCCAAGAACTCAAAAGATATATACAGTAAGAACTTGTTAGAACTTGTTATGGGATCCTCTTGTGTAGGCCACTCTCTTCGTCCAAACAGATATTCAGTATTCGGAGGCATTCCAGTAGTCTTCCCTGTCCCTCACTGCAACAGCAGTGAGGAACAAGTACCTCCATTTCTGGCTTTCTCCAGTAATATAGTTTTCTGATCACCTTTGTTGCCATGCATCTATATTAGAAGAGCAAAATCGGGAACAGTGCATCCTCACCTACAGTTGTACGCAACACTCATTGCATCTTCTGGGAGTGTCTCTCTGGAAGACCTTATTTCAGGAAGTTGATATTTTTTCCTAGATTTTTTTTATTTCCATACAAGTTGTACTCTGAAACTGGGAAGATGAAGCCCTAAGCTGAGAACTAGCAAAAGTTGTGGAAGAAAGAAAATACAACATCCATGTGACTGAATTAAGGAGAAAAGGGGACCAGAGAGTGTAGGAGTGATGTCTACCTGTATGTATGTACATAGTCTCCCATGTAAATGCTTCCTCATCCAGTTCTTACTCCTTCTTTATTGCAAATAACTAGTTTTGCAAGTCAGAACTGAGTGAAAACTTAAATTGACCCACTATGGCAGGGATTCCGGTGAGAAGTAATCCCATTAGTAACCTAAAGCATAAAATAGTAATTTTACATCAAGACCTTAGAGCTTAAAATGGAATTTATCCTTGTGAAGGAAGAGCAGCCCACCAAGAGTTTAACAGGAATGAGTAAAAAGCAGGCCTTATTCTTGCCCTTTGCATAACCTGTGTTTCATCCCTGTGTATGCTGTAGATTTCAGGTAAGAGGGCCTGTTCTCAGACTACTGTCCTATTTCGAAGCCCCATAAAGTCAGTGGAAAGTCTCTCTATGACTGCAGAAGGTGTTGTGTTAGTCCTTATACTAGGATTCATGTTATAGTTTGAAGCACATTGAAATGCTGCCCTTTGGAACTGAGAATTGAGAAATGTTTGTTTTCAGCCTCTGGTGACAGGAAAACAAAGTACGAATTCTACATGTACCATTAGATCAGGGAGGGGCGGGAGATGCTTCTCCTCAGTCTCCAGCAAATACAGGGATTTTGCTGTAGGATCTTCCCATCCAGTGCTCAGTCACATTGCACTGGACAGTATTCCTAGAGAAGGGACTGATCGTACTTCAGGGAACAACAGGTTTGAGAAAACAAATATTGTCAATATTGACATCTCAGAATAAAGACTTTGATCGTATTGATCAAAAAAAACAATTTCTACATTTTCTCATTATCTTTTTCTGTGCATCTTTCCACAGCTCTTACGACTGTCTTCTTGATGACCCTTTTGAACATGATTGGCCCAAGCTCCCTGAACTGCCAGGCATCAATTATTCCATGGATGAACAGTGCCGCTTTGATTTTGGTGTTGGCTATAAAATGTGCACAGCGGTATGTCCAAGGCAGTCATTGCAAAGACAAACATTCATTTCAGCTAGTTGGTGTTTGGCCTTATTTAATAGCTGCAACATATTCGTTTTCTCACAGTTAAAGAGCAGTTAATGGAGTAGTTTAAACAGATACATAAAGAAGGAGAGGGATATTTATGGGTGAAAGCCAGTCATCTGAGTCATTTGGTTTAATGGATTAACTGACTGGTTGGTTTGAGTCCTTACCCAAACAGTATCAATAATCTAACGCTATATTTAATCTCATAAATGTCCTGCATTTCAGTTCCGAACCTTTGACCCATGCAAGCAGTTGTGGTGTAGCCATCCAGATAACCCGTATTTCTGTAAGACTAAGAAAGGACCTCCACTCGATGGGACAGAATGTGCCCCTGGAAAAGTGAGTACCATATTTCCACCATGTATTAAAAATAAACACAATCAGTTGCATTAATTTGGGTTGAAAAGCACACGGGAAAATAGACAATTGCACAGCATCCCCCAGGTGGCACCAATGAAAGGAAAAAGAGGGAGCTGTGGTTTCCCACTTTGTCTTCTTTGAAATGTACAATGTTGGTTGGTATATAAGCTGAATTTTGGAGAGTGAAGCTGTTAAAATCATTGGTGAGGTGTAGGGCACTCTCATTTTCTTCTATGGTCTTTTTGTTATTTTTGTTTGTTTGTTTGTTTGTTTGTTTGTTTATATAGTATTCTCTCTTCTGCAGAGTGTCCTTAAAGTGACATTAAAAATCCTTGGTAGCAGATGACAGGATCACTGTAGGATGGGAGTACATAGATCCAAACTCTTGTTAGTACTTGTGGCCCAGACATCCTGTGGCTAAATGTTTGTGTAGGCTTAGGATTAGCTCTTTAATTTGGTCTTTTAACATCCCCATTAGAGAATGTCCTGCTGCTAATTCATTTTTGATTATAAAATTATACTCAAGCAAATGTTTATTTAACAAATTCCATGTATTTTCAGCTGCAGGAGAGCCACTTATAATGTCTGGAAATGCCCTAATCAGTAGCCAAAAAACTTGCTGACTAGTAACTAGCCCGCTGTTGCAGCTTGTTTGTGTGAATATAATGTTTGGCCACTACGAGGAAAAAAGGAAAAAAAAGCTACTAATCTTCAGCAAGGACCTTATCCTGTGATACAGTAGTCAGAACATAAAAATTCCTTTTAAAAATGGTAGGAATTAGGATTCATGTGAGACAGAGGATGACTTAAATGAAGTCAAAAGACATTAGAACATATTGATCTTCATGTTTCTGTCCACGGAAGGATATACGCTCAGATTTGGCACTGCTGCTTATCCATGGAACAGACAGCCATGAAAGACAGAGATTGGGCACTCCTGGGCCCAGAGTACAAAGACCCTCTTTGCTCCATGAGCTCACCTCTATGCCTTTTAAATTTACTGTGATTATATGTTTGGTTTGATTTTGTTTTTGCTCTCCTCTGCTTTCCATGCCCATTTTCTCTCAGTGGTGCTACAAAGGTCACTGCATGTGGAAGAATGCTAACCAGCTGAAGCAGGATGGCAACTGGGGACCCTGGACAAAATTTGGCTCCTGCTCACGAACCTGTGGAACTGGAGTTCGCTTCCGAACGCGCCAGTGCAACAATCCAATGTAGGTCTTCTGCTTGGGGATAGTTCCAGTCAACTGGTAACCATTGCAGGTGTCAGCTGAAATGGCATTTATATTTTGAGATGGAATCTCCTAAAATTCATATTGTGTTCAATCCCCTTGAAACATCACCTTCTGCAGGGAGCCAGGATCATTTTTAGTGGGTCCAGTAATTTCCAGAGGAAAGCCTATGGAAAACCATCCTGTGAAAAATTTAACTGATGTGTAAGAATGTGATGAGAACATAGAGTGCAAGCTCAACAAGCTTTGGGATAAAATATTAGATGATCTCCAGTTGTAAATCAACTATTGGCAGCATAGATGTGTATATGTATTGTTTCTGCATGTCAGCGTATGCTTTTGGGATGTTTGAGCAAGCGTAGAGGTTACATTCCAAGTGTGTATCTGTGCAAGGTAACTGCTTTGTTTCCAGTTCTGTCATTTCACACTCCTTTTTTGTAAAATTGTCTCTTTAGAATTGAGTGTGAAATTCCACTTAAGATTGATGACAAAATCGTAGACCCAAAGCCTTGAGAGTTTTATAATCTCTCAGATGTTTTCTTTTCATAGGCCAATTAATGGAGGTGAAGACTGTGCTGGTGTCAATTTTGAGTTTCAACTCTGCAATACTGAAGAGTGTCCGAAGCACTTTGAGGACTTCAGAGCACAGCAGTGTCAGCAACGCAATTCCCACTTTGAGTATCAGAACAGCAAACACCACTGGCTGCCATATGAACACCCTGACTGTAAGTTCTGTTATTTGCATTTATTACAAGTCAGTGGTGGAACCTCACAGATTTTATGGGGGTCTTGTTCCATTTGCCATGTAGAGACTGCAGTGTGAGAACAAGTGTAGGTATGACTAAAAAGCAGGAGAACAGGATGGCCCAGGGGGAAGGAACAGCTGCATTGTGAGACAGTTGTAATTTCCTAACTAAACCCTAGCCCAGCTGGTTTCCTCTGACTTTCATCTTCTTCCTAGTGAGAACAGGATGTAGCAAGAGGCATAGAGGCTCTCAGCTCCTGATGGAATAGCTGGTCTGTGCTTTAGCAATTAATGCATTGCACTGTGAAGCTCTAGCTCTGCTGCTGGGACCAAGAGTGGAAAGCTGCTGCTCAGATCCTGAAGGACTCTTCTTGCCCTCTCTTCCATACAGATATTCATCTATATGAGTACAAAGTGTTAGTGCTCGATGAGGACTGCTGCTAGGAAATTGCACTGGAAGGTGTAATAATGTGTTTCTAATGGTGCTACTTGAGAAGTCCTTTTTAGTATTTTCCCACTCTTAGATAGGTTCTACTACCTGAGCCTGACTCTTCACTCCTAACTTTAATATAATCCAGTAATTATCTTGAGTAAAAAGGACAGCTTCAAGCATAAAGATTCATTGCTTGCTGAAAGGGGTTTCAGAGCTGCTTTGAGTTGCTGGTATTTTTTCCTCAGGCATCTCCTTTGAAACTCTTTATATGCATGGCTAGGGGGTCAGATTCAGGTAGTAATAAGGAAATATTTCTTCAGCTGGGATTTTCCAAAAAGGCTAAAGGAATTTGAAATTCAAATCCTCTAGTCTTTCATGTGATACGATTTCCTAAACTCAGCACTGTTGCAACAGAATCAAACTGAAGGCTACTTGAAGAATAGTGGGGAACCCAGTTCTAGGAGCCTCTTTGGAAGCAAGCTGATTTCTGTGAGAGTATCTGTGCTAGTGATAGGCCCATAATTCACACAACAGCAAATTAGTTGTTTTTTCCCCTCTAGGTGTCTGCTTAAGGTCCCTTCCACCTCTGTAATATTTTCTTTATGCCTTTAGTAAGATGTTTTTCTGAAGCTCATCTGAATTGCTTTTAGTTTACGCAGTTACGTCTGTTTTCCTGCTATGCAGCTAATAAGAGATGCCACCTGTACTGCCAATCCAAAGAAACAGGAGATGTTGCTTATATGAAACAATTGGCACATGATGGGACTCGCTGTTCATATAAAGATCCCTACAGCATTTGTGTTCGTGGAGAATGTGTGGTGAGTGACAGCTTCCCAAGCTCATTGCTGAGTTTGGACTGTGCTGTGTTGAATAACTGTTTAGCAGCAATCAGGAAAAAAAGAGATAGACTTTGCAGATGCTGTGAAATATTTGCAGCATCATATTCCTCATAATTACTTCAGAATTAAATTGCATTAGAGCAATGACACAGGTCCATTCCATGAAAACACTTTATTTTTATTCAACTGATAATTTCATTTGCCATTTTTGCACTTAGGTTTGCATCTGAAAGGAATTGTCCCTATTTTTCTCTTTACCATCTTTCCTTGTTTTGACGTACAGTGGATATAATCTGGGAATCAATTCCTATTTTTCACCTGGCAACCATTACCCAGCAACAGGCTTTCAAGTAATTTGTATTTAAATGAAATAGATCAGTGTTGGGTGGTAATTTCCTCTATGCATTGATTTTGAGATTGCTTCCCTCTACAGCTAACCCTTACAGCTTATGATAAAGCCATGTTTCTTTTTGCTCTTCATTCTGCAGAAAGTGGGTTGTGACAAGGAAATTGGTTCCAATAAGGCTGAAGATAAGTGTGGTGTCTGTGGTGGAGATAACTCCCATTGCCGAACTGTGAAAGGAACCTTTACCCGCACTCCCAAAAAGCTTGGTAGGAATAGCAAATTCATGCATCTGAATATAGTTTCTATTATCTCACATGTTTCTGTCATGCTTATTGTTTTTGAAGACTGATCAGAAACGTGGCTTACTTCAAGGTAGCAAAACAAAAATTTTAGCTTGATGTGCCAGAATAGTTTGGTGCTTGATAAAGAAGTGAGATCCTTTAAAACACTGTAATGTTTCTGTCTTTTGAAGGACCTATTAGGAGAAAACTCGATTTGTGCATTGTATCCAGAAATACTCCCCAGGCAGAGCACGTTTAGTTCTTTGTAAATGTTGAAGCCCACAGACAGTGTTTGTGCTAAACGGGGATACACTGAGTTCTGCCAAAAAAATATTAACTATTGTCCTAACAGTGACATTCAGAAGAAATTGAGGTGCTTTGCCTGATGCTAAGTATAGCATGCCTTTTTCTGGAGGAGGACTAGAAGAAATATTCTTCCTCCCTTTGAAGTGTAAGCTTTTCTGAAGTTTTTTTTCTTAAGCCTAAACTCAAGAGTTATAAGTGAAGTTCTGAACTTTTTTTCATATGAACGTGTGGATCCTCGTGTCAAATCAGTCTTGTCACAAATTGTAGCCTTCTAGTCAAATAAACAAATGAAAAATAAATTCAACTTAATTCTGAACCAAAGACAGAAACATTTTGGCAGAAACCCTCATTTGGCTTAAGTGGTGCAAATTACATCCAGTGAAACATATGATGACATTAACCCGGTTAAAGTTTTCAGACTGGACTGCGGTACTCTATAACACATCTCTTATTAGTAATAATTTAAGACCCGTTGGACTTCTCAGAAATTTCTATCTGATCAGTTATTTGTTGAGCTAGGGCAGTATAATCTTGTATATATATATTTTTAAGAATATTGTGTATTCTAAGACTTTCCTATGTTGCTTTTATTTCAGTTTGGAGAAGGTACTCAGGGATATGCATCTTCTGTATGACTGGTAGCAGACTTAGGGATAGATAACATGAATATCTGCATTAACAGTTTAAAAAACTGGTAATTGCTGAATGAAGCAAGCTTTATTGCAGTATCAGTAATTACATTTGGACAGTAAGTGACTAACCAAACTAAACTGAGACAAAGATAATGTGCAAATGGAAAGAAAATACGTAAAATATTCTGCTGAAAATACGTATTAATTACAAACCAACTGGAGAAGTTTACTGCTTGTAGTTGTAAGTGCCATTTGAAAACCTGTCTTAAAGTGATGAAAGCAGCTGGTGGATTAGTCATGAAATTATGCAAGAACTACTGTGATGTGGGGAGTAATGGAATTAAGACTATAATTTGAGCCTCTTATATAGGCCTCTGTGCTTCTTGAGCTGGCAGTTGCTGTGCTTTTCTAAAAACAAACAGGAAAAAAAAAGCAAACTGTAATCAGCAGAAATTAGTGCTCAGCCATCTAAGCACATTTCTAATCTTTTTCACTAAAAGTAAATGATTGTACTTTTGGGGGCAGAGGGAATATTCATGTCACAGTTCTGGATCCAGTCCAATAAGAGCTTTTTCTGGTGCATCTGGTTTCTGTATTCTATAGCAGTGGTTTACAACTTAGAGCTTGCAGTTGATGTACAGCCTAAGCCTGTGGTTTGGCTTACTCCCTGGGAGATAACAGGGCAAATGAGAGGTCAACAGAGGGCAAAATATAATACTAACCCCATCATGTAGTGTCTCTGTATTTTTGCCTGGGAGCCACTGAGTAACTGCATTGTCTTGTGAGGTGACAGCACGTTACTGGGTGTTTTCAGAGTGTTCTCAGTGTCTGGAAAGCACTACAGTTGTAAGTGATAGAGAGTACTAGAAATATAGTTCAGGAAATACTGCTATTAGTCAGCCATTTCCAAATGTTAATGCAAGTGTTTATGAAATGTTTATTGTTTTACAGTATCTGTGTCAGTCTAGTCATTAAAAAGACTAATTGACCTCTTCCAACAGGAAAACATTTAAGCAAGAGGTGCCAAAAAGAATTCACGTTTCTGGAAAATGAAATCTGCAAGTATCCAACTTAAAATCACCTACCTGAATTTTCACTGGTCTAAATTTCATTGACTATTAAAATTTGCTAGATGTGTCTAATGCTGCTTCAAGTGCATTTGAATACATAACGTAAATTATACTTCGTATTTGTTAAGACCATCTGGCTGACAATGTAGTCAATGAAATAATGAGACTTGGCTCCCATAACACTAATTACAGACGTTCTATTTAAGGGAAGACGAGAGGAGCATTTACATTGCCCAAAGGAGCTCGCAATATTTCCCTTTCTGAAACAAAGGAGTCTAAAAATACTCTGGGTAAGTTCAAGTGCTTGCAGAAAGAGGCATCCATGGCAACTGGAGAGTTCTTGCTGCAGTTCTAATCTCCAACAAGGCATTGACACATTACTCCAAATCAGGCAAAAGCTTTGTGTTTCATATGCTCAAAAGATGGTCAGGAAAAAGATCATCAAATGCTGTTTCTGCAGACTCTCACCAGCCAAGTCCCAGACATTACACATATGTAGCTCTTCATTCTTTAAAAATGGATCCAAGGAGATTCGTCTTAACTGAATACACGGACATTAAAGGGAAAATACAGAAATATGAAAGTGCCGTACACTCAGAGATTTGCATCCTTACATCAAATTAATTAGATTCTCTTCAGTGCTTGTGAAGCTCTTGTTTAAAACTTGCAATAGAAGTGACTGCTGACAGGTTCTCAAGATGGATTTTAGTCTTCCTGAATGACAGTACTACATGCTGAACATTACACTAATTATTTAGACTGATAAATAATTGAAATTTAAAACAAATTACTGTCTTTGGGAAGAGCTTTTTATTCTTAACTGTATAGAGTTAAATTCAGCCCTTTCGTTTCAGCAGTAATACTTGAATTAATGCATTTTACATTTGTAGTTTTAAACTGTTTGGATTAACTTCCATGTAGACAAGCCCTTCCTTACGTATAGTGACAGTACAATCTACTACATCCACCTTTCTCCAGAATCATTGGTGTCTCAAAAGTAAACAGACACACTGAAGAGACATATGTGTATCATTACAGTAAGTAAACTGAAATCCTACAGCCTGGCTGATGAGTGATTTGGAAAAAAATAATCAGGAAGAATCGTTCTTCTCCCTTGTATACTCAGAAACATTGGAAACATATTTTTTTTGCCTGAATTGTTAATTAATATGACCTATAGCAGTATAGCTAACAAAGAGACAAATAGATTTGTAACTGGTTTCTCTTTACTTCTGGAAAGAGGAAAAACACAAGGAGGTCCTGTCAAATACGTTACAAAGCTATTTGATCAGTTTCTTTCTGACACTGCTTCTCAGTTGGTGGATGCCCCCTTCTGCAAGTAGTAGCTAGATAATGTAGAGTGCTCCTAACCATGGCTATTACTTTTTATTTCCTCCTCTGCTTTCTCCATTGACTACTACACATGCCAAAGGGTACCTTAAGATGTTTGACATCCCTCCTGGTGCTCGACATGTGTTTATCCAAGAAGACGAGGCTTCTCCTCATTTTCTTGGTAAGTTCCTCCCTCAGGTTTGGTTTGAGGCATGATGAGAAGCATGGGCAGTCATGCAGAAGAACCTGAGAAATGAGAACCAAACTAAAGTAATAAAGGTAAATTTCTGCATTCAGAATCGCATGTTACAGACTGACGATGTAAGCTTAGTCATCAAATTTACATATGAATTCCTCAAGATATTAGACTGATCCCAGGTTGCATGTTTACTAATAAAAGACTCATCACTCTTATTTGAACGACACTGTCAAGGTAAAAAGATGCATTCTAATATGTGAATTCAGTATCTTCAATTCAATATCTTTAACAATCCTATTTGCTGCAGATTGCAAGCAACAGCTTTTTTAATGAAAAGAAGATTGGGAAACTTGTGATATATTTTCAGTCCCCTTCATTTTGGATTTTTCTTTTGTAGGAAATATCATGTTGTTGTATCAGTTTGTATCTTGAAGTTTATCATTGTCTAATGCTCAAGGGATTTTTAGCTTACACTGGAGGGATGAGGTCGTCCATTGATTTTGACGTACATTTAATCAGTTCTTCATATGCTAGGGCAGTGTCTGAATTGTAAACTCTTCAGGCAGAGTTATATCAGTTATTAAAAAATTAGTAAAAATAGAAAAAAGAAATAAAAAAAAAAGCCAAAACAGAAGGGAGGAAATAGTTTAGGCTGTGATAATGTCAGAGGGAAAAACTCCTGGCTTTTGGGGTTTGAGAACTTCAATTTGGACCAAGCACAGTGTGATAGTACCCCTGAGAGAATTACTTTGTTTTGGCAGTAAGTGGTTTCATCACATTTCTAACTAAGTACACTGCAAAACTCCTGCATTTTGATTGCTATAATAATAGGAGCATATAAGATGTTGGCATATTTTTAAATCATGTTTTATGGTGATACAGAAAAAGATGTACAAAAGGAAAAAATGAGAGCCTGTCTCTAGATTTCTTATTTATTGGCTTGTAATCCAACCCTGACATGACCTGATTTTCAAAGTGTGTTGCAGGAACTCCAAACAGTCAGTTTCCCAGAGGTTCGAATGCCTTGACTCTTTGCTTATTGATTTTTTAGCATCTGGCACATACATACGTATGCCAAAGAAACTGAAGTGTAGAAAAAAAGTGTCACTTTTATGATCTGAGGAATATAAGAAGTGCATCTGTAGTCTGTTGAGATGTCTGTTAAACTGATGGGCCTTCCCAGTACTGTTGGGTTTGGTCTTCTGCAAACAAGGAGGACAAGAGACTCTGAAGATTTGACCTGAGTTTCTTGCTACTACCTATACTTCTTAGGAACTAAGCCAACATGGAAAACATGCATATTACACATGAAGAAGTACTTTCTGTACCTAATTCATATGGATAAGGTGGTGCAAAATTGAATCAAATATGCAGATGCGCCTATCATCAGACTGGAATTTGGAGGCTACATGAGGTGGCCTTGGAAGGTCCTTTTTTGTGCAAATGCATCTACAGCACTTGCTGGTGGGGTTTGTTCAAGAGGCTTTCTGTCATGTCTCCTGTCAAGTTTCACATAAGCCTTCACAATTGGAGATGATATGATAAGAGGCACAACTGTCACTCTTTTTCAATCCCTTCAGCAATTAAGAACCAGGCTACAGGACACTATATTCTGAATGGAAAAGGGGAGGAGGCCAGATCCCGATCTTTCATCGACCTGGGTGTGGAATGGGAATACAATATAGAAGACGACATTGAAACTCTGCACACTGATGGGCCTTTGCATGATGCAGTAGTTGTCCTGGTAGGTTGTACGCCAAGCAGTGGGAACACAGTGATTTTGTCTTTTACAGAAGTACATGGCCAGCATGGAGATTGTGCCAAGTGTGTAATGCCTCTCTGAAAGACCTTTGCAGATGAGACAGCTGACAGGCTAAAGCCCTTTTCTCGCTAGCTGTTACTGTCCTTGGTAAAATGCTGCCTGTTCATGCAGCAGTAATGTTCCAATACTGTGCTCTCAAATGTCAGTGGGACACTTTGGACAAAAACAGACATTACATGTCAAATGGTATTTGCTCTCTTGCCAAGTACATCACTGGGCCATGGTATCATTTCACCCTGATAGAGGTGTCCTACTTGGCCAGCTAATAACTCTAGCATTAGAAAGGCATCTCATTTTAAACAGCTCTGTTGATCTTACTATTGTTAGTTATAGCTGTGAAGATAAAAAAGAAAACCTTTTTTCCCCAATTAGTTAACCAGCAGTTTGCACGTTTCCCTAAAAGGCTGTAGTTTCTTTACTCTGCAACAGAATAATTAACAGCTTTGGTTTTCTACCACTGTTTGCATTTGATTATTAATAGATCATTCCTCGGGAGAATGACACAAGATCTAGCCTGACTTACAAATACATCATTCACGAAGATTCAGTACCAACTATCAACAGCAACAACGTCCTACAGGAGGAAATAGATACTTTTGAGTGGGCGTTGAAAAGTTGGTCACAGTGCTCCAAACCCTGTGGTGGAGGTAAACAGATGATGTAGCACCCTCTAGTAATAAATGACAAATTACCAGAAGTGGAGCAGTAAAAGGTGGGGGAAGTGAATGCTTTAGAAATCTTGGGCTTCCATTTTAGAAACAGCTTGTTATTTTGGGTGCCCAAGCTTAAAATATCTTAAGTGTCTGATTATTCAGAAGTGTCACACTTCCAGCCTAGAAAGAAAAAGTCCGTTTTAGGTGTTAAATTTAGAACCTAAGGTCACTTTGAAAGTATGCACTCGGCCGTGTTTTGCTACTGACTGTTCACTTTGCTTACAGTATGTTATTCCTATGCAAATAATGGGTAATGTAAATTTCTAATTAACTTTAACTCCTATGTAGAGCAGTTGAGCAGGTAATTTGTTTGGGTAGCAAGAATGCTAAAATGTGACCTGGGTCTTGAGTTCATTCCCTGGTTACTAAGTGACCTGCTGCTTGATGTTAAGGAGGTAATTTCTCCCCTCTCTGTACCATGATCTGTATGTGCAGTGCAGAGGTTAAAAGGTCTTAGGAGGCCCTTCCGGCCTTATAAACCTACCATAAGTGCTATGTTTTAAACAACACCCAAAGAGCATTCTGCAACACTATTATGCCTGGTGGTGGAACAAATTGTGAGCATGTTTTAATACCTTGTAAATATCTGTCATGTAAAACCATTTAATAGTACTTGAAAGTTCAACAAAAACATTTCTAACAAGAGTCTGTTTTTCCTAATTTTTCTGAAATATTTTCCAGGGTTCCAATATACGAAATATGGGTGCCGCAGGAAAAGTGATAACAAAATGGTTCATCGCAGCTTCTGTGAAGCCAGCAAAAAGCCAAAGCCCATTCGTAGAATGTGCAATCTTCAGGAATGCACACGGCCTCTGTGAGTTGGTCATGCATAGGAATACAAACGATTGCTCCTTGTGATAGGGGTGAAAATGAACCCAAACCAAATTTGTAAGGATGCTAATAGCGTTCTAGATTGGAGATCTTGTGTAATGGATGTGCTTTTTTTCGTTTTGTTTTGTTCTTTTTACCTGTGTAAGATCTTGCTGAGTGTTTTCATCCCCTCAACCCCCAAGAAAAAAAAAAAGCAACGAAAAACAACATGCTAAGAACTGACAGCAGTTTGGATAATGGTAAAAGTTGTGATGGTATTTTACTCCTTTTTTACTTTTAAGGTGGGCAGCAGATGAGTGGGAATACTGCACAAAAACCTGTGGGAATTCAGGCTACCAGATCCGCACTGTGCGTTGCATTCAGCCCCTTCATGATGGTGCAAACCGCTCTGTCCATTTCAAGTACTGTAGTGGAGATCGCCCTGAGAGTCGCAGGCCGTGTAACCGAGTACCATGCCCTGCACAGTGGAAAGCTGGGCCCTGGTCTGAGGTAGGCAAGCAACAACTGGGAGCAAGTAATGTACCTTTGGTAGCACCTCACACCTCTGATGTTGGAGCTGTGCCTATGGTGAATGTTCCCGTCTGCACTGGTCGGAGATGTCCAAAATGTGAAAATCAGCAGTAGATAATGTCTTCCTGGCTCCTGGGCTTCTATAGCTCTCCCAAATTCTCTAGAAACAAACACTGAAAATATCCACAGTGTCAAATACACAATCCTGCAGAACAAATGTGGACATTTTGTTTTTGTCAACTTTCCAACTTTTCATTTCCCCAATTTTGAGGATAGCATAACTTTTTTTTTTTTTTTTTTTTTTTGGTACCAGTGTGGACTTGCATTGGAATCACAGAGTTTCTGCAAGTGTTAATACTCCTGTGATGTCATAGGAGCAAACACCTGAATGCTACAGCTAACACAGTGAACACTGAGTTAGAATTCCATGCCTTTTTTATTCTCTTTCTGTTACCCTGTCAAGGAGCAAGGAGTAAGCTATCGGAAGACTAAGAAAAAAAATTTATAATATACTCTAATAATAAATTTGATATTGAGGAAGGCAAGGACTGATGAACATGCCATCCTCTTTCTTGACATATTTTTTGATAATGTCAGCCTTCACTAAAGCCTGCTCTCAAAACAAACTGTTGGAATGTATAGCCTGATGTGAAAACCAGCCCTGGGCTATTTTAGACACATTAACTATTGCACATTGCTGTGAAATACTCTGAATTGTCTTGTGTCTGTCTCATAGTGTTCTGTGACCTGTGGGGAGGGAACCGAGACCCGGCAGATCATATGCCGCGCTGGTGACCATTGCGATGGAGAAAAGCCAGAATCAGTGAGGGTTTGTAAACTCCCTCCCTGTAATGGTAAGGAAACAAACTGATTGTAGCAAATGAGAGTAACCATTCCTGTCTCAGCGCAGTGTGTCAGCGCATAGTATGGTTCCAGAGTTAGAGACTTAGATTTCATACTTGAGTGAACTCTGATGAAAAATAATTCACTTCATTTAATCCTGCCTGAAGTTTCAGTTCTACCTGCTGAACCTACTGTGTTGTTGTGTACTGGTTTCTATGACAAGTCACAGCCCATACTTATGATCAGGTAGTGTATGTGCCAAATTTGTACAGTACTGTGTTTCAAAGATACTACACTGTCAGTTGTCAACCACACAACCTTATTTACTTCTTGCATGCTAGAAAATGCATCATTCACTGGTAATCCCCTTGCTTTATTCCAACTAATGGTGTCTTGTTTTTCGTACATTATTGATATTCTAACTCAGGCTGATCTGTGTTTCTCACGCACTGGGGCCCTCTCTTGTAAACACGCTGAAATAGGGGGGTTGGACATGTTAGCCTAAGTTGTATTTGCAAAAATTTTTGCTGGAGACGAAGGTCGGTCCAAGTAGACCCTACTTGACCTCTAGATCCCAGCATGAGGCCAATTAAAGAAATGAAAATACAAATACAAAAAAAATTGAGCCATGGGGTATTAATAGGATTCCTGGGAATCTCATTGCATTATTTTCATAGAATTCTTTAAACAGTTTTTTAGTCTTTTTATGAACAACACACACAAAAAAAGGTCTTTGTTCCTTTGAGACATTAACTTTATTAGATTTTGGGTTTATTTGTTTGTTTTTTTTAAATCCCTCATGATAGCCCTAATATTCTGACCACTGGCTGGTAGAAAAAATAGAAAAAAGACTTCTTAGAAAGTGCAGTATGTTTTCCTACAGACTGAATGTAACTGCTTGCCACAGGCCTAGTGAAAGTCTTTGCTTTGCTCTTATTTGTCTTCTGCTGTTGCCAGTGAAAGGACTCAAAGGAGAAAATGATTGTGGGAGCAGTGAACAGTTAAGAGATTCTGTATCCACTAGGTGGGAGCAAATCACTATCTGTGACTTTATAAACAAGTACCAGATTTAAAACGATTTATTCATTGCGGACTGATTTTTCACTGGTGATACAAATATTTCCAAAGCTAAAATAAAGGCTACATCTTCACAAAATGATTCAGATAGATTTGATCTTGTGCTTTAAGCATCAGGTTTAAGAATCTCTATTTTAAGCATGAGCTGAGATTTTCTTTAATGGCCAGTGTTAAATTCCAGCCTTTCAGAATTAGGCATCACATAGTCTTACTGTGTCTCTTTCACAGTCATACTCAGAGCCAAATGCCATTGACATGTAAGACTTAGGGTCTGCCAATATGGGAAATAAGCAATAGATGGCCTCATACAGGCCCTCTACCAATGCTCTGGAATCACATTGGTTAATACTCTATTTTTTCATTTTCAGATGCTTAATGCACACCCCATCTTACTTGCCCCACTGAAGGAAGGATTTGTGTGGTCATGTCTAAGTACTGCAGTTGCTTATCAGGGTTCTGAAATGCTAGATTCATCCCCTAAAGAAAGAGGATATATACACCTTGCATCAGCTTTAAAAAAAAATGAAGTAATGGCCAAGGAAATGTACTGATCCATCTGGCCTTGCTGCAGCAAACTTACAGTATAACCTGGTCTTAATAAAAGTGCTGCTAACTACAAGAGCCCAGGCAGCTGCATCCATCCAAGTCTCATACCTTTGACAAAACCACAGGCCACCTTGTGGGTTCTGCTCCTCAGACACACTATACCAGCCTCTTTGAGTGCAAACCTGTCTGTTCTGTTCAGGAATTTGGGCCGTAGCTTTTACCAAGCACTGGCATTTTCTGCCTCTGCACTCAGTAGCTGTCAGTATTCTTTCAGACCAAATAGTCTGTCTTTTTCACCACACTCTTTTAATGTGGTTTCTACTGCGCTCTATGTTTAGGGAGAATATAGCTAAAATATGGATATTATTCTGTAATATTTATCTAGGTAAAACATTTATGCATGGAAAGTGTGGTAGTTATTTTTAAGTTTGTATAGCTTTGATTACTATTTTGATTTTCAGGGCATTAGACATAGCAAAATATTTGTCTACAGCAGATGTTTTACACAAATAATTTATTGTATAAATGCAAAATTGCTGAGAATTCAATTCAAATGGAACTGTGATGAACATTAGCCTCAGTTAGTGTGATTCTTTCTGTGGTATGAGGCACATTAACCTTCATCTTCCATTTCATTAGAAAAAAATTGTCTGCATACAGGAGAAGAGCCACCACTTCTATCATATGCCTCAGTGGAGATTACAAAAACTGTGTGGTACTCGCATAAATTGACAAACAGGTCTTTGGGTAGTCTTTTTATGAGCTATCTCTTCTTTGCAACATGTGATTCAGAATGCAAAAATATCCACCTGTTGTTTCAAATATCAGTGCCTAAATATCAGATTCCAGCTCAAAGCAAGATTTCTCAGTGGGATGCTCTCATCCCACTGGATGTACAATTGCAGCTATCCTTTCTGTAAGAACTGTGTCACTTCTAAAATGTAATGTGAAATTTTTGAGTCAATTTAAATTATTGGCTTCTCCTAAAGATTGGCTAGGGAACCGATACACTTTCTTGTGTCTTCTACTCTTAGTTACCGTGAAGCAAGTAACAAATTGTGAGAAGGAGAATTTTTACCGTGACCAGCAGCAGAAGGATACAAGCACTTCCATACTGAATAGGAAATTGTTGACTAGGTTGTGCAGAATTAACCTAAAAACTAAAAAAAAGGGGTTATGTGAGTATATAGCTCCAAGATTGTACTTATGGAACCTACTGGAAGTAGATAAGTACAAAACCAAATCTTTGCACTATCATTTGAGTCACAAAATCAAAACTATTGCAAATCAATACCAGAAAAATCAGCCATTAGAAAACGGGACAAAATAAGATGCGCTGCCACCATGGAATGGCAAAAATAATTATTTGGTACTTTCTTTTTTGGGTTTGTTTGTTACTTTAGGTCATAGTATTTGCTTTCACTTATATATAGATATAAATCACAGTGTGTTAGTAAGATGACTGTCATAATTTTCCAGATCAGATGATCTCGTTTACGTGGAAGTATAATTATTACTCTATATATGATGCAAAGATTTGTGTTTCAATATTAGCTTTTCTAGTTTAGATGAATTGTGAATGTAGCCCTTGAATTTCCCATGCTAATTCCTGCTGAAAATAGTCTTATAGTGCCTTCATGGACTACATATATTCACGGGCAAAGCTGCAGGTTTAACTCAGGTTTGTCAAGAACCAATAAATGTCTATCCAAGGAATCACATCAGGATTAGGAGCAAGGAAAAGATTTATATTATGTGCTGAAGTCATATAATTTGCTATTTATAAACAGCGTCCCACAAGCCCACTGATGCAAGTGTGTAATTTTACTGAATTCAGTGCAATTAAACTGATCTACACTGATTGAGGGGTTGGACTACAGTTAATATTTTAAAAAAGGAAAACTTGGTTGCCTAACATACTGTTGACATGTGGTAAGACAACATCTATACTAGTGAGAAAATATCACAGTACAGAAGGCTAATTTAATTTCACAGCTTAATAAGTGGCATTAAGTGCCATCTGTTGCTCACTGAAATGTTGACTGAATAATTGCTAACTATGAATGGAAGACACATATGGAACAGATATTCTCAATGGTCAGAGTTAGCTTTTGGCCATTTACATTATGGTTTTGCATACTTCTATTTTAAGTAAAATCCATCAGTACCATTTCAAATAAACTATGATATCTTAGGAAAAATCTGTTAATGGAAATATTCTGCTAGTCTCTCCCTGAAGTATTTGAATAGTTACTGGATGCACCAAGCAATTTATTTGTCCGCATTGCTGGTTTTCTGTCCTGGAAAGTGTTACATGTTTGTATTTTCTTCATCTGATTCTGGACAGCTGCTAAAGCCTTTGCACCTGATTTAGGTGGTATAGTTAGTACAACAGATCGCAAGATTAAAAACATAAATGCTCAATATTGCCACCAACTCTCAAGTGCTAGAAACTCTCAATGTTTGTCCTGGTTCAAGTGAGACTAGAACTTAGAACTTTGCCTTTGAGTTCACATGATGGATCACACTGAAGAAGTCTGGGTACGGATGTACTCTTAGCTCAGTATAAAAGCCTTATATTTCTTCTGACTCAATGTGTTTTAAGGCTTTCCTCTCTACCTTTTTTGACCAGCGTGACTGGTCAACACAAGAATCCAGCAAATGCTCAAAAAAAGACTGATGCTTCTGAAATCTCAAGTACAACTTTGACTTCTTTAAGAAATCTTCTTTTGCTGACTGAAAGGAATGCCTCACATGATCTGAAGGCATCTTACATCTGACCTATCTGCTAGAAGCTTTCCATCAGTTCTCCATTTATGTTTGGGTCACTGAAAACCTAAGAAATATTTCTAACACTTTATTTTAAGAGATGATGCAAAAGGCATCTTTGAGAGTTCGTGGAATTGTAGAATATCCCATGCTGGAAGGGACCTACAAGGATCATTGAATCCAACTCCACCCAAAATGACTGCTTGGGATGCCTTTAAAGGAAGATCTAATTGTTTTTCATTTTATTGATAGATAATATCCTCAGGCTAGATTTGGGGCAGGTGGAATGACTGGTACTGGAGAGTTAGCACTGTGAATTCCTGACTGTAGTCCTCTACAAACGTGACTTTCCTCTATTTGCTACTGGTCTGCACAGAAGCCAACATTTTCAAAGTAACTGATGATTTCTTTTTTTTTTTTTTTTTTCTTTCTTTTTTTTTTTTTCACAGAGCTGCCTCTTTAAAGGGGCTGGTTTATTTTCTGGGGCTTGGTGAGTTCTTTCATGGATGAAACATCTCAGACTGGCCCATCATTTTGAAAACAGGCATTATTTTATCAGTGCCCATCTAAATGCTGTATGAGTATTTCAGTGCTCTTCATTAGGTTTACAATCAGCATTGCATTTGTTTTGCAGATGAGCCCTGTATGGGAGACAAATCTATCTTCTGTCAGATGGAAGTGCTTGCACGTTACTGTTCCATCCCTGGCTACAACAAGCTGTGCTGTGAGTCCTGCAGCAAGCGCAGCAGCACTCTCCCACCACCATTCCTTACCGAAGCTGCTGAAACTGAGGAGGAAGTGATGTTTAATCAAAGTGATTTGCATAGAGCTTTGGTGATGCCAACGCCTTTAGTCCCTCACTATGCAGAGTTCCTGCCAGGGAAAAGGGGCCTGGGCAGACTTCGCTTCGCAGAAGCGGATACAGATACACACATCGCCCCATCAAACACAAAGCCCAAGGGTGCTGAGTTTCCACAATGGAGAGTTCCTCTGGCAAGCAAGACTTCCAAGCTATTTGCTTTGCTCCACCAACCACCTGGCAACAGTAGCAGTCTTGGTCCTCCAAATGACCTTGCTTTGGTCGCAGCTGTTCCTGTGGTGTCAGCTAATAACACCACAGTGGGTGCTCCTTCTCCATCAAGAACCTCACAGAAGAGTGAGAAGCAAATTGACAAGAGATGGCCTTCGAGGCCCTCCACTGTGGAAAGATGAATGTGAATGCCACATGGAGAATAGTTGCAAAAAGAAGCTTTGGTCCGCTTTGTGTTTCATTTCTTCACTTCTGGACACTACGGTGCATGCTGCTTTCCACGAGCAGGACACTGCAGATCATCAACTAATTCTCCTTGTAAATACAAAGAACAAGAAGTGCTGGTTCACTTTCTAGTTGCTCCCATCCTCCTTCCATACTGTGTCATCTGCTTAGCTTGAATGCGTTGGAGGAAAGCACCAAAGAATATTCCTAACAGTGCACAAAAGTTGCCGAAGGCATCGGTCAAGCTCTAGTACAGGGAAAGTGGCCATGTCCTCAGTAGTCACCTCACTATTTTTGTTTTGTTTTTAAACAATCACATGTAGAAAACACCCCACTACAAGAAGTACCAAACGTTTACATGACACAAAATACTTTTACAGTGGAACAACTGAATTATTAAGACTTGTTTTGCTAATTTATCTATATAAATGGATATTGTATGAGCAAATTTGCAGCTGTTGTGTAAATACTGTATATTGCAGAAAATCAGTATTATTTTTAAGAGTTTTGTGCTGTCAGACAACTGTTTACCTATGTTACATTCTGGACAATTGCTAGGTGCCTGCCATTGAGTACTGCCTTATTTACATTCCACAAATTGATTTCTTAAGCAGCGTTGTCATAAAAGGATAAGTTCCATTTTCATATGAATTACATCTACTGACACTAGGAAAGAGTTTGTTGTTTGATTGTTCTTTAATATCAACAATGTGATGCTTTCTTTTCAAAGAGAGGGGGGAAAAAAAGAAGTGTAATTCTAAACATAAGAGTCTGCTTGTTGCCACCTGTCCATTAAAAGTTGGTTCAGACATTTTAGCATAATTCCAGTCACAGGTTGGAAAAATGCTTTTACGTGCCTGTGAAATGAACACTGACACCTGCAGCCTACACTGAGCAGGCACTGCTTTGGTTAGGAGTTGCAGCGCTGTCCCTTAAGTCTCCTCTTGCCTAAGAGGTCAGACCGGTGTAGGAAACCATGTATATACTGTAAGTACTGTAATATTCACAAGTCAAAAATGAGTTGTGTTTTCCAGACGATCCAGTTGTTTTTTATGAAGCTAAAAAAGCATCATAGTGGTAGCACTAAGAAGAAATAGCTGTGGCAAGACTTAAAAGAGATTTTTTTTCCTATTGGAAGCATTGGTTTAAAGGTGAGAGAGATATTTATTTTTCAGCATGGTTCACCTCAAAATCTCCACAAGCACAATGCATCTGACTGCAATAACGTACTAGTAATTTATGTCAATAACCATCTTGTTCACAGTCCACCCAATCACACTCTCTCCTGTGTGTTGCTGTAAAGTACTTGTATATAGGATTGAGAACTAAAGATATTTATTAAAAGTTGAATTCTTGATAGTATTTTATGTACTAAATATTTACACTAAGGGCAGTTGACTATCCTTTTTGCCAAGATAAAATAGATGTAACTAGATACTTGTACATGCTATGTCATATGGATAGAACAGAAATTTAAGCTAACTAAACTACTGTAGAGAAATTGTTGATCTTATTCTTAAAAATAAAAAAAAAGTCTTTGACAATTTTTTTTTTATTACAAGCATCTTTAATTTCTAAGTAGGATATTAAATATTCATGTGCAATTTTTGTTTCCCCATAAGAGGTCCTCATGATTGCCCTATTTGAAAGAACAGCGGATGTTTGCCTCTAACATACTATAAAACAGTAGGATGCCAAATTAAGACTCCAAAGGTTAAATTCTGGAAAGAAACTCCTGAGGTGATTATGCATACTCACTGGATGACTAGGATAAGGTAAGGATGAAAACTGTTGTCAGACGACTTTTATTGTAAATGAAATTTAAGATGAATCCTCTTCAAGGGAGTACGGGGTCACTGCGCATCTTACGTTGCGATGCACATAATCTGACCCACTGTAGTACTGACTCACCACCTCTAAAGAATTGCTGCTACCTTTCCGCAAGGCTTTTGAAGGTCAAAGAAATCAGTATTAAATATATTGTACAGACAATCCCTGAGCCTCAAACAGACAAATAGGGTGTGTTTTGTTACTTGGAAATTTCCAAAAAGTCAAATACTCTGTCTTTATCTTCTACATATATATAGTGTGGGTGTAGATAATCGTTGTACCTTTTTGCTTTCTTTTCTACCAAGCTACTTTCTCTTTCATTAAAGTGTACACTACTGATCCTGTTTGTTGTATTGGGGAGCATGTAGCAATAAAATCTTTAAGATAATAAGGCTTTTTTTTTCTGGTTTGATCCGTGATTTTGTTATTTTAATCTTTACAAAATGAAGGAATATGTACATCCTCAAATTTCACTCTCTTGAAAAAAAAGCTCTTTTCCCTTCATACGTTGTATCTTCAAAACCCATTACAAAATTTTTGTAATTTAGAATATTCAAAGCTGAATATGCAGAACAAGATTCTCTTTATACGCTGTTTTTATATACTGTGTACTTCACAGAGTTAACATCAGTGCAGGTGGCTCAAAGGACTTCAGTGCCCTCTGCAGAGGCCTGTGCTTCTTTCCGAGGAAAAACTATTACCTTCACCATGTCTTTCTCTGGAAAACAGGTTTAAAACACTTTCAGGTTCTTGTGACTTGTGGAAGAGGTACTAATAAAAATCACTGACAATAGGATATAAAAGCTGTTTAAAACTGACGAGTGCTTTGAGTCAAAGTAAATGCATTTTGAAAGTTCCTGAGTGGTTTGCTTAATCCCCTATGCCACTCGGAGTAGATTAAACTCACTCAAATGTTTCCAGAGTCCTGATGCACTTAAGAAGTGGAATGAATCATTAGTGAAGAGGGGCTAAAAGCAATGTAATTAAAACTCCCTTGTCAGATACACATACGCAACTCGCCCAGACTTCTGCAGTCATATGCATGTGTAACACTTTCTTGGATTTGAAATACGGGAAACAGCATATTTACAGAAGCCTCAGCCTTTGCTTGTAAGATGTTGCATGCTACAAAAGGAACTTGTACAGCCACGTCTGGTCTTTTGAACGCTTCCTGTGACCTTCCAAGACTTGGGAAGTTTCTCCTGAACAAAAGTCTAACATCGTTGGAAGTCTGTGACAAAAATTCTTCTCCAGGACATGCATGCTTAGATAGAATAGAGGCACTGTGACATCATACTCGCTCTGAAGGTGGATAGCAAGGACCAAGCAGAGCTGAGTATATGACACTGTAAAGGAAGATATGCCAGCCCTTTCCTAGAAACAGGTGTTCATAGTGGGTGTGAAATTGAATATGGCATTAACAAAGCTAGAATACAAAAGGAAAAAAGGTAGAAGATAAAAGATTTGCTGCTGGATGATTTTTCCTTTGAATCAGTTCTAGGAACTCTGGAGCGCTCCCATCACAGGACCACACCTGAACCATATCTGAACTCCATCTTGAGAGGAGTACAGCAAATCTGTACTCCAGAGCAAGCTGACTTGCTGAAATGATGCATAAGAGAACCGTACTGGAGAACAGTACAGAGTGCTGTTGGTCAGGGCATCATAAGATACCACCTCTGCCACTTCCACATGCTCTTCTCTCCCTCCCTCCAAGATGCAACATGACTGTGTTCTGCCACAAAACAAACATGCCATACATTGATTTCCATTTGCCACACAAAGACTTTAGGAGAAGAGGGCTGTCATGGACAAGTACGTGTGCACTTTTCAGAAAGGAGGAAGTAAAATTTGACTTTAAGTTCAACTTTTTCAAATTCTTTTTTATCATGTAGTCTTAGCTAGTCGAAGAAAATAGAAGTACTGAGGCATGGCATGACTCACGTTGATCAAATACATCTTCAAAAGGAGGCTGTGATTCCCATTTCTCAGGCTGCTGAATTACACCACTGCTGCAGACTGATTTAATCTCTTATTCTAAGGTGTTTGTTATCCTCTGCTATTATATGAAACATCCATACCTTTGCATTGCATAGTTCTCTGGAAGCAGAGATTATAGTGTCCTGATAGACAGTTAGATCTCACCCACTGATGTGATAGTGTATATACTTGTTTTTTTTTTTATGCGTGGAAGACATGGTGCATACAGGTGAAAGTAATTAGAAAATCAGCATGTAATTAGAGCAGCCTGTGATACTGGGAGGAGGTTCCCTTTCCAACTCAACAATGAAATACAATCACTCTGCATTACGTGCATATTTCCTCACAAGAGTTTAGTTGCCATACAAATACTGAGGTATCGCTTGTAGACTACTTTGCTATTTCTAAATCCATAATTTACTTTTATAAAACACACTTTAAAGCACCTGAACTAAAAATACTGGTAGTGGTATGAAGTTACCAAGTAAGAGATCTGTTTCTTTCTCTGGATAAATGGTTTAAAGAACTGCTGTAATCCTTGCTGAATGTAGGCGTGAAATGGTCTTTCATGGGCCCTTATTGTACAAAGTCCACCTGAAAGAGTTGTCAGTGCTTGTGAACATTCACTACAAGTCAGTAGCACAGCCCATGCCTCCCATGACTTTGCAGGTTAACAATGCAAATAATCCGTCCGTGAAGACAATATGTTTTCTGGGTGTTCATGTGGGGGGGGGGGGGCAAAAAACAAAGGTGAAATAAGAATATTTAGCATTTTGGAAGAACACCAGTGAGAGAGAAGCCCTCCATCTGTGCTAGTTTTGAAGTTTACCAGGACTGCTGAGAAAACCTCGCAGAAGAAGCAGGAAGTGT
This sequence comes from Gallus gallus, assembly GCF_016699485.2. Taxonomy (NCBI): domain Eukaryota; kingdom Metazoa; phylum Chordata; class Aves; order Galliformes; family Phasianidae; genus Gallus; species Gallus gallus. Next base: position 49,975,650 of record NC_052535.1, on the reverse strand, counting down.
TTTCAGTGGAAAATCTGGGGAGCTGATTGAACCATCTCACCCTGCCATGCATTTGCAACCAGAGTCCCCTCATCCCTCCAGCTGTGATTCTTTTGTATCTGATTTTAAATTGACTTTTATAAGGATTTTCTGAGCAAGAAAGGATTACAGATGGTGACCACATCGGTGGGGAATTAGGTGTGATTAAGTCAATTCCAATTAAAATTGCAGCAACATCGGATGGGAGAGACACAAGCTCTCTTTCACACAGAGACTTACCTAAAAACCCAAAGGAAGAATCTCAGAGCAGTGTTTACTACTGTGCCCTGAACTGGGACCACACACTGACTTACAAAATCCATTTTTCAACTGAAAAAGGTTCAACAGAGTATCTGGAAAGCAAATGGAGTTAAATTTTAAGCAGCATTTTCAACAGCTGGTGCAGCAAACTCCCGTGTTTGAAGCACGAAACCCTTCCACCTCAGTCATTCATGCCCTTTATCTAAACGCCCAGATCCTTAGAGGACATGGTTTCTCCAAACGCTATTCTAGCTACCCGTGAGCCCTTGAACAAAGACAGGCCAACTCCCCCCAGGTCTGAACAGCAAATGCAGGGTAAGCAAGGGCAGAGGAGAACCATTCCCCCACACAAACCCCTCACGATGCTACCCCCAGCAGCTACACCCTCCCACCGAGGCCCGTCCCCCCGCAGCTGTTACCAACGGCCCATCAGGCGCGCGAGACGCACCTGCTGGCTCTGCCCACAGGTGGCCGTTGGTAACGGCCTCAGGTCATAACAGCCTGAGGCGGCTCCTCAGTAGGGCTGTAGTGTGCGGAGCTCCTCGGATGCGAGCAGTGGCAGTAGACAGAGCTTGGTGGCTGAGGTTAGTGTGGGGGAAGTGGGTTCCGAGCTTTGGCCCCATCCTGGGGGCTCAGATGGACTTTGTGCTGCTCTCTGCGTCTGGTTTGTGGGCTTGGGAACAGATGGTATCGTGCCTTTCTAAGTCTTGAAAATGGAGACTGAATTCTGCTTCCTTAGGGCTTGAAAGCAGGCGTACTGCGCTGCTCTGCAGGCTTGAGAGCTGGGGTTAAGTGCTGTGCTCTTAGAATTTGGGTCTAGCCTTATGTGGCTGGTTTGGGGGTTAAGAAATAGAGGCTTCAAAATGGCTCGTTTACAACTCACAGCATCGATTAAGTAATGCGTTTTGGGGGCTCGGAACTTACATTGGCCTCATTGGGTATTGGAAATTAAGGTTGAGCGTTGTGATTTTTGAGACTCGGAAGGTTATCTTGCCCAGTTTTGGGGCCCAGCATCACATGTGAGCGAGGCTGAGGCAGAGAAAAGCGAAGCCGCACGTTAACGGCTTTAGGGTGCTACTAACGTGGCTGGACGAGGAAGGCTGAGACCTCAAAACGGCACCAGTACTGGTGCATAACGCACCCCTGATCCCGGCAGCCCGTCGGCGCGGCTGCCTGCTCTGCGGTCCGGGTAGGTTTGCAGCGCCACCTGGCGGCCTCTTCGGGCTCTACAACGACGCCTCATGGCCTTCTAGAAGCTTCGGAGGTAATGGCGCGCCTGTTGATGGGGTTGGGCGTGAGGGCGGACCTAACGTGTGCTGGGTAATCTGCGCTTCCGCCGTCCAACTACGCGTTGTGCGACTGTGATGACTTATAAACTTGTTTCCTCTTAATGAGGGCGTTAAGACCAGTTACTCCCTGTGCTTTGTAGTGGAGGAGGGAAGCTTTGTTGGTGACTTTGAACTTGGTTTAATTAGCAGTCGGCTCCACCATTTTCTCTTAACTGAGTTACTGCAGAACTGTGGCATGAATGCTGTGCAATGTGGGTGGCCAGGTTTTCAGGAAAGCTGGTGACTCCTGTGAGTCAGTATAAGTGGATTTGATGTACACAATATAAGTGTGATATAGACAAATAGTCTGATCATAGCCGTTGAAGTCTTTCTGTTGAAGTGTCTGACCTTGTTAGGACTGTACCTTCGGGCAGTAGCAATCCACTTAGTAGTGTGGGAATTGAATGTTGTTTCTGCATCAGAAAAAGATTAGGATTTTATTAATTTCATGGCCTCTGCTACCATTTGGGTCCTTTATTACAATTAACAGCTCTTTTCAGGGGCCTTTCTACTTTATCAGGGTTCTCTGATAGTTTTCATTGCTCATCCTCTAGATAAACCTTCCCTAACAACACATACTCAGTATATAAGTAAAGTTATAGATATTACATAGAGATTTTTATACACACACACACACATAGAGATTAGGTAGATGGAGTAAGTTATAAGCACAAAGACTTCAGTTAAAGGTAAGTTAGACATAGTAGATATCTTTACAAATCAGAAACCCCATGATGCTGGAAAACTACTAGCTTTTGGTGCTGGATAGACAGGACCTGAGTAACAGGGAATTAAAGGAGAAGTTAAACAACTAACAGCATACGTATATAAGCTAATAACAATTTACGTATAGCCAGCATAAAAAAAAATGTCACACACATTGCAAGAACATCCTGCAAAAATTAAAAGGACATTTCATGACATGCCTTAGGGAGTGCCTGAAGAAAGGTATTGAGGAAGATGTGGCACTCCCCCCCTTCCGTACTCTTTGTCTAACAAAGATTGAAGAAAATCACCATATCAGTACGAATGAGAAGGGTACTGAGACATCTTGGAGACAGCAGCACTGCTACTGACTGACACCAGATAACACACGAATTAACAAGTAATTGACAAATGTAAACCTTTTGATAAGATTGTGAACCTGGAGTACCCAGCCAGTGGGGAAAGGCAAGGGGGGGGAGTGGGGTACACACAAGGTACAAAAGCTGTCATATCCATGCCCATAAGCGCACTCTCCTGCTTGTGGGACGCCTGCCATTGGATATTATTTGGATGTTTCCAGCAGTAGTTTGCTTCTCATAACAGCGTTCGGAGAAACAACGTTGCTTCTAATATACACCCTCGTAATCATCAAAGGTAGGGTTGCCATAGGTGGGAGGTTGTTCACGATGACTGTGAGAGGAACGAGTATCTATAGTGAGTAGATTCAGGGGAGTCCTGGTGCTCCTGACACATTGCTGTTCTGTCACCACTGACCTCATCCTGCTTCACAAGAATGTTTTTGGACGACTTGAAAGACAGACTGGCAGACAAATAACCTGCAGTGTCAGCTTCCTGTGCCAGTGGCTGCTTTGCTGTAGTGTGAAGTTTTTCAGACTGCTCAGGTAACAGTTTCATCTGAAATAAAAACATATTTAATGTTTCTGCAGAAAACTTGCTTGGGAGTACCTCTGACAGGGGTGTAATCAACTTGCCACCGTGTCTGGTAGCTTTATAGGTTTGTCCTTTTATTTGAAGCACTCGGGTGACAATGAAGTACTGCTTATGCTCTACTTAAAAAGCACTTAGGAAGAAAAATGGTGCAATGTTATCTCTCCTTTCAATCTCCTTCCTTCCCTTAGCAGTAAGACTAACTTCAGTGTAATGACAAGCAGGAAAAGCTGCTATACAGTCTGCATGCATCTCAGATATTGTCTAGATGTCTCATTGAACGGTCTAAGTGACATGAATTTCAGAGCAAGTGGAAGAGTTTTGTTAGTCATTGAGTGCTTCCTAGATAAGGGCAAACAGCATCTCTTCTGGCATTAGTCAAAAATGGTGGCCATTCTAGAAGAAACAGAAGTATTGAAGGAGGTGAGACAAAAGGCTAATTGAAGACAGTTTCCCAGTAGTTTATAGGACTTGTGCTTGAGCTATCTTCAACTTCATCGTGCTTAGCATCTTTCTGTTGACTCTTTTATGTGCTTGGAGACGCTACAGTGTCTTTTAGTTAATTCAGTGAGTTGTACTAACTAGAGACCTCTTGGCTGCCCTGAAACTAGTTGTTAAATCCTTTTATTGGAGCGCTTGCAGTGGCATACAGTTATAGTACAAAGCATCAGCCCTAGCAGGGATGTAGCTGCCCATGGGGGCTGCGTCAGCTGAAAACACTGCCTACAGCTAATTTCTCTCCCCCTCTTCCCAGCTGGGAAGAGGAATCCTGCTTTGCCCTGGCACGTAGTGTTCTCTGTGGCAGTTACTGCACTGTAGAGCATTTAGGAAGCCAGCATTGCTTGGGGTTATGCTGTTTGATATGCAGGCAAAATCCAAGCCTGTTTTCCCCTTTAGGTTCTTACATTACTGCTCAGTTGCCATTAGCAGTTTGACCAGCAGATGTCTGTGCTGAGTATTTAAAAAAAAAAAAAAAAGTAATGTAGCCACAGAAAACTGTCTGGAAATGGGGGGAGAGCTAAGTGGCAGAGAGGAGAAATGCAGCATGTTAGGAAGGGTTTGGTCACTCTAAGCAGAGGCAAATGCACGACAGACAGGGAAAGGTGGTGCCTTGCACTGCAGGTTGCATAGGGTAGGCTCTCTGGCCTTGACTGAGAGCCTTCACAATGTTGTGAGTATCCCAGGGAGGTCTTAGTGACAGTCTCTATGGCCTGAAGTAGGAGCTAGTGGCTGTGAGCTATCTTTTCTAGTCGAAAATATGCTGTGAAAGCACTGATGCAGGGCTGTTCATCTGTCTGTTGTGTAGTGTAAACACAAGCCTGTGAATAGGAGCTTTGTGTTTACAGGTTACTCCATCATTGCCTATTTGGATAATGGATATTTAGTGTAGGACTGGGATGTCAAAATGTCACAGTGCTGTCAGTTTCATTGAGTAGGAAAAATTTTCTTGTCTCAAGCAGCTTGGCAGCTGTTTTTCTGTGCAATCCATTTCAAGTACAGAAGGAAGAATGAACTGTAAGGCAGCAGCACAGGATTGAGACATCTTATCAGTACAGGCAGGTATTTAGTCTTGGTAGAACAGTTCCTTCTGGTTTTCCCCTGGAAGATGGACCATGCTCAGCTCTGTGTTAAAGCTTTGGATAAGGCTTTTAATGCAGACTTATTGCATTGGGTACCTGATACAAGGTAGAGGCTGGAGTCCTGTATTGGGGATTTGGGGCTGCTCACTCCTGAGCTGCCTTCCATTGTTTTGAAACTCAGGAAGAGGCCTTCCATCACTGCTTGGTATTCCCAGGTCCACTGGTCAGGGCCTTACAGATCAACAAGAATATAGTTCCATTACATTTTCCCCAGTTCTGTATTAAATTATTTCACAGTTAGCCTAGAATTTCTTAATTGGGAATATCAGACTATCAGATGAGCAACTTGGAGTTACTTGAGTAGTTTTAAATATCTTATGTATTCATTCCAAGGGTCTGGGGAGCTTTTGGTTTTAATGGAAACGTAGAGTAGCTCATTGAGAGCTGAAGTATGCTTCTGTTGTACAAGATTCTCCTTACCCTCAAACTGTATTTACTTCTGTTGCTATTAACTCATGATGTTCACGATGTGTCCATGGGCACTGGGGGTTTAAAGTAGCAGGCAGTGCTCAGCAGGGCGGTGGAAAACTCATAGACCCAGGTAGTACTTCCTACATTCTCATTTGTGCTGGGGTTGCTGATGGGTGTTCTGTGGCCTGAGTGTCTTCTGTGTGTCCTCTGCAACCTTAATATTGCTTCAGCTCCCCTCAAAAGGTCCCGAAAGGGCCTGGGGGGGGTTGTTAAGTCTCACTGCTTCCCTGGCTCATGTTTGTGGTCAGACTTGCATCCCCTTTGAAGCAAGTGCTTGGCCAGCGCTTGCAGAACTTTGCACTGTGTACCCACAAGTGAGAAGCCAGTAGCTAGCAAGCACCTGAAGGGGAGCTAATGCGTGTTTCTGTTTTACTGCATGTTTATGGCATTGGCACTCCTTGTTCCTTTTTCTAATGCAATGGATAACTCCGTCCATGTGAGCTCTGTGATGGATTAGGCCCAGACAGTGGGATCAGAGAAGCCCAAGCATGTCTGAACTGTAGAACCAGGTGTAGCTGTTATATAGATATTCAAGTCTTCATCACATACCTAAGCAGTATCAAATGTGAGTTCTACTTGCTTGCATGTTGTAGTAATTATGTGTGAAAGTATTCACTTTGCACTACGTGATAGAGCGATCTCTTTTGCTCGCTTTTCCTCTGGTTCTGTGTGTACCTTAGATTAGGTCTTAGTGTTAGGGGTTTACAGGTTATGGACAGTCTATATCAAATAGTTTTATCCTTTTCCATGTGTCTGAGATGTGTTCCCAAGAGCCGAACATGAAAGAGGTGCTGGGGTTGTACCTGGTAAGGCCTGTGTTTCTCAGCGTAGAGAGCAGCGGGTAATAAAACTCTTCACACTCATATGCATCAAAGGTCCAAAATGTTTCAGTGTGTCAATGTGTGAGTTTGCAATGTATATTTAACCTTGACTTAATGAAACTCTTCTTGTAGCTGCCTCAGACTCTCAAACAGAATTGTGCTGGTACTGTGCTGTGATTGCAGTGGTACCTGATGGTAGCCTATGGGCTTCTGACAAAAAGTACAGCAGCTACATTTTAAAGCAAAATGTGAAACAGCCTTTTCAAGAAAAGTCCCCTGATGAGAACTATTTTTGTATGCGGTGAAAATACGATGGTGCTGGAAGTGCATGCCATTTTTCACGGTGTTTACTGAAGATAATTCAGGCAAACTATTTCTGTTTTTTAACAGCTTCTGGCTGTAAACCTACTTAGAACAGAGGTGTTAATTGAGTCTCTATGTCTAAGATCTAGGAGTGCCTTGTGGGGTTTTGTATTACCAAAGTAATTTTTTTAAAGAATTTCTAAAAAGTGATGCCCAGCTTGAATTTTCATTGATGTCCACGTGGCTACAGTCTTTATGGAGCTTTTGGTATAGTTTTTCAGACATCTGGATTCACAATGCATTATTTTCCATCTGCTTACTGCTACACAGTGTTACTATGTTCAGTCTTGATGATGCTCAGTATGTTCAAAGGAGTATAGATTCTTTTGAAGGCTTCGTGCAACTTCCAGTGTAACTGAGGTGGAACAGCAGGTGGGCTGAAACTGTGTATGATGCCCTGTGGTTTTATATCAATGATGTTTGTTCTGTGTGATGCTCAGGTGGTAGGCACTGAAGGCAGCTCTACTGAACTTGAGCATGGCCTTAAATTAATTGACACTGGCTAAGTTTTACAGGTAGCTTTCTTTTTGACCTTTTGTGAAGCAAATCATATATATCTCAAATTGTATCTGTGCTATGCTGTTGGAAGTCAAGCTGAAAAATATACCTCAGTCAGGCACATCTGTATTGCTCGCCTCTTTATTTATACGAGCAGGTTATGCTGGGACTTACTGTTTTCAGTGACTACTCTGAGGTTTCATTTATGAGACTAAAACTGAACACCCAAAGCTCTTGTTTCTTTTAGGTGAATGTCTTGTTCTTAAAAAATGTCTGTGTATTGGCTAGAAGCCTGTGCTTATGCTGTCTGCAGACTTGAGAGAACTTAGTTATTTTTCATACTGAAAATAACACTTGCTGTTTTCACAGCACAAAGCCAAGATTTTACTAGGTCTATGACCACATTCAAGGCTGCATCATTATATTCCTGACACTCATTTAAAAGAAAAAAACAAACAGGAATCTTTGCAGTTGGCATGTAGTGCCTTCCCCCCCCCCCCATATGTAGGCTCTTCTTTATTCAAAGTGATTGTTATAATACTGGGCTCTTATGGTCGATGGGGCTTAATTATCTCAGTACTTGTACTAATGTAGGAGGTCGGTTTTCATCAGGTAATTGCTCCCATATCACATGGAAGTACTACTGCTGATGCTCTTGTATTGGTATGAATAAACATTTCTGATACATGCTATTCCAGGAACTGTTCTTAGAAAAACTACCTCTGACTGGTGGTTTCCTTTTTTGTAATTCCTTTCCTACTTCAGCTGTTTCAGAAACCTATAAATATTGGACTGGTTTTGTTATAATTCTGTTAGTAGAATATGGATGGGAACTTGGGACTAGCTCCACATGGCCGTTGCATTTCTACAACTGGTAGTTCAGGTTACAGGTGATTATTCTTCTGGGCCACTATTCCTGTTGAATTTGCTGTGTATCTTCACAGCTTGATCCCTTGTAATAATGGTTTCCTTTTCTTTGCTTTGTACTGTAGATAGCTGAATACAATAGAAACTCAAATTCAAGGCAGCTGTTGTTGATATTTGGAAGCTATTGAAACTGTGAAAAGCAGTTTATTCTTTCAAGTTTGTTGTGGAAGTTATGCCCTGTGTGCGTCTGGTAATGTAATACGATGTAAAAGCAGGTAGGATGCACTAGAAGGGAGTACTTCTTCTGGAATGTAAATGATGTCATGAAGCTATGATTGACTACTGTGCAGCTAACCTGAACTTAAAGATCAATGATGGAAAACTCAGTAGGCGTCATGATACAGCAATCGCTGTAGTCTCAAATGTTGAATTGAAATTGTCAAATATTGAATAAACTTGAATGCTGATTAAGATGAACACCAGTTTGTCTCAAGCTCTTACAGTTCTGTCCGTGTTGAAGGAAGAAAGTCCTTCCCATTAGTGTAGCTTGCGTGAAATCTCTGGTTATTCCATGTGAAGTTGCTTTGTGATGTGTACTTTTTCAGACTTTCCAATTTCAAAACTGTTAGGAAGTTGTAAAGCACTCTGAGGACAAGCCAAAACCACATTTAACTTGTGTCTTTCTGAATCTACTGTGGGATTGCAGTGCTTGTGAAAACAGGGTCGACTTGTGGAGTCTCATTTCTTTCCTCAGAGTTTGTTTGCTGAAGACAAAAACCTGCAGCTGATAGCATTTCCAAAGACACGTGAACTAGTGGTAGATAAATAAATCACAGCAGGTTCACCTCCTGTAAGTGAAATGTAGTAAAACTCCACGGTCAGCCCTACTAAGTCACTGTGCTTTCTGAGCAGTTGAAGGACATCAGGTTGAAAGGCAGTAAGATGCCTGGTTCTTAAGGTAATTTTTGCCCTTACCAGAGAGGGAAGCTTGGTCTGCAAGGTGTTATATTGGTCAAGGGAGAAGTCTAAAGAAGCTCAAGAGTACATAGAGGGGTGGATGTGGAAGCAATTTCACAGGTAACAGTACTGGCTTTGCTACTAACTCTACCTAATGTATGGAAGTGTAGTGAGCAGGCTGCAAGGTTCATGCACCCTCCTCAGTGGCCAGCCTTCCTACTGCGTAGTGTAGGAGCCCAGTGAGAAAAAGAAGCTATATATATATTTTTTTTTTTGTGAAGCATCTTTCCCCACAACACAGAGGGGAAAACAGATACGGTCGTCTTGTTAGAGAGTCCCTGACAGTGGAAGTGTCCCTTCAGCTACAGTTTGGCATTTGTAAGGGGCTGTGAATAGACACTTACAGCTACAGTATCTACAAAAGCTCTAGAAAATCGAAACTGAAGCAGCTGAAAACCAGATGCTATTAGATATCCATACGTGTTGAAAATCTTGTTTCACTCCTTGGTATTGCTTACCAAGCATTTGGAAGGCCTGGTTTTGAATTGCACTGGTTTATTCTGCATGCTTATGAAGGGCTTGTGCTTCTCAGACATTAGATGTAGAATGGAATAGGCTGAACGTCTAGTGAAGGTTTCTTTTCTGATGTAGGTTTAAATTAAATACTTTTGACTAAATATAGTTAGAAAACCATCTGGCTTTGTGGATCTGGGTATCTTTGTCCTAATGGAAATCTATTCAGTGACATAGTCATCTGCAGCCTGTGCTGCTTAACACACTTGATATAGCAGAAATAATGCTATTTACAGTATGATGTTGTACCAGGGAAACCTGCACACCAGATTGCCAGACCTGCAGTGTGCCAGTTGAATGAATAACAGTTACTGCTTTCAGGTCATTGACTGTGACTCCAGGAAGTGAATTCCCAGTTATATAAAAAATAAAAATAAAAAAAAAATTCCAGCTGATGTCTCACTCTAAGCATCTGCTTACTTTAATACCTGATCAAAAGTTATGGCTACATGGTCTTCCTTGTAGTACGTCAGTGGCTACTGTGTTGGCTTACAGCTGGTGCTAGTAAAGAGGAGGCATGTTCCTCAACCTTCTGGTGTCTAGTGAGTGATGGCCAATAGTGCATGAGCTGCTGACAGGAGCATTGTAGAGTTCAACTGTGGCCGTATCCTTGAATTTGCCATCTGGTGTTGCCATATCGCATAAAGGCTATAGTTTATTCATTAGAAATGCTGAAATGGCAGGTAACAGGCTGCCTGTTTGCATTTGGTATTTGCAGAACTGGTGCATGTAGCTCCTACCGTGACAACATTAATATCAGTAAGTAATGAACATAAAGAGGTTGACAGTAAGTCACATATTTAAAAATAAAATGAAATGAATTGACCTCTTCCGACGTCTGTAAACTGAAGTCCTTCTACTTTAAAAATTACTGTGAAAAGTTGCATCTAGAGGAGATAACTTACCTTTTAATTAAGTTTTGAGGTGTTTACTCTGTACCATTGTTGAAGCAGCTATTGGATGAATAAGTACCCCCTTTTTAAAGCTACAAAGGTCATGGTTTTATTAGTCTACTGCAGAAGTCATGAGGAATAGTTTTCCTTTGTGACCTTGTAGCTGAGTTAAGGTGTTTCTAAACTGGTATTCCTTCCCGTTTTGGCATTCAAATGTGGCTGCAGGGTTTATAATAGTTTGCAACAAGAGCATTTCCTTTGCTCTGTGTGCTCCAGAGCCTTGGACTGGGCCTTCCAGCACTGTGCTGCTTTGTTGAGTGATATTTCAGATTGACCTGATGAAGTCATACGCTACGGTGAATGTCATGCAACTTGATCTGTGCTTAGAAGTGGAGGATTAGTGGAAGGTTTGCTTTGCTATCCTTTGTGTGACAAAGGCAACCCTCACTAAGAGGATCCTTATCTTTCGTTCTCTGGTTTGTTCTCGAGTGCTGAAAGTGCCTTTGTTGCTTCAGTTACCCTCGTACTTAATGGAAAAGAATGGTCAAGGAGTTTCTGGCTTCAGGAAGATGATTTAATAGTCCATTGTGTGGTGCTCAAGTTAATATACAGCTTTCCAAAAGTGTAGCAAAATGGTCCAAGCTATGTGAAGTAAATTGGGTGTGGTAGCTAGGGAAAACTATAAGCTTTCTTCCAGAAGGGGAATAGGAAGTGCAGGTGAGGGTTAGCACCAGAGAGCTGGATTAGAACAGGAACAAGCAGCACTGGCTCCTGCTTGTTTGTACTGAGTGTGTTTGGAGGCAGAAGGGGTGAGCTCCAAAACTGTGCTTAGTGAGATCTTCTGCAAAGAGTTTGAGCTTTGGTTTTGTGTGATTACTGTTTATTCTGCTGCTATTGGGACCAGTGAATAGGTGTGTATGTAACTCAGGGTCTTGAGAGATCACAGCCTAAGTATGCTTTCAGTGCACTCTGATTTTGCACAGTATTGTATCTAGTAATACTATAACTTTAAACCCGTTCTAATAAAACATTCCTTTCTCTTCTTCTTTATAAGTTTCTTAAAGTAAGGGTTATATCCAGCACACACGTGACTGAGCCTGTCTTCTGTCATCCACCTTCATGAAGTATTGATGGTTCTGGTGCTGCATATGCAGAACATCAGTATTTGTAATAGCTGGGTACTGAGAAATCTTGCTAGATGGTATCATTTAATACTTCATTTAGCCACTTGGAGTAAGTAAGAGGCTTTAAGCTTTGTTCGTAGCCGGTACTCAGGTTTTGTTTGTGCAATTATAGCATAATTAAAGAGCTGCATTTGGAAGTGCACCTACTGAGGAAAGCAAAATAGACTTTGGCTTCAGAGGACAAATTTGCTTTTAATAGATGATTCCAAGAGCATCATGAAACTACTCACTTTCAGTCTTTAAAATGGTTGTCCTGCCAGACTACAGGCATCCCTACAAGAATCTGTGGGGTGGCTGAGCAGTGTCTTTTGCTCTTCTTAGAACTGGTTACGAATTAAAATGATTCTACACAGTGCTAGAGAAGTTCTTTTATTGTGGATGATGGCTAGATCTGATATAGAGAGCTTGTGTATGAATTTCTCTTCTAAGGCTTCTGAGTACCTCTAAGGGATCTGAATCTTTTTTTTTCTGTAAAGCTTTGTTTTGCAACTGGAAGCCAATCTAACTTAGCTTGTAAGCTCTGTGCTTACCAGACCTTTGGAAGTTGATATCTTTCCTATCTGTCATTTGACAGACTTGAATAACTTTTGCTGGTGTTTCTGAAAGGCCATTGGGAATAAATATGTAGTAATAGGGTTCTTTTACTTCACTTTGTGCTGCTGAGGCTGTTGGAATGGACTTGGGTTAGTGCTTTGCCTAATTCAGCTGCAGCGTGGTAACCCTCCCTGTGTTGTAACTATAGAGGAACCATGTGTGCTCCTGTTTGGATTGTCAGTCCGAAGTGTAAGGGGAAGAATACAGTTTTCTATATAGATACAAAGCAGTAAGGCAGTTATCCTCTTAGTTTCCAGAATGTATAGCACTAAAGAGATCAAAGAGAGATATAGTAAAAAATTCCTAGTTCTGTTCTGCTAGCAACTGAACTTTCCAGTCTGTTTAGGTGTGGTGAAACTGCATAGTGGCTTTATGGCTTTTCTGTGTCTGGTATACTAATAATATTAAATGTTGTTCATATGTTGCAGTTCAGTAGAAATCAAATCAGTTTTGGTTCTCTTAGGCGAGGACTTCAAGGAGCTGATAGCTAACATAGGCAATGTAGATACTATCGGCCAGTTGACCTGGGCCAGCTCTTGGTGAGTGTGGGGGTCTTATTCATAGGATTTGGATAGCTGGTATGAAAAGAATGAAATCCAAGAGTTGACATTTAGTAAAGAGTTTGTGCATCTACATAGTATTTTAGTGCAGAAAAGCTGTTAAACTTTAATCTGTGTCTTCTCTTAGTAGTCTCACCTGGGTGACAAGTCCTGAGTTTTGAATAACAGCACTGTTAAGGTTTTTTGCTTGCATCCAGACTATTTATAGAAATAAAATGTGCAGTGAATTGTTGGCTTATGTTGGAGTTAACTCTGCCAGATTCCAGGTATATGATGTTCTAAAAGCCAAGTTTATTGCTTTTAGCATTCTCAGCTTTCTTGCTGTTGTTGTTTAAGTTCTCCTCATTAAGCAAACTTGGTAGAGAGGCACAATAGCATATTGCTTTTTGAGACAGCAAACAAAAACTAGAGGTGCGGGATGTCAAAATATCCAGCCAATTAAAACTCATCTTCCTTGTGGAAGAAACTAAACACCATTGGTAGAAAAGTTTTGGCATGATTGGTGTCTGAAAAAAGTCTTAATATTCATGGTGCTAATAGAAAGCATAAATAACAGTGTAAATATCAAGATGTTGTTCATTAGAAAATCTTTCACCAAATCAAACTGCAGGCAGCTATTAGCAGAAAAGATGCTTGCAGCCAGCTTTCAGTCTGTCACACATTTTTATAATAGCACTTGAAAAGTGAGAGTTTCTGTTTTTGGAAAATATAATTGAAGTTTGCTCTACCTGTAAGTATGCTGAGCAGAGTAGCTGAAATTTAAGAATGCTCAATCCTAACAGTTTGTTCAGCTTGCTTAGCTGCTCTAGGGATGATATTTGCTTCAGTAAGAGGTTGAGCCAATTAATACCCTGGAAAGAAAAAAGATTCACCACAGGCTGCTCTGGGGAAACCAAGTAAAGACAGCTGTGCTACATCTAAGGAGAGACTAGTAAAAGTTAATTATAGTTTCTAGCAATGCTTGACTTGTTTGCTCCAAATCTATAGCTTTTTCTTGCCAGAGAGCATGAAGCATGCTGCTCAAAAGATTCTGAGGGTACCTGGATGGCAGAAGACTGCTGGTGTTGCTGGAGGGGAAAGTATGCTGTGCTGTTTTGTGCTGATCTGTCTGTATGGGAATAATTAATATTTGTAGGTTCAGAAAACTTCATGGATCAGAGGAATCTCGACCCTGTTCTAGGTGTGCTTATTTGTCTTGTATCTTGAATCAGAGTTCATCTTCCAATGTTAGCCTGTAGTTCTTAGGTTTACCACTTAGTTTAGCAACCTGTTGAAGTCTACAGGCTGATGTAGAGTTGTTCGGTAGACCTTCCCCTTTTCCACCCATCTGCACCCTCTTGCTGTTGCTGCATTATGATTCAGAAGTTACTGGAGCTGGCAGGGAGCTGGCTTATTCCAGCCTGTGTATGGATTCTTCACTGGGTGCTTTGTAACTGACCCTTCTTTGGAAGGCTAATGGGGATCTGCAAAATCTGTTAGCATCTCATGGTTCCTGTTTTTTTTCAGCTGAACACACTTGAGTTGAAGTGGACTTTGCTCCCCATTTCCACAGATAGGATGTAACTGCTGATTGTGCGTTTAGCCTTCAGGCTACTGTGTAGAATATGCAAAAGCACATGGTTAGCTGTGCAGTGCAGTCATTGTTCTCTTTCTGATGAGGGGATGGGTTAAAGATAGAACATTCTCCTTAACTTAGAATAAAAGTAGCCATGAGTTACATCTGAAATCCTAGCAAACATAATTTTTATCGTATCAAATATGTAAAAATCAGTGTTGAAATTAGCAGTCTGAAATAAATACTGTTTATTTTGTGAATATTTACACAACAGGTTGGACCTAATTCATGCTGAACAATATCTTAGGGTTAGTTGTTTCCCCAGATCGCAGTTAGTTACCACAGGCACTAACCTTCCTTTGCTGGAAACTTGTTCTTGATGGATAATACAAAAGCTCTGCAGAAAAGAATCTGAGTAATGGATAACAGCAGCAAAACAAATTGAGGCAGAATCAAGTAAGCCAAGATTGGTGCTGATTGTTCTACAGTTGTTTTTTTTGTATTTGGTTGAAACACTTTTAATATCTAATGGATGACTCAGATGTCCTACCTGAGGGAAGTGCCTCAACATATATATGAGTTTTTACTCTACATCAAGTAAAGTATATGGAGAAAGTTACTGTTTTTTTTAAGTGAAAGGTAAAGGAAGATTTAACAGTGTTTTTTGGCTTGTACTATGGCTAGGGCCACATGGGCATTAAATCTGTGAGGAAAGAAGCCATGCTGTGGTCATATTCAATGTTGAACAAAGGTAAAAGCTTTCAGAAAAGATGGGACTTAGAAGGTGCTCACCAGTTCCCTTAGTATTGTACAGAAAGCTAAAACCTGAGCTCCACATTACAAGCACTATGGGAAAGCAAGCGTATGGGAATGGAAGTGTTTTTCTTTCCAGCTGCTGCTTTTTCCTGGAGTAGTTGTTTGTACTGTTCTTTACTGGTATTGTAACTAAGGCTTGATACTGAAACAGCAACGAGCATAAATAATCTTTGGGCTCATCTTCACTCAATTTGTTGAAGCTATTCACAGAATTGAATGCTTTTACAGGACTGCATTCACAGCTTATACTGTTCTCCCACTGTTGTTATTTAGATGATTCTGGAGGTGGTGTTACGTGCTTTGTTGTTTCTTCTTTTTTTTAAAAGAATGGTGTGAAAGCTGCCCAGGTTCTCCAGTGAAAGTCTCAGGCTCCTATTTTGTTAGATATCATTTTAACTTCTGTGCCAGTCATAACAGCGTGATAGTTGTTAGTGCCCAAATCAGAGCTTTGCAGTGCCTTTCCTTAGCATGTCATGCTTGGTATTTGGCCATAAAGAAAGAATGTTAATGGATGAGTGTTTTTCCAATGGTTTCCATGATTGCTCCATGTTCGTGTTTGTATTTTTTTTTTTTTTAAAGCAAGAGTATACCTGGTCTCTCACTTGATTAGTTGGGAGGTGCTTTGAAAAAGTGCGGTGCTAAATGTATCCAGGGCATGATCACTGTCCTTGTTTTCACGATCTTCTCCTTTGTTCGTGGACCTTAGCACCATCATCTTCTGTGAGAAGTGAAGAGCTACTTCAGTATAATAGCTAGTTTAATCACAATGTGGTGATTAAATCTTGAATTCAATGTAAGCGAAGAGTTCCAACTGTAGAGAAGTCCTCCGAGGAAGTAGATGCAAATAACTGGCCTGTTTTACATGCATTTCATTTAGTTATCCTTCCATCTAGCAGGTGGGCTGGAATGATGCACACAGCCCCTTGTTTAACTGCATCAATTTATATGGTAACTTGTTCAGAATTTCTGGGAAGCTACTCATAAACATTGCTTCTCAAAGTGCAAAGGTAGTTTCAATTCTGCTTTGAAAACTTTGCTGTCCAGAATTAGCATCCATCTGTGGCTGTACAGCATTTACACTTGTCAGACATGTTTGATGTAGAGTTAGCATGGACTAGCAAGACATGACCTTATTTCTGTCTTCTGAAATGTCTTGAAACCTTCCTTTGTTGCGCTTTTGAAGTATTTCATTTCTTGGTTCTCCTCCTTTAATCCATGTGTTTAAATGTTGTCAGATGTATTTTCCTTGTACTTTTTGTTCGGCTCTGTGATCTTGCACGTTTCAGACAAAGGACCAAAACACAGAAGGCTGGGATGTTTGTTAAATTGCATCTGCTGTCAAGGTGTACATCATCACTGTCAGTTTCACTGAGAAAGATTTTGTTCCATTACTGCCAAATGACAGGGAAGTTCCCTGCCTGAGCTGTCTCTGCAGAAAGCGGAAAATGCCTGGACTGGGCTTCTTGCTGCCGTCTGAGACCAACCACACAGAAATCAAACCCCAGTGGTTTAAAAAACTTGCAAGCATCTAGAGGTAGGTAGCACTGTGGGCTTTTTTGTCTTTTACCGGAGAGAGTAATAAATTTATAGCTGTTATTAGTAATATCTATACAAAGGGAGAGACTTCTGTGTTTCAGAAATAGAGGGATCTGCTTTGTTCCTGTTAGCTATTGTAACGTTAATTTAATGGAGTTGAGATTGTTCATACGAGCTGATCAACGTCAAAACATGTTCACTGGGATGTTACCATCACCCCAAGAGGTATTTCTCACCTTGCATCACAGCTTCTGTTTTGAGTTTCTCAGCCTTTTCACTTCCCTGCCTACAGGCTGAGCATTGGGGGGGAAAAAAAAAAAAAACAGAAATAGTTACAAAGCTAGAGATATGGTACATTGTGTTCCAAACTATTGCCTGGAGTCTCATTTAGAGGCCTCAGAGCAGCTTTGAAAGAAACCTGGTGGAGACACTGCAGAGTAATGAAATCACCTGCACTGTTCTTTGCATTTCAATAGAAACTGATTGTTTATGGGCGAAGGATTCAGTGATAACAGAACTTGGACAGCAGTGTTCCGAACTGGATAATTCCTATCTGGAGTAGAGTTTCACACTGAGTGGGAAAATTCAATGGCAAAATGACTTTAGAACTTATTTAAATATTTCATGCAAGATAAAAACTTAGGAGTTAAAGTTAAGCAACACTCACGGAGCTATCTCTCCAGTGCTTTAGGAAGCAATCTTTGTTCTTAACATCAATAGTACTTGTTTTTGTAACAGCAGGAGCTTGCTTTCTCTTTGTGTATGCTCAATGTGCCTATTTTGGCAGCATTCCATATCTCTGTAGCTGTTTATTAATGGGGCTTTACCTACTGGGGCAAAGTAGAAATTTTATCTAATTGCTTTTCCAGCTCTTCAGTTCTGCAGAGCCCTTTTGAGGCTGAGATGGAGTCTGCTTTGCACCAATTTCACATAATGATTTTTTTTTTCTGGTTTCTTGGTGGGTTTTTGATCAAATTCAGCAGCATAGGTCATGAGAGGGGTCATTGAAAGGGTCCTGCTAAAACTAATGGTAGCTTGGTGCTACCTCCCTCCCCGTTGATGATAGTTGCATTGTGTGATACCTTCTTAAATCAGGTCAAAAGTTCTTACATACAACCAGGCACTGAGAGCCCTCTCTTTTCTTACTTTGTCAGACTTGAAACTTTCAACCTGTCTCTGAAGTGCCCCTCACTAGCAGGTATACCCCACAGGTTGCTGCCCACTGTGCAAAACCTCTGTGAAAGGCAGACCCCACTTGCTGAACCTTCAGATGTCCCATGCTGCAGACAGGATCGTGTTGGTTCTGATGCAAGTACAAATACTGAGCAGCAGGGAAGGGTGAAGACTGAGGTTAGGGTTATGGTCTGATGGAGATGGGACTTGCAAGACATCCAGGAGTAGACTATGGGCCTGTTCAGGCAAGCCTAACTGCCTTCTGATGAGCTGTGATAAGCTGTATGGGTTGCTAATTACATGTGAAAGAGTGTCTTGGGGTTGGGTTGAGAGTTTATGACAGCAGGAGCTCAGGTTCTTTGCTTATTTTCAGATCTCACAGGGGTGACTCAAGAACAGTTGACGGGGTCTAATCTGGACTTGACGCAAGCACTGGTAATTGGAAAACAGTTGGAGTTAAAGTTCGAAGAGGATTTGGGTCTTTCCTCTGGGAAGAGATGGGATAGAGCGCCATTATTTGTTGGACCACCATAGAGTTACTGGAAGAAGACGAGTGATGGTGCTGGATGAAGTGATTGACTAGTGCTAGTTTTAACACAGACCTATGGGTTAGTAAACTCAGGTTAGACTGAGCTTTAGCAGCTGTGTTCAGGGATGCTAGGTCTAGGGAACTGTATTCATCACTGTGTTTCCATGACACCAGGAAAAAAGAATCTGGTGACAGAACTGTGTCATATAAAATAAAGTTTTCTTTTAAGGACACCGATCTCTGGGCTGTTGTTGAGGTTGCTGTGAGGTTTTTCAAGAGCAGTTAAGATAGTAGGGGATCTCTTAATACCAGGTGCTGACTGGAATGATTACCTTATGTTAGCTTAGGCTGTGTCCATGAGAAATCGAACTTGGGCTGCAGAGATAAGTGGGATTACTTTTGGTTATTTTGAATCCCCCCCCAACAGAAGTTGTCCACTGTTTGGGTCCTCCCAAGAATCACTTGGAGCACAGCAAGTAGCTGAGTGCTAGTGGAGTTGTCTGAATAGTTTCAGTGCTTGGGAGATTGAAGTATTAATAATAACTCTGTAGATAGTTGGCTGCAAAGATTAGGTCCTACAGTTTGAGACTTATGAGGAAAGAAAAGAAGAAAAGATAACAGGGAGAATGAAAATGAGTGCACTGAAACTCTGAGAGGTGTTGTGCAGTTGGGGCTCTAATAAGAAACAAAATAGCAAACCCAGCTATCTCATTAAAATCATCAATTACATCCCACCAGTCTCTTGGCACTGCTTTTCTATTTGTGATTGTTCCTCCTGCTGAAAGGAAGCAGATGGCAAAATTGCCTTTCCCTATCCTTCAGGGGTGGGGAAGGAAAGGAAGGATTTTTTCATTAAGCCCTTTCTCTACTTGCCCTGATGTTGTGTCCTTCCTCCAGCTGCACCAGAGCGTTCAGAGACAACCCAGGGAGCACTGCCCAACTCTAGTTTCATGGCAGTAGTCCCTTGAATTCAGTGTAGTCAGTGATACTGTGAAGTTCTTCAGAGTTTATTACTAATTAAAATTTGTTGATCCTGAAATGGATTTTGTAAATGAGAAAGCCACAAATGATGAAGTTAGGAAGTAAGAGATTTTAAACACCTGGAATCAAGAAAAGGCATTGCTTCTCATTTGGCATAGCAAATGGTAAATGTGCATCTCAGATAATGTGGGCTCCAGCTGATGTATTATGGTATGCTGGCACTTGCTCTCCAAGATATCAGCCAGGTTCCCTTCTCTCTTTGGGATGTTATGCGATGTGGGCTGTCCATGGTCAGTCTGCTTGATGTTTGTGCTCTTCCTGAACTGTAGGTTTTGTACAGATGTGCTCCTTCCCCTTTTGACTTTTTTCCATTAAGGGCAAGAATGGGAACTTGTTTCTTCTCTGCTGGATTCATCTGGGGATTGCTTTTTAATGGAGAAGCTGAGTCAAAAGATAGCAGCATTTTCTTGCATCTTGAGATTTTATATCTTGACTTGAGATTTCCTGCTAGTATATAGCTGTTGAAGAGGATAATGCTTGCATCTAAGTGAACAGGATGCAGACCTGGACCTTGTGTGGGTGTTGCTGCTACTTTTCTGTTTTGCCATTTGTGGGCAATTTACTCTGGGGGAGAGGGGGAGGCAGGGTTGCAGGAAGTTCTGCTGGAAGATAAAGAAGTTGAATAACAGCTATGGGGAAAAAAATAGCATCAGGCATTTTCACAGGAAAATCAAATCTATTTGATATAAAGAAATACTTTCCCCTATGCAGTTTTCTTTAATATGAGGCATCTGTGTGGGAGGTGAATTTCAGATCTCGCTGTGTTAGAGGATTGGGAAGAATAGTTCACTGGGAAGTTTAAAAAAAAAAAGTAAAAAATTATCTGCTACACAACAGTGGACTTCAGCAACTTCCTCAGTGTTCAAATCTTCTTTGATTTACAGTTCCAAATGGCAGTTTTCAGACCCGGTACCCCCTAAGTTCTGGGTTTTTTTTTTGTCCTTTATGGAAGACTTGCAAGAGTTGAGCAAAGCAACTGAGCTGCAACCTCCAGCAGACCACACCTTAAGCATGGAAGCGGTTGTACTTCTTTAATTGTGAGCTGGGGTGGTTACTGGTGGGCTCTTACACATAGCAAATTCCCTAGGAAGATTCTTTTTAAATTTTTTTTGTATCATTGGATTGCGTTTTTTTTCCCACTGTTAAGTTTTCCATAGCTGCTAGTAAAATTCTAGAGGGAATGAAGTGAATAAATCTTATCCTCATTATAAAGTTAGGACTGCTTCTACCCTTAAATTGGATGTTTCAGGATTGCCCATTGTCATGTTTAGCAACCACGTGAGGCAATTGTCTTCAAGCAAGACTTGGAAACTCTAGAATGTGTATTTTACTTGTCCTGGAAAAGGGGACATTTGAGGACTTAATGTGATTTGACTGTGTCATGTATTAGCTGCAGTTGTCTGCAGTCAGCTCTTTTTTTTTTTTTTTCCTCTTCCTCCTCCCCATTACAGATTTAATTTAGGCATTGGGACAATCTTGGTTGTAAACTGGGCAGTCTGGCAAGATGTGCTCTTACCCTGCTGCGGGCATGCTTCTCATCCCCAGCTCTTTCTGACAAATGAGCCCTCTCCTGTTGAATTGAGTTGTCCTAGACTTGCTCTTTATGCTTCTCTTTTCAGAGACTGGGATGTTTCACCAGGGTGAAGGGGTCAGAGCAGAGCCATCTGACAGTGCCGTTGTCTACCACCGGAGCCAGCCCAGACATAAGCAGTGATGCAGCTGTAGTTTCTCCCTCTGAATCCAAAGCTCCAGGTCTCCGCACTTATCTAAGGGATGCTCTTTAATGCATCTGCTGGCACAGTAAAAGGAAGTGATATATGCTGGGAAATACATATATTGACCTCTGTTCCTGTGCCATTAGGGAGATCGCTGTCTGAGACTAGTAAG
Organism: Gallus gallus; assembly: GCF_016699485.2. Classification (NCBI taxonomy): domain Eukaryota; kingdom Metazoa; phylum Chordata; class Aves; order Galliformes; family Phasianidae; genus Gallus; species Gallus gallus. Next base: position 49,954,432 of record NC_052535.1, on the reverse strand, counting down.
GTAGTGACAGTTGTTGAAGGGTAGCTGTTGCCATGGTAGGACAAAAGGTGCAAGCTAATATGGTAGCTATCTGATAGTTGCATGTCAGCTTTGGTCAGAGCTGGGGTGCAATGTGTGTTTGTGTCTTAGAGGAAAATACTTCATGCAATTTGTGCTCCTAGTAACTATCAACAACGATGCATTGAATCACTGTATTTTTCTCTTATAACTTTTCTATTTTAATTGAGCTAGTGGGGAAGAGGGAATTCTGTATTCTTGGCTAGCTGTCAGATTCCTCTTAGCTTTTTCATTGAACATCAAATATCTGTTGTATTTGATATAGAGCACAGTAGATGCTGTGATGATGACTGCATCAGCTGAGATACTAGAAACCAAGTGATGATCTGTTTTCCAGAACTAACACTTAATCTTAAGTCATCTTTCAAGATACCACCTTGAAGATCTTGTGCAATTCCTTTATCAACCATTTATCAGTTTCTTAATGTGTGTGTTGGTACTTGGGAACACAAGAACCTAATGTAGCTTATATTAAAACAACAACAACAAGCCTGTGAATATTATTAATAAAGTTCTATGGTAAAGCAAACCATGGAGAAGAAAAAAAACAGCTGAAATGATATGAAGGCAACTTTGCAAAACTTGGCTTTTTCTTCCTTTGGGTAAGAGAAAGCTCTGAAGCTGTCCCTAAAATAGCAAGGGGGGAACAGTGAGAGTGTTCTGCAGGAACAAGAACAGTGTGCCTTGTCCTTACAGAAGGCAGAAGCTGATTAGGGTGAAAAATGTGGCCTTGCTGCAGTCTATATCTGATGTTGGGCAAGTTGTGCCAATTTTGCAGGTGTCCAGTGATGACACAGGTTGCATTTGCAACTGTGGGGGGCAGCCAGTTAGTGGATATGTGGATATGCTCTACCTGGACTGCTAAAGGAATAGTAACAAATTCTCTGGAGGATAAAACACAGGCATTTTTCTCTGGAGGCTGAAACAAGTGTGTAAATCTAATACTGCTACCAGTGTCCTTTGATAATGTAATTTTGTTAATGTGAAACAATGAATGATTATGGGCCAGCAGGATGGGGTGTTCTCATGCTATCAGAAAGCTGGCAAGAAAAATGGATGTTTCAGTATTCAAAGATTCTGTAACTGTAGACAGAAGAGTGAAAAATAACTATTAGGAAAAGATGACATTAAGGGGAATTAATCTGTGCTCTGAGTGTGACAGAAAACTGATTTGTGATAGTAAGAAGTGGCATATATAAAGGAAGACCATGTTGAAGTAGCAGGGGTTGGCCTTACAACCTTTGTTCGTTTTTCTGACTTTAAATGATTCCAACAAAAGTGGAGGGGGAAAACATCTTGTGCACTGAGTGCCTGTTAGGTGTGAGCAGAGCTCCTACAAATAAAGCCTTTTGCCTTGAGTGTGTGGGGAAAAAAAAGGGAATATAGACCCTGTAACAGGTATTGCTACAAACTGTGATGTTGTTCTTTCTACTCGCAGACCTACTTACAGGTTAAAGGAGTATTTCTTTTTCCTTTGCCCTTAATTGTTTTGCTGTTTGATTGATCTGGAGAGACTTGATGTGTTTGAGTCCATGTGTCAGGAGGGAGAAGGCTTTGCAGTAGCTAGGGTGCATAAGCTTATTTTTCCCTTATTTCTGAACAAACCCAGGAAACCTTACTTTTGTTATGGGACAGTCACTCTTTGGCAACTACTTGCTCTGTTTATTGACAGAATATGACAAAGTCCATCTCTGATGTTGAAATAAGCCTAGGGCTCAACTAGAAAACCTTCCCACTATTAATTTGGGGGAGAAGGAAGCCCGACTTTTAGCACCTTGGATATTATGGAATAGCAGTTGAGTTAAGGCACAATGATACTTCCCACTGAGGATGGGGAAGTGTTTCAGTCTTCCATTGGAGGAAAGCTGATGGCTTTAACCTTGAAATCTTGAATGACTGAGTTCAAGATAAATTTGTCCTAGGAACTATCACCATCTAGATGAGATGCTGCAACAACTCCTATTTTGAAGGTCATTGCTATTGGGCAGAACAGGGAAAAGCCCTGCTGCCTCCCATCTTAGTGTTCTCTCAAACCTAAATACTCACCAGCCATTGCTGCCCAGAGAAAGATTTATAGACATAGTAATTTGCTGTTGAAAGTGTCATCATAGATTCTTCTGAGTAAAGCTCTCTCTCATTAAGTTGTCTGAAAATCAAGCCTGCTAATGTTTCTTCTTTAAGCTCCTTAAGCTGTTACTTTAAGGTCTAATGTAGTATGTCATTAGGAAAATTGAAGTATTATATCCATCACTCTGAAAAAGACATCATGAAGAGACTTTCTTTAAAATGCTTGCTGTTGAAAAGGGAAAACAACATCTCACTAATGTCTGAACCTTTGGGCTATTGTGCCCAGAGGAGCACAAAAGCATTAGCATGCATTTGGAGCCAATAGAAATTGGATTATTCAAAGTATAGACTTTGTCTGAAGCCTCTTACTGAGATAAATATTTACAGCATTTTTTTCAAGAAAATAGCAGAAAAAACCTCAACAGAATATGTATTTAATTTGTGGATTAAGGAAGAAGGCTTAATAAAACTGCTGATTTATATGCTTGCTTGTTCTCTGCAAATGAATTTGTCTGAAATGCCTGAGAAGGCACTACAGAAGGTATCAGTCATGCTGCTCAACCCTGGTCGTCATTACAGAAACACCTGCAGATTACCTCTGTACAGCAGGGCAGTTGGCTGTGTTGCAGATGCCACTTCCCTGGCAGCGGGAAGGTAATTATGTTTCCAGCTGAGATCAGTGCCCTTCCTGTATATTCTTATATTTGAGAGACATTGCATAGGCACTGCATGTCTCATGTCCATAGGCTTGAAAAGAGCCCCTGTTCCATGGATCTGTCAGTTCAAAGAAATGAAGTGGGTTGGTATGTGAATTGCTGGCTCAGATGAATGCAGGTAGCCTGAAGGGCTGGGAGTTGGAGTGTGTTGTCTCAGCTTGCCTGTCTGTCATGCTCTGTCTTGTGATGATCAGGGAATTGTCACCTGTGGAGGTGTCTCACATGCTATGGATTTTGCTGTAAACAGGACAGGTGCAAGTCATACCCTTCCTAGCTGTCAGAAAAGACTCTTTTTTTTTTTTTAGCCATCTTCAGACTGCATGGAGTTGAAACTTCTAGATGAGAAAGACCCCAAGAGCAAAATCATATTGCTGGTCAAGGCATGTCAGCTCTGGCTAAATTTTTCTCACGTTGGGAGACGGTTCAAGTTTTGTGTATGAAACTAGATGCTTGAGCTTTATGCACAGAATTGCAGTGTATTAAGACCCATCTCCTTTACTGGGTGTGTATGTGGTGTGAGACTCCTCTGATACTGTTGGGCTGGATCTGAACAGCCCAGATCATGCTAAAACACTTCGAAAGAAACAGCTGTAGAATTTGGCTGGGACTGCAGAGGTGATTAATAATACTTAAGGGGAAAATGTCCAAAGTATTCCCTCTGTTCTTCTGTTCCTTGTTTTGTTCTCTGCCTTTTTGAGAAGGATTTGTCATTGAAGTTGAGTGTCCTGTAGCTTTTGTTGTTGTTCTCACATGGATATAAATATGCACATGTTAGTATTTAGCACTTGAGTTCTCCATCAATAAAACTGAGATGATGATTATTTCTACTTATTCCTAGTGTGATTCTAAAGAACTTTGTTTCTTCTAGTGTACCTTGCGGAGGGGGAGGGAGGGTGGAACTTAAAGTTGTATAGTGACGACTTTCAGCCTGTGGTCTCTGAATACCTGGAGTTTTACGAGATCTTTTTGCCTGCTTCATGGAAGGTAGCTGAGGAAGGGCAGGGTCTTGTCAGTTGGGTTAATTTCTCATTAGGAGAGAGGCACCTCCACTATTCAACATGTTCAGACCAAGTTATGAATGTATATGCTGGGATACACCTTATAATTTGGTGGTTATGAATCTCATGTATGTTTGCACATGTGAGAATTACTCTTGATGCTGCCTTTTGGAATACCTGATACAGAATCATTTTTGTATTAATAAGGCTTGTGTGATTATGTATGTACTAAAGTAGAAATTTTGGGCAATGGGAAACATTGTTGGTCATGAGCTAGCATAATAAAGCAGGATGCATTACTTTTGGAGCAGGCCTCACACATCCCTGGTCTGATTCACAGTTTGAGCATTCTAGTTCAGCTCTCACTGGCTCCAAGCAAGAGCAGTGTAGCTCTTGGGATGAGGAATGTGATCCCCTAGCTACAAAGCTATCTTTGTGAAAGATTATGCTCCATTTGTTTAATATTATAATGTTAACTATTGAAGGCTTGAGTTCACTCTGGTGTCGTAGTGGACAATTCTGAATAACAGCATCTTGTTCTATTATTTATTTATTTATTTCTTTGCACTGTTAACGTGCTTGGCATATTTCTCATTACTGGATTTTTTTTTTCTAGCTGTATTTACACTCTTATTTGTCCACCATCTGCATTACAAGTTTAAGACTCCCACAGAGTAGTGAAGGAATTGACTCCTTTAGTACTCTTTGTTAGCAGGGCTTTCTGAGTCTGTGGGGCTTGCGAGGTTATGTGGTTTTTACCTTTGCAAGGAAGTGGCCATTGGTAACTTCTGCCACATGCTGGTGATGTCAGCTGATAAAATCAGCCCAAAGAGAAGAATATGCTGTGGGTCTATATAGCCTTCAGCCTGACTCTGCAGGGAGTACTGAACAGTGGAGTAAAATTCAAAGTGGTGGAAGAGGATCCCATGGTAGTTTGTGGCCCTGGCCATCATGGATGGGTTGTATCTATGTGGGAGTCAGCAGAGCAACTCTGGCAGAGACAAAGAAACAGTTCGCATCCAAAACAATGTGGGCCTTGTTCCAAACAGGAGTCTGTGTGATCTTAATGAAGTGTGGTGGCAGCTCTAGTGACCCTAGGGAAGGATGTGCTTGTGTCATGCTTGTGAGGCAAGGTTCCTCAGTCTTCCTACAGTTCCTCTGTACTTTTTCTGTGTCTTGATAACATAATTTGTTGGACATTGGCAGCACCACCAGAAGTTGTGGTGTTCCTTCACTCTCACGTCCTGGTAGCGTGACACTCTGCCTCCCACCACTGCAGTGCATACAGCACCATTTCCTGCCTGCACAGCTGGTTTCCCAAGGCTCATCTTGAAGAGGAGAGCCCTGGTGCAAGGTGACTTGAGAGCTAGTTTTAGAGTTGGATGGCATCTCCTCATACCTGAGAAGAACGTTATGCTTTGCTCACTTGTGTCTCTCTGTGTCCTTGTCTTTCTCCTTTTCTCCATATTGTTTGGCAATGCAGGGTCATGCAACCTCTGGCAAAACTTTAACGTATTTTGAAGATCAATTGGAAACCATATCCAGCTTATCCATCTGTAAATACACCAGTGTATGAGAGCAGAGGGGAAGACAACATGTTTTTCTCCAGGTCTTAAGCCTGGCAAAGGCAGTATCTTTTGTTTCCTGTGTTGCTTGCTTTAAAAAGAAGAGGAATTCTCATGTGCGGAGTCATGTAATCCTATCTGTTAGGAACTTTGCCTTGTAACAGTAGAAACATAGGAATTGCAGCTCTTCTCAGAGAAATTTATCCTGGTTTGCTAAGGAAAGATGTATCTGAGACATGATTAAAAGCCTTTCCTAAAGCTCCATGTGGCTTAACTGTTGAAGGCTTAACTGTTGCTTAGGAGCTTAGCATCTGCTGTTACATCTGGAGAGTAGCAAAGTGCATTGTATTTTATGATTTTTTTTATATAAAGCTGAAAGATTTTTTTTTAAAACCAGCCTTCAATGATTATGTGAACCTTCCAAAAACCAGCTACAAGGCAAAACTCCTTTTGCTAACTCTGTTTTTGTCCTTGTGGGACAAACAGATATTTCTACTTATGTTGTAGATTCAGTCAAATATACAACTGTTGTTAATTGTGTATTTCTAAACTGTTTATGAAAGTAGAAAGCTTATTGCCTCCCAGACAGAACTTGCCTGCTCTGTGATTATCTCTTTCCAGATTGCTGCTGTGTCAGAAATGGATGGACTCAATTTTAGGCATCCAAATAACCTTAGCAACAAGGCATTCTACTCTTCAGAAGTCTATGTGGAACCTATTTCATATCTGGTGTGACTTGTCTGATTTGTGTAGATTTAAGGCAGGAGTTAGTTGGTCTCCAAGTGTTTTAAAAAGAAGGGCGGCAGACGGTGATAAATTAGACGTTGTTGAACACACTGAAATATATTCTTAGTTCTAGTATCTTCATTTTTTTTTTTTCCTGAAAAATACTTCTGCCTTTTCCACTTCATTTCATAGGATTACTGTTTCCAGGTGTCAGTAGCACAGTGCGATGTGGGCAGCAAAGTCACGGGCATACAGTTTTTATGGAAGAAACTGTGATACTTTACAGCTAGCTGGTAAGCTGCATGTATCCAGTCCTAAGTCCAGTGTTGTGTGTTCCTTCCCTTGTGCTTGTACCAGGAGGAAATGCATAGGTCACCTATAATTCTTTGTAATTGCAGAAGAGAGTACAGCACTATTCGCAAGGCATCTTTGAACGTGTTAGTACCCCATGTCTGGTTACCCTCACTGACACTGTGAGGTCTGACTAGCCTGGCCTACCATGGCTGATCTTCTAGCACTCTGAAAAATCAGAGACAGAACAGTTAAAGTATTTTGTATTTCAACAGTAGTTCCGAACAGGGGCAACGCTTGAAGTCTGTGATGATCACTGCTCAAAATAAAGCTTTTTTATTTTTGCTGCAAGTATGCAGCAGAACCAACACCCACCACTGTTTAAGCTCCCCATTTGTCTAGTTTAAAAGTGTAGGTAACTGTCGTAGCTTTACTGTCTTGTAAAGACTGTGTGTGCTTGAAAGTGCTTTTGTAAATGTGGGAGCCTATTTAAACAGACATTATCTTAAGACTTCTTAGATAAAAACACATACCTTGCTTAGCTTTTCATTGCCTTGTGAATATGAAATACCCAGACGACTTCCAGAGCTGCTTTTTAACCTCTGATGAGGTGAATCAAGGTGGCAGAAAGGTTTCTTTTTCTCAGTTCTGGAGTCTGAATTTAAGAAGCTGACAGGTTAACTGTGAAGTTAAATTATCATGGATTAAGTTGATATACTTTGTTCACAGCCATTTAGTCCATTGCTCACACATAATTGTAAAAAGTGAAGGCAATGCTGTGTTATGCCTAGATTAAAACCTTTCTACTTGTGAACAATTAAGCTGATTTGTTACTAAAATGAAGCTGGTCATGCTGCAGTTCTACACCATGCCTTCATTTGTAACTGGGGTCTTAACTAGTGTTGTGCTAGCAAGACTTTGTAAAAGAATATAGCATTTTTATTTCACAAGGAATATCATGGCATCTGTCTAATGATACCCATTTACTCAAGTGAGATTTTCTGTTTGCAAGTCTGGCTGTGGTTATAAAGAAGAGTAGCAGAAGAGTTCCTAATTCAGCTCCTTTGGTCTGGGATGCTGCTCTTTGACGATAAGGGTCAGCAGGACATTTAAGACCACAGGGAACTTAGAGGCTCTGTGTACTCTCTTCAAGCTGCTTAATACTTTCTCATTCTGAGATGAACTGAGCTACTGTCACTGTGAGGGCTGCGTCATGTTTGGACAATTGCTTACTTCTTGCAGCTATTTAAGCCTGTGTTTACTTCTTCTATACTGTCTCTGAATGTTTTCTGAAAACAAATTTAGAATGCACCAACTCTGTGGGGAAAGCCTTATTTTTCCGGGCAGGACTGAAGATTGTTAAAAGTTTAGCCTTGTTAGCCAAAAACTTTGATTTTTTTTCTTAATTTTTTTTCCCCCCCCCTTAGTGATTATCAATTCAGTTTGTCAAATTCTGGTGCTTTCATGCACCGCTTCAGCCTTTGTTTTCTATTTAGAGTTCTCATCTGTAATGCAGAACTTAGATTTCTAAATTCAGCCTTACAGGTCACAAAGACAAGTACATGAGTATTTGTTCTTTCAGTCACACTAGTTTAATCTCCAAGCTGACATTAGCTGTATCTTAATTTCTCTTTGAGAAAAGCAGATGATACAGGCAGTTTGAAAAGGAGACCTTAGTTCTGTTTTGTGGAGTTAGTGCTGACAGATGAGCCTGTTTCTGTACCCTAAATATTGTAATATCTGGATAGGCTATGAGAAGATGAGTCAAATTTGATTAGAGGAAGCGGCATTAATTCACTGAAGGAAATTTTCTGACTTAGAGATCAGTCACTGAATATCAGAGTTGTGCTTCAGGGCTTGTTACAGTTTTCTGATGGTTGTTTGGATTATTTTAAAAGTATAAATAGCTGGTTTTGTGTGCTAACTGGTATTTTAATTTCTTTGTCAAGTGGGGAAAGAGGGAAAACTTGGTTGTCATTGCAAATATTTTTAAGATCATCAGATTAGTAATGCAGTCACAGACCAAGCTGATGTGAGGATATTTTCCACTTAGCAAGAGCTGCTGAATTTTTGTAATCTGCTTTTTCTCCTAACACAATTCAAAATATTATTTTCAGTGTCCTAAGGAAACTATGTCAAAATATCTGCCTTTACAGAAACTGGCCAGGCCAAACCACTCAAAATCAGCTCAACTATCCCTAGAGAGCATCATTCAAATTGGCATTTTTAATGAAATATCTTTCCTAAAGGAAAAAAAAAAAAACATGCACGGTGAATTAGATGAAATAATTGCTCAGCTCTAGGAACAAAGAATCTATTGAAGAATAAATCTGTGGAATTTGAGTTTACTTAGAGTTTGAATACAAGCAAACAGTGTTTTTCATTTTTTCCCCGTTGTTCTGTTGATATCTTGGCAGATAAAGAAACTCTTTTCCAAACATGGCTATGCTTTTTTTTACCTGAGATGTTTCCTGTTCATGTTGACACAGAAAATCACTTACAATAAGTGAATGCAGCACATTAACATTCTACTTGTATACAGTAAGCACATTAAAGTCTTGATTTAGTTCAAGATAAAACATCTTATCCGAAACTTCCCGCACTTCTTATTTTGTTAAAGACAGTGATTGCATATACTAAGAAATTTTTATCACCATAGAAATCCTTTGGGCTATCCAGTCTGTCTTACTGTGAAAGTACACAGTCTGTGTAACTTAATTCATGTTTTAGCCCCGGTGTTACCTGAGCTGGACTGGACATAGCCTGCCAACTTTAGAGAAGCAGCCTCTCTGGAACAGCTGAAGTAAAGCAGAGTGAACTTCTAGGATTGTGTGTGATGCTGGGGAGCTGTAGACAATCTGATACTGGGTAGCATTCCCCAGTGACTCTGCTCCCAGTCTGAGGCACTGGCTGGGCAGGTAGGCCTCTTGTCAGTTCCCTGTAAGAATTTTAGTCATCATATTGGCTGGAAATGTTTGTTAATCAGAGCTAAATTCTGCCACTGAAACTCAGAATGGCCTGTGTCCACTAATCATTATCACCATAAAAAAAGAATCAAAAGCAAGTACTTTGCATGAAAGTACTTGGAAAATTCTCCTTTTCTACTTAATTTATATAATGAAACTGCCTTTTTGCTCTCTGGAAGTGCCTTGCGTTCTTGCTGCAGTTGGTTTTCAGTCTGCTCAGCTGGAGTTCTTAAAACTACCTTAGGATGCTACATCATCTTGGGTGTGAGATGGGTTGCTGCTAAGATGGCAGAGTACAACAAGTGGGCTTCTCTACTTCTGATGATACTTTTCTCTCTGATATCTGTTTGGGAAAAGAGGAAGTGCTGACTGCTTTCTGTAATAGCTAGTACTAGCTTGTTTTCAAGGGAAGGTTGTCTGTATGCAGTACCGTGCACGAGTTTATTGCTTTTGTCACAAGTATTTTTGATTGTTGATGTGTAAGGTTTCAATGTCAAGGTTTAATTTCAATGTCAAGGTTTAAAACCAGCATAACTAATAGCTAATGGGCTATTGAGATCTGGGGCTAATAGCTCCAGCATCTTCTGAGCAGCTTCCTTGCCACATACAGTTGTTTCTTCTATGTGACAGAAATGTGCACGGGACAGGTGACACAGTGAGCTGGCTGACTTGTAGTGCGGAGCCATCTTTACCAACTCCTTCCTGCTTAAAAAGACATAAAGCATTGCAAAGAAACTAATTCATTACTATTTCAGTCCTCTTCTTGACCTGCCTGAGTAGCTGTTGGGTCAGTGCCAGCTAAAGGTATGTGAAGGCGTCTCTTTACTGCGTAGACCGGTCTCTTAGCAGTGCAAACAGTTCTCAGACTTCCAAGAATCATTAGAGCTGTAAAGTAGTAAGTAACATAAAAATGACTTGAAAAGCAAGAGAAAGTAAAATAAATTTAAGATAGAATCAGGACCAAGGTAAGACCTGAACAAAATTGGCAGCATTAGGCTTCATTTAAGGAGTAGATTTGCTGGCTAAGAGTGTGCAATGGAGACATATATGAGCTAATTTAGAGAACAATTTACTGTAATGAGTGCAGAGTCTATTGCACTCTCAGTCTCTTTGTAGCTGCTGCCTCCCCAACTCCAGCCACCCTCAGCATCGCTCCTCCTTCAAAGAGCCTTTTCTGGTGCATTCTCCCAGCTGCAGTGTGGCTCCTGCTCTACTTCTGTGATGTGTAATCAAGCAATGCCATTCTCAATTCAGAAAGTTCCACCTCTAAGACTCATTAATATAAAGATCTGTTACTTTACAAGGTGAAGCTTTGGTAACTACCAATTAATAATACCTTTAATCTGAAGACTGGAAAGAATTTTTTTTCTTTCTCAATTAGAGTGTAGAGATGTTTAATGAAAATTTTCCCTTCTCCTGACAGATCTTCTGTTCCTAACTACTATGGGACTAGGATCCTAGCTGAACTACTTCCTTTTGAATTTAGAGGTATTTCCTTGTGTTGTCTGACCTCTTGCCTGAATTTCCACAGCTCCTACCTTGTGGTTTACAAGAGTTACCTTTTTTCTTCAATTTGTTTAGTACATGCTATAGCAAGCCAATTATTTTAAACCAGTCTGCCTTTCATTCCTTAAAATGGATTCGTGTTTTTGGATAGCAAGTTCAGTATTTAGGTGACTTTTGCTTTCCTGTTTTATTTTTGAAAAATGTATAATAAAAATTGTAGCACTTCTAGTCTGTCTGGACTTCAGCATATAAAGCTCATAGCTGTTTCGTCATATCTGCATTTGGCAAAAAGTTCTTCAAGTGAAATATGGGTTAATTTGTATGACAGTGTATAATGTACCATGTGTTTATTAGTAACCCTGTAGCAGCAAGCCTTACATCTGTGATTTTTTGTTCTTTCTTTTTGAATGGCTTTGACTTACTGCTGCTATATATCTATTTGTTCCAATGAAAAAAAGTCAGATCTTGAGGCGACAAGCAAAATGAGTCAGAGCAGGTCTTGACAAACAGCTCATTAGTGTTTGGTTTTAGACCTACTCATACACTAATGGGATATAGTCTATCCTGCTGAGCCTTTGCTTATTGGCTGCTGAAATGAAGTGGCTGCAGAGATGAGTAGAATTGGTTAATGGCTTTTACTTGCAGTCAGAGCTCAAATGAGAAGATCCGTTTTGCATCAATGCAACGCTGTTTGCGTGCACACAAGTGAGATCCTTTTCTGGCAGGACATTTGGATGTGAATTTGCACATGTTATGAGGCTGGTAACTGACTATAATGAGTAACTACTTGGTATTTAGTTTCTAATAGGTTACATTCTTTTTCCAGCTACTCCATCACCCCCCCCCCCCCCCCCCCCCCACAGAAAGAATATGCTATGTCTTTAAAACATAAATATCATGTATTCATTGTAAGGGGAAAACTTGGTAGCTTAACTGATGTAGCTCTTTGCCTTCTCTGCAGGAACTGTGTGACAATTGCACACATTGTTGGCTTTGAAAACTTCTTTAGGTGTGTTTTTTTTTTTTATATGAAGGGTTTTAAAAAATCAGTAAAGGCAACTTAAGAAGCCAGACTTTCATGGAATGTTTCTCTTTAAAGTTAGAAGCTTTTAATGAAGTTGGTATTGTTTAATGGTCACTTAACGCAACACTTGAACATTTTAGTTAGGAGAACAAAAACAAGCAATGCTTGTAAGTTTGTTGGTAATGACAGTTGTATGTTGACACAGTGGAAGGAAGGGATGCCATGCAGAGAGGTCTGGACAGGCTTGAAAAGTAGGATCACAAAAAGCTAATGAGGTTCAACAAAGCCTTGCCATTGGTTTGAGGTGATCATGTGTATGTGTACTGATGTGGAGAACTGCTTGACAGCAGCCCTGCAGAGAAGAACTTGGGGGTCATGGTCGACAAAAAACCTGAACATGAGCCAGCAGTATGTGCTTCCAGTTTAGGAGGCCAATGTATCCTGGGCTGTATGAACAGAGGGGTGGCAGCAAGGCAAGGATGGTAACTGTCCTCCTCTACTCTGCTTGTGTGGCCTCACTTGGAGCACTGCATCCAGGCCTGGGGCCCCCAGCAGAAGGATGTAGAGCTGTTAGAGCAGGTGCAGAGGACTGCCATGAAGATTCTCAGGGAGCTGGAGCACGTTTCCTATGAAGAAAGATTAAAGGAATTGGTCTTGCTTAGCTTGGATGTGAGAGGACTCTGGGGCAACCTTGTTGGGGCTTTTCAGTACTTGAAGGGAGCTGGGAAAGCAGGAGGGGAACTGACTTCTTACATGATCTTATAGTGATAGGACAAGAGGAGACAGCTTCCAACTAAAAGATGGGAAACCTAGGTTAGATGTTAGGAGGAAATTTTTCAGGGGATAGTAAGGCTGTGGTGTAGGCTGATCAGAGAATCTGTGGATGCCCCATCCCTGGTGGAGTTCAAGGCCAGGTTTCATGGGGCCTGAGATGGCCTGATCCAGTGGGTGGCAACCCTGTCCATGCCAAAGCTGTTTTATGAGAGTCTGCTGACTTTGTGTGGTTTCCTTTAAATGACCTGTTTTTCACCATTCAGCAACACTGTTTACTCTTGTCAGTGTAATTTTGCAGATTAGCATCCTTATTTAAGGCAGCTTATTTTTGATAACATTGTCTTTATTGCACACATTTTCTCATGAAGGAGGAGAGGACAGCGTTTTATCAGGTATTGTGCAGATTGCCTATTGAGGAGCAGCCCTTGCACACAAAAGATTGCAACAGGGGGCAACAGAAATAATGAAGAAAGTGACAGATATAAAGCCCAAAGCAGTGCGTTGGCATTGTCAGTCTTGAGTGTGCGGAGGGAAGAAGAAGCATTGAGAAATTCTCAGTTCATTTCTTCTTGAAAAAATAAAGAAACATTTAGATTTTGAGCTCTTAAGCATACATCCAGAACTAAATTAGCTCTGGGACAAGTGTAAAGAAAAACTAGGAGTTGTAGGCATATGTCACATCACTCCTCAATCCTTAGTGTGCCATATCAGGGTTGATGTGATATTTGAACTGAACTGAGTTTATCAGGACAGACAGGCTGACCAAATCACCACTTCAGTTGTGGGTTTTTCCACAAGTAATTTTTTCTGTCTGAATGCCCCAAGCATGATTGTTTGATACACTGGAAGTCCATGGTGTTACCATGGTGTTACGATGTAGCAGCCTTTGCGACTTCTCTTGTTACAGGTCTCATTCAGTTTAGAAAGAAGAGAGCATTTGTTCTCATGGAACTTTTCGCACTGTGGATTCAGCTTCAGTGACTCAGAACTAAAACTTCAGTGGCATCTAGTTTGTGCTGGGGAACTGTTTCTGTGCTTCCACAGCTTCAGTAAGGAGAATCCAAGTGCATCTCAGGTCTAGGCTAGTATGTTGACATGAGTTTTTTTCAGTAATAGATGAGAGGTTTCATCAATTTTTCATCTTGGGTTTAATTTTTTTCTCTCTCCATCTAGTAGAAGATAGACACAGTGTGGTGTCCAGAGCTGGCTGATGGTCTGCTGTCTAACATCTGTGTATGGAATGAGCCTCTTTCCAGGTTGTTCCTCAGCTTTTCAACTGTCAGACTAAACAGACAAGTCCTCCCTCTCTGGAGCATACCTGTCAAGCTGTGGGTTTTTGTTGTTTTTTGACACCTTCTAGGATCTTCAATCCTAAACTGCAGCTGTTTAAAAACTGTGAGGAACAATCAAAGAACCCAGGGTTTCTGAATGAGTTTACTTTTTGTGAGCAATTAGTAAGGTGAAAAGGAATTGACTCGCTCAGTTTAGCCTGAACTCAGTAAGAAATGGTGCAACAACGATACTGAGATTAACATGTCAGAGGTTTTGATAAACTTGAAAGGGCAGGATTTAATCCACACGTAGAGTATGGACAAATGCTGCATATCACTTTTATAACAGAGATTTAGATAGAAGAGGATACCAAGTGAATATAAGTCCTCAAAAGAGAGCTACTGGTGAGAATACGGAGAGAGAGAGAAGAACAATTCCAGGCAGCTGACTTCACTGATAAAGAGACAGCTCAGACACAGATCTGCAGTGATAGGAGAATGGGTAGTTGTCCTGGTAGTCACAGTGGTTTCTGAGGCTTGGAAGTCACTGCAGACAGCAGTATCCTGAAGCATAGGGTGTGTGTTTGTATTATTTCAGTTTTAGGCTCAGTTTGGGGGACATTTTTTTTTACTAGTAACTGGCAAAAAATAATAAAAAATGGAGGGAGAGAAGAAAGCATTTCAGTACTGTTGGAAAATGCCTGCTGCAAGATGTAGGACCTTCGTTGTTGTAGTTTTACTTTCTGTCCCTCCGTGGAGATGTCAGCTCTGTACTTGCTGCAATCTGTGCTGCTGTTTCTAGAGCAAGTGACACTTCCTAAGCAAGTGTTTGCTGAGCATTGTTTTCTACTACTAAGAAAAAGCTTCACAAAGGACTGGAGATAATTTATCCTCCTGTGAATGTCCTGTTAATTCCTTAAGGTCTGTAATCTTCCTTCCACATCTCTTCACATTTTTTCACTTTTACTGTGGAGCAGTGACGGTGCTCCTGAGGAAACAGATGAGCAGGCATACATAAAAGGAGTGGCAAAGAGTATGTGGATTACCACCTGTGGTGTCTCCTGATGTCTGATGCTCTGGCAGTCCCCTGGGTGAAAGGCACTAGTCACTATCAGCAGGATTCTGCCATCAATCTGAGTACAACCGTACCTCCTAAGCTAAAGAGAGCCATCAGCACCAGCTTTGTGGAATTTTGTTTATTAGGCCTTTCATGAAGACAAGCAATAGAGTATGGAATGGAATAGAAGAGCCTTTCTAATACAGCATGAAACATTTACAGGTTAAAAACTGAAGAAAATAGCAAAAAAAAAAAAAAAAAAGCAATCTGAGTCTTTGGCTGAGCTGTGGAGCCAGGGTGCTGAGAGCTTTGAAAGCGTGTGCCCAGGGAGATGAAGTATTCATTAATTACTCTGTGGGGGGAAAAAAACATAGCCCTGTGTGATACTAAAGGGAAGATTAGAGAATTACTTCTGTGTGGCATCTCCTAGTCTAGTGTATGTGGTTGAAGATGTGATTTCTTATTAACCTAATAGCCGGAAATGATTGGTAGCAGATGCTGGGTTCTGAATACCTGTAAGCACTGTCTACTAGATAAGAGCAATATTACTTTTCTGGAGGCTTTCCTCAATCCTTGGGAAAGGCAGGTCTTTAAGCTTTTTAAAGGTCTTGACCACAGCAGTCCCTATCTGAAAATCTGGAAGAACGCTGTTGTAGAAAAACAATTTGGGAATAAGCCATGGGGAGGAGTCATAACATGCTTGCTTCTCCTCTGGTGAGCTCCCCGCTCCATCTGGCAATTGTAGAGCAGTCTATTTAAGAGGTGCAAACAATTTGACTTGTTTTTTTTTTTTTAGGTAGGGTTTGCTATGTGACAGGGAGTCCTCAGTGTTCTTGATGGAATTGAGTACTCTAGATGTGATCTGTTCTACAACAACAAACTGTGCCCTCTGATCTGTGAAATTAGAAAGTAGTGTTATTTTCCGAGTTGGTGGATTGTGAAGAATCAGTTAGGTTTGAACTAGCAAGTATGGTTTGGCCTTACTTGGTTTTTACTAATCAAAGCTAGCAGTTAATCTACCGGTTCTTCACGTGAATGCTGAGGAGCTGTAACAGCAAAATAAATAATTCTCAAAGATACATGGGGAAGAAAAGAAATGCTACAGGTGGACTGATTTAAATCCTGAGTTCTTGAGATTCATCAACACTGCTTATGCTTTCATACTTGAATGGGAAACTGAAAAGATTTAGGCAAGATCTATTTTCTTTAAAAACATTTTTACTTGCATAGAGCATTGAAAAATCCACTTGTTGTCTAGCTGCCTTCATTTCCCCATTTGCCTATCCTCTTTTTGAAGTCTTTCCTCGCTTTTCCACTTTTTTGGTATCTAAACAGCTATTTCATTGCATTTATGAGGGAGGCTGCAATGAGAGGCTCTATTATATATTTGTCATTACTTCAGTTTTCTTGATGCTTCCAGCTTCACCTGTTGTGCCTCTTTCATATTTTCAAGCTGTTTTGCCTTTTGTAGATATTAACATCTGCTGAATGTCTTCCCTCTCCAAAAATGTTTCTCCCATAAATGATTCCTTCGTTTATGCTTAATGCCAGTCTCTTGGTGCTTGGTTACCTGCGCTATCTTCTGCATTATTTCTTGCTGTTCATTCTTCACTCTGTCTTCATATTGCAGCTGATATCCCAACAGAAGTGAGTCACTACCACTAGGAGAGCTGTAATCCATCAGGTTTAAAAGCACTGACTTCTCTCATTTTGGCAAACCGAGGTTCACCACACTGTTCCTGCTTTCACCCACCTGGGCTGGACATTGGAATCTAATGTAGCATCTGTGCATTTATTTAGACTTATCTCAGCTTTCTGCCTCTTCTTATATATCTCTGCCCCCCAAAACTGCAAGATTTTCACAGATCTTAATAAAAAAAAAAAAAGATCTTAGCTTTTGAAACTTTCCCCTCTGTGAAAGACATTTAACACATTTGTGTCTGTTTTTGTGGAGAGAGAAAAGCATCTCATGTCACTCACTTCAAGGGATGGAAGAGATGAGGAGCTGTGGGATACCTAAGGATCCAAAAACTCTTTGTGATGGAGTTTTCGACAGAGCACAGCAGGACCAGTCGTCCTTATTTGATTAGATCTTTAAAAATCCAAGTCTAGATACAATGCTTTTTAAAAAAAAAAAAAAAACACGAACAAAGCAACCCACAAGCCTGCAGAATCAGTTGTTACTGCAGTTTCCCCCACTCTGTTATTCTGTGAATGTTTTCCTTTTTTTTTTTTCTGGTAGCTCAAAAAGGTACAAAGTTTGGGGCAATACAGCTTGAAAAGTTTTCTGTTTTCCTTGACTCTGTAAATCTGAAAAGGTACTCCAGTTTACCTGCAGAAAGACTGCAGTTTGTTGAGCAAGGATGCCTCCTAATCACCAAGGAGTGACCCTACCTGGTAACTGGTTCCCAGAGACTCTCACGGCACAAGGCATGGTGATGCTCTAATCTTGTAGCAGATCTGTGAAGGCTGATCTTTGTGCTAAGTTGTGTGCCTCGTTACATTTGGGAGCCTCTGAGATGCTTCTACTCTTTATAAGTGCTGAACAGGTCCTAAAGGTGTTATCTCTTGCTGCTATTAAGTTAAAGTCGTCTTAGGTGATGTAGGCACCAAGAAAGAAACCATCCAAGACACAAAAAAGCCACACCCAAATTGTTACCATAAGCCATTTTTTATCCTTTATTTCACAAATTTGCACTTCATTGTTTGAACTCCAAGAACAACTGTTATCACAGAATTAACAAGAGGGAAACAATCAGAAATGGGAATAAAGAGAATGTGACTAACAATGCTTGCTTTTGTCATTTGATAGGAAGTGATTGGCATTCAAGATTACCAGGCAGAAGTACAAGTACGTGGAGATCTACAAACTGGTGAGTTAAGTTCAGTTGTTCAGACTGTATTTCCAGTATTTAAGAGAGTAACAAACTGATAAGTTCCAGGGACAAGCTTATGCTTCACTTGAGGCACCCAAAAGCGTAGTACCAAGAACCCACTGCTGAGCAGAGAAATGCAGTACATTAATCATGAAATGAGTTTATTGGATTAGTCAGGCATTCAGTAGAAGACTTTTATATAAATCTCATTTGCAGATGTATTGGTCTGTAGATGCATTTATCTCTTAATGCAACAGAAAACTAAAATATCCAGACCAGATGATTCTCTTAGAATGCTGCAGGGGCTGGCTGCTCCCCATGAAGATGAGGGGTGTTGCAGGGCAAGCTCCTCACCAGCCTGCACCCACCCTGCTGCACCAGCAAGGGAATAGGGCAGCATGTGAAGCCAGGTTTACCTGAGGGTCCAGACCATCAGACAAGTTTATGGTGATGTCAGATCTGAGCTCAGGTAAGAAAGTTGACCTGCAGATCAGGCTTAGTGCCTGGACCATGGGGCCTATGACCAGCTCCAGGGAAGGACTGTGAGGCAGTAAGGGCTCATCACTGGAGCACTATTGTAAAAGCAGCTCCCAGTATGTGCTGTGACATCCTGGTAGTGCTGTCTGGGAGCCTCTCTCTGGAATAACCAGTGGAAAAGGATGCCTTCAGTGTCATGGCTCAGAGCTGCCCTGAGTCCTGGCAGTCAAATTCCCCTGGAGGGGACATGTGCACAGAGAGGGCCCTGGTGAGTTTCATGGTTCCCTTCTCTACCTGGCGTAGTAGTCCAGATGGCCACTGCAGACAGCTATGTTAGTTTTGCTGCCTGGTATCAGAAGATGATGTTAGGTGTTAATAACAACCAGCCTTACATGCTGAATTGTTTCTTACCATAAATATTGTGCACATAGCCCTGTTTCAGCCACTCTGAGAAATTTAGATATGCAAATGCGTGTTCTCTCCATCAGTGTCAGGTATTGTTGTATCAGGGCATATAATCGTAGTCCTCTTTTTCTCTTAACTTGCAAAAAAGGGCAGGTAATCTCGTTTTAATCAGGACTTTGCACCACTCCAGTGCAAGAGCAATGAGTCATCACTGGCTGCAGAGAGTTTGTCCCTGGTTTAAGCTGGTGATAGAGAAGGATGAATTTTGCTTCTTCCTTGTGTCAAACACTTTAATATTATGCAAGTTGCATATCATTTCCTAAACAGAAACATCTTGACATTTATTTCTTTTCTTAGAAATAGAAATACCTTACAGAGCTTGACTTCTACAACGCAGTAAAGAAATTCTGTTGGACATAAGTCTTTTAGAGAGTTTGTAACGTGTTTCACTTCATCCCGTTGTTGTAAGGCTCTTCAAGATCCTCCATCATCAAATCCTGCTGGTTATTCATCCAATTCCCTTTTCTAATCGGTTTTCTCTCTGCCTTGACATTTTGACGAGCCTGATCCTGGGGTGTTTGGTAATTGGCAGCTGGCAAAATGGCGTTGCTTTGGCCTCGATGGGAGTAGACCTCCCTGTGAATGATGTCCTTAGAGCAGAGCTGAAGTTTAAAGGCTGCCTTAAAGCCTCTGCGAAAGTTTTCATTAAAGAAACCATAGATGATGGGGTTGATGCTGCTGTTGAAAAAGGCCAGCCAGTGGGCAAAAGGATAGATATAAATATTGATGATCTGCAGCTGGATATCTGACAGGTTGGCGTAGTCTGAGAGCATCATCAGAGTCCACAGTGGAAGCCAGGACAGGGTGAAAAGCAAAGCCACAATAATGAGCATTTTGATGACTTTTTGTTTCTTCTTAGACACAGTGTGTCGCTGCTCCTGCCTGTGCTTTCCCACTGTAGGCATTGCTGTGTTGAAGAGAGCAATGCCTATCCTAGCATACATAATAACAATGAGTGACAAGGGGGCAAGATAGATATTGGCAAACAGAACTGTCGTATAGATCTTTCTCATTCCTGGGTTAGGCCAGTTCTCCCGGCACCAATATACAGGGCGGGTTTCATTGCCATAGCCAAGGATTACTCTTATATGCTTCTCTTCTTGTACCTGTAACATGACTGCTGAAGGACACATGATTGCAATGGCTAGAATCCAGATGACTGTTATAATGATGACAGCAGTTGAGGTGGTCAGCTTCTGCTTAAATGGATAAACGATGCATCGAAACCTGCAGCAGAGGTATCCAGGAATGCATGTGGAGAAGCTATTTAGAGAATGCTTAGAGAAGTAAACATAAACATACACAGGTATAAAATTTTGTATTGTGAGAATTGTATGTTGTTAAAACTATGTATTTTTTGAAGGTACAGATGGAATTGTGTCATCCTGCATGCAACTCCACTGATGTATGTAACTGCTCCATTTAAGAACTGTGTTGAGGAAAACAATCTAGAAGAAAGTTAGTGTAAGAAATCACTTGATTATCATCTGTGTCTGTATCAACCTGCTGCTTCAGTTAACTATGGCAGGTACCACTGCTTCTGCTATCTCGCTTAGCTAGGGAATGAGCTAACTCTAGGCAGTCAGGTACAGCCCAGCTGTGTGATTTCTTTAAGAGATACTGATGGAAGAGCAATTACTGTGGATGCACTTCTGAGCTGGCCATGTTTTAAGGGGGCAGCCTTATTGAACTATATCCATCTAATATGTTGCAGTGTTATGTGAATTCATCTGCCTCAGTGTGGTCAGGTGGCATGAGGGAGATGATAGTTTATCATCTCTACATCATCTTACCTGTCTACAGCAATTGCAACCAGAGTGAAGATGGAGGCAGAGACAGAGATTCCTTGGACCATCCCACTCATCTTGCAAACCATGCTCCCAAATGGCCATCCTGGAAGGAAACGGGCAATTGAAACTTCTACCATCTCATTGCAGCACTATGGTCATATGCATAACAGGAAATTTCTGTCCCAGAACAAATACTTTCTTTTTTGCTCTGGCAGGCCACTGTAGGAGTCAGGAAGGCACAGGTTATGTAAATAAATGCACTGCCAGTTGCCTAGGTGAGTTTCTGATGTTCCAAAAAGCAGCAAAGCAAGCGTTTGTTTTCACATAACATGGAAGTGAGACCAGCAGACAGGAAAAGGGTATTGACCACTACACATGCTCTCTGCATGTTGCTCTAAGTACCCACTTAATCTTCCTCAACATATAACATAGTACTGGAATAATCCCTTGTTAAAGATGCAGGATGTGGAAGTCAGCAAGGACAGCACTAATAAGAAGGTAGTTTAGAGGCTTGTCTTCCTCATCTGTGACTTTCACTGACTTCAAATGCCTACAGAATTCCCTCAGAAACGGCAGTGTGTAAACAGGACTATTGACCCAGTGCTTTATTAGGTGACTTTGTGCTCTGTCACCTTATGCATTGCAAAGTGAACCTGAACCTCTTCTGCCTGACATGCGAGATGAGGGCTCTGAATTTGCCCTCGTCTTTCTCACTGGAGCTTGGATTTTGTATGCCAGTGACAGAGATTAAGAGTAGTATACATGGGTCACTGTAGTGTGCAACCAATTCTCAGGTTCCCCAGGGAGGCCAGCACTCAGAAATAAAGGTGAATCTCCCTCAAGCTCTTCTTGCTGTGCAATGTGAACCAGCGTACCTGCAATGATGTTGTCCAGGAGGGTGGTGGGCATGCAGAAGATTCCCACCAGTAAATCGCTGACAGCCAGGTTTAAGATGAAAAGATTTGTGACCGTTCTCATATGCTTGCTCCTCAGAACCGTATAGCAGACTACTCCATTGCCAACCATACAGAGCAGGAAGATGAGGAGGTAAGAGGCAATGAAAACAGCTGCCACTGAAGGCTGATGATGGTAGAAGTCCACGTAGGAGACATTGCCTTCTAAGTAGAGGTACTTGTCTGTTCCATTATAACTCAGCAGATGAGGCCAATTGAATGAAGAATTTGAGTAAGTTTCCTTAATCATGTTGTGATGTGCCTTAAAAGATATTTTTAAAAGGTTATTACAATAATTGAAATTGATTCAAAGAAATGTGACTCATTTGGTTATGCTGTATGCTGAAGTACGTATGAGCTTCTGTACACTCATCCCTCTATGGCTTCTTCTAGCGGGCTATATTCTGCCCTCCTCCTCCCCCCCTCCCCATAGTGGAAAAGCAACAAATATTAGTTTGATCCTACAACATAGGTTTATAGAAATGACCAGTAAGACTACTAAAGGTTTTCTTCCTTCTCCAGTCTTTGTAAATGTTCTTCTCTTCCCAAATAGAGGAAATCCAGACAGGATGTAAACAAATCTATTGTGATGTGTTAAGTAAGGAAAACAACAACCAAACCTTTTTTTTCTGGTGGGGGAGGGGTGGAAATCAGGATTCTTGAGAAATCTATTTACTCAACAGCTTGAGTAAACTAACTGTTAGGCGAAAGTGAGGTTGCTGAGCCATTAAAAACAGTGGTGAAAATAAGGCATTCAAAAAGCATGAATCTTCACCTGAATGTATCCAAATCCAATCACATTTAACTGAAAAGAAAATATTGTTGTGTACAATTAGTATTAGACCATAATTGATTTTACTTTCCTATGTACAATCTACATAATCATGAAAAAAGTCAGGAAACATGGATGACCTCTGTATTTAAAATATGTTGAAGTACAGGATAGCTGGATGTATCTTCTAGTTGTTCTACTGAATTCCTGTGTGGTTTGGGGGAATTTGTAGTCTTTCATGTTGCAATTCTCTTGTTATAAAATGTGGGAAATACTTTTCCCACATTGTGTATTCATACTGTCAAGTAATTTTTATTTTCTTAATTACAGTATTTGATTATAGTTGGGAAAAATTGGTAGGTGTTCTTTCAGAATCATTTTTAAGTCAAAACTTGCTTGATAATGAGATAATCTCTGTTTCAAACTGTAAGAGTCATCAGCTGCATTGTAGTAGCAATGCTTTCAGTTGCTGGAGGGTTTGGGAAAAGGATCTTTAATGCTTGAGCATATTAACTTCCATACATAACTTACTGGGCTTAACTTTGTAGGCTACAAGCTGTTTTCTTGCCCTGTAAAACCTATAGCTATATATGGCTATAAATCAAAGTTCACCATGGCGCACTTTTATCATGTGCATTATATAGGGCATAGAAATTCCATGAGCCTCTGTTACACTGGCATCTTGATGTTTACAGTGGACACCAGGTAACTGGGAGCATTCAAATACATTTTTCCATATTTATTTTATCTGCAAGATAGGGACTTTGAAACTTAAGGAATAGGAAAAATGATTATATCTGTCTGTTGATGGTTTTTTGGGTGGTAATAAATTAAAATGGGTTGGTGAGGTTGTGTATGAGGGAAGGAAAGTGCTGGCTCAGTCTCTTTACTTATAAAGGGAAACTCAGGCTCCTTTTGTTGTTGTTGTTGTGCAACTGCAGTTTCAGCTAGATGAAGGTATTTCCAATGCCTGTGAAATAATGGTGGAAGGTGTGTTATTCTGCTGTCACCCTGCATAGGGCAGCCCTCTATGGAGAAAAAGGTTGGGTGTTTCTCTTCATTCTTTCTGTTTTACCGAAGGACTTGTTAATTAGAGCTTCTGTCTCTGCCTATTTTTCCCTGATATATTTACTCACGTTTAGTTCTCTGCAGTTTTTCTATATTTTGCTTGTTAATGAAAGCTTTTGACATTACTGAATTTCAAGCGTTTTACTTCCAAGTAGTGCAGTATAAACATATGTTCTGGCATGTCCCAGGTTTGGAACAAGTATAAGTGGTAAAAATTGCATAGATGTCTTGTGTTTTCTGCTGTGTTGGATGTCAGCAGCTATTTCCAAACAGTGTTTGCAATGCATTTGTATTTGTACATATCCTGTATGTATTTTAGCAAAGCAATGTACTATCTTTAATGGTTGTGCATTCTTTGTTTGCCTTTATGCTGAAGAACAGTATTGGTTTATTTCATTTTGTTCAAAATATTTTCAAAATGATTGAGTTATTTTCATTCAAATGTTTTATATGCCAAATGTTTTAATTACACAGAGATCAGATTCAGCTATTGTAGAAGGTGTTTAATAGCAGTTTTATTATGCACTGAACGGTACAGGTGCTGATGAAACTGCATACAAACATGATGAACGGTGAGAGCAGTAGTCAAAAAAAGACATTTGTCAATAGTAGCTTATGCCATTCCTTTAATCATAGCTCTCAAGCTGTCCCAGGAGATGCTTCATCACTAAAATCCCATCTAATGCTTGGCATCTCTTCTGCTCCCTCTTGGCCTCTGTCAAGAAAGTATTGCTCACTTGCCTCCTCTTCCCTGGTCTGCTTCTCAGGGTAGTAAAGAGCAGGAGGCCAAGCTTTCCCTGCCCAGGGAGATAACCATCTAGATGAGAATCAGCGCTTACTGTAAGAGCTTCCCCACAAAGAAAGGACAGTGTCATGACCTTTCCACTTGACGTAATTATTCTGGGTGAGGAATGTAAAGTCATAGCAGTTGACCTGTCGCTCTAAGTCATTTATAAGGCTGCCAGTCGATGGAGTTAATCAAGTTAGAAATGGGAGTGTTTGAGTTCAGCCATCTTTTTCTGATTGCTAGTACTGAAACCAAGTAGAGGTTCTTGGTTTATGACAAGAGGTGTAATAGCGAGGAGCAGAGCAGACAGAGCCAGTAATCTCATACCTGCTGTGTGTTTGGAGCAAACAAAGCAACAGATGAAGTTTCCCTTGGCAAATTGCTGCATTTTGGATAGTAAATGCAACTGCAAGAAAATACGAATTCTGGTCTGTACAGAGCAAGCACAACACTCATTTGCCTGGTAGGTTCTCACACCTAGCTTTGAAAATTTTGGTCAAGAATGGTAGTACATCCAGTCCCAAACAAGCTTTGGGAAAAAATCCGGCCCTCTGACCTTTTTCACGTAACAAAAATAATTATACACTTGTCTTTTTGGTTGTTGTTGCTTCCTCTGAGGCTCATTCCAAGTTCAAGTTCTTCAGCATCTGTGTGCAAATAGGAGAGCCACGAGTGTTTCATTCTACTGTAAATGAACACTAATTTTCCTTCATAATCCCTTGTTTCCCAGAGATGGAGCTTTTAAGACAGGCATTCCAGGCTAGGGAAGATTGCATTTACCTCACAGTGCAACCCTGCAGATAAGAGAGGTGGGTTCCCTTGCCTTGCCTTCAGTTGTCTGGTTTTTTTTTTAAGAGTTCGCTGTGTTGGGGGGGGAAGCTGTTTGGTAGATGAGTGTTGTTCTTCTGTGTAAGTATTCCTTCTGTGTTCTTACAGTTCAGATTTTGTTGCTGCTTTACACCTTACATATACAATACTTCATAGGCTGCACAGGCTTTGCTGGATGTTTTATAAGAAGTTTTTGCTAGTATGAAACTTTGGTCCCAGGGAGTACAAACCCTTGTGGGTCGCTCCTGTGTAGTGGCTGTATTCTAATAAATTAATTAGAATTCTATTCGTTAAGACAACTGAAACTATCCTTTATCATGCTAAAAGCATACTTTCGTTGTACTTCCCCTTACCTAGTAATTATTCTCTAGGTGCTTGCTCAGATTTGGCCTCTTCTTCTGATGGTATATTGTAAAGCAACTACTTTCAATCGTCTTAGTAAAGAACTTCAAAATAGTTTACATTTGTAACTGATGAGCAAGAAATAGCAAATGAAGCTGTCTCTATCTTACAGCATCTGATCACACTTGCACTCATGCTATTTTGTACCAAATATGGTGAGCTTGCTGTACAAATACTGTAGCTTACAGGAAATTGCAAAGTACACAAGTTTTCACTGTTTTGAGGTTAAGGGGGATGGGATTGGCTGGAAGGAGAAGGAAGGTGTAGTCCCTTGTTTTGACAAGTAAAACAGACTGGTAAATAATGGAGAGACTCAGAGGTCTAAAACATAACTCATCCAAGAAAGAGGAAAGTAATATAATGCATAAATATTACTGGATGATAAATAAAAGTAATTTGCTTCCACTTAGTAATTTGATAAGGGCATGGCTGCACTATGAAAAACCGCCTGCATATTGTTCTTAAACACAGTAGATTGATGCACGAGTGAAATATCTGTGACAGCATCCGTACACAAATAAGCAGCATTAAGCCTCACAGTGCAAGCAGGGTAATCTTGTGCTATTGGATATGGAAAATTAATTTGCCTCCATAACAGTAACAGATCAAGGTAATTATGAAGCGAGTGCAATTACTTTTATGTTGGCCACACGGAAGAATTCTGGCATTCACAGGAGCCAGGCAGTACTACTTCATCCCTGTGCACTGCAAGTTTTATCCATATTGTTGTGTGCATAAAATCGCATTGTGGAATCCTCTGTGGGCTTAGAAACAAAGACAGTGAACTGTCAGACATGAAGAACAGAAATGTCACTGGGGAAAAAGGAAACGTACTGCAGTAAGTGCTAGAAGAGTCATCTTGTCCTTAGCTGTACACTCAGTAATGGGTTAACTACAGAAACCTCCTGGAGACTTTGGAACGTGGTAGCACCTCTGTTCTGCTTGGAAGTTAGAAAATTGTGCTAGCAAAATACAATCACTGAAGGATGGCAAAACAAACAAAACCCCAAGCCGTAGTGCTTATGGAGTAAGAGGAAGACGCTTACAGAAGCAATACCAGGGAACAAGGACCAATTGCCTACCAGGTACTTTGTCTGCAAGTTAACATTTCCTGTGGAAAGCAGCCTAAAATCAAAAAATTGTTCAACAAGAGCAGCTGCATAGCATGTTTGGAGAAGCAGGGGGGAAACATGTCTGTGGAAGCACTGTGGATGAGGATCTGTAACTTGTACCAAGTTTCCAGCTGAAAGTGAAGAGCAGCATACCAACAGCAAAACAAGCATATAAGTAGGACAACAGCTGTCAAAATGCACGAAATACCTCCAATGTTAATT
This sequence comes from Gallus gallus, assembly GCF_016699485.2. Classification (NCBI taxonomy): domain Eukaryota; kingdom Metazoa; phylum Chordata; class Aves; order Galliformes; family Phasianidae; genus Gallus; species Gallus gallus. The sequence continues at coordinate 49,927,662 of NC_052535.1, read as the reverse complement.
ACTTACAGCTCATTTGGAATGTTGCATGCAGATTTGGACCAAATGAAAGAAGTCTAAAGGAAAGCTGCAGGAAAGATTGGAAGGCTCAGAAGGACAGCTTACAGAGAAACAGTAGAAGTTGCAGGATCATTTCGTTAAAAGAAGTATGTTTAAAAGTATATTGCAGTGTGCCTCCATTTTATTCTACATTTCAGAAATACTTTATTTTACTGTCATACATTTCAAAAGCTCGGCCAAAAAGGACACGTGTTCGCAGTATATTGTAAGAAGGACTTGTTTTTACTTTGACTGGAAGGAAGACTTAACAACAGCCAAATGGACTCCAGAAGTATGCAGTAGGCATAAGAGCAGAAGCCATTCCTGATAAAAACAGAGCATGGAGGCATGTCACATTAAATGCCACAAGCAAAACAGTGTTTCTGTCAAGAAAAGATTTCATTACAGAATACTGTTAAAATCTTGGAAGCGTTTATTAGGTGTATTTTAACTTAATTTTGCACTTAATCTTATCTTTCCCTATAGGCAGAAATGCTTGGTCTGTAGAAAACTTGAATTGTAAAGTACAAACTCCAGGGCTATTTAGGAATATGAATAGAGTACTCGGGAAGTGAATGTTTATCTTTTAATACATCATGATTTCATGGAATACTTCATGAACCACCTAGGAGTGTCCTATCTCACAGTAAATACTGTGTGTCACAGGTAAAAGACAGGCTTTCAGCTAAGAGGAAGCTGTAATAGAAGAGACAGTTAAGAGTATCAAGTGACAATTAAAAATAATTTATTCTCATTGCTGTATACTTCCACGAACACAAAATATACACTGAGAAGCAAATTATATATTTATAAATGGATAATAGCAGGGAGACATACCATGCAAAACTAATGAATGGGCTTTGTGCTTTGGACACTTGTCTTCCCCTAACAGTCATCTGAGAAAGCTGAGCAGAGAGGTGAAATACAGTATTTTGTCAAAGGCTTTTTTTAGTTTTGTGGGTTTTATTTTTCTTGTTTTTAAAGATCTTCCACTTTTCCTGTCTTATTTGTAAAGAGCAGTGCTATCAGGTGGAGTGCTGTAAAAGACAAAACAAGGCTTAATTGTGGATTACTCATCCTCTTCAGCAAGAAATAAGACACCCTTTGCCAAAAAACCAAAATGCAAATATTCAAAAGATGCTATAGCATGAGGCTTTCATAGCATGTTTCTCATTTGTCTAGAATGTATAATTTTCACTCTGCTTCATATTTTTGACATTCAAATAACATCATAGCTTAAATCAAATACGTCTTATTCCCACAAAGAGTGAAGAACCTTAATGCTGAAAATTTACCGTATCAAGGCTTTGCTATAGCTATTTTCTGCCATTTGCTATTATTTGACCTTAAGGTAGCAACGTGTCAGCACATTGAAGTCTTTAGTCTCATTTGTGACTTCTGTCAATCTGCAAAGAAAGTTTCCACGTTTGAAGTTTCTTGCTTGGCTGTAGATTGAGCACAGGGTGGAAATCTGCCTTTCTATCCATCATAAAGGTGTGTGACATGCCATAGGGGAGACAACAAGAGGGTAATAAAGAGATAGTGATGGGGTTTTAGTTTTAGCTAAGAGGATACTTAGCTACACAGTAAATGAAGATTCCTCTGCAGCAAAGACACTTGGAAAAAATGTTTTCTGTGTACATGTTATATTTAGGTGGTTATTAACTATTGTTTCTCATTATTATAACAGGTTTTATTGTTGATTAGCACTTAACCTTTCAGCTTCTGAGTATGGTTTTTCTATTGATGTGTTACGGGCTACTTTACATTTTAACTAAAACCTCAGCCAATTGTTCCCTGATGTAAGATTCCACCACAGAAGGCCAGCCACTTTACTAAGAAACCTAGCAAGTCATAAGATATATTAGCTCCCTTATACTTGAGAATAGCTTTTGTCATATTTTTCTCAGCAACTCCCCCAAGATTGCTTCCATCCCAAGCCTCAGTGTTGAATTTCCTAGTGGCGTTTTTGCAACTGAAGTCAAAGGAGTCTTTTCACCTTTATTCCTGCCTGCCAGCAGCAGGTTGAAAAATCAGGATGTTACTACCACTAGTGTCAGCAGCACAGGAGGAGAGAAGTTATCAGATAAGCACTCATTAAGTAAACTGCAGGGAAGTTGTAGAACCCATTCAGTACAGAACTTAGCTTGCTTGTGGCAAGAGTGCCTTTTGCCCATGCTGTCAGTTAATAGTAACTGAGTCAGAAAACCCAGCACCTATAGAGGAGAGTTTGTTTAGAAGATGCACAATGTCTAATTGAAAGTTATCCATTTTTATTGAGGCAAAATTAAGGCAGTCACTTGACCTGGTGCTTGGTACACTTTTCAAGACATCTGTCACTTTAGGAAATTACCCCTTCAGAGGGGTTCCCCACCATGGATTGCCTTACTGTTACCAACCTAACACTGTCAGGAGGAGTGTTGAGCTTGCTATGGGATGAATGATACACGAGCCATGACTGTGCAGAAAGCAAAGTGCACTCACTGCATCTTTGCTCTGTTCAGATATGCACTCAGTAGAGAAGTAATGAGATTGTTATTAAATTCAGTGAATCTTCAGGGCTATTACTGGAAAGTGTTGCAGAAAAAGACTAATACAGCAGAGGTAGCATTCTTCCTGATCACTAGTGCATGCATGACCACCAAATGCAGCAAGCTTAGCAGTGTTTTGCAAGCAGTCTATCAAGCCTTTCAGATTGCTCTCTTCACCTTAGTTCAAGTTGGCTGATCAGAAAGATCTGCTGTTTCTGTGAGCCAGATACTAAGCATCAAATGCTTGGTGCCCTCTGGTATTCTCTCATACCTTGCTTGTATTTGCCTGTTCTTTATTAATATGTTAATTGAACTCAGAAAGGGGAAAACAAGTTCCTCAAATGCACTAGTTGAGAAGCTTTGGCTTTCCAGCCATTATGGGAAATTGACCAGGGACCTCAGTAAATGCAGTCTGAGACTAGACAGCTGGAATAGTGCAAGTAGTTCAGGTCCTATAGCAGAACAATTTGTAAAGAATAAGTGAGTGTGTTTTCTGTCAAGCATGGATAGAGCTGAAGCATTATTTTTGTTTCAACAGTATTACTAAGAAATTGTTCCAATTTATGTTGTTTTGTGGTTAAGATGCAATCATGCCTTAAGGTAACTATAGAAGCTTCTGTTACAGGTACTAGTGTGTGAATTTAAGGATGACAAGGCATGCCAGCAGAGTAGTAATTGAAAATCCAAGTGGGAGCAGAGATTACTGTAGCCATCTCTCCAGGTAGAGTTAAACATTAATCTTAGCATATGTAGTGGGATAAACAGTCACTAATTGAATACTAGTCAAAAAGTTCTTGATTAGGAGAGAGCTTCAATCTGCTCCAGATCTTCCTGCCTGCCCCTTAAGCACATCCAGCTCTTAGTTTCCTAGCTCATATCAGAATGCTGGTATTGCAATTGAAAAACAAGGGTCCTGTTATTTCTGTTCCTGATATTTCCCCAAGTTATTTCTGATAATGTGGGGCTTAACATGCCAGCATGGAGCATGCTTCTGTATTACCAAATATACAGCTTGCTCTAGTTGCCAGTATAGCTTATTAGGTTATATATTGGAGGAAAGTTTACTTTGCAGTAAAGTTTCACTAGTTCATGTGATGACATAGTACTCAGATAGAAGCCCTGGAGTAGTACAGGTTTTAACTATCTTTTGTGGGAAATCAAAGGCAGTGTTCTACAGATTACTCAGCTGGTAATGTCCTGTGCTGCCTCTTCCTGATGAGTTTTTCTACTGACACATTCCAGTAGGAAAAGAGAAAGAGCTCAGGTTTCATTTGAGGACGAAGAAGTTTCTCTTGCATGACTAATGGTGTGTTTAAAAAACAAAACAACAGCATAGAGTCAAAAGCCTTTATTCTGTGCAAGGGAAGAGGGGGAGAAACCTAGAAGATGTTTGTGACAGCTTTCTGAAGCACTGTCTTGAGTCCAGTCATCAAGACACTAACGTTTATATAGCTCAAAGACCGATCTAATTGTAATACTCATGTAGATAGTCTAATTCATCTACATACAACAGAACACAAGTAGTTTGTAAACAAAATTAAGGTGAAAAGTATATAGGAAAAGCAGAGGGAGCTACCTAATAAGCATCTGTTTCTGACAAGAATCACAACAGTACCAGGTCCAGAGTTATGAGACAGACGCTGTCTTTCCAGGTACTCGTTGTCATTTCACAGAAGTATAGGTGTTAGTGTGAGCTATCTTGCTTTATTCCCCCCTCATCGCTCAAGCTATAAGTAGAAGCAAGTCATAGAGAAACAGCTGCTAACCCTGCTTGTTTTCAGTTGAGGCTTGAGTGAACACTAATTTTAGGGTGAATTATTGTCCCATGCAACAAATTCCTTAAGTTTAGTAGCTCAAGACCACGTCCTGTCCCCGTCCCCTATCATTATATGCTAGTTCAGCCAGCTACATGTCCAGTGTATGACTTGCAAAAAGGTCATCAGAGGATGACTATTTAGGGCTTATTGTTATCAGAGATAGAGATTTTATGCATTCATATCTTAAATTCCCTGCCCCTCAGTAATCTCAAAGGCTCAAACCATTGAGTTGCTTTTTTTGTCCTAATGTAAGCTATTGCTCACATACTCAGTGTCCCTTTTGTGTTGTTCTGCAGGTACACTGTGTCCTTAGAGATGAGACCGGCATGCAGCACTAGTGACAAGAACGCACCCAGCAGTTTTAGTGGCAAGGTAAGGTGTCCTGCTTTGTCATCACTGCTTTCCTAATTAAGTCTTATCACTGATTAATGTTGTTTCAGCAAGTTACAGCAACTCAGACTTGAATGAAAATAGCTGTCAGAAACCACCAACATATACATCTTAGCCAGGTTAATAGTGCAGGTGCCTTTGAGCTCTGAAAGTGTTTTGTAACTGTACTCTAAAGACTCAGAATTAACTTGTGCTCACATACTGGATGATGTCCTCTCCACCACTTAAAGCAATTCTGTTCAACAAGTGATAGCTGAAAGTGAAGTATGAAATACTGTTCCTGATTACATTCATTTCTGTATTCAAAGCAACTCATGCTGGATAGTATTAGATTTGATGGACCATCAAACTGTCTTTATCTGATAGGTTGATGATATACTTTAACTACCATAACCTGTCCCAGTCATATCATAATACTGTTGCAATAACCTGGGTTTATCTACTGGAAGGTAGCACTGAAAGAAGCACCTTCTAACTCAATTGACTGTTGTCACATAATGACTATCATTTTAATGAAAACCTCAGCATTTTAATCTTCAGCTTTGGGAAGTGTAGGAACCGAACTATCAAGTAATAACTATGCCCTTGAAAAGGGGGGAGTTAAACAATGATATTTTTCTCCCCTAAAGACCATTTTCTGTACACCTATGTACACTTGATATTCTGTCAATGCAATTATGCTGCCAGTATTAACAGCAGTGCGGTGTGGACTATTGCAGGTGGAACAACCAGAAAACTTGCTCAAAAATATTATACTAGGCATGCAGCAACTTTGTTCACAGCCAAAAATGTGGACCTCTAATTTCTGACATATATAGATTTGCTAGACTCAGAGCAACTGTTAGCTAGAAGCATTTGACAACTGCCCTGTGAAACAGCCCTTTAAAATTGACAGCCACTTATAGTCAGCCAGGGGAAAAAAGTAAACAGATCAAGGTACACAAAGGACTCTAGATGACTGTGTTTCACAGGTGTGCTCTTAGAGGGAACAGTCTTTTCTCTTTAAGAACCTAAAGCTTTGTATAAAGATTAAGTGGCTGTCGCATTGAGAAGGGCACTTCCAGCAGCAGCTGTGCGGATGCTCCCCCTGCCCAGTGATCCCTGCTCATGGTGATGTTGCTCACATCACTTTTGAACTACAAAGACGTTTATACCAGACATGTACTATCACATCTTATTGCCCCGCTATCCCAAAAGTGACCAGTACAAACTAGTCAAGAGGGCTTCGTTATACTCCCTTGGACCAACTTAAGCACCACACAGAGAGTTGCTTATCAGACACTTGTCACCGCCAGGACCCCCATGCAGACAGTGTTATTTATGTACCCACCTCAGAGCAGCAGGATTAGCATTCCCCTCACACTTACATGCACAGACACAAAGACCTGTTGCCAACAAAGCACTTGCAGTTTCACCTCAGCTTCCAGCTATAGCAGAGCCGGGAATAGCCCAGCCCAACTTAAAGCCAGTCCTCCCCGCTGCTTGTATAGGTTATCCCCACTTACAGTTAAGAGTGCTCCGCAGCAACCACTAGTTCAGTGCAGGGAGGAGGAAGGCTGCAATCCTGAGTGTGGCAGAGAGGGAATGGACCTCGCCAGTGCCTGACAGATGCAGGGAGGAGGGAGGCAGAGAGAGAAGGAGGGACTGGAGAGAACAGAGAACAGACCAAAGCCACGATGCTGAACCCTGGGGCTATTGGGCTGTCACCTGCAACCGTCCCTACCCTGGGATAGATGGGAATGCACATCGTCAGGGCTGTGTTTCTTGCCTGTATTTCTTTATAGACCCTCCTCTTTTTTTTTTTTTAAAGCATCCCTTTGTCTTGGGAAGCTTGTTAGCAGAGTTGGAGTTAACAGCTACAGCTACCTCCCCAGGTATCAGCCCTCTAACAGACTCCCACCCACACACTCCTGGTCATTACAACTGAGAGGGCAGCAGTCCAGGGAGATCTCCAGTGTGCTGAGTGCTCCTCAGCACAGCATGCAATGCTCAGGCTCTTGTTCTGCATGCTGTGCTCCAGCAATTAGATCAAGCCTCTCCAGGGATAAGGCATGGTTAGCTTTTAAATCAGAAGCAGGAACCTAGGGGAAAAAATAATCTGTACAGTCCTTATCAGACTACTTGACACTTAAATTTAGGATTATTTAGATTTAATGTTTGCCTTATCTCTTTTTGCATTTCTTCCCTCCCCCTCTCCCTCCCCCAAAATGCAGAGCTGCCTTGTTCCTCAGAAGTCCAAAGGAGGTTGGGAAGACCAAGAAGTCCTTCAGTACAGCCTTCCCCCTTGCATACAGAGGGCGACAACTAGATCCAGGGCTCTCACTTACCCTGGGATGAGAGCCCCTGCTCTGGTTCTTACTTTCAGGGGGTTACTGGAGTGTCACTCCATGGGGACAAGTAACAAAAGAGACCTTTATTCTAGTCTAGGCTGAAGCAGGTAATAGAAATGTTGCTGGAAACCAGGAAAATGAGGAGTACTGCCACAAGCTCATTTTATATATATATATGTGTGTGTGTGTGTGTGTGTGTATACACACATGTATATATGTATGTATATATGTGTGTATGTGTGTGTATATATATTTGTGTGTGTGTGTATGTATGTGTATATGGGAAGGGAAAGCTTAAGGCTAAAGACAGCTAGAAAACTGCTCTCACCACCCATAGGCACAGTCCAAGGACTGAAGTCAGTCCAACAACATTGCCCCGATCAAGACAGGAAACAAACACAGTGACAAACAAAGAGTGCTCATTGCATACCCTACACTGAAGTAAGAAACCAGCTCCTTTGCCAAAGCTTAAATGCAGTGTTGAGGCCAAAGGAGGAGGCTGTGGGGGCCCCAGGTGAGGCCAGTGAGCTGAGTACCTTAATCAGCAGCTGAAACACAGTAGCTCTCCCATCTCTACTGTGATCCTTACTGCTGGTATTCTGTAAGGCACGAGTGACACAAGTTGGCAGCATACTTCAGACTGAAGGATGAGACAGAAACATCATCCCAATTTAGGATGAGTCAAGCTGCCCTTTTATGAGATAATTGCTATAAATGACCTGGAAATGAAGGTACGGTGTTGTTTACTGGAAATTAAGAATTAAGGCACAGCACTATTTACAGGGGTTCAATAGCAGAGTGTAGCTGGTATGCAAGGAATCCAGTCCACAGCAGTTCCCTAGGCAACCTTAGGTGTTGGTAACACCAGGAGAACTTGATTTGTTAATGCTAAGAAGAAACGTCATGGGGGATGGAGCAGAGTGGAGACTAGTTCTAGGAGCCAGGTTCTAGGAGAAGATCACTGGGATGGGAGCTTGAGGGTACTTTGGTAGTGATAAATTGTGTACTTGCTACCCAACAGTTTGCCATCTCTTGACAAAATGCCATCCTTTGGGTGAACTTAGCTCATTATACACTCATTAAATGCTCATTATAATACCAAAGCACACCTCCATCTTAAGGGATACTTGCCTCCAAGGTGCAACCTACCACCCACTGAGACTGTGCTTTGAATTTTTTAGCCTATAACTTTGGAAGTGACACAAGAGAATTTTATGCAAATAGTAAACAAAGGTATGTATGGCTAGAGTCGCTCAAGCTCCACCTGAAAAATAAGGAATAAAAATGATCTGACAGGTGGGGAATATCAGGGAATGCACCATCAAATGTCAGACATGAGCCATCTCACTTCTGGGATCAGTTGATGGGCTGAGCTTCTCTTTCTCTGTTTTGGGATGCCTATTGGGTAAGGTTCGCAGAGTCAGTTACACCAAGTACTTCCCTGGGAAACTTAGAAGTCTCTGTAGAGTTGCTTATAATTTAATGCATTTGTAGTGGGTTGTATTATTCATGTTCTTGGTTAACCTCGTATGCTTTGCAGACAGTATTTTTATCGCTGATAATTCAAGGAACCCGTAATCTGTTACTTTAATAAAATGCACTATTCATTAATTTAGCTGTGAGAATTCTTAATCTGGGCATGGCCCAAGCTCTTAAAGAGTGATCATGCAAGCTTGTTTGGATGCCATTTGATTAATTGGGCCGTGCGCTCAAATAGTGAATGCCACTGGACTTACAGTGCCAGATTGGACATCACTTAGAATCTAAGCTCAGCCACACCCAGCCCTTCTGCTGTCTGAGGGCAAGCTGGAACACGAGGGGGTGTATTTTCTGCCAAATTATGTTGCCCTTCAGTGTGACATCTCTCTGCAGTGATGTGCAGAGAGGGTGAGTAGTGAGAAAAGTGTGTGTAATATATGTGCTGCTAACACCCTTTAAACAGTAGTCTTTATGATTCGTGTAGTAAGATATATAAGTTCAGTCTTTTATGACAGTAGAAAAGTGATTGGTGGGCACAGACTGAACTGATTTGCCTACTTTCCTTCAAAGCATTCAACAGTTAAAATTAGAAGGAACAAATTAAAGTAATAAATGTGAGGACAAACAGGCAAGGAAGATACTTATTCAGATTTCCTAAGATTCCAGGTCTGTCCCCCTGCCTCCCCTCCCTTAAGCCTGTTAAGTGCAGACACTAGGCTGTCCTGATTTGCAGCCACTGACACACTTGGCTTCTGCAGACATGAGAAGGTCTCCATAGAGTCTGTGTGGAAATAGGAGCATCAGTCTCACACTCAAGTGTTCATCTTTCATTATACACCTCAGAATACATCGTGAGGCTTGTAACTGTTGAGTCCCATCTGGCCTGATGAAATAAATAATTCCCCTGAAGCGTCCCTAATCAGCTGTAAACTCTGCCTCTTTGTGTGTGTGTGTACACTCAGATGTGCTGTCAGGTTTGTGACACAGGTGATTTGCTCTCTTGTGATGGTGTGAATATTTGCTTACTCTTCTTCCAAGAGGCTTATAAAGAGCTGATGCACTGGGGGCTACCTTGTGGTCTAGTCTCTTCTTTTAACTAGAAAGTCTTTTAGTTGTAAGAGGAGAAGTTGCCATGCAGGACACGAAGTATGCCTAGATCTGCAGTTACAGATAGAGCTTTGTTCTTGTAGCTCCTGAAGCAGACCGTGATGTTGCTGTTGCATGGCATGTGGCTGGAGATTCACATGGTATCTGGTGAAGATAATTATCCTCTCTTCTCTATATACTAGAGCAAGTATTCCCAAAATGTGTCCTGCCCAGGGTAAGTACTTTTCTTTTGTCTTTGTCTGTCTTTCTGTCTTCAAATGAAGGTCAGTGGGTGTATGGGCTACAGCTGGACTTCTTTCTGTCTGCCACTGGATGCATTAGGAGGAGGTGCTTGTCCTATCCAGTATACTGTCTCAGACATGTATACCATCATTATGTGCTGTGTGACAAATGTCTGAGAGGCTAGGATGTTACTGACAGATAAAATAGTAAATATGGTTACAAACTTCATACTAAGTGTAGAGCCATGATTTAAGTTACATCAATGATTTCTCGCTTAAGTCTGAGAGCTCATCAGTAAGAAATGTCAGGGATTAAGGAAACTCTGGAATTATTAACCTAGAGAATGTATGAGTGATTTTAATAGCTCAGCAGGATCTTAGAACTGCACAACATGGAGTGCTTCTGATGGAGGTGATGGCTTTGAAAGTTCCCCGGGATATTTAGAAGACTTTACCTGGAACAGCCTTTATTAGTTAAAGTCCATCCAGAAAGGTTGACGTAAAATAAAACAAATTAACAGAGGTAGTTGAAAGACTGAATGTGGGCACTCTTTGATTTAGAGAAACTACAAAGAGCTCCCTGTTGTGTAGACTGTTTGGCGCACGCTGAGACAAGATCTCATCTTCCTCTGTTGTGGTATCTCAAATAAATGCTAGGAAACACACCCAAAATATTTAGCTACGAGAAGGTATTGGAAACGTACGTGTTGGCTGTAAGGTGGCAAAGTGCAAATTTAGGAAATTAGGAATCTTCTTCCATGGTTTCCCTGTAGAAGCAGAAGCCAGAAAGTATTCTTAAGATGGCATTTTTTTCACCTGGCAAATGAGAGATGCTCCCTCATGATTTCTGAACTCTTGGTGAAGCCAGACTCTTAAGAAGCTACCCTGGCATCGGGATATTTACTGGGCATCAGTGAATACTCTCTGACCAGTGCAGGCAAGGAAGAGTGAACGTTGAAAAAGGATTGCTTGTTGGTATTTCAAAAGTTCAAATAAATAGCTTTTAAACTTCAAGCTCTCCTTTCTCCTTGGATGGCATATCTATCCTTTTCGTCTATTTTCTATTAGATGAGAATTTAAAAGGAAACTTTTTTAGCTAAAGTAACATTCTGCAGCTGGTGGCAGTAGCTGTAACTGGTGATTTGTTTTCAGTCAGATGGGTTGCTCAGGGCTTGAGGAAAATAAGTCTGGGATGACTTTGGTGTTGGGGGAGTAAATACTGTTTTAGAGGAGTAAGAAATTAAAGACGTTTTACTTACAGAAATGAGTTCAGAAGTTAAGGCAAGCTCAGAAGTGTGTTTAAGATATATAAGGTGTGTTTTTGTTTCAAAATAGAAGAGCCCAGAACCTCGAGACTTTCAGCATCTTGCTTCATTGCCTTGCTGACGTTACACTGGATAGACTTGAAAACTGGATTTTAGCTACGGGAGATTACATGAGAGGTGCAGGTAAGTCCCAGATGTTTCTAAGTGTATGTCAAAACATAAAATACTGAAAAAAAACCAAACAGTTTTTTTCCATCTATAAACAGTAGCTTGTTTGGTGCCCCTCACAGGACAGAGAGATGTGGCTGTTGTTTGAGATGCATGTTCTTTATTTTTCTGCCTTCCTTGCTATTCCAAAATGAAATGGTTAAAGAGAACTTTGGGAAGACACCTGCTGAGCAGCAGGTTATACAGGAGAGGTTACACATAGGAAGACCACAGGGTACTCAGGAAAGCTGCAAGGTTTGGCTGGGTGCTTGTAGTGATGCTTTTGAAAAGGAAGGAAAAAGGTAAGGAGGAAAGAGGAAAAGGAGAAAAGAGTCAGGCAAGGCAAGAAATAAAGGAAAAGGCTGAGGGAAAGAAGGAAGGCAAGGGGAAATGGAAAGGCAAGGCACAAGGTGAAAGGGGGAAGGTGAGAAAGCAGGGGAAAGGCAAGGAAAAAGTGGAGAGAGAAAAGTAAGAAGGAAAGGCAGGAAAATGCATGCCTGCTTTTTTTTTCTTTTTTTGTAGTTTTTATTTATTTGTTTCAACAAGCAAACAGAAAAGCAGAGGCTGGGGTAGCGTTGCTGCGAGGGGGCTGCCCTGGGGCTGTTGAGTCAGGGCTGATGTCTGCCCCAACACACGGGTCACTGGGAAGCCGTGTTTCACCTCTGCACAATCTCTGCCCTTCAAGTGCTGGCATAAACACAGGTGCAGCTCCAGGTGGTTCATAGATAACTGCAGAAATCAAAGTTCAGGAAAGTGGCAGGGGTTTCCTTCAGACAGTCTCCAAGTATGTTCAGTGTAGCATTGGCTTAAATTAATTAAGGAGCAGATAAGAAATGGAATTCACTTAAGTGTGCCTGCTCACACTTACCTTGTGATGAGTAAATACAAACTAGAGTAGTACTGGCTGATCCACTTTGAGAGTGTTGGATGCACTTTGGAAATCAGAAAAAAACCCGTGCAGTTCAGGTAATGGCTGCTGTACAAAATAAATGAAGCAACGCAGTAGGGATGAAGGGAGCCAAAATATCCCCTGGGAGAACACTGTGGGTAATGGTTGATTTTTTTTAGAAATCTTTTAATAATAGTGGGAGCTGATTTAATGAATACAGAAGTTCTTGCTTCGTATGTGATTATTTTTCTTCATGTACCTTTTATATACCTATTGTTTTATACAAATTCAACTTGTAATAATGCCATTATGAAATGCTGGAGTTAGAGTAATAGCTGTCAGTCACAGTGCTTCCTTCAATGCCTCCACATGAGGGGAAAGGGGATTTAATCTAAAAATGAGGATTTTTGCCCTCTGGACTCCACCTGTGACTGAGATGTGGCATAGAGTGAGTGGCTTGGCTGGGGTGTCTCTTTTGTGGCTACACATTGCTACAGTCACATCCCATATCCCACATCCCACATCTCATTCCCCACATCACATCACATTCTGGCTGCATCTTAGGGAGTTTATTGGGAGGTGGTCTCTGATGAGGCTGAGTGGACAGGTGAGGGGCTGCAGACGATGTTGATCTTGGTGTTGCTGTCATTGATGGTGTTGATCTTGGTCCTGTTCTTATGATGCTGTGAGGACTGGCTTTGTTTTTCCCAGCGGAGCATGGTGGTAGAAAGGCAGTCAGCAGCGTTCATCTCTTTTTCCAGTAGTAGTAGGTGACACAGACGCGTGTGTACCCTGCTCAGTGGGGAGCATTAAGCATGTAGCTAATTACAATTACAATTACACTGGCCAATATAATAAACTCATTTACTGTCACCTTTTTTCTTGCTCAGTGGCGTGTTGGCAAACCTCCGATTCCTCTTGTTCCTGCGGCTGGGGGGCACTCTGCCCAGGCGCCTGGAGTGCCCCCTGTGCTGTCTGCTGTGCCCCCGCCGGGCCCTCACCATCCTTGGATCCACTCAGCCCCCCAGCTCCCCAGACACTGATGGGTCTGATGCTCCGGAAAGATGCTGGGAAGAAGTTCCTTTGTTGAGCACATAGTGGGGACCCTGTCACCCTGGTGATGGGGGAATTCTCCCTATGAGCTCACAAGGACAGAGATGCTGGCAGCATCTCCCTCAGCATCCCAAGTACTGGATCAGCCACCTGACCCCCTCTTATCCCCCCCATTGTCACTGAGACCACGATCATGCCTTTCTTTATGCTTGATGATGGAGAAGTACCTTTGGGATGAGCTACTGCCACATGCCCATGCACAGGGGTGGACACACAGCTCCTGAATGCTTCATCCTGGCTCAGCATCACCTTCCTTAGTTTCTTGCTTCCTGGGCAGCTTTGGGGGAGCTCTGTGCACCCCAGTTCCCATACTCAACTCTACCATATACCCTCTTTGCCCATCTCCCTACCACCTCACAGCCCTTTTCTACCACCACCATTCCAGCAGTGAGACAAGACAAGGATGCTTTCAGGATTTCATTGGCAGGATCACACCCTGTGGGTGGCCCTGTTTTTTTTTTTTTTTTTTTTTTGGTAGAGGGAGCACTGAAGCATCAGATCCTGTCCAGTAGTAGTCACTGAGCAGGGAAGCTGTCAGTGTGCTGGGAGCCAAATTACTGGCCTGACTTCTTTCTTGGGGTCTTCTGCAGCCCGTATTTTTGGCCTGCAGGACACAGAATTGTGAGCTCCCCTTGTTACCACAATGACCTCACTGCCACTGTTCCTCTGTTGGAAAATTTCATGGAATTTTCAAAGTTAGAAAAGATTTCTTAGATCACCTAGTCCAACCATCCCCTACTACCAGTGCTGCCCACTAAACTTATGTCTCTAGGTGCTACATCTACCCTTTACTTTAAACACCTCCTGGTATGGTGACTCCACCATCTCCCTCAACAGTCTGTTTCAATGCATTACTACCCTATCCAACATATATTATATCCAACCTGGACCTCTCCTTGCACAACTTAAAGCCTTTATCTCTTGTTCTATTCATGTTACCTGGGAGAAGAGGCCAACCTCTGCCTTAACACAACCTCCTTTCAGGCAGTTGTTGAGAGCCATAATGTCTCTCCTGAGCCTCCTCTTCTCTAGACTGAACAATCCCAGTTCCCTCAGACACTCCCCATAAGACTTGTGCCGCAAACCCTTCACAGCTTCACTGCCCTTTTCTGAAACCATTCCAGGACCTCAATGTCTTTCTTGGACTGAGGGGACCAAAACAACACATTAGTCAAGGTGGGGCCTCTGCAGAGCTGAATTTAGGGGGATGATCACCTCCCTGGTTCTGCTGGCTACACAATTTCTGGTACAAACCAGGCTGCAATTGGTCTTCTTGGCTCATGGTCAGTTGAGTTTCGACCAGCACCCCCAGATCTTTCTTCTCCACACAGCTTATCAACACTTCTGCTCATGTACCACGCTTTTACCTGGCCACTTTTTTTTTTTTTTTTTGAGTCTGCCTTTTGCCATGTTCCTTGAAGCAGTTGGATTTCCACCCCTCTGCTGGTGGCCACACTTGGGCTTCTGGGCTTGCTTGTACTGTGCCATGTCAGCCTCCACTTCTGCACCTTCTGAAGTGTACCCTCACAGATAAGAATGTGGCTGTTTGTAATGTGGTAGCATCAGGTAGTGATGCAGTGGGGTAGCTGTTAGTTTCCACTACTCAAGTGTCCCTAAAGAAGCAAAATGAGAGGGTTTGCCTCAACATGCCACCAAATAGCTCATCCCAATGCTTCATCCAGAGTTTCATGCAGTATTTCCAATCAATTTCCTTTTCAAAAGCACATTTCTAAGCAAATAAATTATCAAAAAAATGCTGTTAAATAGAGACTCACTAGCTAGAGTGTAGATTGGGTAATTTCCCAACTTGTTTTGGCTCCAAACACAGTCTCCGAATGAGTGAACTGGAGCTACAGAGCCCCTGAAATGCTGCTGCACCAGGCAGTGTACACGACTGTTGTTGCTTGTCGGATTCATTTATGGCTTTCTGTGGGCAGATGAATGTTCATCTTGCTTGTCTGGGGAAGAGCTCAGCTGTTGACCACTTCTTCCTTGCTTAGCACTGGAGAGTAAACTGTGAAGCACCCCTCATCAGCAGGGTTCACGAGCAATTATTCTAAAGCTATTTTTAGCAGATTTCCATGTTTTTCTTATTTTTCTTGAGAACTGAGAGAATAGGTGGTAATTCAGCAGTGTGCCATGGGAAAATTACAGCCTGAATCACATAGGGTAGTCACAGAAGAGACAGACCATCACTGTTTATACCAAAATAGCCTATTATCCAGGTGTCTTCCACAGATGAATGGTAATCAAACACTCCTCAGCTCTGTAAAGGTCATGAATCCTTCTGAGTAGCCAAGCTACATCACGTTTTGTTATGTTATTATTCTGCACATCTAAGAAGACTGTCACCATCCTACATAGCATGTCAGCTGGCATATTTGCTTCCATGGCACATCTTGCAGGGAAAAAGTCTTTGCGTTTTGCTGCATTTCCCAGCCATGGTGCAAGCCATCTGTCTTCCCAGGGCTGACACCCACCAATCACTAATTT
The DNA here is from genome assembly GCF_016699485.2 of Gallus gallus. Classification (NCBI taxonomy): domain Eukaryota; kingdom Metazoa; phylum Chordata; class Aves; order Galliformes; family Phasianidae; genus Gallus; species Gallus gallus. Next base: position 49,911,784 of record NC_052535.1, on the reverse strand, counting down.
CCAGAAGAGCCACCTCTGTCCTCACAAAGATGCTTACAACATGATCCTTAGCGCTTGTAGGGTGCATGGGGTGCTTTCTCTCTGCATCTCCTTTTGCACTGATGCAGGGCAGGAAAATCCTATGTGGGGTCCTATAGCAATGTGCTACTGTTTTCCCTGAGTTAATTATTAAAATCAGTCCCAAATCGGATGTGCTGGCGCACTGGGCCAAGGATGCTCGCCCCCTGCTCTGCAGCCAGGATTAATAATTCATCCAGTGACACACAGGAGCTCCATATAAATGCTGGGCTGGGTTTCCCACTGCTGCTTTTTTTGCACGGAGAGGAAAAGCAGTGGTAGTGACCACGCTCTGCTGTGGCTCCACCACACCATGAAGGCGGCTGTTACCTTCCTGCTGCTGCTTTCTGTAGCAACTCACGCCGAACACCGAGGTAAGAGTGCTTACTCTCAAAATCCTTGTACTGCTGTGGCTGAGATGGATTTACTGCCCCGTACTAAGTAGGGTCTGTGATACCGTACGTATTAACATACTAATTGTTTTGAGCTTATAAAGAAGTTCAAAAATGAGGTTTTACCATCCCCGGTTCTTTTTCTACATGGAGACAAGTGAATTGAGCACCTAGCGTTGTGCTCTCTGCTCAACAATGTAGGGAAGCATAGATCTGCCCCCAAAACCCTGCCCAAACATACATTTTCACTGCTGGATTATGGAAGTGAAAAGGAATTCAAAACGCTGACACCCACAGCAGGACAGACTGATGTCCATGTGAGGATAGCCTGTGGGTTTCCTCGCCTTTCAGAGACCAGCTTCCCAGTAACAACAGCAGCAAAATTCTAAACCATCGCAACAGAGTGTTGACTGCTCCTCTTCAACCCTCCCTGCTTCAGAGATGCAGTCTTCTCTGCAGAATTGCCAGAATTTGCAGCTGTTATGTTTAGCCACACAGCTCTCTCCTGCTTTTCTGTTCCTGGAGCTTTGCTTGGTTGCCAGCAGATAAATCCCTCCCAAAATGGCCTCTGATTTCATGCTGGACCCTCAGCGTTTACTTTCTTAAACTTATCATTTTTTTTTCTTTTCCTATTGCAACCTTGTAAAATTACTTTTTTTTTTCTTTCCTCTTTCTGAAGCAGTTTGACCCTTGGCTGATATATCAGTATATAACCCCGTGGTTTGGGTAAAATGACCCTGCACCACACTGGTGGAGGCAGGGGCTGACACACTGCAAAAGTGCAGTGATTTGCAGCAGCACGAGAGATACAGACAGGAGAATGCAGCTTTGACTGGAACCCCTAAGGGAACAAGGGAGATCTTTCTGCTACAAAAGGCCTTATGAGAATCGCATTAAAGTTGCAGCAGAGAGGCCAGCAGGGTATCAGTGTTTACTTTGCTGGTATCAAAGTCTAAACGATGCCTTTTGCAGTCAAAAGTCAATACTATTTCCAAGGAATGCAAGAGTGTCTGGGGATATGTTTACTGCCACCTGCTCCTGACCTGCACAGCTCCAGATAAGAACCGACACTGCCTGTTTCACCCATACAAAGTGGACAAGGGGCAAGTGTGCTTTTCCCTCAGCTCTCCCAACTACAGGGAGGAATTTTCCATCTCACCCTTTCTTTGGATGCAAACTGCAGCAGCACAGTCAGGGTACCACAGCTGCTTCCCTAATACATGATAGGTCTGACATGAGGGGAGAAGCCGTCGCATAAGAAAAGGCAACCTTAAAGCAAGGAATAGAGCAAGATTTACATCCTTATATACAGCTGTTCAGAAAAGAAATGAGAAGTGAGAATAAAACGTAGACATGGTATAAACTTCTCTGGGTAAGCTTATGGGAGGAAGAGTAACACCATCACAACTCCTTGTCATAAAGTATTTAATAATAGTTTTTCCTTGCAAAAAGAGAAGGACATGAGCTATTTTCTACAGTAGATTCAATGGAGCTGAGCAGTACTGTTTTTTGGTTATTTTTCTGCAGTAAGAAAGGTCACTGGGACGGAGGCATCCACTTAAGCAGAATTGGTGAACTGACCCCAGATCTTCCTTTTTCCATGTTTACAGGTAGACCATATGTTCGTGACAAAGTCTGCCAAGAGTTCAAGACCATGGGGAAGGATGACTTCCGAGCCATGTAGGTGCCTCCTACAGTATTTACCCTCCTAAGAAACTTAGCACATAGATCTCCTCAGAATTAAACAATACCTTAGAAACAGGCAGATCTATTTGCTCATTTATTCATTCCCTGCAAATGAGGGCTCCTATTGCTTTAATGGGCCTGTGTACTGGAGAAAGGCTTCCTTTGTGGTTGAATTCCACAGAACAGCTATACGGTCAAATAACGAAGAGCTAACGCACACCCGAGGCCTGCTCCAGGCAAAGACCAGCCACCTCCAGCCTGGCAATGCTTTTTCAGAATGTGCCACTGGTTCTTGAAGGTGGTTTTGTTAGACTGTGTTTCCTCAGGCTGATCTTGATGTAGGCTTTTAGGAAATGCACTGAGTTCATCCTCTTGTCATTTTTGCTCCCAGGACCCTCATCATGAACAGCAGGAAGTTCTCCAATGCTACCTTCGAGGAGATCAGCCACCTCGTGCATGAGATGGTCTCACTGGCAGAGACCTGCTGTGCGGATGGTGTTGACCCTTCCTGCTACGATACTGGGGTATGTTGACAACAACCAGCCGGTGGTCTCTAAAACTGTGGATGCATTTGATTCGGGCGAGTGTTCTCCAGCCCTGGGCAAACAGCATCCTCCCTTCCCACAGTCTTCAGCCCTGTCAGCCAAGTCCTGCAGCCCCGACTCGCCTTTCCCTGCCCATCCGGGGACAGCCGCCTGCTGCCTTCACCAAGGCCTGGAGCAGAAGCTGTGCCTGGCTGCCCTAGAGCACCCACCACGTCAGCTGCCCCACTATGTTGAGCCTTCCAATGAGGAACTCTGTGAGGCATTCAAGAAGGACCCGAAGGACTTTGCTGACAGGTAAGGGCCAGCAGGCTGAGCTGGGCTGGAAAAAGTGCTCGGTCTTGCTGTGATGCCAAGCCAGGGTACACACAAGCTGGTCAAAGTTCGGAAAACAGTAGCTGAAAATTGGAAAGTAATCTGGAAGGGTTCTTGATGTTTATCTTAAAGCCTATCCTTTTCTTTCTGGGGTGGAGTGAGATATGCACCTCTGTCACTGAGGGCCATCAAGCTCTCCGCCAGGAGTAACCATGCCACTTTGTAAAAGTGCTTTGGTTATAAAAACACCGTATTGATTGCTGCAGCTATGCACAGGGGCAAGGAGTGATAATCCCTGTAGCTCACACCACTGCACATTTCTCTCCCCATCTTGCCCCTGCGCCGCTGTCTGAAGCAGAAGCAACTGCCTTGGCTCCTGGCCAGCCCCTTTCTGGGGCTACTGGTACATCCAAACTAAATGTTAGTGTATTTTGCATTTGTGTAGGCCCCAAGGACAGGATTATACAAAATGAATGAGAGATGGAGGTGGCCATATAAGTGGCTAGAGAGGGGCTATCAGGTGGGTTGATGGATTGGTACATGAAGCCAGCAGCACAGGAAGGTTCCTGCAGGGCTGACATCCCCAGCATAGCTATAACATTCCCAAATAACACGTCTGCAACTGAGCACCTCCTCCTGGAGTGTCTGAGGGTTGCCTCTGACACAGGTTCCTGCACGAGTATGTCAGTAGCTACGGCCAGGCGCCCTTGCCCGTGCTCTTGGGCTCCACCAGGAACTTCCTCTCCATGGTCTCCACCTGCTGCATATCCCCATCGCCCACTGTCTGCTTCCTGAAGGAGGTGAGTGTGCTCCCCACGGCCTGCTTTTCCCTTTTGCTCATTTACCCTACGGATGCCCACAGCCAAGGGTGGCTCAGCCTGGCCCCACTCATCTTCAACCAAGCAGCGTGAAGCTGCTGGTTATTTCTAGGAGGTTTTCGTCTACTTTTGTTCTCGGTATTGGGGATTTTCAAGTTAAATTGCTGATCACCATGCTGAATTTCCAAATACATGTGAAGTTGGTGGGAAATCCACCCAGATGGTGGTGGGACAATTTTCATGAAACTCTCAGTAGCTTCAAAACCCAGCATGAGAAGAACTGTTGTTGCCTTTTGCAGCCAGTAGTAAAAGGAGGCTGAATTACAGGGCTGCTCACAGCATAGCCAAGCAGCAACTTGCCAAGTACGGTATTTTTTACCTTGCCTGTGGAGAGGTATCCATTTTTCCTGAAGGATATCTCCACCCTACCATCCGCTCTACTGCTACATATTCTTCTTTTTGCAGAAACTGCAAAGAAAAACTCTTTCCCTACTCACTTTGATGTCGAACAGAGCTTGCTCCCGCTTGGCAGCATATGGGAAGGACAAAATGAAGTTCAGGTAAAAAGGGGATAAAGTGTTTTCTGCTCTTTATATCAGTTAGATGGGGAATGCTTTCCTATTTCCTATTTCCTTTCTGGTTTTCACCAAAATGCATTCCAGCAAAGATGGAGATTACCTCCTCAGAATAAGGCTGGTTGGTCTGTACCCAAGGAGTGCTTGGGTGCTGCACAGTGTGTGTGAAGGGCAAAAGCACAGATACAAAAATACTAGACATGTTATGGTCTCTACTCAAGTTTGTGGAACAGATGGGCTGATCCCCTCTATGCTTTGTGTCTCCCCAGCTACCTGACCATGCTTGCCCAGAAGATACCGAGTGCTTCATTTGAGGACCTTTCCCCTCTGGCAGAGGATGCGGCTGAGATGTTCTCACAGTGCTGTGACTCAGTGGCTGAAGACTGCATTCAGCAGAAGGTAGAACAGTCCTGAGCCACCTTAGGTCTGGGAGGCTCCCTGAGCAGGACACCAAACTGTATTTCCTCTCCTCCTCCCTCTGCAGTTGTCGGAGCACACCACAAAGATCTGCGCCACACTGTCAGCCAAAGACAAAAGGTTTGCTGACTGCTGTGAAGGAAAAAATGTCATGCAAAACTACTTCTGCATCTCTTCCCTGCAACCAGCTGTGGCCCCCAAACTGCCTGAACTTCAGAAGCCAACCAACAAGCAATTGTGTGATGATAACGGGGCCCTCCACACCAGAAGGTCCGTACTCACTGCAACTAGTTTCCTTACTCCTTCTCTTCATTACGTAATTTAATTATTATTTGAACTTTTCTCATGGTAGCCTAAAGAGAACCATGTGCTACGAGGAGAAGGTTTTAGAAGTGCAGGCTGTACATTGCTGCTGCATCCAAGAGCTGGCGGCTTTGATGGGAACAGCCAGTGCTAAATATTAACTTGTTTTTCCTGCCATGCTGCAGGTACATGTTTGAGCTGGCACGGAGGCACACCAATGTCCCTGATGTCTTTCTTGGCAAGCTGTATGATGCCTCTGAAAATGTCATCAAGGAGTGCTGCTCTGCCAAGGATGCTTCCAGCTGCCTTGACGGCAAGGTAGCTGGGAGGGGTGCCTTTTGTTTTACACAACATAAACTTCCGTGACATTGTCCACTGCCTCCCTCTCCATCTCCTGCATCCCCACAAAACCTATGTATGTATGGTCCTGGTTATGGAAATTGCCCTCTCTTGTGCCACACAGCGACAGCAAATGGGAACAGAGCTGCCTGCCTTCCTGGAAAAGACCGACCAGCTCTGTGGACAGTACACTGAGCTGAATTTCCTTGACTTCAAGAAGAGGTAAAGGCTCCTCCCCCTCTGCTGATGCCCCCGGAAATGCATGCTTAATTTAGCCAAGCTTTTGCGCCTGAAATCTGTCTGTATGAGCTTAACTTCTCCCGTGGCATCAGGGAAGATTTTCCCGCAAACCATGTCATGAAATTTTGGCAGTGCACTGTGGTTTGGAGGTAAAATGCACCAGAGTCCTTGCAGAAGCCCTCCACACACACTGACACATTCTCCTCTCTGGCCCCAAATTGCAGGCTGAGGGACAGCATCAGGCAGACCAGGCCAGATGCTAGCCCCGAGCTGCTGACACAGCTGACAGACCAGAGAGCTGATTTTGCCTCCACATGCTGCCCAGCGAACTCGCCACCACTGTACTGTGTTGCTCAGGTAGGGCATCTCCCACCACCCAACACTATGCATGAGACAGTCACCTGCCCTGGGCTTGCCAAACTTCAGTTCTTTCTCCTCTCTTGCAGGTGACTGCAGAGCTGGCAAGTACATGCAAGCAGGGCTCCTGCATGCTGGTCTAGGTGTGGGACAGTGAAGAACAAGGTGAGGGGTCCAGCTGGAGGATGCAAAATGTTGCTGTTGTCTGGACCAGCTGGCAGCCCCTTAACTGATACATCACTGCAGCCACAATAAACATTTTAAAAAACTCCTGGGGCACACCAAAACCTTGCTTTCTGTATGGTTGCACGGTGGTATGCCAGGTTGCAAAGCTTGCAGACAGGAGGTAAAGGTCCTGTGGGAGTTCATGTTATAAACTGTTAGGCAGGAAAATAGGAATCACATACCAAATATCCACAGAGACGGGGTTGCTCTTTCTGACTGTTTGGATATTGTCACTGTGGAAGGAGGCAGTAACATCATAAGGTGAGCTGTCCGTCCGAAATAAAACAGCTCAAGTTTCAGCAGTTGCCAAGAGATGGCGCCTGCAACCCAGGGAAGAGAGGAACGTGCTGTGTGTAACATCTTCCGGCCCTGCTGTTTCCCAAAGTGGGCAGGGTGAGGCTGCTCCCCGTGCTCCCAAAAAGCGATCTGCACAAGGCTACCTGACCACACTCCAAATAAATCTCCCTGTCAGAAGGCTGGGAAAAGTAACGCCGTGTCCCTGTTGCCCGCATGGACTCTTGGAAGGGGCTCGTTTTGATGCTGTTTTTGCGTTATGGTACCTTTTGCTACTCGTAAGGAACTTCTAAAATGAGAATTGAGCTGCAAGTGCTGGCTTGGCTATGCCAGATAACATCGATCCTCACAAGATATTGTAACAGCATCACAGGGCTGAGGTTACTTGTGAAAACAAAGCATCTTTCTTGACAAGATTTAGCACTAGTAGATTTCCTGGGAATTCAGAGGAACAAACCACACTGATGACAGTCTTGTGGCAGCCATACATCAGGGTCACCAAGCTTTCCATACATAAAGATTATTCTCTTCTGCTGCGTGCACATCCTTCCGCAAACCTTTACTGAAGTGGGTTAAGAAGGCATTGCCCCATGCTTGTCAGCTCCAGCTTAGCATACCCCGGCTGCTATGGAGCCTCTGACAAGCAGATCTGTCACTTCACAGCCCCTCATTTTTGATGCCTGAAAGGGATTTTGACAGTAGGTGATGGGTCTTCTTATAAACACTAATTTTAAAGGTTTTAAACACAACCTTAAGCATCCAACTTTGCCAGACATCACATGAGCTATGCTTACCTCTTCTCAGTGCTGTGTCTTCATCATGAGGAGGGAGCAGGGTGAGGGAGCTGCTGTGGGACAGCAAGGAGCACCAGTGCCTGCCCTTGTGATGGCAGCACCTTGTGTTGGTCTGAAGGAGACTGTTCTGTGGGCCAGCAGAAACCATTTTGGGTCAGGGGCTATCCAAAAGTGGGGATGAATGGGATGGTAGTGGTAAGTCACATTTTGTCCTCTTGTCCACAGTTTCAGCCATGTTTTCTCACAGATCAAAGCCACCTTTCTGTGCCCTGTATTTGTGGACAGTTTGTGGGGAGAGCATGGTTGGGGTTGGGAGATATTATTGCTTTTTTTTTAGTGCTGCACTTTCTCATAGAATGGGGATGACCAGCCTCAGAATGCCATTTGAAAAGCAAAACCATCCCTTCACGCTGACCTATAGTGTCATTCGGGACCAACACTAATCCAGTGTGAGGTGGCCCTCTCAACACTTCTTTCACGGTGTTTGAAAATGGACATTTCTGCTTGGCATGACCATCCCATGCCATGGTGATCCCAGTTTGCCTTGTCTCCAGTGCCATAGAGTGTGTTTCCCCATGCAGCAGGGGGTGAGACAGCAAAGTCATACCAGAGGGGCTTCACCCCATTGCCTTCCCAAGCAACATCACTTCTCTCCTCTGATTTATTTGTAGAAAAGCCTCTGCATTTGCTGTCCTGGAGCCACCACGGGGCTCAGAGCAGAGCTGTAGGAGTGGACTTCACAGTGTGACCCCAGAGCAATCCCAGGCATTGCCAAGGTACGTTCACGTTCGGACTTCATAAATACCATCTAGTAGAGGTCCCTCCAGCTTCTTTGGTATCTTGTGAGAGTCCTACCAGCACAGTGGCTGAAACCAGTTTACTTTTATGTACATTTACACATGGGAAATTTCATCTCCATAGTCTTAGCCTTGCTGCAGCACCTGCCTGCTTCTTTATTCTGACTGGAAATGTAAATAGTGTGACAAGTAAATAGCATGGCTTTAATTGTAGTGACTAAGCTCTGTGCGGTGTTTCATAGCCAAAATATATTTCTATAGATTTAAGTTGTTTCTGACGTTGTTGCTTAGGAAAAAAAAAAAAACAACACCTGTGGTTAATTGTAAGGAGAACTAGCATTTGTTTCTAAGCGAGTGAAAGCTTTCCAAATGCCTTTTCTTTTCACAGTTAAAATATGGATTAGATGCCTCTCTGTCCCGAGGCATTAGCTGAAAGGGTGGTTGTGGTTGAGATTTTTCTTTGCTTTTTTTATTCCTTGTGAATGTAAGTATGGCAGAGTCAGGTCCTACAGTAATTCTTTACTATTGCAAATCAACACAGTATTATAGCATAAGGAATTAAAGTACAGAAAACCAGTGTGAACCCCTACTTTTGCACAAGGCGCAGTAGCCGGTGACCTTCACAGGGTGTGAACGTTTCACTGACATAGTCACACATCTTTTATTGATGAGCTTAGGCTGGAAGGGAAAGTTTATGTCAAAATCCAAATGCATATCAAACAGTCCTTGCGAAGAGCAGGGGCACTGTCTGCCATTCCAGGAAGATGAAACTTTGCCAGTAACAGAACTCACATTTCCAGGAAACCTTTGGTCTTTTAATGTGAACTCACCTTAAAAAATGCCATACATGGGTCCTAACAGCCTCAAATTACAGAGACAGAAAGCTCATAACACTTCATCAGTCCCCAGTAGAAAGTACCCACCTGGACATAAAAGTCACGCTGTTCATTCCCTCCCAGTGACCTCAAAGTGATTCTATGACATCTGCTGGGTCCTCTTGTTTTGTAGACATTGGGTAATCTCCCTTTGGCCTCTTCTGCTTAAAAGTCAAAAGAAGGCTTCAAAATATCTAGTGGCAGACTTCAGCAGCACCAGAGGTCTTTCTGAACTCTCCCTGGAGGTATCCCTACCTACTGATCCCTGAGCAAAAACAAGCAGGTGAAATATCTTCTCTTTATGTCACAGTGCAGGGACCCTTCTGCTTTTTCATGGAAGTGAAAGCTGAGTCATTTCATTTCCTTCTATGTATCACCTAGCTAACTTGGCTGTACAATAAATGGGCTGCGGTAAAGCCAGAAACTGCCTAACCATGAGGCTGTTCTCCTTCATGCAGAAGCATATCTTGTTATGGAAAACAGTGCAGCACCCCCAGGTCGTGCTTGTATGCTCTCCATTGCTAACATATCACCTCTAATCCAACATAGGGAACGTGAGGAATAAATGAGCTACCCGTGCCATATTTTCTTGTGCGTGCTTATCTGTCTCTCTCCCATTATTTTTTATATATATATATACACATATGCATGTGTTTATGTTTTAAGTACTAATGTAAAAGTTTGGGGGAAGTGCCAGTGGTGAACAGTATGGGAAGGCAAAGGTGTCAGTACTAGATCAAAGACCATACTAACATGTTGTAATTACAAAATACTGCAACAAACAGAAAATCAGATGTTCTAGGTCAGCGTGACATTACCAAAAAAGCCACCACTCACTGTGGTAAAAGGGATGTTCCTAAACGTGACAAGATTAAGCTGTCGTCACTTTATTCTGTGCTGAGCCTAGAATGGTTGCGCTGACCCACTGGATGCGGTGCAGAAGCCAAGTATTTGAAGGTGACCCCTTCAGCTTCAGCTTTGCAGTGGGGAAACGAGGCACAGGATATTTCTAATCCCATCCTAGAAAGAAATAATTATATTCTCTAAGATGGCTGTAGCGGTGGCTGCTGGGACACCAGTCAACAAACAAGCATTTGATTCGCAAGGTGTAAAATATTCCCCTTCGCTGTGATAATACATGCATATTGTAAAGAATTTCTTTTGCTCATGCAGGAGTTGATGTCTTGCCTCCATCCTCATTGAATACTGTAGTTCAATAAAATCAGGCTGTATCTTTTGCCTATTTTTAGGAATAAAAAAAAAAGTATAGATTTGGCAATATGGTACAAAAGTGTTCCTGCTCTAAGTAGAGGTTTTCATTCATATGTGAATCAGCTCCATTAAAATAATCTGTGATGCTTTCAACTGCTACTAAAGCCTCTCCAAGGAGGAAAACATACTGTCATTATTACTGTTTCTGCACTTCACACAAGTAAATTTGCTTGAAAAGAAAATGGAGTTGAGGACAATGCTGACTTAATAAGAATTATATCACCATTTTTTAAATTTAACACAGGTGTTTTCATTCTGAAGTTAATTTATTACAAGCAGCGATAGAATTCTCAAACTATATTCTCAGAAAAAGTTGTTACAAGTATTTTAACAAGTATCAAGGGCCTCCTGATTAAATAGAGAAGATATGAGACAGAGTTTCATTGAAAGACAAACAAACAAGTATGCTGATCCCAGCCGTACAGCTTGAATAAGGACCAGCAGGCAGCTTGAATAAAGGAGAGATATTCAGAAAACAACAAAATGAATCGAACATAGATACCTCTAACAGAAGACAGGAAGACAGAGCTTTAGGTTTTGTGCTATTTCTTTCATACATGAGTAATCTGTAGTTTAAATTTTAAAATCTACTTAGGAAATCAGGAAAACCTACCAGAAAACAGTATTTTGGGATTCTTCTGTACTAGGTTGATACAGTATGTTTGGGTTGGACATGAGGAAATACCTCTTCTCTCTGAAAGGGTGGTCAGGTGCTGGGATGAGCTGCCCAGGGAGGTGGTGGAGTCACCAACCCTGGGAGTGTTCAAGGAACATTTAGATATTGCGCTGAGGGACACAATTTAATGGGAAATGTTGATGGCAGGTGAACAGTTGGACTGGATGATCTTGGAGGTCTTTTCCAACCTTGGTTATTCTATAATTCTGTGGTAAATAAGCTGAGAAATTGCCATTATTCCAGAATGAGAAATGAATGAATGAAAAATGCACAGAATGAAAAATACGCAGCGTTTTAGACTGTAGTCCCATGTATTTGGTTTCTTACTCAATCCCCTGTGAGAGTAACATGTGCAAGGTGGGGCTGGATTTGTGTAATGTGTTGTACACAATGCCTGGTGTTCGCTACTGAAGACAAACATTTTTGGCTTTTCCTTGCAATTGCTTGCAGTGGTGAAATGGTTTCTCTGTGTCCCACATTTAAGATTCGTAAATACAGACTAGAGCAGCAGAACTATGGAAGATGCACAGTTAGCCACTGTTAAATCTCTTGAGTAGTCAATTTCCTTGCATGTAGAACATTTTGCCTCCCAGTATGCTTACCCAGTATCCACAAATCTGCGACTTGTGGCTGCTTCACTTGCACCATCTGTAATGTACCTTGCTTGGAAGGATAGTACTCTTCTTGGAAACCACTCTCAAGTTGTTCAGTTGATTTCACTTTAATCCACTTAAATTGCTGTGAAACTTAGAAAGTGTAGGATAGATACATGGACGGTGAGGCGGATTGAGAACTGGCTGACTTGTAGGGCTCAGAGGGTTGTCATCAGCAGCTCAGAGTGTGATTGGAGGCCTGTAACTAAAAGTGATCCCCAGGGTTCAGTGCTGGGTTGGATCTTGTTCAACATCTTCATCAGCAACCTGGATGAAGGGTTAGAGTCCACCATCAGCAAGTTTGCTGATGATACAAAGCTGGGAGGAGTGGCTGACACACTGGATGGATGTGCTGCCATTCAACAAGACCTGGACAGACTGGAGAGTTGGGCAGAGAGGAACCTGATGAGGTTTAAGAGGAGCAAGTATAGAGTCTTGCAGCTGGGGAGGAACAACCATGTGCATCAGTACAGGTTAGGGGATGACCTGCTGGAGAGGAGCTCTGCAGAGAAGGATCTGCATGTTCTGTTGGACAGCAGTGTGTCCTCATGGCCAAAAAGGCCAGTCGGTATCATGGAGTACATTATAAGGAGCTTGGCCAGCAGGTTGAAGGAAGTGATCCTTCCCCTCTACTCTGCCCTGCTGAGGCCGCATTTAGAATACTGTGTCCAGTTCTGGGCTCCCCAGTTCAAAAAAGATAGGGATCTCCTAGAGGTCCAGCAAAGGGCCGCAAAAATGATAAAGGGCCCGGAGCATCTTGGTTATGAGGAAAGGCTGAGAGACTTGGGTCTGTTCAGCCTGGGCAAAAGACGGGGGATCTAATTCATGTTTATAAATATCTAAAGGGAGTTGGGAAGGCAGATGAAGGAGGCCAGGCTTTTCTTGGTGTGTAGTGATAGGGCAAGGAGAAGTGGCCTAGAAATTGAGCATAGGAAGTTCCATACAAGCATGCGGAAAAAACTTTGTGGTAAGAGTCCCAGAGCACAGGAACAGGTTGTCCAGAGAGGTTGCAGAGTCTCCTTCTGTGGAGATATTCAAGACAGACCCATGTGGATGTCTACCTGTGTGACCTATTCTAGGGAACCTGCTTTAGCAGAGGGGTTGAACTCAGTGATCACTTGATATCCCTTCCAACCCCTGCAATTCTGTGATTCACAGGTGTTGTTTTACTAATTTTACTGATCCACATAGCACTTACTGGTACTTTAGTTTGTGCTGAAATTGCCTGGCTCAGAGAGGAGCTACATGATTTACAGCAAAACACCTGTTTTAAAACATGGTGGTCTGAAGTTGTGAAGTGGTCTTATAGTCCTGAACAACTGAAAATGAGATCTTTAACTGTGGAGAAATCTGTAGTCTGAGCGAAAATGAAAATCCCTATCTACCTGGAGGAAACTAAGAGCAGGGGTACACTTCCTTTTTTTTCCTGAGAAGAGGCTGCCAATATACATCTGTGTGGTCTTGTACGCACTTGTTACTGGCTGAGCAATGGCAGTGCAGAGACTGAGGAAAACAATTTCTCCCATAGCTATGTCTGCAATGGTCAAATCCACTAGGTCATTAACACAAGCTTAGTTGTTGGATATTGTCCTGTGCTTACTTCATCAGAGATTTCTTGTCCCCTGGAAACATGGAAACAACTTCACTTCCCATCTCCAGCAGCTGTCACTCACTGTATTTCCTGAAGCTGCACAGCCAAGTTAAAAACAAAAAAACAAAACCTTGAAATGCCTTTTTCCTATTTTAGCAACAAAGCAGTAGACCCTGCAGAGTTGATGCAGTCCTGGTGGGTGTCTAGTTACCCTAATGCCACAGGGCAGCTCTTACTCACTGACTGTGGACTGACTGCTCCCCAAACAGGCTCCATGAGGAGTCCTGCACTGACAGCTCAACCCAGGTATTGAGACAAACGGAAGCTCCAGGGAAGAGAGAGAAGGCTTTGAGCAGGAAAAGTTTGTAGAATCAGTACCTGTCAGTTGTGTCCTTTGAGCCATCACTAAGATCTCCTGTGCCGTGCTGAGGCCTTTTGGGCATCTCATCCACGAAACCCAATTTTTTCTGTTCAAGCTTTGACAAATCTTCTTATTTCATGTGTCTGTACTTCTGCTGAGTCACAAGAAACAGTTCAAGCAAATTTCAAAGCTGTTGTTTTCAGCTGGTCATCAGCTGATTGTTTATGAACACAGCAGAAAATAGAACAGAGTAGACATGGATCATATGCTGCTTGTACTGGACGTCTCTGTCATTTGTAGGATGCTAGGTTTTCAGCTGTGGGGCATACATCAAAAGCGTTAAGAAGTAACCCACCAGAAGTACTTTGGTGACAGAGAAGTACCTGTGGGAAGAAACCCAGTTTAAGACAGAAGACAGCACAATTACTAGCATTATCCCATAAGACTCTAGAGCAGATTATTTTACTGACTGTTTAATGTCAAGTGTTAGGAATTCTTCGGCAATTAACCACCCTAGCGCTGTAAGGTGTTAAGATATTAAGTGTGGCAGAAAAATGTTCTGTTATTTTGATTCACAAGTGAGGAGCACACTGGATCATAATGATCCATTCAGTGACCTCGAGGAATCCTACCAGTGAGACAAAACGCCTGACACAGCAAAAGCAGCTCTAAAGATGGATAAACCTTTCAAAAGATAGCAGGCCCTGTTAAAATACTTCAGACTTTTCTGATGCCAAGCCATGCAGCTGGTCATGACTTAGTATCAGTGCTGCTGACCTATATGCTGACCTCTTTTCACTCATGCACTTTCCATGTGGCATTGGGCATTGTCCTGGTTGCAAGGCCCCTGTCACAGAGCCAGAATGGCAACAAAAATGAAAATACAAGGGTCACAGCAAGTGGCTTCAGGATGGAAGCAGCTGCAGGCCTTCACATGGGTTACTGCAGCCTGTACCTGCAAGCACAGTGACTGCTGGCAAAAGTAGAGCTGTTGCCACACTAACCTCAGTATACATGCCTTTTTCTTCCAGCCAGTGGAATTCCTGAAACATTTTCCAGTCATTTATTGCAATACAAGTTAATGTTTAACAGGCTCAAGTCTAGCCTTCAGTAGGGCATTGAACTGGTTTCACAAGGAAAAAATGGTGCAAGAGCCTCTTTTTAGATGTGCTGAAGTGGAATAGGATGTTTAAAGGTGGTGAGAAATCTCTTGAGCCTTCAGTTTAACATGAGCAGTTTTCATGGAGAGAAATTGTCACTGTGACCAACTGTGAGTAGCCAAAGTAGTGCAAGCATGAGGAATACGTGAAGAAAGAGGAGAGCAAGTCCCTCAGCGCCAGATAGTGGACATCTTCACATGTTCTTTTTTCACATGGTTATTTGTTTGCATTGTGTCCTTCACATAAAAGTCCCCACACAATGGTTCTTCCGTTACATGCCATCACGAAATATGGAAGACCAACTTGCCCATCTTTCCAAGTGAGTTTTCAGCTTGTGTAAAATAGGCGTACTTCTTTCTCTTTGGGGTTGTGCATACAAGAGGACTAAAATCTTGTTGAAAATCTGAAATGTTGAAATTAGAAATTAACATCTCCACTGAAACCACAGTCTGGCAGGCACATAGCTGTTATTAGCAAAAGAGGAGGAGAGTGCAAAGGAGTCCATCATACAATTGGCGCTGAAGACCAAATGTAAATTGCAATAGTGCATTAGTGGCATGCACCTCATGCGTGTACCTGAGCTGAAAGGGCAACATTTCCTCTTGAAGTGTGCTGACAGCTCTGTTTTCATCAAAGTTGTGTAGGAAAGGGTGTATTTTTTTATTTATTTGGTTGTTTTTTCTGTACTTAAACCAAACACATTTCAAATCCTCCGAAGTCTTTGGAAAACAGAAGAGCTTCCTTTAGATAGAGCTGTTAACCTAAGCAAATCATGCCTGCATAAACAAGACTTCCAATGCAATAACAAGTTGTAAAAAAAAAAAAAAAAAAAGCCATAAAATCTGAGAAACATGGAAAAGATCCCTTCATGCAGCATTTCACTGGCCAGCTGCTGGCTGAAAGCCATCGTAGTACTTCTGCTGTTATGAGAAGCAGAGTCTCAGCTCCATCCAGAGACTCTGCCCAGCAGCTGCATTTCCAGCCTGCTTGAACAGGCACTAAATTCACACTATATTCAACCCACCGTGGGAAGCAAGTTTGAATGTTCAGGCACTCTTGCAGAGTCCATCTCTGCTAGCACACCCTCTCACATATCTGCTGTCCTTCATGAGAAGATGTGTTCAGGTCAACATAAAAAGATTCCACAAATTAACTCTTTTAATCCAGCAAAACACTCATCTTTGAGGCATTATGAATAACATGTTGTGATGACCTCTTTAGATATATACTCATCTCTGGCAATTGATTGCCCAAGAAATCTTACACACGAGCCTATTGGTAGAAATTAATTTGAGGTGCTCATCTACCAGTCCTTTAAATTCTTCACTCTTTCTCTGTTTTTTTCTGATAGAGCACTTGATTTCAGTTCTTCTTCCTGCTGTGACGCTTCATCCTCTGCTCTTGCTTTTTTTCCTACTTTTTCTTCTGCTCCCAGCTGTGCGTAGGTGAGGAAAGAGACCACTTTTTCATTATTTGAGTTTCTATTGGCTGATGGAAGGGCTAAGTAACTTTTGCTGCTCCTTCACTTCAGTTTTCCTTGAAGCAAAGATTCTTTATTTGCTGCTTAGAAAGAAAGCAAGAACAACAACATTAAGTTCATATCCCCTGCCTGAAACAAGTGCATTTTCCTTGTGGTCCTGCCCAGACAAGAAGTTTCCCACTGAAGTGTGAGACAGATGGGCATGCAAAATTCTGATTCACCATTTTAGGTAGCCCACAGTCAGCATGAGAGGAGATACTGAACAGTTAACCTGTGCACCACCTAAGGGCTTTATCTGTAAGGTGAAAGGTGTCAGATTTCTTTAGTATGTGGCTTTGCATTTTTAATCCTCAGTGGTTTTTCTGCTCTTCTAAACTTGCACATGACTGTGTCAGCAGAGAGAAAAGGGATACTGTTAACTATTTTTCTGCACATGCCTTTACCTCTCTCCTGAGAAAGCCAGGTTAAATGGCAAAGGCTAATTAGAGAATCATAAATACTGTATTTACTTGTTATTCCTAGGGCCAGGTTTCTTAATGTCAGTACCAAATATTTGTCTCATGGAGATGTTACATCTCGGGTTTGTGCTGAAGTATGAAGATTCAAAATCATTCTGAGACTATTACTGCACATACGGCATCCTCATTTGGTATGTAAAACTTTTGTAGAGTTACAGTTGGACAGCTTTGAGTTGTGTGACTAAAGCTAACACTGCCTGCTCTCACACCTGAAAAACTGCAAGGCCGAGTGCATTTTAATTGTACAAAGAGATCCATACCCATTATAATAACAACTTGTAGGTTTGTCTACAGTATAAATAATAAGCAAATTCATGGAAATAGCTGAGAGCACTGAAATACCTTTTCTGCTCTTCTGAGAAAAGGGAAATCAGGAGGCTGCGTTCATGATACAGCAACTAGAGAAGTTTCATGAGCAAAGCTTTTTGCCTTGATTGGCTTTGGGCTTGCTTGCTGATAAAATGGTTAAGGTGGGTATAGAAATGGGCTATTCAAAGGGGAACCTAATTCTCTGAAGTGTGTTTCTACACATAGTGACTTAGTAAGTAAGATGAATTAATTTAATGCCATCACTGTAGGACAGGCCAGTGAAATTAAATTAAAACTATGAGAACATTCTCTCTTAGTTACAACAAACCTAGCTTTCATCTGATTTACCAGAGGCATATACCTACAACCAAATAAACAAAACCTATAAATACACAAGTTCTTGAAGCCTCAGTCTGAATAATCAGAAACATTACAACAACTAGATGTGAGCCAGAAACATTGCTGTGAAGTAACCGCCTATTTGGCACGAGCAATTTACAGCATCTGTTTGTACCTCAGCAGTGGTTTCTTCCCCCCGTACCTCACCATCTCCTTTAAAGCATCTTTCAGTCAAGGACTTGATGCATGTTGGCAGTGCTTCAAGCCATCCCACACATTAGTAGCATTACCTATAATTGCTTGGTACAGTTTTAGGTTAACCAAGGATTTTAGGATATATAGACCATCATACTGACCTGGGGAAGAGAGGGGTGAAGAACCTCTTTCCATGTTGTCAAGAAGTAAACAAAGTGCCTGAGCCCATGATGTTGAGCCCTCATAATTGCCTGGCCCTTCAATACTATTTATATAAAATTATCATTTAGGGAACACATCTATAAATACCACAGCTACCTTAGCAAGCACAATGTGAAAATAGAACCTTGTGCATTTTAAGTTGGCCAAACAAGTATTTTCCAGCTACTGAAACCTGTGAACGTTCCAGCTGGCTCTATTGGCATGGGAACAACTGCACTGTTTCATTCCCAGATGAAGATTCAACCCTGAAACATACAGTGACAGAGCTGACTTTCTTAGAAATCTTGGCATCATCTCACCTGCACTGCTCAGATAGCTGTGTTGCATTCTGCTGACTACTTAAATGAGTTGGCTGTGTGCTAATTTCTACCTTGATATCTAAGTTTCAAGTGGCTGGCACTAAAAAGGAGAATCTGTAATATTTCCTAAGCTAGAGGAGATAACAAAATGCTCGCTTCCAGTGTTTGAGCTGAAGATGTGTACCTGAAAATACAACTCATCTTTTGATAGACAGCAGTTTTAACATAAGATAGAATGAATCCAGCACTCTCTGTATTCATGATTTTGGCTGGATTTAAGAAAACATTCTGATGCCATCTTCCAGTTGGCAGAACTCAGAGAAGTCTTTCACATGCTTGACAAAGTTTTCAGCTGGGTCAGGCTGTGGATCATGGAAACTATGACCCTGATGCTACCTTTGATCCTGATTTAAGAGCTGTGAAACCAGGGAGTAAACACTGCTCTGCCTGCCTTGCCTGTGCTAAAGGGGATGTTGAAATGCTAGATTTGGGGAGAGGTATTAAGTGGTGAGGAAAAAAATTAAATGAAAACAAGTCTTCTTTCTTTGCTCAATCTCCTCTGCTTGCTGAGTGCTACCAATGAGTGAGGAAAGTTCTGTAAAATCAACTAAATGGAAAGCATTTGGTGACTGACCACGAGAAGTGATCTCTCTTCAAGGATCAGGTTCATGGTGACAAAGTGCAGTTATTAGCATTGGTACAACTTGCATCCTTTTAATCTCTTCTCAAAGGAGGCTGTATATTTATGAGGACAAGAACTAATAAGTGATTCAGGGTAACTCTGGGCTGTGCATGAATCTGCTTTCCCTGGAGGCTTGATGCTCTGCTTTGGGGAGGGCGAGCATGCTGTGTGCCACTGCGCCCTCCCTATGTCCTGGTTTCAGCCCAGACAGTGCAGATTGGACATTGCTGTGTGGTTGTTGTGAGTGATGGCTGGGGGGATGAGAGCTGTTGCTGTGGTGGTACGGGGCAGGGGGCAGCCACAGGACAGGCTGTGCTGTGGCATGTGTGGCCTGCAGGTCATGGGCAGTACATGGCTGTAGTAGCATAACATTGCACTAAGTGATGGAAGCTGAATTCTGAGAGCATCAAAGCTCTAGGGAAGACTATATAAATTATTTTCTGTGTTGACCTTACATTCTGGTAACATTAGAAGACAGGCATTCTGGTAGGATGGAGTCACTTGTAATTTGAGGTCATTTTTTATTTTTTTATATCAGAGCTAATGAGTGTCTGTACCCATGGGAAATGTTAGGTCAGTCTTCCTGTGTTTGGTTCTGTAGATCACAGCAGCGTAGGCTCCTGAATGTAGTGCTAAACAGCTGTTACTTTAGGTGTGTGTGAGCCATGTGCTAAGAAACTGAGGTTAGCCCTTGTGTGAAGTTGGCTATATCAACTCCAAAGCAAGAGGGTATCTTGCTCGAGAAAACATGTAATTTAGTGAATGGCTTTTTAGGTAAGAAATGAACTGCATGTAATCCATTACAAAAAAATGAGCCAGCAGTGTGCCCTGGCAGCCCAGATAGCCAACTGTATCCTGGGCTGCATCAACAGAAGCATGGCCAGCAGAGCGAGGGAGGCGATCCTGCCCCTCTACTCTGCACTGGTGGGGCTTCATCTGGCCTACTGCATCCAGGTATGGAGTCCTCAGTACAGGAGAGACAGACCATCTAGAGGAGGGCCACAGAGTTGAGCCCAGGGATGGAACCCTTCCCCTGTGAGGACAGGCTGAGAGTGCTGGGGCTGTTCAGCCCTGAGAAGAAAAGGCTCTGGGAAGACCTGAGAGCAGCCTTATCGGGGGGCTATAAAAAACAAGGGGACAGACTCTTTAGCAGGGTCTGTTGTGCAAGGACAAGGGAAAGTGGTTTCAAATTAAGGGAGGAGAGACTGAGTTTGGATGCAAGGAAGAAGTTTTTTTTACAATCAGGGTGGTGAGGCACTGGCACAGGTTGCCCATGGAGGTGGTGGATGTCCCATCCCTGGAGACACTCAAGGTCAGGCTGGATGGGGCTCTCAGCAACCTGACGTAGCTGTAGGTGTCTCTGTTCACTGCAGGGGAGTTGGACCAGATGGCCTTTAAGGGTCCCATCATATTCAAACTGTTCTGTGAGTAAGACTGGATGCTCTTTAAATACTGTTGCTGAGGAATCAGAAATCTCAGAAACACTCCAAATAAAGAGTTTCCAAAGAAATAAGCATGGAAAATTTTGGATGGAATTACTTCTTCATACTTAGTCTTAAATCAGAGATGATGTTTTCTCTGCTACATTTCTTAGGACCCAAAGTAAAGCAGAAAGCTTAAGAGAAAAAACTGTGGAACCAGTGATGTTAACCAGGGCTGTGTCCCGCCACACACAGTGGAGTTTCTCTCATAACTTTTATGAAAGAAAAAAAAATTAGATGAAGGGGCACCTAAAATCTCTGGAGAAACTGTGTTGCAAACTTTGGATACCATCAAACAAACACTGCTTTCAAGGAACTTGGGACCAAAAGCTAGCCTGTATCTCTGTGCAGCTGGCATTACAACTGTGTAAGCAAAAGATGCTTACTTTCTGGTTACAGTTCTCAGTTCAGATCATGTCCACACTGGGCTAGGCACTGATTAAACATGTGGAAAAACCTGCCTTTTGCAACATGCAGTATTTCAAGAGTGAGTTTTACCACTCTTGCATTTCATAAATCTGCAACCTAAGCAGGCTTGTCCAGGCTGCTACATTGTTAGTTGCAATTTATTTTACAGTGCAGCACTCAACATGGTTCTGCTGTCTGTGCTAGAGGCTGTACAGCATACTGAAGATACTCAAGAGCTGATATCATTGCTTAAGTGATTCCCCCTCCCCCAAAGGAAAAGCTTGGCCTCTTACCTTTACCGTGATATTACTGCATGGCACAGCAACTTTATCTAAGGATTTTGCAATGCAACTTTTTGTGCCTGGGGCTGAAGACTTGAACTCCTGCTGACCTGCTTGCAGGGCCTTGTGCAGACAAGAGGTGTTTAGTTGGTGGTGGTGGTAGCATTAATGTACTTCATTTAGGATACTGAAGACCAAAACATGTTCCTCAGTCCAGGCCTTATTTTGAGCACTGTGTTCATTCCCCTAAGCATCACCTGGTCTTTTACTGAAACAGAAGGGAATGTAGCCACTCCCTTCCCCTTCTCTTGGCTGTACCTTGCAGAAAGCAAATGCTCAGCAGCACAAGAACTGTTTTGACTTTGTGTTTGTCTGGTGTCCATTGCAACAAAGCTCTGGCCTGTCATTTGGTGCCTGAGCACTATTTGTACAAATAAAGCGGCCTGCTGAGCTGCTGCGTTAGTAACCAGTTTGAGCTGCCATGCCTCTCTCCTCCCTGTGCTTTAAAGAGGTCTGAGGCCATCACAAGTAGAGGGCAGTGAGAGCTGACCCCCCCCTCGCTGACCCTTTGAAAGAGTCACAGAGCCCTGGCAGCCTAAGCTGACAGCAGCACACCCACAGCCCTGCAACCAAAAAGACCTTTTGCTGCAGCTCTCAGTGATTTCAGCATCACATTTGTATCTGTCAAATTCAGGAGGTGACGTGGTGACAACTAAAGATTGGAGCGGCCTTCTGTGTTTCCAAGAAAAGAAATTGGAGAAAGACGATAAAATAAGCAAAGGACATTTCTTGTGCCTGCTGCCTGCTTCTAGGAAATGTGCTGGTTGATAGATTAAGAAAAAATAATGATTGATGCTTGTTTATCATTGCAACTCTGAGGGTGAGAAGTGTGCACTAGAATATCCCAAGGGAATTATGAAAGCCTCAGCAAACTGGCAGAGAACAAAGAGCCAACTCCATAGTCTCTATGGACGAGGTTGCATCAGTGATCTTTTGTAGCACAAAACTTCTGGCAAGGAATTTACTTCGTACATGAACAAAAATGTTTTTGGTGTTGGTATTACCTGTCTCATTTCCTGCTGTGATATTACATCTTTTTGGCTCACGGGGACTTCTGAAGTGAGTAATGAGGAGGTTAAACCAAAGAGCGTGATTACATTAAGGTGTTTGCTATTCTCTCCAGGAAACGTACCCATTCTGCCCTCTTCCTGAGCCAGCAGATTTTCCATGTGACCAGCAGTGGTGGTGAGGCTGATGAATCCCACAAGGTTGTACTGATGGTATCACAGGGACATTCTGATAGGCCCTGCGGGGAAAGCAAGGTTTAAAAATCAGTCCTGACTATCTTCTGGGACCGTGAGAATCCTCATTTCTATATGTACTTCAGCACAGTGGCCAGAATGGTCTTTTGGCCCTTATCTTCTCAAACTTGAAGACTTTCTGTAGTGTTTACCTGCAGAAACTCAACCAAGTTTGGTGTGTTTTCATTCATACAGAAAGTGCACGCTTCAGGGAAACCAGGACTGCTTTGCATCTTGGCTTGCGGGTAAACGATACTAATGTGGGAGATCAGCAGTTGGCATGAGAGGTTGCATTCCGCCCTGGAAGTTTTGCTGTTTCCTCAAGAGTGGCCAGGGCATTGGACAGGAGCATTGCTAACAGGCACAGAGGAAACTTCACTGGTGAGGCTTGACTAGTAGTCCTTAAATACACCAGTGCACACCCCGCCCCAATGTCTGACATGGCAGTAGGCACAAGAATTTAGGAGGGAAGCTCCTATCTGTTAATATATGTGAGGCAGGGCTCCTGATCCTGCAGCAAAACTGCTTTGCTGATTGTGGCCCACCATGTTCTCTGCTGCAAAGAGTGGTGCTTACGCTTGTTCTGCTTCTGTGATTCTCCTTTAGATACCCCAAAATAAGACAGTATGTAAAGACAGTTCTTTGAGATGGAGGGCATGACATACTCTTGGGGAAATAAATAAAACAGCCGGAGCAGTTAATAAGACAATGGAGTTAGAATTACCAGCCCCAGCACAGAATTCAGACTCAAATGGGAATTTCTATCTGGATAAACGAACCCACAAAACCACATTTCTCAGTGCATCTGTGCTTGTCCAGCAAACAAGCTGCTGTATTTTGCCACTAAAAAACGTATGAGAAAATGCTGCCCACTCTGGCACAAGGCTGTGCTGAAGAACACTTGTGCTCTGCCCTCTGCATTTATTTACAGAGCATGTTTATTTGCATTGGTGTTCGGGCTTCCATTAGCTTTAATTATGTATGGAGAAGTCTAATTCTGCTGCATATTCCTCCCTGTGGACTAATTAGGTGAGTGATTGTGGAAAGCCATTAGAGAGGTTGCATCCACTATTAAGAATTTCGTTTTAGAAATGGGTCAATTATCTAAAATACATCTCAGGACCTTCCCTGCACATTCGTCCACGAGCCAAACGGTGCTTTGCCATAGTTGGTAACAGTTTTTCCAACAATCTGAATGAAGAAGGAAAAGCTTCCGTACCTGCACAAAGCCAGCAGCCAGCTGACTCATGACAGTAGTAGAGGTGAACACAAGACACTGTTTTGCATCTCACAGAATCTCTGTCCCATTGCAAACTTCTGTTGACTTTCCCAACTTCAGGACAGAGCCACAATCCCAGCAGGGGCTGCACTGTGCCCCCAGGAGACCTTTCTTGCTCCTTCCTCTTTTGAAAAGTGATAAAGCACTGATTTCTCTTAAAGTCGTTTCTCCCATCAGGTTTGTAACAAATGGATCCAAATCCAAATTTCCTGATCAGCTGAGCACAAAGCAGCAGTCTCCAGCCCCACACCACTGTTTCAAAAAGTAAGCTGGTCCCTAATGTGCCACAACTCTGTACATACAGCCTACAGAATCCTGAGGACCCAGTCGGATATCTTCCTTATCCCCACCGTGGTCTCAGTTCCCTCTCTAGAGTTTTGCAAGAAATCAGCTTTTTCAGCACTAGCCTGTCCAGCACAGTGCTTGCTCCCCAAACAAAGAGCTGGGCTAGAGCTTGGCCCTGCCTCAAAAGAAATTCCAGTAGCTGTTTGTAAGCCATAGGTGTGCCTCGTGCAGGCTGCAATCGAGATCCACGTGATAAGTGGAAACATTTTAATTAAGTGGCATAATCTCTCCCACCAGATAAAGAAGATCTCAGATAACTTCTCCAGCAGGAGGAGTGCACATGACCCTGACACATGATCTGGTCTCGTCAAGATACCCCAAGCACTACACAGCTGCCGGTGTCAACACATTGCCCAGGACAACAGGTACAGCAGGAGCTATTGGCTAGAATACCTCCACCTCTGACGTCAGAAATGTTTGAGCTGCAGATTGTGGCCGAATGGGAAATTACATCAGCTAATCCTATCGGGCCTAACGGGTGAGAAAGAGCCTCACGTACCCGAGGCTGCTTTAATGTCCCCATTACTGCGTTCACATGCCCACAGTGACAGCACTGATGTCGACAAAGATGCTGAACTGCAGTATTCAGATGCTAAGAAGTTTCTCGCACTAGTCAGTGTTCTTCTTGCAGCAGAGTCTCCTGTCCTGCCCCAGTCACTTACAGCCCTGTGTTATTGCCAAGTTTATCCAGGATAATTAGGCATTATGTACTGTTCTCCATTCTGCACTGTTGCAAAGCTGCTCACTGTTACCTGGGAAACTTCTATCTACCGGTTTTTTTTTGGATAGAGGAACAACAGGTTGCACCACATCAGCAACAAACTCCGAGCCATCTCCCAAAGAAAATGTCACAGCCCCCAGGAGAGTGTCTGGCTGAGAAAAAATTAATCAGGAGATAAACATCAGGAAAGCCCGAAACCCCTACACCACCTGGGGAAAACAAGATCTTTGCATGCAACCGCCCCCAAGCCCGCAGGTTGTATCCTAGCCCTGCTGCAGGGTGCCTGAGAAGGGCTCCTGGGAGGCACTGGCCTTGCGCGAGGCAACCTCACTCACGACAGCAAAGCCGCCGCAGCCGTCACTGCTTACGCAGGGGCCATCAGAGCCCTCACAGGAACTCCACTGCCTCCAGGCAGCCTCCTCTCTTCTAGTGGGGCAAGGCAAGCAGCAAGCGCTCTGAGACCAGGGCCAAGCCTGGCTCAGGCTTTTAAGGGGAAAAGAAAAAGAAGAAGAATCAATTCTATTAAAAGAAGCAGCAGCAAAAACAAACAAACAAACAAACAAACAAAAAAACGCTTCTTTATTAAAACCGGTTGACTTCTGAGAAACCATGGGATGGTCAGTACATCCAGTAACAGCACTGGGCCTGCTGGCAGCTTGCTCTTCCACAAAATGACTTATCGGGGTTTATGCAAGCTGAGAGGATTTACTTGGCCTGCGAAACACCCCTGAGATATTAGTGCTCAACCCTTTGCCAAGGAGAGCAGGAAACACTTTCATTTTCTGCTTTGAGTTGGGGTGTTAGATTTTTTTTTTGCTGGTACAAACACAGAGATTTTGTTGTACAGCAGCTGCAAGTGCAGTTCTTGTGGATGGGCCATGTGGGAGGTGAATGCATAGTCACTAATTCTGGGGCATGAGGTGGCCTAGGGAGCCCCAGCAGTGGTGGTACCCAGCTTGACACTGTGTACAAGCCTCACATTGCCTCTTGGAGCTTCTCCCTCCTCCAGGACCCTCTTACCCCATTTTGAGTCTGCCTTCTTGCTCCCTTGCTGCCATGATGGCCCACCACATGCAGCAGAGGACATGAGGCGGCTTTTCCTTCTGCAGTTTTGTCTCAGTGGCTTTATAACCAACTTCAAAGGTTTGGAAGAAAAAGCAAAGTCATTGTTTTTGTCTTTTAAATTTTTGCTGCTCAAAGCAGTCCTTATTCGTCACTAAAATGTCTGCATGCTCACATCTGCATAGCAAACGGTACGCGTCCTTCTGTGTGTTTCAGCGAGATGTCTTGCAAGGTCAGAGAGATAGTGGTAGAAGTGTAGTTTGAATACCAAAGACAGGAGAACAAAACCAACTACTTGTGCAAGGTAGACATCTACCTTTACTCTTGAACCAGCACGTTTAAAAGAAGTCCCTGGTACTCATCATGCTGGTACACATCTCAGTGCAAAGGAGGCACTTCTGAGTAACACCTAAAATTCACCAGGAAGTGATGCTGTAAACCACGCTGATCACGATGAATGTAATTCCTAGCATGGGGCTTTCTTACGCACCCATTGGCTCAAAAAGGAGAGCTGCCCAGCAGGCACAGGGTTATCTGCATCGTTGTGACTGTACATACAGAACTTACCAGGTGTGGAGGAGCAGGCACTATCCTAATCTGAAATTGCTCATTTGCTTGATAAGCTTAACAATCTCTAACTGTAGAAGGGCTATTCACGCTAATTACACTGCTGTTATAGAAATAATTAAGCAGCAATTAATTGCAGGTGCAGTATCGTGGTAGGAATAACATTACTAACAGGGGAAGAGCAGAGCTGTAGTAGGAAAAGCGTGCCATTAAGTTGGTGAAGGTGCTGAAAAAACCTCACCAGGCTGATGGGCTACAGAAAGCCCCTGTGGCCAGATTTCCGTCATAGGAGTACTCAGGCCCACTGCTGGGCACTCTGTGGGATACTGACCTGATGCTTGGCCACAAGCGAGCACCTGGGGAAAGCAAGCAAATCTGCACCAACCCCAGGTGGCTGCTAGAGGCAGGTAAGCTGCTGGGAACTGGGTGTTTGACAGTGGTACTAAGCAAAAAAGTACGTGAGATTTAAATTTTTAATGGTTGTAGTCTAAGTGAAGCTCAGGCTCCTGCAAGGAAGAAGAGGCATAAGCATGTTAGTTAACCCAATAAATGGAAGGGTATTTTTTTTTTGTTAAGAAAGGAAGAAATTCTTTACTGAGGGTGGTGAGACACTGGAACAGATTGCCCAGTGAGGTTGTGGACGCCCCGCCCTCCCTGGAAGCATTCAAGGCCAGGCTGGATGGGGCTTTGAGCAACCTGGTCTAGAGGAAGGTGTCTCTGCCTTATAGCAGGGGGGCTGGAACTAGGTGAGCTTGGAGGTCTCTTCCAACCCAAACCATTCTATGATTCTTAAAACTGAGGGGGGGGGGAGAACCATTTTTATGGTACATAAGATGTGGGGAAAATAAGCTTAGCTTTGCTCAGTTTGCACGTTAGTCATCAGAAGTGTTCGTGGTGCTTTCCCACCACTCCAGTTGAAGGCTCATCCCTTCGTACACTGCTGCTTTAGTAGATTAAAACGTAGTCACCAGTGCTGGCTTGTAGGTAAAGCTTAATAGGTCAGAGATAAGGCTAAGAACTTTCACTGCTGGTTTTTTGTTTTTTTTAATCAATTTAGAATATGAGATCCATAAAAGCTTTAAGAAAAGGCTGCGGTGATTTTATCTGCTCCCTGTGTTGCTAACTCTGAGAACTGCTGGGCTTTTTGCTTTGCTAATGACTAATTTTTCTAGCATTTAAGGCTGGAATTTGCTCTTCAGGCCAACCACATCCTTGCTGTAGTGCCGCTGACTTCAAGTGAAAAAAATAGCAAATAATTGGGCTCACAATTCCTTCTGATTTTTGTTCTTTTTATGTATTGTGTACAGTGCTTGCCTAAAAGGAGCAGCGAATATTTTGCTGTCCACACTTTGTCTACAAAACCCATACCAAGAAGGGCTCATGGACAATTTCTGGCAGGCTGGCAAGAGGTGGAGACAGTTTATGGAGGAGGAGATCAGCTCAAAGCCACCCAGCTCCCACCCAGCTGCTTCAGCAGGAGCAAGTAAATCATTTCTCCAGGCAATAATTCCATAGCCTGCACAGAAGCAGCTGACTGTGCCAGAGTCCTGAAGTGCCTGGACTGAAGGTATGTTCACAAAGCGCTTTCCATAGTGACGGAGTTAGAAGAACTCTGGACAATGCACAGCTTTTGGTCCCAGTTTGTTAAAAGGAAAGAGCTTGGCTGCTGTCTGAACCAAGAATGGCAGACAAGATATGTTACAGCAGCGGCAGAGAGAAAAAGAGACTTGCAGCTTGTTTAAGCATCATCATCGTGTGAACAAGGTGTTCCTTACCTACGAATTTAGCTTTAAGCACACATATATTTGTGTTTTAAGGGCAACACCTCTTTTTGTGGCAGACATTTATATGGAAGTCAGTGCTGCTTTACAGTTTCAAACCACTGGAACGATTGCTTAATTCAGGTGTCTTCTCATGCAGAGAGGGAACCAAATTTGATGTTTCTGTACCATTTCCACTATTCAGTACGCAACATAAGACTTGCCAAACCAGTCATTGCAATCCTAACACCCGAACTGCTTTACTAAAAATATGCAGAATAACTTAGTACTCTCCCAGCTGTGTCAAACACCTGAGCCAAGGCAATGGTGAGACAGAAGCAGCCCCATTGGGGCACTACAGGAGAGTGGCCATGCTGGTAAGGCTGTGAGAAGAAATCGGGGACACAAAAGGGATTGGGATAAGACTACCACTGACATGTTTATTTAACAGACAGGGTAATTTGTGCTCACTACACCTATAGTTCTTTCCTGGCAGGCCAACAGCATCCCTGCAGTGTAGATGGCCCAGCAACATGTGAGCAGTACACTGTAAGCTGCTTTAGCCCAAAGCCATTACATAAGTTAACCTGTGCAAGCTGTTTTCTATAAAAGGAGCAAGTGGTATTTTTAGCAGGCTTTACGTAGTTGCTTGGCAAGGGGAAGAAACAGGAGATGCCTTGGCACCTGGAAAGGAGCCTGCCACACCAAGCACCTGACACCATCACAGTGACTACAGTCGCTGGGTTTGGGATGTGAGAAGGCACATCCCTGTTACTGGACCTGTTCTTAATCTTTCCTAATGCCAGTTTTTATTCAGCTTCATGTGCCATTGAGCGCCTCTAGGGCTTTTTGTGCATCCCTAACTGGCCTTCAGCGGGTCAGAGAGGCTCCCTGTGCTCCGTTACAGAGAGCCTGGGGAGCTCCTACCTCCATCAGCACCTTGCTGACCATGCTCTGCATTTACCTCCTAGTAAGGAAGGACACCTCCCTCCCCCCCCCCCCCCCCACACACACACAAAAAAAGGGGGGGGGAACAGCTTGTATTGGGCTGGGATTTGTAGCTGTTTTCCTTTTTGTTACTACCTCGTGTGCATTTAATTTTTCCCCATTTTTATGACAGGAACATGCTGACTCCTGCAGAGAATGGTCATCTGGGTAAGTGCAGATTTAAAAAAGCTAAGACTCTATGAAGTACGTGTGTACCTCTGTGAAGGGCATGTGAAATTGATAGCTGCCCTGGTTTGCTGGTTCCCACCCACTGCCAGCAGTCTCTGCTGAGAAGTGAGGCTGCTCCCAAGAGAAGACAAAAATCTCGGTTTCAGATGGAGATGAGACTCAGGTCTGTTCAACTCTGATTCCTGAACAAAGTTATATTTCTTTCCCAAAAAGCTTTAGTAAATTATTTCAAGGGAGTACATCTGTCATTAAAGCACGCTTATAGAGCCATATATCCCAGATCTCTTTGGGGTTATAAAGGCTGGCCGTATGTTTCTCTGCATGTACTGGTGGGACCTTTTTGAACATCCTCTCCATCCAGAGACCTGCCAGACATTTGGCCTTAGCAATGGTAACAATGACAACAGTGATGTAGGAATCTTCATTCAGTCAAACCAAACGGAATACATAAAATTAAAGCAACAACAGAAACACACAACGCTCCAATAAATGCATAAAGTTACTTTATTTTCAGTATACATTTAATTTTGAAAAATATAAATGCTAAAATATCTCATCATCTTCATCTTTTGATTCCATAAAAGTCACAATAGAAAGCTTCATAAAACTGTAAAATACTATGTTATAAGGAATTTCATGGTTTATATTAGTGGAAAAAATTTTAATATATTGAAATGTTTTCTGCTTTTTTCGGTTTTGTTCCACCATCTTGATCCACTTCATTTTACATTAATTCTTTATTCTTCCCTCCAAAGCAAATACAGACTTAAGAGAATTAAAAATAATAAAAGTATCTGAAAGTGCGTATTGATTCCAAGGAAAAAAAAAAAGGTAATGCATACAAATATATGTCAGCCGTGACGACAAATAAGTAGTGGCTACAGAGGCAGACCGTCACCATTTCCATGGGCCTGGGACAAAGCTGTCTGCAGTTCGTTTGTTTTCCCTGGGTGATGGCAGGATTTCTGCCCTCAGTTGGTAGCTGTTCTTGTGGGACTTCGAAGAGAAGCTGTTTGGGGAAGTTTTTGTGGTGTTTTTTTTTTAAATGGACTCTTCTGATTTCAGAAGAGCCTTCCCAGAAGCCAGAGGTGCTTATCCGGGCTTTTCTCACCAAATGTCCAATTCTGAACCAAAATTAATTTTAGCTGTATTGTCACAAGGCCTACAAAGCGCAGTGAAACTCATCTTGTGGTGACACCAGCCCACCAAATGCTATTAGGTGGCTGCTTTTCACTGCCTTCCATCTCTTGGTGCCAGCAGAGCTCTTGCTTGCTGTCTTTGTCGTTGTTTAATGTTTGTATAGGAAAACAAAAATAGAAAGGACACACAACCTTCCACAAAGTGCTGCTGTCAGGAAGCAGGAAATGAAAAATTTCCAGCTCCTGTCTCCATCCAGAGTTGTTTTGGACATGGAGAACTACAGAAATCTTTGTCCCGTCCCTTAAACAATGCTACCCTCTGTACAACAGCTCGTCTGTTAACGTAAAAAATAAAAAAGAGAAAGGTCTAGATCAGCAGTCAATACATTTCAAGTACATTTAACATGGTTCAAAAGTGGAAGACCTCATTTTTGTGAAGACAAATCACCAGGTAATAGCAGATGAAAGGATGCATTATGTGTGTGTGCGTATATGCATGTGTGCAGTATGCTGCATTTTGAGCATACTGTAGGTGGGGGGAGAGTTCTTTTGTCAGTGCTCTCTTAAGGAAACCTTTTTCTCTACATTAACCTATGCTGATCTTTCCTTATTTGGATTTCTACAAATAAAGTGTCTGGGCGAAACATAACAGCTCACATGCACTGCGTACATGATGACACTTGAGTCTGTTTCCCCTTTGGTAGTCTGTGACTTACTTTCACCAAGGAATTGAAAGAGTTTCTTCTCCACGTTCACATTGCACTTCCCAGGTTCTCTGTCCTCCAGCTAATCCTAGCACACAGCAGAAGGGATCACGCCGTGGCTGCTTTTCTGGCTGCCTCAGTTGGCTCCTCACCCTTTTTGAAGCAGGTTTGGGCTGCGTTTATGGGATGCTGATATCTCAGGGGCAGCAAAGAGGAACAGCTGCTCTCCCTTCCTGTTGCACTGCTTTCTCACAGCAAACAAAAATGTTAGGTAAGGAGAAATTTCGATTCCTTGGTAACAAGCTGGGGAATGTATGTGTGTGTGCATGTGTGTATGTGTGTGCTGTGCCAATTCCTCTGTAGCTCAATCATCTTTGTGCAGCAACGAGCACTTGCACAAGATCGTGCAAATAATAATAATAATAAAAAAAAGTAAAAACAATAATATTATTACAGTGCATATAATTGCATCTTTTAACCAGAACCAGTATCTGGGAAAAAAAGAGTCCTAGTTTGCAGCTCTGATTGTTGATGTGGTTGCTACTAGTTTGTGGATGCTAAAATTTGGCATATAAGGTCTCTCAGCACTGCGACAAAATCCTATTTCCTTAATCAACATGGACTTTGGTTTCTTCACAACAGGTGTGAAAGTCACTAAGCTCTACTTTTTTCTTCAGTATCTTTGCTACTTTAGGAAAAAAAAAAATGAAACAAAGCCATGTGTTAGGCATTACAGAGCAGTTTCTGCAAGTGCGTTTTTTAATGCCCGGCACTGGGGGCTATTAAGGACTGTCATCCCCCTCTCCTGCTGCTGGGCAGCTGCTCTCACTGCTGCTTCAGCCCATTATGCTTCACTGCAGGGAGCTTCATTTTTAAAGCGAAGCCTTTGCAGTGTGTCATATGTAATCCTCACGCTTGAAATGAATGCGCTGGGGAAGGCCAGTTTCCCAATTGCTATATACTCAAGTTCACTGTATACCCACTGCAGAGCAAAAGGATCTGTCACAAGGCGCTGCTTGCTGGGTTTAAAACCAAAAACCTGTGTCACTGTGCCTGCTTGATTTGTGACCGATACATCATCGTGTGTGAAAGGTTTGGCTTATCTGGCGGAGTGCCGAGCAGTCCAGGTGTAGGAGTAAACTCTGTACGTGACAGAGAGCAGTGCCTGGGCACTGTCAGTCCTCGAGGAGGACCTAGAGCTTGTGTCTCAACTGCACGCGGGGTGTTTCCACTTGCACACATACACACACGTGCACACACGGATGTTTCACATGAAAGAATTCTAACAATACTGCGTAGGAGATCAACAAAAGGAATACAATCAGCATCTGTCCCCTGACACTGTTCAGCAGTCAGTCTTTCACTTACCCACAGTACACTTAAGACTCTTCCTTGCTCACGAGAGATTTAAGTTATATCCCATCTCCTTCATAGTGAAGTTAGGTTATTCATAACAAATAAAATAACCCTAAGTCAAACAGAAGCTTTAGAGTAGAAGGTGTTAATAAAACTGATCCAGCCCTATGCCATGTCCTGGAGATTGTGTGTTTCTTTTCTTGTTTGTAAAAATCACATTATATATGGTACAAGACATCTTTACAGAAAGCCTGGCATCTAGAAATAAGAGGTAGAACTACTCAAAACTATACGTTTCCTGCTGCAGGAAAAATTCATTTTTCTTTACAGTAATTAAAAAAAGGTTAAAAAAATTGTCAAAAAAAAAAAAGTCATAGGTTAAGCCCCCATAATTTAAACAAAATAATCTAGGAAAATAACACTCTTCAATGTACCTGACGGATTAAGTCCATTAAAGTGTTTTTTTAAAAAAAATTGCATAGGAAAGGGACATTTCAAAACACATTGCTACAACGATGGCAATAGTTTGTCTGTGCTGGGAGTGAAGTACCTTTGAGTTTTCCTTCCTGTGTTACTACAAGTACAGGCTTTAAGAGCAAGTTAGTATTAGCAGCACTTTCCAGCATCTTAGAGCAGTGTAATAAAGACATTGAATTAGCCTGGAGGTCAGTTTTGTTCTGCCAGACAACAAACAAACAAACAAACACTGATTCACAACTAAAGTAATGCCAGTTCCTCTGACATTTCACAAAAGTATTATATTATATCCTTAATACTTCTGCCCTCTGCTTGAAAATGAGATGCGTGCATGTCTAAGCAACAGAGAAGGCAAAAATGAGTCTTGGTCGAAGTGGAAAGATCGGGTGAGGATAAATAAGAGGAAGTCTGCAGGGGGGGTAAGGGTGGAGCGGGGAGCACAGAATGTCTCATTTACCTATGCAGGTGGGGAGCAGAGAGCATTGTAATATTTGGCTAGTGACAAAATAAATTCCATGTAAGACTTAACAGACAGACAAATTACAAAGTAGTTTCTGTTCCCTTGCTCCTCCAGAAATAACCATTGTCTTCAGGCTCGAGTTCTATTCTAATTTGAGGCACAACTTTTACTGGAGTTCGTGGAGGGCTGCGAAGAAAAAGAAGGCAAGGCAGGTAAGTGTACGGACTAACATCGTGCATCGTAGTAATGCTTAACGTGCTCTGTGGCACTCAGCTGAATTTTGAAGAGTGCATTTTCTGAGGGATCAATGCCTGAAAAACTGTACAACTCCAAGAAAAAAAATACATTTATAAACAGAACAGTGGCAGCTGCTTCACACCTTGAGAACTGCAGATCCCAGTACTTAAGGGCACAGCACGGTGCCACATCTACAGATGGAAAAAATGCTCACCTCCCAGCACCAAGTCTATCAGCACAGACCAGTACAGCACAGCTTTCTGAACCTGGCAGCTTACAGATACCAAATAAATAACCCAGATGGGCACTGGTAATAGAAATTTCTCTTTGATACCAGAACTTAGTGATGGGCCTGTGCATCACGTAATGTTGTTTTAATGAATTGGTCCAAACACTGCTCATGTCAGGGAGTAAGCCTGCTGATTTTGTTAACAGAGGAGCTCCACATATCCAATACTTGTGCTTCACACAACTAACTGCCTGTATAAGTTTATTAAGTCATATAATATATTTTCCCCTGTAGACATGTTTTTCTGGACTTTTCCAGTTGTTCCACTACTTTTTCCTGGTTTGGACCCTGAAACAGGCATCAGTACTGCAGCTGGGGTCTAACTTAATGCCAGCAGAGTACTTATGCAAGCTCCTCGCTCTCTCCACACCGTAAGGCCATGCTGGGAATTAAGTTAGGATGCAATAACTGCACGTTAGGAATTCTCTCAAAGCGTTTTTCTAAGAGTTTCCTGTAGGCAGATAGGAACTTTGCCTTGTAGAATTTCAGTATACTGTGGCACATACAAATTGCATTTTACACGTACTTACCTTGGCATAGTGTGTGACTGAAGAAAAGGAATTTTATCAGCACGACGTATGGCGTTCAAGGAATGTTGGTGATTTTTCTTCTGTCAGGGAGGAGAGAAAAGATCTTTTTGTCATTGCATGCAGCACTGATGGTTTCTTAAGCCCAACAAACTCTCCTATATTTAGCAGTGCTTTTAACTGCTGATTTCCTGCTATATGAATTTCACAGGTTGTAAAATGGAAATAATAAAGTTAAGTCTCTCCTCCAAAATACAGAACCTGAACTGCCAAAATAACCATGATTCATTTGCAGGGACTGCCCTGTGAGTGGCATTCAGCTGCATGCCCTTTGCACATGCAGACACACAACTGCATAGGCAGTTGTCCAGCCACGAGCAGTCACCTCGCTGCCACACAAGAGGCCGCTAAGCCGCTCCAAGTAAACAGCCCATGGGAAAACTCACTTTGTACTCACCAGGCCTGCACTGCAGCCTGGCAAAGGGTCTCCAGCTCGAGTATGCTTCCTTGAGGGAAGCCACGCTGCAAAGCTGGTCTCAGCCCAGCATGAGGCGAGAGTGTTTCTGCGTCTGTTCGGTGCTCAGAGTTGCCTGACAAAAAGGGGTTGGGAATCCCTCAGTCAGGGCTTGGGCACACAATGCCTAGTTGGGAAATTCCCAAATTCCACCTCAAAATTACTCAGTTTCTTGACCTCCTTTCAGCACCTTTACATCTTGATACTTACCTTTCATCTACAACTTTAGTTACCCTTTGTTCCTCACTGTAGCATCCAAGCTCCTTGCGCAAAAACAGGTGGCTTGTTGCCTGTAATCACATTCATTTCCTGACCAGCGTGGTGAAATGTGTACTCTTTTTTAATAATAATCCTATTCTTGCTATTGCTAAAGGAAGCTAAGGAGTAAAAAATGAATTTTGTGTTTGGACTGAGAAACAGCTGGATTCCACTTCTCTGCCTTAGTGGTTGAAGGGTAAATTGTCAAGCACTCTGAACATGCAAAATTAGTAATGCACTTTGAGTCCTGGAGCACTGTTATACTCTAGGATGAGTAGGGTGAGACCACGGTGTTGATGGATTCCAGCTACTTTTTCTAGTACAAGAGCCTGATTTTTGTTCTTTGCATTGTTTCTAAATAAAAGCTGACAAATCAATTTCAGAATCATAATACTGTACACATACACAAACAAACTGCTGCTTGGCCCTCGTCTTATCCCATGTTGTCTGAAAGGGCATTCCAACAAACAGGTCTGTGGCAGAAGTATTGCCATTTCCCTAATTCTTTCAGCCCTGATGATGCTAAGAACACTATCCCCAATCATAAGATCCTGTGCAACAACATTTAAGATGAACTTGGTTTAAGCATATCAGGGCATTTCCATAGAAAAATGAAGAGGATCTGTTTGGTTCAAGGTTGATACACTGAGAGTATACAAACAGTAAAGTAATTGTCTTTCTCTTTGGCTTTGTTTTAGAATGTTAATCTCTTAAGTGTTCATTTATCTGAAAACACAATGCAATGCTTAGGGTTGCCAAATGTCACCACCAAAAGCCAACACAGTTAGGGACCAGCTCCTAAACACAAATCCTTCGTAAGGAATCTAAAGATCAGTGTTTCCAAGTCTTACTCCTAGAAATCTTATCACCAGTAATGCAGCAGTACTGATTTACTGTTATCATTCGTGCTTCTTTGCTCCCATCTCATGACAAAACAGCATATTTATCTCAAGACTGAACCCATTGCTCATAATATTGTCAGAAGTTGCTGCAAAGGCAAAAAAGCTCATGTCAGTTGTTATTTCTGATTCCTCTCTTAAAAGGCTATAATATGAGAAGTGAAAGTGACTGAAAATGAAGGCATAGTCTAGTTGGAGTCCTGTAGCTAGCAGTGTTCCCCAGGCACCGGTACTGCATCTGGTATTGTTGAACATCTCCATCAGTGACCTAGATGAAGGGACAGAGTCCACCCTCCAGCAAGTTTGCTGATGATGCAATGCTGGGAGGAATGGCTGACACACCAGAAGGCTGTGATACCACTCAGAGAGACCGGGGTGGGCTGGGGAGTTGGGTAGAAATGAACCTGATGAGGGTTCAACAAGGGCAAGCGTACAGTCCTATGCATGGAGAGGAATAACCATATGCACCAGTACAGGTTAGGGGCTGAACTGATGAAAAGGAGCTCTGCAGAGGAGGCCCTATGTATCCTGGTGGATTACAGGTTGACCGTGAACCAGGAGTGTGCCCTTGTGGCCAAGAAGGCCAATGGGATCCTGGGGTGCATTAAAAATATCACGGCCAGCTGGTCAACAGAGATGATCCTCCCCCTCTACTCTGCCCTGGTGAGGCCACACCTGTAGTACGGTGTCCAGTTCTGGGCTCCCCAGTTCAAGAAAGGTAGGGAACTCCTAGAGAGAGTCCAGCGGAGGGCCACAAAGATGACTGGGGGCCTGGAGCACCTCCCCTGTGAGAAAAGGCTGAGACACCTGGGACTTTTCAGTCTGGAGGAGACTGAGAGGGAGATCTTATCAACGCTTATAAATCTCTAAAGGGCAGGTGTCAAGAGAATGGGGCCAAGCTCTTTTTGGTGCTGTCCAATGACAGGACTAGGGGCAACAGGCAAAAACTAGAATACAGGAATTTATTTCCATTGAAACATGAGAAAGAAATTCTTTACTTTGAGTATGACATAGCACTGGAACAGGCTGCCCAGAGAGGCTGTGCTTCCTTCTCTGGAAATATTGAAAACCTTCCTGGAAGCTTTCTTGTGCAACCTACTGTAAGGGAACATGCTATTGTAAGGAGGTTAGACTAGATGATCTCTAAGAGGTCCCTTCCAACCCCTACAATTCCTTGATGCCATGATATTAACCTAAGAAATTAAAAAGATACAATAGCACAGAAGCAAGTCACCTAAGAAGGGAAATGTGTTAATGGTCAAATGATCACTGCCTTGTCAGTTTAATGCATAATGTGGATCAATGACATGCTTAATTATTCTTTTAAGGTGCTGAGTTTTGCAACTGCTTGGAACCTAAGGAAATAAACAGTAACAAGACAGAAATGCAGTTTAGACATGCTGCAAATCCAGACTAATAGACTCAGGAAAAATAAATGCAAACCATCAGCAAATTTAACATAAAATGGCAAAGGTCAGAAATGGACTGAGTGGATGGGGAAGGTACAGGGAGGAGGAGGAAGGAAGTTACCACGAAACACAGCTGGACAAAAGCAGTTAAGCTGGAGGCACCAAAAGAAAAAACACAAATTTTGGAAAGAAAAAAGAATACATAAAAACAAAGCCAAATACTGTCATAAATCAGAGACCTGTAAGTTAAAAACAAACAAAAGCCCCACACTTGGGAAATAATAGAGAAGTTTTTAAAAAATTAATGGATATATATTTTGTACTGCACGTCAGAGTCACGCAGGCATGCAAGAGGTTAGTTCTACTCACTGTCGGCAGGTTTGCTATCACTTAGGAAAGGTTCCTGCTCCATGATGTCCATTGGTATTTTAATACTTGGGACTTTTTCTGAGTAGGGGCAGTCAGACTGTGAAAGAAACGTGTAAAAGTTCTTAGAAAATTTCCACTGCTCTCTTACTGTCACCCATAAATTAATATTATCCTTCACATAATTTCTGTAGGAATTAGGAGAAAAATAGTAATAATAATAATAAAGGAATTCTGTAGCCCAGCTGGTGGCCTGATTTTAAACTGGATCCCTCTTGCACCTCACTTTCCCTCTTTCTTCACCCTGTGGAAGTAAAGCAGAGTGAAAGAGTAATCTTATCTAAGTAAGCGTTATCTTTTCCTCTCTCCACCTCACCAGTTCCTATGCTACCAGTTTTAAGACACCATCTGAGTCAGCCTGGGGTTGACTGCAGGAAATAAAAATGGATTAAAACATGCATTTGTTGGCAGAAATGATAGGGCACTGGCTTCTGAGAAATCTCACCAAAAAGTTTTGATTCCTATTGTGATTCCTCTAAATTATGGCAAGACAATCTCTATGTTGTTTTCTCCTTTCAAACTGCTCTACAAGGAAGAGTGTCAGACAGAATATAGCAGATAATCTTTAACTTCCATTGTTTCAACTCCTCTTTTAATTTATCACTTAAATATAGTCAGACCCAGTCCCACTTACACCTCTGTTTACAATAAGATATTTCATCAAAGCCAGGGTCCTTTTAAGAGTTCACGTAATCCCACCACACAGGAGATATGGCAGACTGTTGAAGAAGAGTTACAAGTGCAGAGAAAAGCTGTATGTTAGCAAGCCTTTCTCCAAGATAGCTTTCTGCTGAAGTCAGCAAGCTTTTGCTCAAATTATGAGCACACTATAACCACTGAGTCCCCTGGAGTTTGATGATTATGCCCCACCGGTTCCAATAATAAACCACTTGCTTGTGCTTAGAAGGTACTGAATTACTTGGCTTTTCATTTTCTATTTTTTTTTTATTTTTTTGTAAAGCAGTTTATCGTAACCAAAGAAAGGCTGATACTGTTTGACTTGGCAAAGAAATTAAGGTGATACATGCCAGGTGATGTGTGCCAGAAATGCTAACATATCTTTGTTCCTGGAGAGAACTAGACACAGCATGAAGTATAGCGCTGCACTGGGGGGAATAAGACCTAAGAGCCAGAGTAGGAAAACATTACAGAAGCCAGAAAATCTCTCTCCCTGGGTTTTCTTCTTTGTTTTCTTTTCTGTTTTGTTTTTTAGTGTTACGGACATCCAGTGCAATACTGTGTGTGTACCTCACCAGCAAAACATTTCCTCACATGTGTGCATGCATATGTGCATTATGTATTTTTTACAAAGCTATATATGAGCATAGCTTGAATAAGTTTTAAAAAGACACGGAGGCAATAAAGCCATACCAGAATTCCCATCCATTTGGAGCTTTGTTGTAAGCGAGCTAAGAGTTGAGCCATCCAACATATCACTGTTCTGGTGCTAATAAATAGAAGATCTGTGCAATGGGAGTGCTGATGCTTCATCTGCTTTAAACTTGACCGTGTAAAATGAACAAAGAGATAGAGAAAATGCCTGTGGTTGGCAAAAGTGCCCTGAAGGGGAGAAGCGGCTGTCACACACCACTTCTGGCTCTGAAACTAAATATAACATCCCGGTGTATTCTTTTTAAATTGGCTGACCCTCCTTGGATCGTGCATTTGGACATAAAATCTGAGACAAAAGTCAACTTTCCACTACACACAAGCTTAGGTAAATCCAGCAACTAGCGGCTGTAATTTTGACTTGCTAAAACCAAGTTGGTGAAGCTACTGAAAAACTTTCTTTGCAATTCCTTTCTTGCTGTCCCTGACTGCTAGCAAACCGCCAGTGAGAACTAACAGTAAATCCTAACTCATGCTAGAGTAGTCTCTGTTAATGCCAGTGCCAGGTTTTGCTGTGCTTGTTTACATAACACCACTTGAATTCGCAATGTCCAGCAATTCTCTTCACTCCACTCGTATCAGCAGAATGCCTGCAAAACCCCACAGTACTAACTTTATGGAGGTGCTTTTCTGCAATGGAAAGGGTGAAAATAATAACACCAAGTGCTTTACGTTCAGGAAGCTGACAAAAGCAAGTGCTGGAAAAGAAAATAAGAACAGTTAAGTAAGAACATTTTGCATAAATTCTGTTACCCACTTGATTGAGTACTGTACCTGAAAGCCTAGGAAGCTTAAAATACACCAGAGATACAGGAGATGTGGCTCAGGATACTATGCTGCTGGATTCAAATCAGTCATAATGAAGGAACTGAATCAAACCTTTGTTGACTGTATGTACAGCAGGACATCTTCTTTCACTTTGAATCATACAAATCTATTTATTGAAGGAAACCCTTGACATTGGCTTTCCACATGCTGGAGGAGTGGCAGCCATTAAAATGAAAAGGGAGCCTCTGCAAGAACTGCTTTCTACACCCAGTAGTACGTAAATGCACATATCCTGGGGCAAGGTAGCTTGCAGATGAAGGCACACTATTGAAACGTGTCAGAATTTTTACATCCTGCTTCACTGGAGTAACAGAAGAGAAAAAACATTTTTATGTTGTCTCCCACAGCTGAGAGAGAGACAACGTGGGAATGTGCACACGTGGTTTCCTGTTGATGTGACACCAATAACGAACATACAAGTCTTGGGTCTCATCAGCATGTTCTTAGGTGAGAGCTTTCCTGATGCTTGAAGCTTCTGCGTCCCCTATTAGTCATACGGACACGTGCTGAAAGTCTCAGCAGGACCCGTACTGCTAACAAATGTGTCCTCGGGACTTCTTGATAGAAGAGTGCAGGAACAGAGTAGTCTAATGGTCAGTGCCTGCTAGGAAGGAAGGGAAATGAGAGCTTGCTGTCTGAAATAAGGACCAGTCTTCCCAGCTGGGATTCAGCCTGATTTAATGAGGAGTGGATCCAGGCTACCTCCTATGTCGCTGCACCCTCACTACAAAATTCCTAGTTTTGACTCTTGTTGTGTATATTTATGCACAACTTCTGCATTATAGAGTGTATATTCTCTGAAGAAAGACCATTGTATATTTTCTCATTGGAATAGCTGGACTTTGTTGCCTCTAACACAGCTGTCATGTAAGTGTCTTGAGCTCTGGCATGTTCTCCACGTGGATCATGGTTGTGTTTTCTGTCCTGTCAACCTTGAGTAAGGTCAGGCATCAGAATGATCTGGAGGAACTCTTAGAGCTGCCATGTTACACTTGAAGACACTGGACTTATTATCTAACCCAGCTGATTGCATAAATAGGGCTAGTGTGTCGATTCTGCTGAGTACAGGAAGGATACAGATGATACACAGTAGAAACACAGCAGAAGTGCTGCAGGACTGCTCTGCTGTACTGTCACCTTACAGCGTGGTGGCAGCAGTGCTTCCCACAGCTGACCGTGGCTTGCTTGCGCTCTCCTTAAGGCTTCACTGCAACAAATGCTTCTGGGAAATAACACTGACGCAGTAGCTGTTTCTTCAGGAATTCCCTTTTCCTGAATTTGCTGTTAGCCACTTTGCATCAGCTAAAAAGGCCAGGGAGCAAGCAGGCAAACAACTGATGTTGCTGTTTCTCTGTCGTACCACACCAGACATCAAAACTTGGGTATTCCTGGCTGCCGGTCACTGAGCTAGGTGTGAATGTACAAGAATGGGTCAGCTGACTTTTCCTCCCAAGGCATGATGCCTTCTCATTTATTTCTCCTGCTCTGTATAGATGTGGTGTTTTCCAGCTTCAGGTGACCTTAACTTTGTCTAGATCACATGAAAAGCCCTTCTTCATTAACTCTGAAAATTACACAAGCAGAACTACTGATGCTATGTCAGTGTCCTCCGTGTAGCTCATCGTTAATGAAGCTTAGCTCCCTTGGTACACAGTCATCCCGCAACAAATGATGCAGACTGAGGCAGCCAGCTCTCCAAAGGAAGCTCACACTTTCTGTATGAAGTGCTCTGTAATCAGTGTGTTCACCACTTTCATTTAAGTTTATAGAATCTGAGTTTACACGAGGTCTGGGTAGGAAAATGTTTGAAGGCACAAGTACTACTACATTTCCTCTTACTACATCTACAATAAAAAGCATCATTTTCTAAGGCACATGGATCTGGTCTAATCAGGTCACCACACTTAGTATTGACGTTAGTAAGGCAAGTTAAACTATTACAGTTTCTATAGATATATATATGCTGC
Organism: Gallus gallus; assembly: GCF_016699485.2. Lineage (NCBI taxonomy): Eukaryota > Metazoa > Chordata > Aves > Galliformes > Phasianidae > Gallus > Gallus gallus. Next base: position 49,869,741 of record NC_052535.1, on the reverse strand, counting down.
AACCTGAGATAGAAGCAAAGAGTAGAATACACTGCATAAAGAGCATGTATGCTATTTAAATGTATTAACAACTGACAACAAAGCCTTTCCTGAAACATGACAGGTCTTAACTTTTTGTGCTTCTAAAAAGAACAATTAGAAAATAGAACAAAACAGGCTGTTTTCAGAAGTATCAGAGCTGCTTGCGAAAACCTCTCTCCTCCTAAAACGTAAGAGACAATCAGGGGAGAAAGGCAGAGGAGGGAGGGGAAGATGAACAAGACAGGATGATACAAGGTATTCTAGTAAATGACATAACATGTCAGCAGATATCTTGGGCTCTTGTGGAAAGTGTGATTGCATTTTTGGCAATGCAAGTTCCACCTACCACAGGCTGCTGATGCCTGGAAAAGGGAAGGCAGTGTTGAAAAGGTTTTGTTTGGGGCTCATTTGCTGCAACAGGTAAGGACTGTGCTGGTTTGCTTCAAAAGAGGATGGGGAAACCACCACCCCCAGAGCTGGGGAAGGGCACAGAGCCATCACCCAGGATTAGCCAGAAATAAGTAGTTTAAAAAAAAAAAGCAGAGAAGTTCCTTACATCCTCATTGTCACTGTCCAGACTGCCCTTCTTCTTTTTCTTCTTCTTCTCATCCTCTTTCTTTTTCTTGTCCTTTTCTGGAATGACGTCATCAAGAAAACTTAAGTCATGCTGGGAGAAGAGGTAGTCCATGGCTTTTCTGACTGCTACAAGTGCCAAGATCTGAAAAGGCAGAGAGGGACTTTTCACTCAGACACATTTTAGCTTTGATTGGAAACACTCTGTGCATACCTGTTCGTGCTACTTCTTAATCCCAAACACTTGAATTCTGGTTGTAAAAGAACATAGAGAGAACAAGGTAATTGAGATATTCCAGTTGTTCAGCTTGAAAATCTAACAAATGGAACCGAGTCAGGCCTCAAGCAGCAGCATTTCATATCAGATTAAACAGAAGCAACATACAGAACAGTAATGTAATCACTGCTCCTGTAAAGACAAAAGTCATCCTTAACCTGCTGACAAGTATCAGGCAACATAATTACAGAGGCCCAAAATGAGTATTTTCATCTATTTTGGGGATTCAACTTACATATGCATGTTCACAAGGGCACCCTGAGTAATTTTCTTCACTTTTTTCTCTCATCATTTCTCCAGATACAACAATTCTTTAAGAATTAGACATGGCCTACGTGTGCCCTCAGATTTTGCAGTATAAAATTGCTAGGATCGTGTCTGCAAGAAACTGAAGGAAAAGCTTTTTTCTGGGTAAGACTGCACTCTAAAGCACTGGGGAAAAAAATAAGGGACATGTCTGAAATGGGTGTCTACATCTATGCTGAAATTTAGCATCACCAGCAGATGCGTACCAAGATTACACGTACGCTCTACTGAAGGGTTGTACTGCAGAGTGAAAGCTCAACTTGGCTATAAAAAGATGTCATCCATTCCTAGCAACAGAAGACTGATTTTTAAGACTGAACAGTTTGCTCCAAGTGATAAGGATCAGTGGCAAAAGGTATTCCTCAAAATGGATCTCAAACTTTGACTTGCATAATTTAAGCGGGATTACAGAGGTGAGAAATTACTCGGGGAGTAGAAAGATGCCGTGCAAACACCCTTCATTATTTCACTATAAATCGCCTCTTCATTAAAAGTACTTTCCCTACAGATAAGCAGGGGGCTGGCTGTTGGTCAGATCTTCATAATCAGACTGGAATTTAATAGTCTTCCTGTTCACAAGTGTAAAAACTGAGGTTTTATCATTAGATCCAGCCACATCGGTCAGTGTACCTTCATTGAGTTTGTGCCATTATATCAAACTTAAGCAAACTCAAAGATTCCCTTATGGGCAAAGAGGAAGTCTTCAGATCTTAAATTCAGCATTCACTGGTACAATGCAGCCATGAGAATGAAAAGGAACAGCATGCCACTAGGAACTGCTTTTAGTATCTTTATATATTATTAGCATGTGGCCTAGCAAAAATATTTGTAGGTTTTGCTTTTTTCACTTGCATCAGCTTTTCTCATTTCACTAGCATCAGAGAATAAATGCCTTTGTTTTGTTGTCTGCTTTCCTTCATTTTGCTTTCTTAAATAAGCACTGCAGTTTTGTAACTGCACCCAAACTGAGATTTTACTCATTAGTAAACTTGAAACCAGGAGAGATTGGGCCAATATGTAATAAGGGAGTTTCATACAGCGTTGACTTTACAGCATTCTGACCCATTTCCAAGAGAGACAGTCTCTTGGCATGCAGCTATGTTCACACTGGATCCATTTGTTTGTAAGTTTCCACTGTTCCCAGCTGCATTAGCTGAGCCACAGGAGGGGTACGGAGGCAGAGAAGGGTCTGCTCTGTGCTCCCATATTATGGACATAAACTAGTCCAGTGATGACTGGATCAATGTAAATGGCTGCAAGTTTTGGAACTTTGTCTGATTTGGAAGCCTTGTGCCAAGTGTATGTGCGAATTCCCCTTACTACTTGTTTATTTTTTATTTGGCATGTGCTTCTGTGTCTCTAGGAATAGCAATAATCTAATTGCACATATAGCTGTTTCACTGTTCCCCTACCTTGATGTAGAAATACCATATCAGACTGACTGCACAGTGTGTATTCATGAAATAATTGTCTGATGAATTATTTATAATTCAGCATCCAAAAAATGCTTTTAACATGACTCTGACCTGCATCGTTAGAAGGACAACATGCATCCTACAGATATTCTTAGCAATCTCAGATGTGAAACACGTGAATCAACATCTTTGCCTTTTTAATCGAGTTCCAAGAAAAAGACAGTCCCTTTCTCACTCTTGGTTGTGCGAATCCTTCCCTCCACTTGGCGTTCCTCTGAGCAGTGAGATCAGCCCTACCACTTCATTTTTGTTTGTCAGTTTGTGCTACTGAAAAGTAAGGGAGACATTTTCTGTACAGTAATCAGTGTGGACTGAAAAAGGAATTTTCACTCATTCACTCATGCAGCTCAAGGAGAAAACACAGCAAATCGAACCGTGGCAGCCAGGAGCGGTCAAAACTATTACACCTTTCTGGCAAAAAATTAACTTTCGAGGCTTGCTTTCCCCTCCAGAGGATTTATGTAAAAGGCAGCCACAGCACTTGAGAGAATGCAGAGAATGTTCACCCTGGGTAATCTTACATCAGCACAATGATGGGAGTGTGGAGTTCTGAGGTAGGGCTTTTACAGTGAGAGGATTTGATCTGCCTGTTCATGGGCAAGTATGCCCATGTGTGGAAGGCCCAGGCTACAGAACAGAGATGTGGCTGGAAAAGGCAAAGAACGTCACCTACCATGACAGGGAATATGATAGCGGCCACAGTTGACTTGAGAATCCAGAGTAGGGCTAAGCAAACCACCTGCAGAAACGTGAACAGATGGACCCTGCGCAGCGGGACATGACGCAGATAGATAAAATCAGGCTGGTGCTTTAGAGGCATCAAGAGCAGCTTCAGACGATCCATGAACTGGATGGAAAATGGAAAAGCAACATACATATAAATGAAATGCAGGCTAAACAACAAAGTGAGACAATTGCATAATTAAACTATAAAGTGAGACCTTGAATCAACTTGTTTTCCTTCCATAAAGGAAGCACAGCAGGGAACGCAGCATGGTTCCTCTATCTTGAGTAACTATTGCTTAATGCAATGGGCTAAATATTTTAACTGAGTTATTGGAAGTTAAGCTTCCACACCTACATTTGGCACCTACACAGACACAGGAATCGAGCATTTCTCAAAGCAAGGCCTTGAGGTGCCTTTATTTTAGGGAGCAGGGCTCCATGTAATCTGATGATTAATATTTAAACCAAAAAACTTAGGTGTCTGTGGAAACAGCTCTGCTGGCTTCAAAACAATTAGGCTGATCTGCTGTAGCTGGAGACAGGAGATTTTCTGTTGAAGAAAGCAGTTTATCACCCACGAGACAGAGAAAAAAGATGAATGTCCTGACTGTGGTCAGCATCAATGCTTGGGTTAGTTCTGTTAACTTCCCTGTACCTGCCAGGGAACGCTATAAAGACATTCGGCATTTAAAAGTAGTGCCTTTATCAAATTAACTGCAAGCAGAGGTCAGCAGAGGTGAGGGCAGACATCGTGTTATCACAGAATAGAATGCACCTAACTGAAGAGCGAGGAAGATGGACAGCTTTTCAGGCAGTGTCCCTTGCCCATGCTGGACTGGGTGGACTTGGAGTTAAACCAAAATGGAGAGTTCTCACTGACTGAAAAACATCTTTGATTGGGGAAAATAAGTAAGCGCACAGTTCTGTGACCACCTGTGCCAGAAAGCAGGGGAAATCCCCTCCAGGGATTCAACCAGCCCAAGGGTGAATATTACAATCCCCCCTTGTCTCTTGCCAGAACTTGGGCTTACTGCCCACTTCTGAGACCAGATTTATCGCAAACCAGTGAATGAAAGCCCAGGCCATTTTAAAGAATACCCAAATAAACTCTCATGGTGCTCACAGAACACAGAGTCTTTCCCCATTAGAGCACCACTAAGCACTAAAAAGAAAGGCTACAATTAATAGGGTGCCAGAAAGCAACAAAAACACTTCCAGCTTCCTAGCACCAATTAAAGATAGTGCACTGTGAGAAAGGCTCCTTACGTAATATTTCCTCAGTGACAAAGAAAGGGGGCTTGGCTTCCCTTCCATAGCAAACAGCAATGTTCCCACTTGTTAACACTGTGGAATAATGCCACCACCATAAATCATGTTCTCTTGTTTTTCTTCAGTCTGTAACACATGTCCCAGCAGAGGACCCAATCTATCCCAGAAGTGAGCCTAGAGCCTTTGTAAGCACATGCTCTTCTCTGTATCAGTATGGTGGGGGTGAAGAAGGATCCCGGGTCTTCACATAGACCCCCCTCATTGCTTACAGGGCCAAGACTTGGCTGCTTTCCTGCTGAGCAAATTTCTTTCCTTTAGTGTCATTCTCAAGAACAGCCAGTGTGTGGCAATATTTGTAAACAGTTGCTGCCCTGCCTGGGTTTCTTTGGAAACATAAATGAGGCGGCGGAGGAGAAGAGGAAGGCCAGAAAGTCCTAAGAGAAGCCTTGTAATAATTAATGATTACCATCTTCTGGGCAAGGTCCTGCGGAGAGTCTGCTCACAGCTGCCAGAGCAGCCCTGGGTGCTGCGGAAGCTTACCTGCACGCCATTGAGGGATGCAACACCCATGTACAGGAAGACACCATAGAGCACAGGCATAGGAATGAACTGCGGGGGAAAAGTGCAGGAGAAACCAAGTTAATGACCTCCATAAGTGACACAATGTTAGTGCTCAGGGAAGCATAATCCCCAACTCATGACAGCTCTGAGTTGTACTTTTGAATGGGTGATGTACAGTAATAGACACAAGCTATCTTTCTGCTGTATTTTGAGAGTTGAAAGAACATCTGGATAGCAGGGCAGAGGCCGAGTGAGCCCTCTTCTCTCCCGTTTCAGTGCAACTTGGAAGTCTCCCCAAGAAACAAAGGAAACAAAGATAGACAGTGCCAGTTAGCCATCAAATTTAAGAAGAGCTGGGATAAAACTATTCTGGTGAACTCCAAACTATTTTCCACCTCATAGTTTCTAATGAGACTGGAAGCAGAAGGTAGAGAGGAAGAAAAGGCATCGTGGATCCTATTACACATCCAACTTAATACACAATGGAAATACTTCCAGAAGGGCTGATCCCTTGAGTCCCAGATGAGCAATTACAGTCATGCAAAGTAAATCTCTAACTGCTCGATCTCTAACTCACACTAATCTGCTACAATTAATAACTAATGGGCAACAAAATACAATCTTCACTTCTAGAAACTGGTTTTTCAAACAACAACTTCTGCTCTTTCAAGTGTTGCGCACTGGTCACATGCGGATGGAGACAGCTTCCTTGGGAAATAAAGGCGGCTCAAAAGCAGGGGATGTGCAGGGATGCAGCCCCATCTCCAGGTGCCTTGCAAGGTTTAATGCAAGAGCAGCCATCGCTAACTCCACCTTCCTGCCCACTTCAGCAAACGTGACTTTAACCTTCCCCTCCCGTGCCACAGGACCAGCCCAGCTACATCAGCCAGTGTCTGCACTACTCCAGGCGGCCACAGAGGAGAAACCCTTTGCCTGCAGCAGATTCCTGCACATGGTAACAACATACATGCTTCCTCTGAAAAAAATATCTGGTCCTCCAACCCAAAGCAGAGCCTTCTGCAAAGGCAAAAACAATTGCACAGTAGCTAAAAAAGGGAGAGTGCTCTTTTTGCCAAACAACAAAATTGTGTGCAATGAGTGTGTCATGTGAATGGAAATACTTGGGCACAAATCAAACACGAGATCTGAATAAAGGCTGTTGTGCCACTTATTTCAACCCAAAAAGAGCAGAAAGCTCTGCAGCTGTCTGCTTAGAGTGAGGGAAGCCTTCATGCAGTGACTGGCAGCTGCCACCGAACGGCAGATGCAGCACAACCAAAGTCTCCCTGCCCAGAGCGTTACCTGGACTAACGTGGTAGGAATGTTTGTTTTCCAACCCGTGTATGTAACTCATTAAAGTGGCAAATAACCTCTGTTTATTGAATTCTCCACTACAGCATTAATCGTTTACTAGGTAATAAACACAGCACCATGCAAATTTCTGTGGAGGCCTTGATCCTGAATGCATGCATTTCACTTCACCAAAGTCACCAGGGCCATGTGTACAACGTCCTCAGAGATCAAAGCATCACTGCCTGTGTTCCTTCCTTGCCTCGCTCCCTCTCATCTCCTGCAAGTTCCTTGACTGTTGGTTTATCTTTCTATTGCCGTTCTGTTTGTCCCTCCTATTGGGGAGGGACAAGGATTCAGTGTGCGGTTCACAGAGTTATGAGTACCCAAGGGATTCAACACCCTCACTGGATCTGAGGGATAAGACAATATCTCCTCCAGCAAGTTGAGCAGGAGGCTTTGTGAGTTTGGCTTTCTAGTTTCACTTACCTTGCTTTCTTTTCTCCCATTTTTGCTCCTCTTTCAAAAAAAGAAAGATGTCTAAATATTATTTCACCATTCCATTATAATTAATCCCGTAAATCATTCCTAAGTGAAACTTCAGCACATTATCCTGCAGAGTAGCACGCGGTGCTTTCATTTGGAAGATTATGTTTTGGCAAAGTATTCACTGGCTATGGGGTTGCTGGCATGGGCACTCGGAACAAACCTGCTGCTAGCCAACAGAACTAAGAATGTATTTATAGGAAAGTGCCTGTCATCCTCCTAGCAGGGTAGAGGATGTTTTGGATGAGATCTGCCATAACCGAGCTGAAAGATGAGTGACATTCAAAAACAGCACAAACATAACACCCACAAAAAACAGGGATGGGATTATCCTGCAGATTCCGTTTTATTGAATTTGGGAGCATTAGTGTTCAATTCGCTGCTGGCGTGAGAAGACTCAAATGTTCTGCAATACGTTCTGCAAAGCAGTTCTTTGTTGCAGGAGACCCTACCACTACCACTGGAGTTTGTTGAAGGTCCTGAAACACTGCCAGCTAATTCTTACTGGCACGTGGGCAAGGAGCATGCCAATTCATCCTCAGAGATCCTCCTGTGAGGACCTTGCCCGTAACGCATTCCTTGGAGAAGCTCAGAAGAACAGTGAGGGAAGCAAGAGCAGGGGAAATAATGGAGCCTGCAGAATAGGGCAAGGGGGATCTTGCAAGGAAAGGTCACACAGACTAACAGTGTGCCTGCACTCGGCACCACTTAAACCATCCTAGGAACAGGCAGTATCCTGCACAAGGAACAGATAAGCACGTTTTCTAGTTTCATCCTGTCATTTGATGCATTTCTTTGTGGTTCTGTGCCAATAAATCTCAGCTCTTGGAAAATAGCTGCTATCTAGATTAAATGGTACATGAGTAGGACAAGTGTCCACAGACTTTGGTAAAATCACGAGAAGAAAAGATCAGGAAATTAAGAAATCACATTTTATTGCACTGCTTCCTACAGAAACATATTTTCTGTACTGCTGAGCTGGGCACTGCTTCTGAGCAAGAAGAGGGGTGCTATTTTAGGAGGATTCAGCCTAAAAGAATGGAAATTTGTTGTGCTGGCTCTTTTTAAAAGCAAGGCAAGCTGCAGGAGCCTCACACTGCTGAGGTGCATGCCTTGGCAGCCCTAACAGGCAGGGCAAAGTTCCTACTCCATGAACACAGTGGCAGCAGTCCCAAAGATTTCTGGCCAGAACTTTACCTGTGGAGTAATACTATCTGCTGTAGGCTGTGCTCATTGCCATCGGTTCTGCATATTCTCTCTCATCAAAGTTACTTCCTTTCAGTGGGCACACACATACGCCATGAGTAAGTACCAGATGAAGATTTTCATCATCCATGTGTAGAAGATGCTGAAAATCTGGTTCTGACAACTCATACCACAGGACCTTTTCCTCCCCTAGAAACAGCTAGACTTCAGGGTGAGTGAGAAAGTGAGAGGTATCTGCAGGCTGCATTACTCCCTCCAAAAGTAGAAACTTCAGCCCAGTCCTTCCCTCTGACACACAGTGTGGAAGCATTCTTAATTCTGCACTTGACTGCTTCTTCTGGAGCTATAAAGCAAAACTATTTTAGGCTGCTGGAGGCCTCCTGGGAGTAAATGTGTCCTGAAAAAAGGTGCTGCAAAGTTGCACTCTGCACCTTACAGCAGCTCAGCACACAGAGCTCTATGCAAAGGGACAAAACCAGTACAAGAACGCCTTGAGTTTGTGTGTGTGTATGTTTTACCATGTGTACGCATATGCACATGCAAATGTAGTTTTCGGGATTACATATTCATCTGTTAATCTGTCTTTCACACACAGCAACTCTGCTTCACTGCCAACCATCCTTCTATGATGTCATCAGTAGGGTCTCAAAGTTCATCTGCAGTATACTTTCCATACAACACAAGCACAGCAGGAGAATAACATCATAAAAGAAAACTTCACCATGCACACACACAGAAGAAAAATCCTAAATTACAAAAAAAAAAAAAAAAAATCACAGCCCTCAAAACCAACAGCCCTGAACCTTGGTACTATCCATATATCTATAGCACACCACAAATACATTATTTTTTTCCTTCCAAAAATTTACATTTAAGCTTTCATTAAATTGTAGAATTGCAGCAGTGATTCTCACTACTTTTCCATACTTCAGCATTGAGCTTTTTTAGAAGCACAGAAATGGTGTGCCAGTTGTGGTCCTGGCTGCTTGCTTGCACTTGTGTGAGCAGAAGGAAGAAGAAAAGGTTATGTGCTTACCTTCAAGATAGGAGCCATAAAGACAGACACACCAGTCAGAATGAAAACAATGACTCCAGTGACTCTCTGCTCCCTGGAAGAAAAGCACTAGGTTAGCAGTATAGTTTCAGCTTTAATTCCAATTTTATTCCCTTCTCAGAGCATTCAAAACCTATGTAAAGTCTTGCAACTCATTTTTTGCAGCCACATTTCCAAAGCTGACTGACAATAACAAGCCAACACCTTCAGGCAGGCATCTTTATCACGACCAAGCTTCATACAGATCTGTTTTCAAACACCAAATCAGTTTTTGTATGTTTGCTTGTTCCCCTAGCTCCATTGTTTGTGAATCAGCAGAGTACTGCTACCAAGTAATGAGGAGTGCGTTTAAATGTTAAACATTAGAAACTGTTAACCAGCAAACCAGATTCTCTGCACGGCAGCTTTCACAACATGCAAATAGGTAATAAATCATTAGCTCTCCACTCTTAAATTAGCAACATATTTTAAAGCTTGGTCACAGTATTCCGACAGATAAATGCTGTTTCTCACCGTACTGTACACTGCTCTGCACACCAGGTACAAAGGGAGTTCACAATCCCCTGGTCCAGGACTTCATGGGGTGCTGGACATTGACTTAAGAGGCACCCACAACTGCTCCCTGCATATGAAAATGCTTTTGCAAATACTATTTCTGAGTACTTAAAGTTAGGCCATTAAGTTTCTATTATTTGCCTAACTGATTTCCAGGAGTGCTGCTGCTCCTGTTGAAAGCACTTCAGGCCACTTAATTACCAAAGACAGAACAAGTGGTTTGATTTAATAGAATCGAATGCTTTAGCCACAACAAGTTTAGGTCTTTTACCACTACGTTTGCTAGCAAACGCCTGCCTAGTTTCCATGGATAAAGAAATGTGAAGTAAATACATCTTCTTTCTCAAACACTGGAAAACTTTATCTGATCTGCTTGAATAAACTTTAGAAAATGAAGAACTGCACTGCTGAATCTCATAGTCAGGTTGGGAAATACGAAGAAGGATGTAAAAGATTCTTCATGAGAACTCCACAGTGCCCCGATGGCACCAGACCGTACAATGTAAAGCCTTGTGTAGTTAGAGGTGGCTTCAATGCGTGTGCCCAAAGCAGATAAAAATTATCTCAATTCTGAAATTAAGTTCCCTTTTCTTCCTCCCTTTGCTTGCCCTCACCCTGCACACAGACACACGTGGTAGAATGGTTTTCTTCCTTTTCAAGAAAGAGTATCTGCAGAAGGACTATGCCAGACAAACTTTTAACTGGATATATCCTCTGAAGATGGGGAAAAAAAGCTGGAAGGAAGCACAGCTGATCTGAAGATTTACTGCAATCCTAAGAGCTGTTCCCCCTTGAACATCTACACGTGTTCTATTCAAAGCACAACCATTTATAGTACAAACTGATCTCTGCAGGCAAACAAGGTAATAAAGACCTATTTGGTTTGACATACCTCACTCCCAAAAACTTGGGCTGTTCTCCGGGGGCTGAAGTCTCAGTCTCCATCTTCAAGCTGTCAATATGAGCAATGGAGATCACAGTAGCAGCAACATACCAGGGCAGACCCATAAAGGAGCAGACAATCATCAGAATGGCCACCCAGAACAAATCCAGGTGATATCCAGCACCTTTCTGTGAAGGGAGACAGACAACCTTAGCTTTAATTATTCTAAATGCTTCTGGCATCTAAAGGGTTCTGGCATGGGGCAGAGGCACACCAACCAAGCAGCATTTCCTTCGACTGTATCTTTGGTGAACTGTTTGGCTGTTCTAAGAGACAGAAGTTTTCACGAGCAATTAGCAGAGTAGGTCACACTGCTACATAATGAACTACTGCGTCAGCAGGGAAAGCAGGTATACGATACTGTTCTGGCAAGTTCTGAAGACAACATATATAAGAGGGTTAAGCAATAAGTATAAGAAAGTAGCAGACTTACAAAAGATCAAGCACTGTGCAGTGTTTGGAGGTTGGGTTGGTGCAAGACAAGCCCTGCGGCCAGTCAAGTAGTTCAGTACAGCGGTACTCTTTACACAGCAGACTATGAGCTAAATATGACTGTAGAGAGGTTGTGTTCACTGAAAAACATTAGGCGAGCTACACATCTTATCTTGTAAACGGCATAAGCAAGCTCTCAAAATATATGTATATCTTGATTACAAAGTGTTTACAGTACCCTGAAGGAACTCTGTATTGCCTCTGAAAAAAAACCACCAAAAAATGGAACTGCACTATATATGCTATTTTTACAATTTCAACTTTACCAGATTTTTCGTACATGAAGTGACACAGTGACAAGAAACCAAATACCCAACACTACTGCAACTCCCTGCTGACTCCGCAAGTGTGTGCAAAACCAGAACAGCCCATTTTCAGAGCATGAGACACATACAGCAACAAGAGAGTTTGGACAGGGCGAGAGTGCGAAAGGGTGGTCTGTAAACAAGTGAGCAGTTTGCACACTGTGAGCTGTTATCCTGCTGATCTGCTACAGGCACAGGACTGCTTCTGACATTGTGGAAAGCCAGAACTTTCACCAACTGTGTGTTCATATGAGTCTAGCTTTCCACACAAACATCACTTTCAGAGTGGAGCCTGAACAACCAGTGATGATGGAGGGGGAGCAGTGCTCACCCAGGTACTGGGTATGAAATCCCTGTTCAGCTGCTTTTGCTTTGCCCGCTTCATTTGGTTTCTCTCTTCTCTCGTATCCTGATTTGCAAAGACATCGCACACAAACAGTGTCTGCTATCTTCAGTTAGACTTGAAATCTGCTTCTTAAAGTCAGAGAATTCTTCTGTACAATGGAGAACAAAGCTGTTCACAATCCCTTCTCCAGGTCCCATGTTTTCTTCCAAGTACAACAGCTCCTTCCATTTCAAGAGCTATTTCATTTGGCATCAGGAACTACAACAGCACTTTTGTGTGCCAAGTCATCTCACATTTGTGTGAGTGACAGCATGGATATGTACAGAGTTTTAAACACAAACCAACCTTTCATAAAACCAGACAGAAGCCTTATTTTTGAGGCAGCTGTTGTAAAACAACTCGATGCAATGACTTAATGAAGCCTACCTGGAAGTGATCTTAGGGATATATGGTGTCTGCCAGAAAGGTAGCATTTACCAGCTCCTATCTCAGAGCAAGATCTTAACTCCTATATTTAGGATAGGAAGCAACTGCAGAAGCTCAGTCAGGACTTCACAGTCAGTCTGAGCACTGCTGATTTCGCTGGGTACTGGAGGTACTTTCCTGAGAGCCCAACTATGCTTTCTGGGGGACAGTGACAAGAGCAGCTCATGGGACACATAACGCATCAAAAAGAGAAAGCTGCCCTCATTCTTTGATTCTTTAGAAACCTTTGTTCTGCAGACTGATCTGAAGAGAAGCTCCGGTGGAAACTGATGTTGTAAACAGAAGTTTCTGTCAGAGGCAGACAGCAGTGCCTGCTAGCAAAACACTGGGTGAATTCACCCCTAAAAGCTCTCTCCATATCCAGTACACTCCTATTATTAATCTGTTCTTTTTACATACTTTGGAGGACTAACACAGGAAATTCACCAATCACAAATGCCAAGAGAAGAAGCAAAAAAACAAAACAAGACATCAAAGAATAGGATCTTTAGAAAAACACCAAAGAATTCTTTACAGTTTGATGTTTTAAAGATTAACCTTTTTTTAAACTTGTTCAATTTGATTTTATTGGAAAGAACAAATGAGCCAGACCTACGTGGTGACCTAAGAGGGAAAGCAACCCAGCTCCTCTTGAATAATAGTCATTGTTTTCCTAATACATTCACTGCTTACTTTGGCTGCCCAGCAGCACCCAGACGGTTACTCAGTGCCACCCTGCCAATACTTTAACAGGGCAGAAGCAGGAAAAAAAATAGTCCTCCTTCGGTCCTGCAGTAGATGTGTATTGATGTATATTTTGATGCAGAGCAGCAGGAGAGGACTGGAGAACCCCCATTTAAACAAAAGTGTGTTCTCACAACTGTAACAAAGGAAGCAGGAAACCAATTTTTTTTTTTTTATTAAACAGTACCTTGTGGGAATGTTTATACTCTGTTACTAAAAAAGTACACCCAGTGCTGATGATAGCATAACCACGTTCAGCTAGTCAGAAGCTTGTAGCAAGAAGGCTGGGTGCCTCTGCCCCAGAACACATTACCTGGGGGCTTTGGTCTTTTGTGGCCTTCTCCAGCTTTGTTGGGACTGGACTGGATATGCTTACATCTTGTAGCAGCAAGAAGGCCAAATCAGGACAGTTAAAGCATACCAAAAACTGAGGCCACGTCAATAAGAATAGAGCCACCATCACATGAAGAAACCAGACACCAGGAGAAAGCAAGTCTGTGCCAACTGCCCTGTCTGACAGGCTGGCAGACACCTGTGCTGTACCTTGCCTCCGTAAGTGCTTTCACCTAATGGTGTGCTTCAAGGACAGGGTAAAGATTAGCCTTCCCATGAGGAAGATGTGGGCGCAGCATTAACTTTATTTGTCCAGCTCCAGATGGCAAGTAGCAATGTTCTGAGGTTTATTTCAAACCAGCCCCATGAGACAGTGGCCAGTCACCATTCCTCACTCTGCACAGCAAACCTTCCCCGTGCCCTTCTGGTCTTCTAAGTCAGTGTTAAATCACACTGGTTGCCTAATGCCTATGAAGTGGAACAGCCTCCTCTTTTTCACGTAGGAGCTCAATGCACAGGAGAGCTGCATTTCCAGCAGCTGTCAGTATAAACATTGAAGTGGCTATTAAAACTATCACTCAGAACTACCTGCGTTTAGAGTGAGTCTTTGCTGTCATGGAGTAGACCACTTGAAATGGGTGCCGTTAGCAAAAAGGGAGATTTCTTTTACAGGAGTTTAATGTGTTTCAACAGAACTGACCATGCAGGGAAGGGAAAAACCCTACAGGTGTGAAAACCTGCATAGCACTGGTTTGCAATATTTATTTTAAAAACATTACTACATTCTAAGCTGCTACATGTCAGCGGATATGAAGCTTTAAATAACATCCAATTGTGGTTATGCCTTTAGCATACCTAAGATCTCTTCAGCCTATTTCTTGTATTTTACTGTACCGTAACACCAACACAGCTGCCAAACGTGGGCCATTCTTTGCCATATCCAGCAAAGGTCACCCCGGCACTCAGTGCCTCCTTTGGAGTGGCTGAGAGCCCCACTGATGTGCTGTGCCTGCCCAGGGAAGGCCATGACAGAGACTTTGTTCTGCTGACTGCTGGGAACACTGACCTGCAATTGCCTTACAATAAACACAGTAACAGGGGCTTATCAGATCTAGGGAAGCTTTGCCTATTTTGATTAGATCAGAGAAGTTTTGGCCTGGAGACAATAATGCAGTGCTATCCAAAGAAAAATCAGGTCATTGCTCAGGTTGGAGCAGAGGACTTGTCAAGCACACAGGTTATCCCAGTAACAAGCCTGAGCTGCCTACGACAAATGCTCTCTGTAGATTTATGCACGCCAATCTATTTATCCTACAGTTAACTTTCATCCTCTTCCCACGTAATGTGGTGACATAAGGGGATACTCAAGGGCATAAGCAATACAGGAGAACCCAGCTGTCCAGCTCTTTCTACTTCTTCCAGTTATGGCTCATGCTGCACTGTGCTCCCTCAATTAGGCTGTCCTTTGAGTGAGATCCTTACCCGGTTGATCTACTGTGGCCACCTTCTTTTTCCTTGCATGCTAAACCACACTGTGTGCTGAACACTGCCACAGGCCCTCCTGCCTCTCTAGCACAGAAAGATCATGGGATAGCTCTTTGCACACATGCAAGTCACAAAGCACACCCACCTTGAGCTTGTGTTCCTTCCTGTTGACAATGACGGCTGTGATTTGCTGGTCCATGAAGATGAGGATAGTCACCAGCAGTGCAGGGATGGCTGCTGCCAGGTACACCCACCATGGGTTCCCTCCAAAAGGTGGGATAAACCAGCCCCTCTCGGGACTGGTTGGCTTTAAAGGGCAAGGAAAGGAAAGCATGTATTAGAGCCACAATATAGCACAGACGTCATTATGCTATAAATGCACAGGGCTTTTCCTTCCAACAAATGGCTAGAGACACTTAAGGTTTGTGATAATTTAATTCTCCCCATCAAAAGCAACAAAAAGTTCTTGAAAATTAAGCACTGCTTATTGGGGGCCAGCTTTTGCAAGCTGATTAGCAGCATGGTTACAAGAGGGGCTGTGAGGAATGTGCCAGTAATGTGCCAGCTGCTCTGAGCAGCTTCTCTGAAACACCTCCAGGAACCTGAGTAAGGGAATGTCTCTAAGGTGGCTGAGCACATAACACCAGCTTGTGAGTCCTGGATATGAGAAACTACACCCAAAGGAGGTAGAAGCTAGGCCTGTGTCCCAAGTATGGATGTAGGATTTAGGAGATCAGCCAATCAAACAATGCTCATTAAAAGGATAACAGTGAAGTAAAATGTTCATCTGTAGTGAGCTGACTACTTTCCTGTTTTGAGGGCAAGCAATTTTATACAGGGCAGTTTGGTGTAAAAGGGAACCTATCCCGAAAGACACAAAATGAGTTGACAACTACATACCTTGAATTCACTTGGCACAATTAGTTTTGGTGTGTCCACACCTACCAGGGCATCTATTCCACAGAAAATCAAAATGGATAAGATAATGGCAAAGTCACTGATGAGCTTCCTGGCCTGAAATGGGAGTCAACATGGTAAGGTTAGGTAGCACTAAAAAACACTACTTTATCCATGTCTTAGATGCTATGTGATACTCCAAGTATGCGTTTGGTAGCAATACAAAATAATCATTTCCTCTTCTATAGAAACTAGGGTGTACATTGTAATGTCTGATGCCATTTCCACCAAATGTGCCTTGTTACTACATTTTTTTTTTTTTTTTTTGCCTGAGAGCCAAAGTATTAAGCCTAAATGGAAACATGAAAACAAGTCTGAAGAGAAAGATTGCCTGTTCATTACTTTGACAAGTCAAACTGCCAAGGTAATGTTGAGAACTATTTAACATCTTGAGAAGAATTCTGAGATAATTTAGCTTTGTTTCTTTTTCAAATAATCTTGTAAGTTTTCATTGTGATCATCCTGATTACTGAGACTTCAAGGTCAGCTTCCAACATTAACAGATATTGAATATTTAGAAATGAAACTAAAAAAAAAATAATAAAAAATTAGTGACATTTTTACACATTGCTTAATATTGTCTCCTTCTGTTTGCCTTCTGATTCTCATATTCATGTTTTTCTTTTCAGAGACAGAGGCTGTTTCATACAAGTTCAACTTCTCACATCATCTCAAGATTCCTGAGGTATGAAGGCTTAGTATAAAACACTGTTTATATACAGATACAGATATATATATATATATACACATATATAAGATACCATTCTTTTAATAGGACTAATTTTGCAATGTACATTTAGGAAAAAAAAATGAGAAAGGGAAGAAAAAAATTAAATGGAAATGACAATGGAAATAGTCATGGACTTCCCTTTAGTAGACGGAAAAACCAATTTCCATGACAGATGTGATGTTCTGTGTGAACTGCGGAGTTTGAAATGACGTTGTTTTTTGTTCAAGTAGTAAATTAATCCAAAATTAACCCAAATAGACAACAAGAGAAATGGAGCATCTTGGTTAATCCTCTGCATATTTTAAAGAATGCAACTCTAATGGAAACAATGGAATACAGCAATATAAAGCTGCCACCAGCTGGGCCCTGAAACTAAACTAGGCTGGCCCCACTGTGCTTGTCTGTAACTCTGTGTGATCTTTTTGTACATGTTTCCTTCTAGGCCTCCCAGGTTCACATGGCTACAGATAAATTGAGCTGCATTCCAGGCTGGATGGAATTCATTTCTTTTTTATTAAAAATAATAGAGGTTCAATTGTAATACAACAGAACAGTAAAAATCCTTGCAAGATAAATCTCATTGTGTCAGAATGCCAAAAATGGGGGACAAGTCTTACATAAACATGTCTTTTGGCCACGAGTGGAAACCTGCTGTCTTCTTTCAGAAGAAAACTGGTGAAACTGGCAAAGGCAGAATATTGTGGAGAGGGCAGAGCTGCTTGTCCACTACGTTTCAAGTGAACTCCTCACAGCTAAAAGGCCTGCTGTTTGTTTTTTATCCACTGCCATTCTATGTTTAACTATTGTCATGACAAGTTCAGTTGCAGAGACAGAATAAGCAGATTTACCCGAGAGATGCACATAAGTTGGCTGGAAGTCTGAGCAAAACCTTGTTTAAATCAATTCAAAGCTTATCAGGACATCCCCATTTTGCACCTGATCCTAAGAGAAGATATGGAATTCCTGTTTCAAGTCCCTACCATAACAGGTACTCTAGATGTGGTCTGTAGCAGAGTTAAACATTTTTGCACTAATTTCTGACTATTTCAAATGCTACTGGTAACATGAAAGACATGTCTGTTCTCCCGTTCAATGCAGACAACTAGCTTACCCACTTTCATTCAGTAACAAAGCAAACACCCCCTCTTCTAGCTATAGGCAAGGAAACTTTTAGACATATTGATTAATTGTCCCTTTTGGATCTATGATTTCTGTAAAACATCCATACATTCTATAACAGAGTCAATACGTACAGTAAACTTTGTATCTGGCACTGAAAATGGCCACTTGAAACTATATAGGTCTAAATTACTATTGTGTGAGACTGATAAATCACGTTATTGTGCAGCTTTGCTTGGAAGCGTTGTCTTCAGTACCTTTGAAATCACTGTTACATTCCAGTGACAGATTGTGGTTTTTCTGGCTCTTCTGTTGACTTGCCTGTGTCATACAGAAACACTGAGAAAGAAAAGGCTAAGCAATTCCATGATATACCTTGGTTAACCAGTACCATGTTTTTATTGCAACAAAAACAATCTGGTTTCCCTGGAAAGCATCTGTCCCCATGTGACAGCTGTACCAAAAGGATGGCTCATCTGCACTCTGAAAGAGTAAAGAAGCCAACTGTTAGCGTGAAAGGAGAGACTTACAGTGGTTGGAAAATAACGACTAGTCTTGAATTTCTTCAGGGCCATGGAGCAGGTATAAGTGCCAAAAAAGAGGATGAAAGACATGAGGGTGATGTCAGGGACATATCCACAGTTGTTGCCCACAAGGTGTCCCCCGTATTTCAAGCACTCCTTCTTTGTCAGAGACGACCAGTCAATGGTGGTGTTGTACTGCAGAAAAAAGAACATTTCCATGAAGCCATGCTCACATAAACTCTGCCTGTGCTAGAGCAGGCACAGAGACAGACCATCACGAAAAAGGTAGGGAAGAAAAAGGAAGCATGGTGCAGAAGCTAAAAATCCCTGTGCTTGTGGGCAAGCAGAATGGATTTTAACCCAGAGAGAGGATGGTGTTACCTCTGAGCTTAAGACAGTCTAAGGCCTTGGAAAGAAGACAGAGATCTCTGGCTTAGGTAATATATCAAAAGAAAAAACTAAGCACTCCGTTGCAAATCTTCACATAGCAACTTTCTATACAAAGGATGGATGAAGCTCCTTTCCATCATACTTTCAACCATGAGCGCTCACTGGACAGGCTGACCACCAAACCCAACCACTGTCAGCTTCAGGGAGATATTTCAGCTGCTCTCCCACTATGGGGCTTCCCCAGCCCATCCTGATTTGAATAGTTCATTACTAATGATGACTTCTATTGCTCAGGTAGGGAGGCACTACTTGCACTTCATATTTCATCATGGAATCCAGAGCTGCACAGGGCATGTTAGATGATCATCTGTTTCCTAATGCTTATGGTGAAGCAGAGCCAGAGAAAGGGTCTCTACCTCCCCCTGCACCTATATAATTCATAATAGTGTCAGCGTAGTGATGAGGACAGAACAAATATAAATGCACAAGAGAGCAAGAATTTAAATGTGCAAAAAGCACTGAGCTCACGAGGCTACTCTGTGCACAGAGCACGTGGTTTTAAGGGAGACTGGGAATTCAGAATGCACATGCTTAATACCACAGAATGTTTAAAATAAATCCAAGTACCTAAAAAATTCTGCATATCTGAGACGTTTTAGAATCACATTGTCTCTACTGCTCTGTTTCTGCATGAAAACCCAGAGGAAGGAAATGATAGTCCCAGGAAACATAAGATAGAGAATTAATATTTAAATTAAAACGACAACAAAATACCTCACAGTGAATAAATAGAGAGAAGAGGGTCTTATAGTCCAAATATTTTAGCTGTAGAAAAATTATCATGAACGTAGACACAGACCAATTCAGGCTGACATGCAATTTACCAGAAAACTGATGTTCTTTAGGGAAAGCAGTATGATACAAAATATGCTCTTGCTTAGGAAGAAAAATTTCAGCTAGAGCACTGAGCAAAGTTACATTCCAAGTCTTCAAAATACTTAAGGTTCTCGTTGAAGACTAGAGCTTCATGGCCTCACGTCTTACCTATTAGTATCTTGTTCATGTGGGTGTACTGAAAAAATAACATCACATATGCCTCCAGACATGGGATTGTAATCAAGAATTCTGAAGCTACATGTAATAAACTACAACTTCTTCAGCAGATTTCGTGAACTCGAGGGACTCTAGCTAAACTGAGGTATGATTGTGCTGATGGTGATAGCAGCATGAGGTGGAAGGGAGAAAAAAACAACAACAAAAAGAAAAGCTATGTTTTCTCGTTTGACAAAGTGATGATACATTTGCTCTCTCAGCATCGTGTCTCTCTGTGACACAAAGCAGCAGCAATTTGTCCCTTGTCAGTGGGGTTTCTGTAGGTCTGCCCTGACTGTTAGCTTCTGGACCACAGCAGAGGGTAGAGTAGAGATGAGAAAAGCCAAAGTTTGGGGGCAAATTTTGTACAGCATGCAATTGCATGCATACCTCCCACAGAATTTGTATGGTAACTGTTGAGTCACGGCCTGAACCACTGATTGAGCACCTGGGGAAAGGACCCGGTCAGCCCTGAAAGCACAGGTGAAGGCAATTGAACTGTGTGACTAGAAGGGGTGGAGCCAGGCTCATTTAAGGGCTGTCACTGGGGAAGGATTTCTTTCTGGAGATCCCTACTTGTTGAAGCTTTCCCCTGTAAGCCTAGAATCTTCTGATACAGGTGAGCAATCTTCTTCCCTTTGTTTATAGCACCTTTCTATCATAGCGGTCCTTCCATCATCATGCTTCTGTTGCAATGCCTTTCCCATTGTACTGATCTGTGCAATTGCTACAGAGTTAAACCACCTGACTTGCTTTTTGAGCTATAGAAATAAACCCCAAAGAGTGTTCAGTAGTTAAAATTACTTATTTGGAATACCAAAGAGCAGAAAGGATAGGGTATCCCTTTTCCCTCAAATCTCCTACCTATATGCATCAGTGGTCCCTCCTGGAAGTGAGGGACCATTTGACTGGTACGGCCAGCAGTCTCAAATCCTCTGCCAAAGGCAGAACGGAAACAAAGGACCAACTGGCAGATGTAAAATAGCTGAAAAACTCCAGGAGTACTTGGGGGTCACTTCCCCAGCAGGGACTGGGGCTAAAGCAGGACAGTTTCGCTGCTATGGGGACAGCATGCCCCCCCAGCACTTTGCAACATCAGCCAAAGAGATACAATCAAGTCTGATGGGAGCTGCCTCCAGCCCTGCTGGGCAGCACGAATGGTGTCACAAAACAGGGATCTGGGGGAGGAGGGCTGAGATGCTGAGATCTTTGTTCCAGCAAAGGACAGTCTGGAAATGCAACTTTTTGGGTTCTTTTCTTGTCTCCAGGCCTGAGCTGAGTTCTTTGCCTCCCTCTAATGCGTGCCTCCCATCTCCTGAGACTGACAATCAAATGCTAAATGCATAAATAACGTGAACAGTTTTTCTTGTTAACGAAACAGAAGTGGCAACTGGCACTCTCCTCTTGACAGGTGGATTTAGGCATCCTGACGGCTGGCATTGTGTCAGAGCTTGGGGCTGCTCATCACTTCCCCAAGTGTTATTTTGTGTGACGGGCAGCTGAACAATTAGGCCCTCACTTGCAGCCCTTCCAGGAGCAGTGAACTCAGATGTTCAGGAAGCACAGCAAATTGACAGAGGTGGGGCAGTGAGGAAGGCAAGGAGCAGGAAAGGGCACATGAGGTACAGCATGGCCATCAGAAGACCTTGCTTCTGTTACCACTACCTCTGCTACCAGCCCCTTGGAGACACTGGGGGATGCCCTTTCCTTCAGGTTTGTGCCTCACTTCTATTGCCCGGAGAGGCCCTGTACAGTGTGTCCAGATCAGAAAGCCTCTTCCTGCTGGGCCATCTGGTGCCACACAGAGAGAGCAACATCCTACAAGAAATGCAGACAGGGAGGATCTTCAGCACAAAGTTACTACTCTGTCTCTCAAGCTCCTACGCATAAAACACAGAAGTATCTGAACCCATCAAGACCTGTTTCTTTCTCATCACCATCCAGAGCTCGCTACTTGAGGGAGATCTGGAAAAGCCAGAAAAATCAAAAAATGGGATGGAAAACAGGGTCATCCAGAGGAACGGCTGGCCACAACTCTCCTACCATTACTGCCCTGGCCCCAGTGAGATCTGCACACAAGGATCCTACTAATCCCTATGGAGAGCCATTTGCCTCCTGACAGCACACGCAGCTCCAACAGCAATGCAGAAGCTGCCATTAGCAAGGAATTGCTGATATCCAGTTGTGTGCATGGTATTGTTTGCAGTACTACAAGAAATCCTTGGAGGATGAAGTGCAGTAGAACTTTTTCACAGTGTTTGAGGCAAAGTGGGAGTTTTGGTGTGAGGATGCAATCAATTACTGCTGTATTTGCGTGGCACAGCACAAGCACATGGCCCTTACAGCCTTTAAAAACTGCATAGTCCCTGTCCTTGCAAAGGCATATTCTGAGACAGAGAAGTACAATACAAAGTGGGGAAATGGGATACATCAGGGAAACCGGCAGCAAATTTTCAGACAAACTACAGAGAAGCCCACAAACTGCACTTGCAAGCAATGTCCCTGGAAGGAGTAACTGAAATAAAACCAAGGTGTAAACTGCTGGCTCTGTTGTACCACAGGGAGGAGAGCAGAGCTATGAGCTGCCTGCAGTTTCTACTATGCAAGCTTTTGGTTTTTTTTACATCAACACACACTGGAAGGTCACAGTCACAAACAGCCAGGTTATAGGAGGACATGTTCCCAAATGAAGGTTGGAATGGCACTGCTAGAAAAAATACCTATTTTAATTTCCACCATTTTGGGTTTAATGGTTAATTCTGTTTAATTAAAAAACAGTAAGTA
This sequence comes from Gallus gallus, assembly GCF_016699485.2. Classification (NCBI taxonomy): domain Eukaryota; kingdom Metazoa; phylum Chordata; class Aves; order Galliformes; family Phasianidae; genus Gallus; species Gallus gallus. The sequence continues at coordinate 49,847,173 of NC_052535.1, read as the reverse complement.
GCAAGAGTTGCTTCTTGTGGCTCACCTGCTGCTTAAATACTATTGCTTTGTGGAGTGAAAGTATGAGCCATGGAGGGATGCCAGCCCGCATTTCTTCCACAGCCACCAAACCCCACACCAATGTTTTCAAAGCCTGCCTTCTCAGAAGCCTCACTTACCATCTCAGCAGAGGAATACAGCAGCCCCTCAGTTGACGGCACCGTTGTTCTGTTAAAAAATGAGCTATTATCTGCAGAAGAGAACAGAAAGAATACTGAGAGCACGGAGCCAAAACGGCAAAAAAGAAAAACAAATAGGCTTCTCGGTTATGTCCTCCTGAATTACTTAGGGTTTGTAAGTATTTTTATGTCTGGTAACACTATAAAAGTTTTACTAAAACACTGTACAGGGCACTTTGGTTTAACTGGGGAAAGAGTAAGTGCATGTGCCTTTTATACTGAAATCATAACAGGGCTTAGATAACTAGTAGAACACCACTAAGCACAGGCAGCCTTTCTGGGCCTCTGTAACATCCTCTGTAATACTTGCCAGGCCATCGATTTTGCCCCTGGCATCTTCCTTGCAATGGCACAAACTCCTTTTAGTACAGAAATGTCTGCACAGCCCAAGTGCGTAGGGAGTTTTAACCCTGAGGTCAGCACCTGAGAGTGGAAGCTGCATCAAACTGTAAGCCATGCTGCAAGGATGGAACTGAGCCTGGAGAGTGATGCACCCCTGTTCTGGAGACAGGAAGCCTAAGAGGAGGTAGTTGGTGGGTTGTTTTTTTGTTTTTTTTTTTTTTTACAGTGTTTTGTGCTCTTTTTCTAATGTCACCAACTCAATCAATGCCCTCTCCATACATTTCATAGATCAGGTAGAAAGCCTTTTGTATTCAGAAGCTCATCTACACATTCAAGAGGAATTCATTAAGAATCATTGCACTGAAGGAGCTATTGAGCCCCTTCTATGTTCAAGCACATGGCCCTTATGCTTTGCCAGATGCTCCAGCCTCAGAGGGCCTCACTGCCTGCTGCATTCCTGTCTACTACCACAGGAACACCCTTCTTTTGTCCTCCCAACTACCTCTTCTCTTCATCTCCTCTCCTTCTCCCTCTACAAAATACATCAAGAGTGTAGAGGATTTTTTTTTTTTTGCTGCTTCTGACTTCTCTGCTGGTACATCCTGTGCTTACCCACACCTGGTCCCTGCTTGCAGCCTGGCAGGCTTCTCACCCTGTCAGCAGAACACATCTGTGTGAACACCTATGATAGCTTCCATGCAAGTGGGCTGCAAAACAGCTGCCTGCCTCAGAGTATGTGATGGGGCCAGGGAGATACCGCTCTGTGAGCTGAGCCCTGTGTATGCAAAGAACAGTGCAGAAACTGAGCAACGCAGACTCTACAGCCAAATCTTAATGACAGAAATGAAAAACAACTTTAAAAGGCCTAAATCAGTGCATGGGGGACTTTGCTGCTGCTACCTGCTGCATGGCAGAAGAAAGAAATTTCTCTGCAGCTGTGACAAGCAGCTGATGTGGAAACCTGTTTTCTTTTAAAGGAGTAAGAATTGAATCTATGCGGGATGCTCTCTAGGTTTGTGCAGAGACACAGCTACACAGACACGTGCATAACTGCAGGGGTGCCAAACTGTCACCAACCAGCAGATGAGAATACCAAAAGGGTCCGCCTACTGCCACAAACCCTTGATATATATACCTTAAAAAAATACCTTAACCCTGGCACTCATACATGTGTAGAACTTTTGTTTTTCAGCATGTTTCCGGCTGAGTTTAAATATGGGATCACTCTGCTGTTCTCTTCCCAGGTAGTCTGCTGTTTCCAATCATCCTCAATTTTGGCAGTTTCTGGAATGCAGATGTTACTCATACTGTGAAAGTCTCTGTGCCTGAGGTGACACAGGTCTGTGCAGGAGAGGTTGGTGTGTCTGAAGTGAAGCTCCAGAGTGTTGCCTGGACAGACTGCTGACAGTGTATCCAGTATTTTGTACTCACTCTTCCTATTTAGTGTTTATTCAGTGTTGAAAAACTAAGGAAGACGCATACGAAGATAATGACGACTTCCACCCTCCTGCTAAAACCCCAAATGATGCAGCCAGTGGGATCCATCTACTGTCTCAAGGCCACCAAAGGGTCTTACTGATCCCTCTCTACCTCCTATTTCGGGTCACCTCTGCCTCAGTTCAACTACTGGCCCAGCCCTGCCTAAGGCGAGTTAGGCACACAGATGTAAAGGTATGTGTGAACACATGCATAGGTGCTCACAAAGTTGGACTTTAATGGTATGAAAACTCTGCTGGGACTGGAGTAGAAACATCAAGCAAGTCTTTGGGAATCATTTGATTTCAAATCATCTTTACCCTCTAAAACAACCATTTGGCTAGCAGGCAAAGAAGATGAAAAGAGAATCATGGCAGCAGTGGTTTGTGAACCTTATCAAACAGTGCATGCTAATCCTTCCCCCACTTGCTTATGAAGGTAGAGATTGGCACTGTATTTCTGGACACAAATCTCTTACAAAATGAAACAACACACTCCAGCTCTACCATCACATTTACCCTGTGCAGTGGGTCTGTGCCCTAGGCATTTATCTGGAAGCTGAGACTTTTCCAGCATTGTGTGGTTAGACAGAGACATAATCAGACTAACTGCTCAGTCACCAGGAGAGAAATCACCCTGCCATTCAAATGGAAGCAGAATTAAACCAACACTGAAGTGCTTGCAGTGACCCTGCATTTAATAGCTAACGTAAGCGTCCAGTTTCCAACATCTTTTGCAAAGAGGCAGCTAGCAGCAGCCAGATTATTTTCCTGTTTGACAGGTGCATTAAGATGATATAATGTTTACTCTGAGTACAAATCAAGTTGCTTACTCAGTCCTCATTGGTGGAAGAATCCTAGGAGAGATTACAGCTTCCCTAGTGGTAACAGTCAGCATTACTTCTGTTTGGTATCTGTTTTGTAAGCTTTTGTTCCCGGTTGTATTACCAGACCTGTACATATTTTGGCTGAACTGATGGATACACTTCCTTTCCACTCCAATGAGGACTTCCTCATGCTTTTCCACTCATATTCGCAGCCAGGAAGTGCAAAACCACCCATGTTTGGGTAACACCCTGAATAAATCCAGCTCCTGTCCTTTGTCAGGACCACACAGCGGATACCAGGATTGACCAGGATAGCACCACAGCAGTGCCCTTGACACCACTTCTGACCCTTCCCAGCCTTCTCAGAGAAACACCGTTCAGAATTAATGGCCACACGTTTGTGGGGAGACATAGACACGCAGACAGCTTTCTCCCTTGTAACAGCGCTCACATGAGGAGTGCCAGAAGGGTTGGCTAGAAAGAAATTCCAGTTGGCACACAGGTAAAATATATCCTTCTGCTTGAAAATTTTCAAGGCTAAGATAAGATATCAGAAGAAAACTGATAAAGAAGGATTAATCTACTGCTCTGTTATCTGAGCCACAGTGCAACCGATAAATGAATGAATGAATACATAAATAAAAGCATACAAGATCTTGTGTTTGCAAATCAGGGGGTCAATAAAGTATTCTCTTACCTGGACCCAGTGGTTCACAGGCACATGAATAACGTGTGATATAATCCACCTTGAACTCGGAGTTTATAGGGTAATAATCTGCCAGCTTGATCATCTTCTTGAAAGCATCATAAATGAAGATGAAGCTAATAAGTGAGGAGAAACCTTCTTCGGTGAAGCGTGTGAAGTACTTGACCAGGAAGCTGGCATCAGTAGCAACAAGAATGAGACACTGGAAGGCTGACCAAAGACCAATCCAGAGACGAAACTCCAGGTAGTCAAAATCATTGTCTCTGCAACAAGACACAGGTGGCAGGGAAGGAAAATATCAGGGATTAGAAAAATCCATACAGAATTAGCACCTTCTAGTGAGAAGTGGTGAATGTAATGCCTCTGGGACAAGGGCTTATTGTAGATTAAACAAAAGTGTGCCCAAGTGCTAAGCTGCTTTCAGCCAGCCAACTCCATAAGAGTACATGGTGCAGTTTAACAGCTGAGGTAGCAGAAAAGCTTGCAAAAGTGATCGTTCTTGCTTCTGCTTCCATTAATAAATGCTACCAATGAATTCGAGCTCTTTCTAGGCTTCCCAGTATAAATCCTCCCTTGGCAAACATACACAGAGTTGTAAAGGGCCAAGCATCCAGCCACCCAGACCAAGAGCAGTTGAACTTGGACAGCTTTCCACCAGCTGCAGATTTAACTACAGTTTACAAATCTCCTTTAGAAAAGCAATTTCCTGCCAAGCTTCTCACTCAGAAGCCTGCATTTCCACGTCTCATACCCTTGCATTATCTGCAGAAAAGTACCAGCAGCAGATAAAGAAATGCAAAGCTGAAGGTGACAAACTCAGGTGCCAGGATGTGGCAGAGGGACGATGGGGTGAATCATATCACTCCTCCCTGGGAAGTTTGTTTGCTGTGGGAGACTGCCATGCCCTAACTGCACCGAGTTCAAAGGGAGGCTTTTAGGACCAAAGAAATACGAAAATCAAAAAGCAGAGAATGTAAGACTCTGCCAAGGTAGACTGCTGCCCATTCTAGGTAAGGGAGTGGGGGGGGCAGCAGGGTCCCACCCCCAGCTATTTCTTCATGGAAGCAGGCAGCCTTGCCCTGCTGAACTGTGATGACAAAGGAGGAAGAGCATTTTCTCTGCAAAGTCTCAGAGCAAGGTCTCTGACAGCATCAGAAAGCTGTGAGGAGACCACACAGTCCAGGAATCCCTCGTTTCCCCCAACTACATTAAGTCTGCTAAGAAAAATGAATGCTGCTCCCTGTGAATCTTCTTTAGAAATATTTTTGAAGGAGCAAAAGTCCTCTTCAGCACACTTTAGGAATGCAGGCTGCACCAGATAACCACCTACAGCTCTGAAACATAACAGCATAAAAGGAACAAGACACTCTCAAAGGCACGAGGGAGAAGGAAATTGCTAAACTTCCCTGAAGACAAATCCCCCCAGACCTGTTTGCAATGGGAAGTGCTGGTCAGCTCCAGGGAGCTGAACGTCCTCAGGGATGGCTTTGCTCCTCATATGAGGGTTGGTTTTAGATCCAACACCTGGCAGAGTAACCTGGTGAAACAGGACGTCCTTAGAGCTGGCAACAGGTTGGTCCCACCCTGTATTCAGTTCCCCACTGCAGGTGGACTCCCTCCCTCCTGTCACTTGCTGTGACAGAGAATCCTGTTCACACACCTCTGCCCTTGCTCAGCATTTGCCCACAGGCAGCACACTGCAGCAGCTCAGTGCCATGCCCCGTGACTCCCTAAGCACTACCCTGTCACCAGGGGAATGCTGGCAGACAGAAAGGCTTTAAGACAGTTTTCTAGTGCACAGCACAAAACTGCAGAGATCATGAACAGGAAGAATTACACCTAAATGGGGAACTACAACCTCACAATTGTAAAATGGGAGAAAACACTGAAGACTTGGCAAGGTGCCAGTTAAATGACTGCTATTGGGCAGTGCTATGTATTCCTGTGAGCCTCCTGGGTCAGTATCTTGTAGGCTCAGGCCTGTCACGCATCTGCATTCAAAACAAGTCTCTGCAATGCTTTCTTCTCCGTAGCACTCTGTAAAATGGGAGCAGCAGTCCCAGGCAACCTACCAGCTCAATACGATGATTGCTGAGGGTGGATGAGTCCTCATAATTCTTTAATTAGTACCAAATTTAGAATAAATTTACATTCAAGTGTTTTATTATATACTGTCAACAAAATTCTTCAGAGCAGAGTTGTAATGTTCGATTTGTTACACCAAATGGAGGGGGAATGAAGAGAAAAAGAATCAGCACTGCAAAAGAGGCTGATAAAGAACTGCACTGTGCTGCTAACGAAGACCCCAATCATGACGTATGTTGAATTTCTTTCAGGAGTGCTAGCAGGCATTCAGTAGAGGCTTTCTTAGGCATCTGCACAGACACACTCACTTTAAATGAATCAGTAGATGGCAAGGCTTTCTAATTTCACTCCCAGCAGGGAACAGGGTGTTGTGAATATGGACAGCCACAAATGCATTATTGAAAATCACAGCACTTGATTCCAATTTCCTTGTGAGAAAGGCTCCCTCAAAAAACCCTGCCCTTCTACCCAAGCAGGTTGTTAGGACAATTGCTTTTATAACCAAAATCTCCTCCTCTGGTTAAAAATAACCCCCTTCTTTCCAAAAGGAAATGTTTTCCCATCTTGGTTTTTTTTTTACTTCAACATGCAGCATCCAGGCTTAGACCTACAAGCTAGATTCAAACAGTTCCTGATTTTACTCATTCTCTTCCTGATTCTATTCATTCATAGCCATCAAAGAAAGAAAAGGCGCTCTCCCTTCCTGACCCACTACACATCTCACCAAGGGGCAGCTTCCAGTTTCCCTCTCCAGGCTTGTCTGATTTTCCTTCCATTTTCTCATCCCTGCTCACTCATGTACCAGCAAGAAGAAGAGTGGCAGCCCTAGGGAAGGCAGGAAGAGACTGTACACCACTTTAAGGTGCAGCAAGTCTCTCCATGGCACCTGCAACTCCAAGATGAACCTCTGCCCATGTTGGCATGAATAAGGCTCTGCTGAACAGGGATTGGAGAGCAGTGCAATGCCAACCTGGCTTAAAATCCTACAATACAGATTATAAAATAGTGCTAACTTTGACAGTATGGGATGAGAATCAGACCCGATCTCATCCTGAGTTGCAGGACCTTTGCAGACAAAGACCACACTGATACTGGTATTAACAATTAAATTTACTGAGCAAATGTTACCAAAGCAGACCTGTGTATGTGGGGTGACATATAAATATACTGTCTGCCTAGCAGAGGCTCTGTGCCTCAGAAGACTCCTCCTACACCTAGAGTGCTCACAGGAAAGGCACAGTCATATTGCATCCACTCAATTATTTCTGAGTAAGTACCTACACAGATTAAATGTAATGAAGGAGATACAATTAAAGAGACAAACATATACCATGTCTCCTGCCTTATTACAACCTGCAGCCATGTTTACCTTAATAATTCAATAGAGCTTTTCTAAAAATAACTGCAAATGGTAGACAAGCTGTTCCATATCACAGGCAAGTGCTCTTGAAATAAAGCGCAGCAACGCCTTAAAGCCAAAAGCTCTCAATTTTTTGTCCTGCCATAGAAGTCTTGGCAATGCTGTGAACTCTCCTTATCTCCTTGATGTGAGGAATGAAGGCCACAAGAGATCTGGCAAGTTTTCTGTACAACTTAAAGTTATCGATTTCCTAAATGGCATCCAAAATATCAACAGTCCTGCATGTAAAATTGTCAGTGAATACGCTGATTCCTTTGGGCACTCATTATATTTTGCCAGCCTTACAGACACTTCAAATGAATACTGACTTAGAAACAAATTTTTGGTAATCTTGTGATCTGTAGCATATTGTTATGTGATCTTGTTGCTTTCTTTGCTTCTTCGGGGAAACACAGCAATCAGGAAAACACACACAGCATTCAGCAGGGAACAGTATGCTAAAAGCAATGCAGACTTCCCATTGAGCACAGGCTTGGCAAAGCATTTCCAAACGGCTCAGCGGAGACAGGCCCCCGTACACCGGGCAGTGCTCTGGGCATACGTGCCTGTGAAAATCCCAGACGTGATTGCACTGCAGTCTCAACAAGGAACAAATGGATGTTTCATTTCATACACTAAATCCCCTCCTTCCTCCCTACAAGCCATTTCATTCCCTAGCTAGCATTTTACTCGTGCAAGACATTCCTCCCCTCCTCCCTCTCTCCACCCTTTCGCTTACTTGCTGAAATTAAAGAGAAGCCGTTCAAAGACAAGGACAGGTCCCGTGCTGCTTAAAATAGTGAGTGGCTGGCCAGCAAAAAGGCAAAATATCGCTCCGGTGACTGCTGTGCCCAGAAAACTCTCCAACACACCCTGCGGTAGAGACAGAAGAGATGTTAGTTCTGTTAATAACCCTTTCTGGTAGCACTGTTGCAAGAAGATCGGTCACTACAGTGGTGACTTGCAGGGTGCTGTATGTTGACATATCCAAGGTGAAGGGAAGAATATCCTCTGCCCTCTCCTGCAGCCACAAAGAAAGATTTATTCACCTCGTTCAGTTTACAGTTATTCAGGATAACCAGCAAACACTACAGTTATTTCTGAGGCAGAGCTTAGTAACACTATATTGTATTTTATCATTGACAAAGTGAGAAAAGTGAAGACCACCTAAAGGATATGATCTCTTAGATCATCTGCATCACACATCTGCAGAGCTCCCTAAACAGATGGGGCAGAGCATGGCTACGCAGTAGTCCTGACATCCTCTGGAACATCACAGATTTTACTTTTTTTTTTTTTTTTTTTTTTTACTCCTTCCTCCAACAGAGCAGATTCTCCTAGATAAACAAGATGCCACTCTTTCACATAACTCTTAGTAAGTGAGACACGAACCAAACAAGGCTACTTCATCCAGCAGTCCTTTACTGAAACCCAAGTTCATCTGTTGTCACCAGCAAGTCGTAAATTCCGTATGTAATGGACTCTACAATTACCTTTGGCATGTGTGGCAAAACAGCTTCACTGGGGAATGATAAATGAATGTGCTTGATGTGTTCTTGGATTTTCATCAAAACTGTAGCTGGGCAATACCTATTTTTAAAACGCGAGCTGTTGATGCAATATAAATAGCATTTTTTTCTTGCCAGTAACATGATTATTGACAGAGCATCCGTCATTAGACAAAAATGGCAGAAGTAGGTGGACCTTACCTCATTTGCTCTTATCCAGACTAATCTGTTTGTACATGGACCTGGACTCTTTATTTTAGCTGTGTTTGTCACCCTTACCTGAACTGACAACCCTTGCTCAACGATGAGGTGAAGATTTAAGCACAGACTTATGTGCCATGTTGTGGCTGTGTCTGAATCAGCAGCCCGAGCACTGCACATGCTGAGCAGTCACAATTAAAGGCACACACAGATCCTTCTTCCATTCATGACAAGCTGCAGGGTTGGGCTGCCATTTTTCTGACTTATCCACGGTAACAAAGAATTTAAGTGTTGTGCCTCCATTTCTTGGAAGACAACTGTATTATACTGTTGACGCTGTATTATGCTGTTACAAGTCAAACCAGTATGTCACCAAGTACAAGCAGAAAAAAAAATTATCTACTGAATTACACACAAACTTTCAAAGGAGCAACGAGGAACTATTTTTCTAGACACAAACATGATCTCAAAATACCAGTGTCAAGCTGGTGAACCAAAGCAGCCTCAGGACAGCTGTGCAGAGAAGCAAAAGGCAAGGAAGATTTGAAAGCTGTCTAGTTCCTGCCACATGTTAGTCACTTGTCAATCTAGGAAAACTACTGATGTGAAAGGATAGGACACAACCAACCTTGCCTCTGCATAAGGTGCCATCCTTCGTGTTTTCCATTTTTAAACGCTATTGGGAATGCCCATCACTAACAGTCACAGCCCTTGCATGGATCAATACAAGGAAAAACTTGCTGAGAAACCCTATTCAATGCAAAGCCCTGCAGTCTTCATACAAAGATTACACAGTTTGTCTTACAGGGGATGCAGAAGGAGCCTAGGAGCCTTCACTCACTGCCTTTGGGGAACTTGTGAGCATGAGACAATTGCTCTCAGCAAAAGGAATGGCATCTGCACAGTTGATCCCTCTTCACTCCTCCTGCGCTATTCACAGAGAAGGCCCCTGTGGCCGGTGTGCGGGCTGCAGCGCATCTGGAATCTCTTCCCCTGCATTCTTCCACATGTCTGCAGCTAAGAATAGTGTATTTTCTCAGAAACAGAAAACTATGAAGTGAGCTTTTAGAGAAATGTTGGCCATGTCAGGCACTCCAGGACAGACAGCATGCCCTGGGCAATTCAGAGTGCCTGATCCAGGGCTAGTCATGTAGCTGTTTACAAAAAGCAAGAAGCACAAATACTGTAGTCCCTAGAACACTGCATTATATGAGGATAATACCTCTGGGAGGAAAACCTTTGGAGGCTGCTCCTCAGTCATAGGAGCTGATGTAAACTAGGAGTTAATGAGGCTCTGCCAATACGAAAACATCCTGGGAAGATGGCCTGTGACAAAGAGCCCTCTCACTCTCTCTTCACAACACTGGAGCCTGTGGTGAGGGTCAGGTCTTGCCTCTGCATTAGTTTCCCTCCTCTATGTTCTTGAGGATGAAGATCCCATGCAGCTCACACTGTTGGATGTCTTGCAGAAAACCACACTTCTGAACTCTTTTCCACTACAGAAATACAGAGTGGTTTGGACACTTGACCTAAACCTGGATTCTCATCCCTCTGAGCAGCTCCCTGCAGGAATAACTTGAAATGGTTGTCTTGGGAAGCTTCACTCAGATTGATGGGACAGGAGCACTTGAGCACAAGGATCACACCATTTTCTCTTCTGATGAAAAGCAGCAATCAAAACACCTCTTCCCACAGCAGTCTTTTATACCTAACGCATTTTCGAAGACTAACAGTGAATGAAAGTTTGTTGAATGGACAGGATGAAAGAAAAGCTAGCTTGTGCCCAGGCTTGCTGAGCCTCTGATCCACCAGTGAACTATTCAGAGAAACTAAGAGTGCTTCCATTTTAAAGTATTACATAAATAAAAAACAGCAAATTCAATTGGTTGTTACATGCACTTGTAAGCTGTACCACCTCCACCTGCTTTACTTGAACAAAGCCAGCAGCAACCTCAGCAGATATTTTCTTTCACTGGTGAATCTCTTTGCTGTTCATATAGACACTACACCCCAAGAAGAACAGTGCAGTCTGATTCTTAGGATTACTATGAGTCTATGGGAGTTCTCAACATTTCTGCACCTATGAGGACTGGGTTCAGGAGAGAAATTTAAGAAAAAGACTGAACTAAACTGGGCCCCAAAAATATATGAACAGGCCAATTTTAGCTCCGCAAATTGCTGTGTCTGGAGAGAAATATCTGAGAGTCTATTTCCCTCCTGAGACAAACATCTGAGAATCGATGGGCAAAGCATTCAGCAGGACTTGAGTGCTTGCTTTCTGGTTTTCCTTGAATTTTTGTCATAAATGGCTGCACTGCATTAATATTTGCTCCAGAACTTCCCTGCTGCCAGAGTGATATTTTTAACTACAGAGTATCAATGGTTTCCCTTTTCAACACGGAGAATAAAACACTGGGATCAAAACAGGCTGTTCCTGCAGGTTTTGTCTTTTTCTGAAGAGTGGGAAAATGTGTGCTGGGTTCTATCAACTTCAAAGAAAGCTATGGGCCTAGCAGCAGAAATTCTCCCAAGGAAAGTGAGGCAGCTGCACTACCAAGCAAATCTGGCAGCACCACCAAGAGGACCCCTATGGAGGATATCTTTGTTTTTTACTTTGCTGCTGGAAAAACAGGTGCCAAAGGTAGTAATTTCCTACTGCTGCAGAACAAAAGGAGTACATTTCTCTCTTCCATTGATGTAGCAGCCAAAACAAAAGACAGCAAAATGCATGTGTCCTATTTGAGCAATATAACCAAGCGCAAGCAACAGGATTGTCTCTGCTTAATTCAGCAGTCATTTTACTATTTCTCAGATAAATGACATCTCCAGGTTCTTGAAATACAAGGTGTTTTGTTTGTTTGTTTTTTAATAATTAAATTGCTTGAGGTTTTTCTATGTGAGCATTAAGAAACTATTCTGTATGTTAGTTTCAGTGCAAAAACAATTTTTGCCAACTTGATAAATAAGTTTACTGAATACAAAGGTATCAAGAAGGATTTTTCACACAAGTGACATAATTACATGCACTAAATTTGGAATCAGGTAACATTTTCCCTTCCTTCCCCTACTTTAAATATTGTTCCTTGTGCAGGTTCAGAGCAGGCAGGCTTTTCTCTGCTGCTCAGTGATAGAAGAGTGATAATCCCTGGTGGATCCTGGAGGCTTTTTCATTCTCTGCTTCCATTTGCTGTTACTATTTTTTAAGGTTGGGCATCGTACATCTGTTTGCACAACTGCTGCAGATTTGCGTTTTGGAAGTGGAAAACCATATTTATCCAAAGGGGAGGGATGTTTGGCACTCCATCAGCCTTTGAATCTTACTCTAGCCTGTAGTTTATGATAGGGAAGTCAATAGCTCTGGATAGGTGTCCCCCTTTTCTATATTTGTTTAAACTAAATTTACATAATTGAATAATTCAGTCACTGTCAATATGAGCTTAACTATTATTAGGACATTCAACTTGACTGCACTGGATCTATTTAAATAAAAGTTCTTACATTTACTTCCTTGTTAAAAGAACAAAAGAAATCCTAAGACGCATAATTCTGCCCCAATCAAACACAATCAGTGCTGTAACAAAGTCCTTTTCTTTTAAGCTTTATATGTAGCTAAGCCATGCCTTGAAGCCCCTACTTCTGTCTACTGCTGAGCACAATACACTTCCCAGAATCTGATCTTCCATTATCATGGAATTCATCTTTCTAAAGAATTTTCACTTTTCTCCTCTACCACACCACCTGATTCACTGCTTTCCCCTATCAATCTTAGTGTTTTCTTTTTAGCAGAGAGGCAGAAGTCCAGAGGTTGCTAAGAGTTGTACAAGTCACACAGAGAATACAGTGCTATGCTCTGATGACATGGAAAGTTTGAATCAGACTTCATAAACTTAATTTGACTGAAACAGTACAACCAAGACAAAACGCAGAGAGTAATCCGAGGAACTTCTCTACATAGGAGCAAGGATCCTTACTAAGTTCTTCTCTCTTGCCTGGCCATCTTTCAAACTCCATTTAAGGTAATGGTACAATTTTTCAACAGACAGCCATCCAACAGCAGAGAAAGACAGCCAGCTTTCAGTGGAAGTACACAATACCTCTATTAATTGTACCCAGAATTCAGTTCTGACTGTAGACAACAAAAAGCAAGTCAGCTCCGATTTATTCATTGCGTCTGAAAGCTATTGCTAACCTGCATGTTTTCTGTAGCATCACCAAGCAGTCCTCCAAAAGTGATAGCATTGGTCACTGTGGCCAGGTAGATGAAAAGAATGGCTGAAAGGGCTTGAATATTTAAAGCATCATAGAAGTCACTGGCGAAGAATGGTGCTTTCCTCTTTATGTCTTTGATTAAGCCACCACAGAATCTGAAAAGACAAGCAAGAGGAGACTTGTGTAAGATGTTTTACAGTGAAAGTCACTAAGATAAGTAATTGGAACCACTGCCAGAAATGAAGGATGATCTGAAAGGAATGAGGTCATCACATTACATAATAGTCTTATCACAGCTGTGATGGTCCAGGGATATCACTGACAATGTTGTAAGAAAGATAATATCTTTCATGATGCGATGCTGCTGGAAGGAGATCGATTTCAGAAACACAAGCCCTACTTCTGCTGAAACAGACCACAAAAGCTTGCACTTCAGGAAGCTCGTCTGGCTTCCCCCCACCTCCAGTTGTATTGGTTGAGGTAATAAAATCTGTTAATTCCAGTCTAAATCCTTGCCTAAATTTCTCCATGTGACAGACACAATGGTTGGGTGAGCCAAACAATCTGCTAAATGGAAAAAATGCTTCAAACTATTAACCACAAAAAGAACTGGAAATAAAAATGCAAGCAAGTGAAATCATCTTGGAAAGCTCCACTTGCAGACATATTCTTTTTGTACAGTCCAAACAAAACAATGTTTAACTCACAGGAATTCCACATAGCTCTGATTCTATCAACATGAAAAAGTTTTTGTTTTGCCTCTTGTTCTCTTGCATACAGTTCTCCACCAACAGTAACTTACATCTATTTAATATATCACAATTCAGCTGCCTCCTGAGCTAAATAGCAACTGAAAAGCCCCCCATCAGTGTCTCTGCAAGACTGTTCAGACACTATACGCAGAGCTATGGGGCAGGTAGGCACACATTACATTTGGGCCCAGAACCACGATTTATTAACTGCCCTGTACACACCAATGTGTAACTTCAGACATCCAGATTTTCCCCTCGTAATTTAAATATTCTTCTAAAAGCTAAAAAAAAAAAAAAAATATATAGGAGGGAGGTTACAACAGTAACACAAAAACCTATATGTTGATCCTGCAGCGCTGAGCATGTTTGACAGCCTCCTGAACCGCATTCCCACTCCACTGGATTTTTATGTAGCATACAGAGTAATAAAAAAGAGAGAAAGCCCTCAAGCTCTGTTACGGTCTGTATTTATATCTTACAAAAGCCTTCATCTGTTCAACTGCACTGTAACAGGAACGTCTTGAAAATAGGGCTTCTCTGCTTATGGCTAAAGCCCTTCCAGCAATCTGAATGGAGAGTGGAGCTGTACCATTCACGTTTACACTCCTTACAATTTGTCTAAGTTCACAGGCGTGCAGTGTGCCACCAAGTACCTTTCACTTTTGAATACCTTGCTTAAGCCACTTCATAATTTGTCAAGAGTAGATGTTCAGAACCTTTCAGATAGTCTCAAGATGGGTGCTTAAAACCACAGTGTACCATTTGAGGTTACAGCTCAACCTGCATAAATTGAAACAGTATTCCAAGGGTGGAAAGTTGAAAGGATGAAAATTTTCTGAAAGGAAAACACTGTCATGTTGCATGGATCACACCAGCTACAACACACTGAGCAGTGAATTACTGACCTGCCGGTTCTCTGCAGCTCTTCACAGTCCCCGTGGCCCCCACCTCCATGTCCTCCATCATGAGGCGTGTCTCCATTCATCTGCAGATTTTCTCCACCAGAGTACATGTTTTTCCTAGGCAAGAACACAAGCCAAACTGAGGCTCACTGCATTACTTAATGGCTCCACAAAATAGAATCCACTACAGAGGTATTAGCCTTTCCTGAAGCCATGCTGTATAAAGGAGACTAGAAAGCTGACCTGCTGAAACCAGTGTGAAACACAGCAAGTTAGAAGGTGCAAGCAGAACACCGGAAGTGTCTGGATACCCATTATATATCATCATATCCCTGCACACTGCCCAGAAACACACAGAATTGTAAGAAGATCCACCTCCACAATCTATTAAGACAGACATGAAAATATGTCCAGTGCTTTCTAGAGAAAGCGATGCAGACACAGGTCCCCCTGCAGTTACTTGATAAACTTGGTGCACCCAAGCAGCAGCACTTCCTCTCACTTTTTCAGAACTAACACACAGAGGTAACCCTGCCCTGTCACCTGCTGTTACCTTTTATCTGAAGATGGAAGAGACTTGGGAGGTTCTATCCTAATAGCTGGATCCCATTCCCCAGGGGGGAGCACAATGACTTCATCCAGAAACTCATCAATGCCAGCAATCAGGTCCTGCCAGTCCTTGGCTTTATAGGCAATGTCATGGAACACCTGCAAGGAAAGGAGAGACTCCATACAGCAGAGCTTTTTATCTTCTATAGCTCAAACAGAAGTTTTATTCTACGAAAAACAACTCATTCATTCTCAAAAACCTTTCAAACTATTTCTTGAAGGATATTAATAGAATACAATAGAATAGGCGTTGTGTTGTAAGGGACCTTCAAAAATCTAGTCATAAATGCACCTACCTCATCAGACATGAGGGTAGCAATGGCTCGGCCAATCTCATGATATGACTTTGCTTTGCCCTTAGGTCCCAGTAGAATGAAGAGAAATCTGTCAAAACACACCAATTGTTCCCATTTAGGATAGGAAAATCAATTGCTTACTCCTTATACCGTATCTACACATAAAGTCAACTAAAAAGAAACCAACCAAACAAAACAGAACAACAAAGGTTTTGCTCCTTGTTAGAGAGATCTGGAAGCTGCCAGTGGCAGCTCAGCCAGCGATCAGTCTCACTGACATGAAAGGCACAATCTCTACTGCTTTGGGCAGCCCCAGAGGTTAACAAGTGAAGAGCACTCTAGACAATTTCTATCTGAACCCGTAAGACCACATTTAGCTACACCACTTTAGTATTTAATTCCCCAGCTAACCCCAGGGAAGAATTACACGAAGCACCAGCAGTTGCAGGAGTGTCATTTACACCATATAGTAATTTTCAGAGTTGTCAGCTCCCTTAGATCAGTAGGAGTTAAGCAACTCCAATAATCAGGCATTGCATGCAAAGGAGGCACTGTGAAGAGGACTTGTATGGATTTCCCATTTTTACTCTAACAATGTAAGTACTTCAGATAACTTGGAGTACAGGTTGCACCCTACATCCTAATCATACTTGCTCTGGCAAGCAAGATACTACCCAGAATTTTCCTCTCAAAAAGCGTTAAAATTAGCCTTGAGAGCACTACAGCAGTCCTACACAGAAGTACATATAATCCAACAGCAAACGTAGAGGTGGAAGGAAGGACATTCTTCTAATGCCCAGTACCCAGAAATGAACTGTGTGCAAGAGACGCGGCTCCAGTGCAGGATGGTTCAGACTGCATGCTTTGGTGCACCACAAAAAGCCTATCTACTACCATAGGATTTATTCAATCACATGTTACAGCTCTTTAATCCTTGTGTAAGGCATCTGCATTAAATATTTCCCTATTGCTATTCCAGGGTCACTGGATATCAGTGACGGTATTAGTACTGGAATGAGCTGCCCAGAGAGGTGGTGGAGTCACTGACCCTGAAGGTGTTCAAAGAGCGTTTGGATGTTGTGTTGAGGGACATGGTTTAGTGAGAACCATTGGTGAAGGGCAAACAAATGGTTGGACTGGATGACCCTGTGGGTCTTTTCCAACCTTAGCGATTCTGTGATTCTATGATGTAACTGCTGAAAAACAGGTAGGAGGGGACAGAAGATCTAAGGACTGCTTACTCTGCACAGCCTCACCCAGACCTGAGCATCCTCTCTGAACAAGTGATGATGGAATGAGCAGGGCAGCACAGTTCCAGATAGAGAAGTAAGCACTCAGGCCAGCAAAAAGAACGAAGCTGGGGCAACATGCTATTAACTGTCCACATCGCTTACCATAAACTACATCTGTCTCCAAACACTTCTTTCCCAGAGCTATCAGATAGCAACCTGTCTGCTTACTACTGCTCTGCTGGGGCTGAGATCTCTGTATGGTTCAGCAGCTAAAGTAGATAATCACATGTGAAGGAGAACCATCAATCTAAATAGGGTATTAGCTATAAATAATTAAAGCTCAACTTGTATGCCTTGAATTTCCACTCAGAGCATACAACACATACCAAAGACCTGTAAACCCATCCGGTGGCTTTACAGTCACAGCTCAATTCTTAAAGAGACAGCTTGATTTTTGAGGTGTAAGCCTATTCCTGGTGTAGGCACAATACGAGTTGACCAGAAGTACAAAATATCGGGAGTGAATTTCTTACATGACCTCTTCAAACAGCAACAATATCCAAGCAGGCAACTATTAACTGATACAGTGCATAGGGGAAGGCTGTACATCTCACGTTGGCTGTGGAAACACAGATTTCCTGTAATTTCCCTACTCAGATTTGTTTCAGTAAAAGATTTGGATCATGGCTATGATATGAAAAAACATCTATCTCTATGCTCACTGTTATGCCAATTGTCTTGTTCAGAAAGCCTTGTTACTTCCACTGGAAATCTCAGGCAATGGCCACCAATCAGCAGCCTATGGAACTTCAATGAAAACCAACCTGATTGTGTCATTTTAAGTGTCCATCCTAAGCTGACTTGTTACTAATAACCTTTAGAAAAAAGTCACATCAGCTCATCTTTGCAATTAGCAAAAAAAGAAAGCACAGTGGAGAAGACCAACTTTTCCATTTCACCTAATTTAGCAAAAGCTGGAAATCATTGGGGCAATTTTTCAGAAAGCTCTGTGTTAGCCTTTTTCAAACAGAAACAACTAACAGCTGCTCAAAACACTTCTAAAGCTTCCTGAATTAAGAGCTTGTCCAAATACACCCATACTTTACAATTAGTAATGGAAAATGAATGCACACTTCATAACATTTGCTACGTTATCTCATATAAGCCCCTTTGTATTACTTTCAGTTTGAATAGGGTTAGCTTCAACTTCTGGTCATATATTTCCATTAGCTCTTACATCTAGATTGGAGGACCTTTGATAATTATATTCCTTTAAATATCCTCTCCAATTGACCCATTCACTTGCAGCCATCTGCCATTTAGGTGAAGTAGTTTGAGGGTTTTCTCCTCTCTTTAAACACATAACAGTTTTTCTGTGAACCTCCTCTGAGGTACCGATGACTTCAACAGAGAAATAATCCACGAGCTGGCAGTTCTGCCAGTATAAACACACAGATGAAATAACCTGTTGCTATTTGGGAATGCTATGTTGGTGCTTTCCTGAGAAAATGAAATTGTGTGCTCACATCATCTACCCACCTTTCTGACCCAGGGAGCAAGTTCAAACATGACACAGACCCAGAGACACCCAATGTAATTGAGTTTCTACAAGCTTTTGAAGAGCCAGTGGCTGCAAAGGTAAGGAGACCCAAATGGTAAGAGAAATGCAAGACCAGTGGTTCCAGCAGTGATGGAATTATCAGCTGTTCCCTGGAGTGGTCCCAGCCATTCCACCTACAGCATCATCTAGAAAAACCTGGCACTGAGAGCACAGCTATTCCACCTGCGCTCTGTCTGTAGAAGTTGATATGGGGCCAAGTTAAAGCAGAAGAGACCACTTTACTTTGGGCTACAGAGGCATCCTCTTCGTTATGTGTCAGCCTTTATTGACAATGTATGCATTTTCTCACAGAAATGCTAACAAAGCATGAAACAGCAAGGTTGAGAGACACTTCACAAGAAATACTGTTGCCCTTAAAAGCATTGTAGTATCATTTTAGTTTTCTAAATCATTGTGACGTGCTAAGTCAATGTCTTATCAAGTGTACTATATCCTAACAAGTATCTTCTATTAAAAACCTACAGTCCTATAAAAAAACATCAAGTTAGTATGAAAGGATCCATAAGTATATGCTGATGGGCGTTACTAACTGTAACACTTCCTATCAAGTTCTGCATGGGGCTTTCAAGTGCTTAACTTAAGGTTCACCCAGAGGTGACTAACCCACACACGCCTAGGTCATGTCCTTTGCTCTCCTCCTACCTCCTGGAACTTTCCCTGCATTTCAAGAGTTGTTATAAAACAACATTAAAGGGAAATTGTTCCTCAGTCAACTCTTTAAAAAAATAAAAAAATAAAAATCCTGAGATGCAGATTATCCAAATACATGAATTTTTCTTAAAAACTTCACTACTGCAGAAGCTGCTGCTCAGCATTCTACAGACTTTCCAAGGAATTGAACATTTTCATAACCATCTCCTGAATTCAAACTCACTAATTTATTATCCTGTTCTGCCTAAGCCACTGTTCCTCCTGTCACTTTGGACATGTCACCCTTAGCAGATAATGACCATTCACTGCGTATGATTTACCTTTTAAGCATATGGCCCATGCCACCAAACCCAACAAGAATAAACTTATTCTCACAGATGAGCAATTTCTCTTCCAAGCAGACAAATGCGCACTGGCCACCGTATTGTACACCTCACCTACACACTGAATAGATCTTAACTAAACACTGCAGCGACACTGCAAACCTGTTAACATGAGACTGTTGGCCATACAACGTGGTATGAGCAATAAGAACCCTCCAGGACCCAGGTGGGAGATAAATCCCAAGACCACAAAGTGGAATCTCAATCCAGTTTGCTGAAGAGGCAACAAAGTCTTATGTGCTGCACTTCTGAGCAGTTTGGCTAGAAATCTCCATGAAATCACATGGAGGTAAGGAGAAATCACTTAGGAGGTAAGGAGTAAATATTACACAAACAGGCTCTAAAGTCAGCATAGCACTAATATTTTCCATTTGAGACGCAGTTAGAAATCTGAGCTGCCCATGACTTCATCAAATTCCAGTATGAGGTAAAAGGGTTATGGTGAAAACTGGCCCAAGGCCAAGAAAACTTCACCATGGCCTCTTAGCACCAATGCAGGAGACAAAGTCCCTCAGTCACATACAAAAAACGAACAAGTAAAACAAGATTCAACTTTAACCTGCTCACCCATGTCCATTTCTCACATCTGCATGAAGAAAGAAATAACTGTAATTCTAGAAGTGCTAAAAGCACCTACACAAAGGAAACTCAGTAAGGTCCCACAGAAAATGCTTTTATTAATGTCCTTCTGCTGTTGGACACCTTGTGAGATGTCTGCAAGTCATCCAGCAATCCCAATAGAGATGCATGTTGATAGACTCAAGGGCAGACAGAACAATCTCATGATCATCTTCTTCACCAATAAATCTGAGGCTTGGACCTCTGCGTAATGAAGGGGGCACACCTTAAGATTACAGTAAGGAAAGGAGGTCGAATGTCCTTCAGTTTTCATACAAGTGCTCCTTCAAGTTGCAGGCATCTCACATGGTATCCAACACATGAATGCAGACAGAAGTATTATTAGTTGCCAGAGCTCAGATGTCCCAAAGCAAGATCTTCTGTTGGAACAGCTGCTGAAGGACACAGCCCTGAAGACCATCTTAGTGCTGCAATTAAGGAACAAGACAGACGTTTCATTCTTGCCTACCAAAAGAAAAGATGCCCTGGTAGTTAAAAGCTTAAGCTAGGAGGCAAGGAGGATAATCTGACTCCTGGTTCTGCTACATGGTTTTTAAGCAACCTTGAGCAAGTTACTTCATTTCATTTTAGACTTGTAGACACAGGCAATTTCCCAGCACTACATATTAGACTGCAAGTCTGTGCAGCTTATCTCCAAAAAATCTTTCCCTTGCTCATTCTTTATCTTTTGCCCTCATCATCATTACATTAATGGAACAGACCTGAGCACATAATTGTACATCCCTTTTATGAAAATAAAAAGCTACATCTGGTGCACTGTCAGAAGGTGAGGCAGCCACACCAAAGCAATGGGGAAAGTACAGTAACTAAGAGCTCACCAAAATAAAAAGTTCACAGCACTGTGGAATTAAAATTGACAGGAGATCAAACTCCATAAATGATTTTTTATCTGATCGGTAACAAGAAAATACAACAGAGGAAAAGGCAGGAAGTTCTCTACGCCAAATTAAATTCCATGATTTTTATTACTATGAAAAAGCCTTGCAGAGAAACCTTTCCTGGATAATTCATCAGGTCTTGGCAGTTACTTTTGAGTAAGAACTCATTTTCAAGTAAAGGAAATAGTTAAAATACTTAGCAAGGAAGTGTGAAGGGAATTATATACAGAAACATTATTTATCCAGTCATTTCTACACAGGAAATCTTATTTCTACAAAACTTTGTAACTTTGAAGAAAAATCCAAGTTGAGGAATGTGTGCAGAAAAAAAAATAAATACTGGAAATAAGTAACCTAATTAACAGGAAGTTTACACGATGAATAATACGTACCTTAAGCATACAAAGCAATGCTTTCTTGTTCTATAGTATTAAGTCAATATGAATATACCATATCAGAGCAGAGACTGTAGATATAGTGAGCCTTTCAGCTCCACAGGGCTTGGTGTCTCATTTGCTTCTACATCAGGAGATTGTCTCAGTTTCTTACATATCCAGCTAATAGTTGCAGCTTTATTATCGTCTACTGCTGCCCCCTCCCTGCACACTCTGCCAGACTACTGCTATGAAAAGCAAAGCATTAAGATGGCTTCATGCATTTCTGAAAGCTGGATGACATGATATTTCTACTTGAAATGCTGTCGTCCTTCCCAGCTTCTTCTAGTTCCTCAGGAAAGCCTTCCTGATCCTTCTGTCATTGAACCAATAAGCCCTGCCACTGTCATGGCTTTAGGGTAGGGCACATTGCAGGCTCCCATTAAATATTCTGTACATCTGTAGCTAAAAAGCATGACATTTCTTAACACAGCGTACCAGAAACATGAACTGAACATCAGTGCATTGCATGGCCCACTGTGGCAAGAAGAAATGGCCATGCTAACATCACGTCTCCTCCACACTGAAGACTGGCATGCCTAAAGCTGTGCACTGAAACCTGGATGCTGAACTCCTGCCTGCTCCCTATGGCCCTACATAAAAGCAACCTGCATTCTAGAGACAGATGCAGGTCACACTGAGGTTACTCTATGTGTCTGTGTCACAACACTTCCGTGAAGCAACACACAGCACTGAAACATTAACTCACATTTATTTAGAACCATCCCCCCACTCCACATGGTTGTGCATGGGTTAATTTTGATGGCATGGTTTTGATAATTTTACCAGGAACTTCATAATTTGGCAAAATAAAAAAGAAGCCTTTTAGGGAGAAGAAGAAGGAATACTCAAGGCTCCATCTACAGCATCTTGTGGATGCTGTGGGTTAAGTGCACATCTTCAACAGAAATGCCTACCATGTAGGATGGCTGAAACTAAGGGCTGAGCAAGAAGACACTCCATCATAACTAGTCTGGGCCCTTATGGGATTTCCTTGATTGAATTTTACAGGATGCAGCCACTGCAAATACCTCTTCATTACTCACAAAAGCAATCTAATGAGCTTCCCTACTTTGATTAGGGCTAACATTTGGTTTGGAGGACAGCTAATGGATAATACTATTTCCTGGAAAAAAAATGTTGGCATGGAAGGACATCTTGTCTTGGTTAATGCTATTGAACAATGAGGTCATTCCACAATCCTCGATCTAGCTTCCTGCTCCCACTACCAAAACAAACAATTCCTGATGTTACTTCTGCTGAAAAGCATTTTGAGAAATACTTAAAAGGAGCAAGTGGGTTAGACTTAGAAGCTTAAGTACTGATGTATGCAGAGCTCTATAATACTGAGAAATAAACAATTACCTTTTATAAAATTAAGCCAATTTCATTTCCCCATGCTCCCAAAAGAACATCCACTGTGAGCAAACAGATGTTGATGTCATTATTCCACAGAACTGCTGAAACAGACTCCAAGAGATACACTGGAGTAATGCCTTGCATTACTACAAGGCAGTTAAACAAAGGCCAAAACTACACCAATTCTCTCCTATGTGTATGAAAAGAAGGTTCAGATTATAACAACCATGTAACTTTCATTCCATTACAGTGGCTGTGATTCAAGTCAGTATTAGTAAGGCACCAGTGATGTGCTTCTATAGCATTAATATGTCCCTTCTCATGAAGCATTACTCAATATAGCCTCTAGCCCTCTAGACATTATTCAAAGTAGAACTTTCACTCTTGTATTAAAAGGCCTTCAAACCATTCACATAAAATATACATTTGCACATTAGTGATATGAAAGGTGCAATGTGAGCTTTGTAATTACAAGTAAAATGCAAAGCAAATCCTTTGTAAGTTGATACCGAAAGTGCACCGGAGCCCAGGTGCACAGCAGTAACAGGGTCCACACAATGCTGCCAAGTAACAAGGCGCTGCAGAGACCAGCACAGGGTTGAAATAGGACACTGCAAAACACCTGCAGTCTGTCCAGTTCAGCCTGTTGTCCTTCTCCCTGAAATACCCCTTTGGTTCATTCTTAGTTCATTTAATTACCTTCTAACGTTAATCAGTTTTATAGTTCTTACCTGGTGTGCACCTATACAACAATCATATGCATTTAATTCAAATACATAAGAACATGAGATAAGATATATTTGTGAGGCTACAGGTTAATTTGCAATGTGAGTCACAATAAATAAAATATTTGCTTGACATTTTTCTGAGCCATTGTGAAATACAAAGGAACATCTGTTGTGACAAACCCAGGGAGAATTTTATCCCCTAGTTTATCTGACATTTTTTCTTCCCCCCTCCAGCAGGGCCAGAATTGAATCCTTCATCTAATGTGAATTTTTACAAAGAAAAATATGCGCTGCAAAAGCAGGCAAAGGGAATTTTAGGTATGCACAATGTGTGCATGTGGTAGGAATCAGAGGGGGTAGAAAAATATCCAATCGTCATATGTCACATTGATAGCAACCTTCACCATCGAGTTGTTAAGGTGACTGTTCAGTGTTTACGCATAACACACAATTTATATTATACAACTAAATTTAGAACTCAGAAATGATTAGCAGCCAAAGCAAGTTTTTGGTTCTTTTAAAAACAATAATCCTGAAAAAAATATAATACCATATGCAAGTCATGTGATGGACAACCAATGGAGAACATCTTCATTTTGTCTGGTGCTATTACTTTAGAAGGTGCAACTGCAGTTTCCAATTTGTGCCCACTGATAGGGGCAGGATTCTCTTACCGCGTAGGGACGGGGACTTCTGTCAGAGCACCCAACATAACTGCCTGCTGCAGCCGGACGAAGGCAATGAAAGGACTGTCCAGGAAGTCTACCTCCCCAACCAGCACGTTGGAGGCCTCAGCATCGCGGGGTAATTTCTTCATGAATTTATTCTTCAACTGCGTTAGTAGAAGAGAAAGAAAAATAAAATGAAGGCTTGTTAGGCATGCAGACAGAAAAGTGCAATGAAATTTATCCAACTTTCAACATTTCCTCATTGGTCATAGGACCCAAACCTATTTTTGGCCAATATGCGTCATCCTCATTTGATCTACTAAGATGCAGGCACTGCTGCTTATGGTAGCCCTCTCCCCATTATAGATATAGAGTGGAAGTCAGGCTAGAGAAGCAGATGGCCATACTTGCATTCATGCCACTCTTTAAAAGCTGAATATTTCTGCTATGAAAATCATCACCAGAAGAACAATCCTGCTACAGGTGCCTGTAGCCAAGCCAGCGCTGAGAATATCAGGCTTCCTGAAGTTGTTTATGGGTAGTATTAGTGTGGGCAGAAAAAGGCGTGCAGCACTAAGAAAGATGAGTAGATGTGGGCAGAGTTTCAGGAAGAAGCACTGCATCAACTTGTTGCCTGGTCATCTGGGCAGAGGGCATGCACTTTCCACAAGTGAAAGTGCAATTTCAGGCTCTGCAGCTGCTGCTACAGAAATGACTGGCCTGACAAGAATGAAGCCTGAAGGGTGGACATCGTTCCAGCTGACCATGCCAGGAGCTGGGCACATACATTTTGCTGTGTACAAGTCTTTTCAAGTTCCAAGTGAAAGACTTAACTTAGTGCAGGCTTTTAGAAGCAAGTTTCCTATATCTGTAGTTTCTGCCCTATAGGTTTCCCAAACCCGCTGCTCCCATTGCTGGTGCAGGCCAGCACACGAGCAGTCACTGGGCAGAAGGAGCAAATATGCTGGTTTTGAAACAACATTAACAACCTCAGTCAATGTCTAGGTGAGAAACTGGCTTGTTACTATTTCCCACATCATCACCTGAGCCTACAGCCCTCACCACAGGTTTCTGTGGTCAGAAGGGGTACAGAGGAGAATGCACTGTTGTTAGAGAGCCCTGACCAAGAGAAACTCCTTTTTCCATCCTTGTAAGGTGAGATGCAGGACAGATGTTACATCCCACATCTCCAGAAGATCTGAGAGGAAGCAAAAACCTTGGGAAGAAAGAAAGTGAGAAAGGGCATCCACAGATAAGAGGGAAATCAGAGCGAGTTTCAGAAAAAAAGAAAAACACCAGGCCTGGAAGGAGGAGCCAGGGTAGACATGAAAGAAATCAGAAGGTGGATTATTGCACACACAAAACTTGAATGTATATAGAACCCAAACACTGAAAGGATGATGAAAAATTGGGAGTCACCACGCAACTAAAAGACCTCTCATGCTTCCACCACCAACTGAACACTCATTGTTTCATGATCAAGTTACCGCAACTGTTAGGATTTTATCCTGCCACAGCAACTCCTAACTTGATCTCACTCTTTTCTCTGTCTCATAATACCTTTCTGTCAGAGAGAGTTTTTAAAAGTCTTGCCCAGAAATAAAAGCAGAGTTAATATCTGGAGTACATGCATACCACTGCACGAACTGTTGGAAAAATCAGCGTGACTCACTGGTGAAGTACAGAAATCCACTTCAGCAGAGCTACCTACAATTCACAACAGCTCTCACAACACAGTTTGGCTTCACAACTCTTATAAGTACCAAAGTACATGCTGATTGATGGTTTCAATATTTATAAAGGAGAAAACCTTAAATACACAAGAAAAAAATAAAGCATATAGTAATTCACCAACAGAATCCTTGTAATTTTAAATTGATGCTGTCAATTATTCACCACTGGATAACGTATCCCATAGAAGAATGAGCAAATGACAAAATGCTCAGACAATTTTCAGGGATGCACTTAGTAAAATCTGACAAGGAACCCTGGTAGTCACCAACTGGGAGCTTCTTTGTACGATCTGACAAGACCTTGCTGAGCCAGGAATTGCCTATGGGGTGAAAAAGCAAGTATCCTCTCTAAACAACCACAGTATCCATCACCTTGGTGATATACCTGAACAAAGGCTTCCAGGAGAAAGCTCCAAGGCCTAGCAGCTGGGAAGGATGCATTCCTCAGCCCCCCTTCTCTAGGCAGTATGATGGGAAGCAGTAGAGATTCACCCCCTCTCCCAGGCCATCAAAACAAGATGCTTCTAAACAACCTTCACCAACCTCGGTGTCTTCTCATTTTCCTGGGAGAGTCATGTTTGAAAGTACAGGCAGAGTGACTTGCTGATTCTTTGAAACGTGGTACTTTTTTCCTTTTCATTTCTGGGCTAGGATAAAATACGACAGCAATATGGTGCTTTTGCGAGAACAAGGCCCTGTGTGATGCATGCAGCATAAGAATAAGACGTAAGATCTCTACCTCCTTTGTTCAAGGCACAGAAAGAAACAAAACCAGCTAGCAGGCTTACTCTGATTAATGGTTTATCCCTAGAGGCTCAGATTACCCTTTGTAAAGGATGGTGAAAGAATAAGCAGAATAAAAGAAAAAGAATCATCACAAGAAAAACACAGATTCTTCAGAAATACAAGCTGGTAATTTAGATAAGATAGCATATGATGAACTCACACATTCAATAACTATTTTGTTGCAGAATAAATTCAACTATGAGACCAAAATTACTTTCCAATCACCCTATTGATCTGTTTTCCTCAGATTATTTCAACTTGTGCTTCCCATGATGTCTTTCTAGCATTATTCTTTTTATTTTTCAATAATCTTTGACTGTTCCTTTGTCCTCAGTAACACAAACCCAAGTTATCTTGGCCCTTTCTTTACTTTCCCTTTCCTTTCTCTTTCTGCCTAGCCCAGCTTTTGAGAGGGAGTTACTTTTTCTAGTCTTTCAGTCCCCTCCTCACACATATTACATAAACAGAAAACTCTGTTTATCCACCAAATTATCTTTGCCGAATTATTCATTAACAACAACAGATGCATCAGAAACATGATAAAAAGAGCTTGCTGAAAGCACCATAAACAGACAACCAGTGCAATTACACTGCTCATCTTCAAGCTTTGTCATACTCAACATCTAGATACTAGCCTATCAAAAAAACTAAGCAGCACCATGTCTTGATTTGGAAAAAATAAAAATAAGAGGTTGCATATCAAAGGAAATAATCCAAAAGCAATGCGTCCTATTTTATTATGTTGGCTCATGACATTAGAGGTGGATGTTGGTGGTATGGCAGTAGAGGTTGCACCTTCGCATCAATACTCCCTTATATTTAACATTGTGATGTGAGAGATGGCAGCAGAGAGGCAGTCTGACAGAATGGCATCTGACATGGAAGTGTGCATGCAGCAAAGGTGTGTCGCTCATTGTGGAAAAAATGGCATCCACTGACACTTGCTGAACATTGACAGAGACCAATCTGTGGATGTGAGCACTGTGAGGCAGTGGGTGGTGTGTTTCAGCAGTGGTGACAACAGTGGGTCATCTCCGCTGGTGCAGATTTGTACAAGCACAGCTTACAGGCTCTTGTTCATCACAGGCAAAAATGCATAGCTAAAGGTGGTGACTATGATGAACAGTAGTGTTTTGTAGCTGAGAATTCACTCTATCAAATAATTTTATTGTGCTCTTTGTTGTTGCTGTCGTTTCCACGGAGGAGGCATCACTTTCAGAGTGACCTATATATTTACTACAGTACATTAGATTTAAAAAGTATTTAATAGAACTTCCTGCCTAATTTTGCTGCCTAAGTAATAAGAAAAGCACATGGGAATACATTTTTCATCATATTTAGAGTTGAACTCCTCATTCCTGGTAAGTCCAACGTTAAGTATGACTCCCACTTCTTCCAACATCATTACCCTGGATGACGAAGTCACCATCAACATTAGGTCACCTAAAGCATCTTGTCAATGCATAGTGGAAATAAGTTCAGCCTATTTGATCTAGAGACAACTACTCTAGTCCCTCCACTAGGATACACATGCAGCCACAATTGGAGAAAAAAGCTCTCTGACACTACAGATCTTCCTCTCCTTTCTCTGTCAAAATAAAGCTGAACATAAAACAGCTGTCATTTCCAGCCCCTACATTAGGGAGTTATTGTGTGTGGATATTCCAACAAGCAAACAGGATCAAATAAAATAGAATGAAGACATGTTTTCTGTCTTGACAAGGGAGACCAAAAAGAACTTCTGCTCCCTTGCAACCTGCGAGAGTATTAAAGTAGGCTTCTAAGGTCTGTCTGCTTCCTGCACAAGCAATAGGAAAGCCTCAAGCCTGTGAGCAACCCCAGAGGAGCTGACATGAGGTCATTCCACCAGTAAGGAAAGCAGCACTTATAGAAACGCATCAAAGCACCTGCTATGTTATTCAACAGTGAGGCCCAAAACTGTAGAAAAGTAAAAAAAACTGGAAGACAACCTAAAAAGCTTTATTCATTTCCAGCAATCCTTCTGAAAGCATCCAAATGTTATATGAGGTCTAATTCTGCAGGATTAGGTCCAAGCACCAGAAGAAATCTACTGACTGGCATGCTCTCATCAGCCAGCTGCCAGAGTTGCTCTCATTCGTGTATATTCTCAAAACATAGCTATAACTTTACCCTAAAAATAGTTGCTTATAGCCTGAAGGTTATGCTCATCTCTGCACCTACATACAATAATTGTGCCACAGTGGGCATGAGCAAGCTCACAGTGTGCCGCAACATGCATCCCCTAGCTGACAAAATATTAACTAAGTCCAGCTGTGGAAAAATGTCACCAGCTGCTTATTTGATAATGGGCAAACACTGCACCAGCAGCATTTTAAACATCAGCTTCTCCTGACTCTTTTCTGGCATCACCCTGGCACTTGAAATCTGAGCAGAGGCCACAGCCTGGCCTGAGCTTGCCAGGAGAAGGGGATTTCTGAATGTGCTGAGCCTCGACTTGGCTTTGTTTGCAACTGTCTGCTTCAGCAACAGCAGAATTAATCTGAAGGCCTCTGAAAATTCTGCCCTTAGCTGGTTCCTCCAAAAGCCCCTCACCCAGGGTGATCTCTGGAGATGCCGCTTGTCTAGCTAGCAGTGAATGGTACAGGTGGATGCACTGCCAGGAACACAGTCTGGGGGTTACATTAGGCTAGGCGATGAATCCCTAAGAAGCTTTGTGCTGGGCTTTGCCAGGCGACACAAGGAAGTAGGAAAATGCAAAAAGCCTCATGAAAAGGCATGAATTACTGATTCAGCAGGAAGACGACTGCTGGAATAATCTTAACTCCTACATGCTTCAGTCAGGATTCCCACCAGAGAAACTACTAACTAAATAAAGTGCTACCAGCTTCCCTACAAAAAATGGCTTGGGGTAAAGTGGGAACGAAAGATACTGGGAAGCTTGCAATTGAACAATAAAGCACACATTCAACTTTGCTAATAGACTAGTTGCACTTTTGCATGTTTTCCTAAACAAAAAGAAAGCTTACTCAAACCCAGGCACCTTTCTGGACCAGAACTGACGAGAAGGATCTCAAGGCCTGTGGCTGCTCAGCTCCCAGGGTATCAGCACCATCAGCCTCTCTGTCCAGCACATCACAACAGGATGACTAATTTGAGGAGAGATCATCACGGAGGTTTTTGTTCTAAAAGAGTTTTGCAGTACCACTCAACACTTGCTTAAATGATTTATCAGGTAGGTGATGGGAATGGTGCAGTCAGCACTTAATATCCATTTTGAACCATTCCCTGAAGAAGCTCCAGAGAAGATCTGAGTCTCAGTAGTGCCAGAGAGGAGCAGGAGTGAGGCCTGGCAGCTTGGAGCACTATGTTCACTTTCCCAGCACCCTGCTAAATTGAGCACTGTTCTAGCATGACCACTAATGCTGTGTTAAAGGCAAAAAAAAAACTCCAATGCTGTAACTGCAAAAGGGCAGAGCAACCTGAAAAATCACTATTTCTGTAAATATGTTTTAACAATATGTTATTATCAGCATCACTTAAGGTTTATCGGAAATTAAAGCAATGAGTAAGTACACACTGCTTTTATTGCATCTGTTCATTTACTCCTGGTCATTTTATTGTACTGTATATACCTATCTGCCTTGTCTTCTCACAAGTGTTGCTTTCCCTGCAGAACAGACTGCTGCACAGCTCTTGAAGCAGCTCCAAACTGCTGCCATTTCCAGTCTGAAATGCAGCTGTGAAGGACATGCAGGGGAGGCATTCAGGAGCAAGTGCAGTCAACAGGGGCAAGAGGGAGCCCAGGTCAGTTATGTACACCTGGTCTTCTTTGCAAGATTTTCAGAAACAAATCAAGAAGCTAAATAGACTTATTTTTCTAGATCATCCAACAGGATCACATACTTCGTCAAGTGTGGAAAGTCTCTTTGCTTTGTTTCGGTGCTCCTAGCACAACCAAGCTGCCTAACGACGAGGTGAAAAAGAAAAGGTGAAAAGCAGTGCTTGGCCAAACAAACACATGGCTCCTGTCCATGACCTCTGACACACTCTGCAAAGTTGTTTGAAGGCATGTCCATGGCAAAGAGAATACCCAAGGCAAGTGGAAACTCCATTAGATGAGTCATTAGCTTGAGCATCACAAAAACAAAATGAACAACAACAACAAAAAAGCAACCATGAAGCAGCATTAAAATTATAACTAGAGAAGCCTTTTAGCTAGTTACATTACTGTAATGATGTTCCAGTCTTTGCAAAACGGCCTGAAACGTGTAGGCACTAATCTTTGCAGAATCTGTCTGCATACACGTTTCATATTTGATCACTCCTAGCCTAAGGAGGAGTTACTGAACAGAAATCTCTTTCTCTGTGAGCTGAAGTTAAGGTAAAGCACACCACTTGCTCAGGAACAGTTCCTTTTCAAGCTGAGGTTACCAGAGTATGAAAGCTTAAAATAAATTGCTCTTTGGGGACTGTTTTCTGCAGCATGCCATATGGTGCCTATAACTAACTCTGTATTTGCATAGGACACCTTAGTGCACCAGGCATGATGATCAATGCCTGTTGTTGACTGTAGAGACTTACCCGAGAATATTGCTTGGATTTAAATGGCAGTTGCATGGGGAGAGTATTGCTGATTAACTGATATGGGACACAGTACACTCACAAAAATATATTCATGTGTCACCTAATAGCTATTTTACTACCACATACAGCTTTTGCAGATAGGCCCTGTTTGAAAAATCGGCTCTAAATGAAAGGAGGGCCAGAGCAAAAGGGAATTTTTGTTAGTAAAGCAGAGGCCACAATTTGCTTGAGCTTTTCTGCTTTGTGGGAGAGCAGCTGCCTTTATGGGGCACTACCACTGTGCTCACTTGACAGAAGCTGCTGAGTTTGCAGCAGGGCAGCCTCAAACATCCTAACAGCAAAAGGAAAAATAAAATAAAGACATTATTCATATCTAATTTCATTGCATAGGTACAGCAGAAATCTAATAAACCTCATCTCATCCTTACAATAACACTACAACTAACTCAGAACTAAAAGGCCATGCATTGACTTCACTCAAGGAAGTTATAAGCAGATATTAACTTCATAATATAAAGGGTCTGAAGCACAAGCTTAAATTCTCCTTCCCATTTAGCATAATTTAGTTGCTGTCATCAGTGGAACTGCATGACCAAAACAAACTCCACCTGCGTGAAAAATTGGGATCACTGTGTCTGGCAAAAATGAAAATTACAGTATCTGAGCTTCTGCATGAAAGCCCACGGTGGCACAATTTGGAAGTGCCATTCTGGAAAAAGCAGAGCTACCAGGGCTTTCCCATAGAGGGAAGGAAATGCTCAGACCTCCTTGTTTATGTCCTTCATCATTTTACAAATCCCCCTCTTCTTCTCTGAGTTGCACTTTATCAGACAGAAGACACCCAGGTCATATTTAGCACCTCCACCAGAGAATCCATTCCAAGCTGATCTTTTTCACCCAACCATGTAGCATTTCTACATTCACTATATCCTCCAGCACCGCAGTATTAAAAATAGCCCAAGTTCAATTTGGGGCCAAAAAGAAGGGGAGGAACCAATGTGAAGGTTAGGGTATGATTTTGCCACAGGCTCCCACTCCTGCATGGCACGTGGTGCAGCAGGGAGCCTGACCAGGTGCTGCAGCTGGTGTCAGAGGCAAGGCACAGCCTTGGCACAGGTAGAGGTTGGGGTTCCCCAGTGTGCTGCTCCCCATAACCTCAGGAGAGAATTAATTTCCCTCCTCTGTGCAAGGTAGGAGCTCTCACTCAGCTCCACTAAGAGGAGCTCTTCCCTGCACCTAAAGCACAGCAAAATCTGAGCATTCAAAATCTGCGCTGATGATACAGATTACCACAGAAAGCCTAATTGCATGCATGGTGCTTTGTACAACTAAATGAAGGCTTAACGGTCCCTGATCACAGGGAAAAAGGATCCAGTTCCTCAAACTCCTGTTACATCAAAGCTAAGCGCAACATGAGGGATCTTCCAGTCTGCCAGGCAGCAAGAGACTGCCTGAGAGCACGCAGAGATGAGGTCAAGTGAACAAAGGCTCATTGGAACAAACCACTCCATAGTTATAGGGGAAAGAAGTGGAAAAGAGGGAAGGGGTACATAATTTAACAGAGCCTGTGTAAAAATTTGCTCTACTTTCTGTTTACTCTGTGCAGGAGTATGTATGCCTACACAGTCATAGCATATTTCACTCGTAAGGTGCCCGTATCTGAGCACAGACACACAGTGCTTTTGTACTTAAAAAATCCCCCAGGAATTTTTATCTGTCTCTTTTTTTTCTGAATCCATCTACATATGCGTCTTCTATGAATGCTTACCTAAAAGGATACCTTTAATGCTCTGTGTTTTGTCTATGTACAGAACTCCATCACCAAAGAATGCACGAAACGTGCTCTGCTGATACACTGTAGGGAAAAACTACGCAAGCAGAACTGTTCTATGCATAAAGACAAAAGGCCAAAGTAAATGAAATTCCAGTTAACTAAACTTCCTAGAAACATTTCCTGTCCTTTAAAAAAGGTGGCAGCAAACTATACCGGAAGATAGTTATTTTCATTAGAGCTCCATGGAGTGAAAGTAGGTCATCCAGGCTGACAGACGTAGAAATTAGCAATCTTTGCTTGTGACTGCAGAGATTAGGAGATGTTGTTCAAACAGGAAAAGCAATGAATTGCTCTCACCATTAATCAATGGACTTCATTCCAAACAGTAGGATCCCATCAGTCCCCCTAGGAAAGGCATGAAGATTTCTCTCAACAAGGCCAATTTCTTTTTTAACTTTAGAGCTGGCTTTGGCACAGATTTCCTGTTGATATGGAAACACCCGTTTGAATAAGCACTGCACACACCACAACAAATAAGAAGGGTTTTGTGCCTCTCTCTGACTAAATATTCCAACTGACCATATTCATTCAGAGTTGGTTTTTGTCCACACATACAAACCCTTTGAAACTGGAGGTAGCGCCAGGTCAGTAAGCATCTCCTATATTAATATATTATTCATTTTGTTTATGCTATTGCATCAGCTCAGCAACAAGAGGTCCTGGATAAAAATAGATTTTCTTTAAATGTTCCCTTTATTTTTCATCTTGAGCATTAAAATGTCCTCATGCTTCAGCCATTCAGAGCTGCCAAGGACATTTTAACAAAGCATGACCACAGGACTTCTCACAGGACAAGGAACAGAAGTGGTACCAGTACTGGGAACAGCACACCATCCCCAGCTTCCTACGGCAATGAAGGGGCTCAGAATGGCCCTGCCCTGACTTTTCTAAATAGCTTTCATTCACAGGTAACTGCCCTCTCAGTTGAAATACAAAAAAGTATTTTCAAATTGTTAAGACTACAGGAATCAAAAGAGAACTGACAAAGCTATATCTTAAGCACCATGAAAATAAATTGTATCCTGGGTGTTACAAAGACCAAGAAAACCTTGTCCTCCTCAACAGCTTGGTTGAATGAAGACGCTCATTGAGTAAGTGGGGACTGAGGAGATAAGAGAGTTGTGCCCTGCTTCTCACACAGCAACAAACTAAGTGCCTTGCCTCTTCCTCCTCGCAAGAAGACTATGAGCCCTTGATCCGGATGCAGGCACCATGTGGTTTGAGAAGTCTCAAAAGGGATAAACTGAGTGAAAATTAAAGGTATGCTGCCAAGTGAGAGCTCATCCCAAGCACAGTTTAAGAAATACTAAACATAAGCAAAGCAACTATTTCCATGGATTAATCATGTGGAGATGCTTTTATAAACATTCTCCTGAAGCACTTGTGAGTTGGACACTGCAGCTACAGGACCATGTGTGGGAACGTAGTTAGAATCTGGCTAGAAAGCTGAAAACTGCACTGAAAATTCTATCTGTAGGTGCACTGGAAATTGGAGAGGGAAAAGGAGTGCCAGTAAAATCCCACAGGGCAAGCAGACGTTGTTAGCTGTGCCAGGAGAGAAACAGTGCAACTGAACATATGGGCACTAAAACCAGGGCCAGAACAGAACAGACTTAACATTCTTATAGTGGCTGCCAAAGATGCCACTAGGCTGATACGGATAGCTGCTGTCACTGCTGCACAGGTGTAACTGATGCAGCAAAGGATAACACAGATCTGAGCAAGGAGCTTCCCCAAAGCTGCATGGATCTCTGTGTGTGCACAGCATGCAGCAGCAGCAGGATTGCTTCTCACCAGGACGGGTCACCCAGTTAGGTGGCTGCAGCCAGGGTAGGCTTTGGTCTGCAATGCAGAATTGCCAGTATGGCATAATTACACTAGCAACCCTAGTAAGTGCAGGCTGAGCTCTAATAAACTCAGACAGGAGTGTGGGATGCCACCAGCTACAAAGAGGAGGCAGGCAGTTTGGGATGCCCCAGTGCAGGCCCTCACCTGATGCTGCTGGCAGGATTCAGCCGTCACAGCCACACAGCTCCTTGCTTGGAGCCCCCTCTTTGACAAAAGACTGTTCTGCAGGCTGGCAGGAGATCAGACAACATCAATTAAAACTAGGAAATGGCTGACAGACATAAACATATTGGAAAGGCTTATTTGCAATGAGTACATAAGATGTGTAACTTGGCTAGCATGCATATAAGGCAGCAGAAACATTAATATAAACATGATGCTTTCTAACCACAGTTGCTTTAACAATCTAAGGCACAAAGACAATCATTTTAAATATATCTAAGCCTAATTTTCAAGGTGTACTCTCAGCACTCCTGTCCCTTTTTCTGCACCAGGTAGTACAAACTTCCCCACGTCCTGGATCTGGAACAGTCAAGCTCACAGCTACAGGCAAGATGCCAGTATCCAATCAGGCTAGCGCAAGCAGTTAAAATACACATGTGTACATTCCCCTTTACCTTTCCCCAGTTGAATAACCCACCAGAAGCACCTGCTTTAACTAGATCCAGTTCTGCTGCAGACCAGATCAAGGTAACTGGAATACAGAAAAGAAATTGCATATAAGTCCTGCTGCCTCTGCTCACCTATCTAGTTGAAAATGACCAGTACATTAGCTGCAGCCAGCACCTAATAAAATAAGACAGATGAAGGCAAATCACTTCTCCACACTGCTACTTCAAGAAGTGTTTTGCCAATACAAATACAATGAAATGGAATACACCTCCTCTTTCTTAGTTACTCTTATAAATTGCCAAAATATCAAAAAAAAGCGCCATGATAAAATAGCAAAATCAAAATTCAGTGTCCTCTATTGAAGCTATTTATCATCAGAGCAGTCTGAGTCAGGGCCATGGCAAGTTCTGAAAGACACTCAGGACGCCGAGCCAGTCTCTTTTGCAATCTAAATGTAATACAGAGCAATGAACGAAGCCATCACTCTCATAGCAGAAAGGAGACAGTTCATGCAAATTCTCTAACTTCAATATTCATTAATAATACACTGCTAACCACACACAGCTGTCTGGGTGCTTAGTACTGCCGACAGATTTTGTTTAGCCTTTTGTGTAGCTACAGGACAAGCTTCCCACATGTGCTGGAAGAGGAAAGAAAAGTCTTCCTTTGGAGTTACCCTCTTTTTTCCAGTTGTTACATCTCCTGCAACATGGCATGTTTACCAAGTGGCATTAAAAAGGGAATAAAAACCTTCTTCCCCTCTTTGCTTCTGTCCCCAAAAGCCTCCCAGTAATGATTATTAAATATCCTGTTGTGGCTTTTATCCTACGAGTTCAGCTGGAGACCTGACAAACCTGGCAAAAGGTTTGTCGTACTTTGGCAATCATCAGTAGAACTCGATGCCCTGAAATAACAGCATAAGGCAAATTCAAGACTGAATGTGCATATGGTAACTACTGAGTCACGGCCTGAACCACTGATTGAGAACCTGGGGAAAGGACCCAGTCAGCCCTGGAAGCACAGGTGAAGGCAATTCAGCTGTGTGACCAGAAGGGGTGGAGCCTGGCTGCACCTTTCTTAGACCTCATTTAAGGGCTGACTGCCACTGGGGAAGGATCTCTGTTTGAAGATCCCTCCCTCGTGGAACTTCCCTTATGAGCCTAGATCTTCAGAGACAGGTGAGCACTTTTCCTTTGTATCACCTTTCTATCACACTAGTCTCTTTGTCATTACACCTTCTGCATCACCACCCCATCGCATTGATCTGTCTGTTACAATGTGCCTCAGAGAAAATGTCCATACTTCTGCCCTACCAGAAGGGATGACTGCCTGTGGATGCCACCATACAAGGTGTTCAATGCAGGTGGCCATAAAAAGGGAGCTGGGTGGTCTGCTTAAGTTTAAACTGAATAATGTGGACAACACTGTGCTTTACCAGAAGAGTTACTTTCCCATTGTGTTGTATCTCACCCTTTTCCCATGGTTCACCTGTGAAAAAACAAAGAATCCAGACAGAGAAGCAGAAAAATCCAAAGAAATCAGGACACAGTGAGCAAGAGCCCCATGGTTTTCAGGCATGGTGCAAAGAAGCTTCGTTTGACATTAGCCCACATACCAGCAACACAGAAGGGACAGTATAGTTCTGATGTCCACACGCAACACTGCCAGACCATTCCTGACTCTTCACTACCAGAAATACTGGCACTATTAATACTCCTTTCTCTAGGCCACAAGCTGTGACTGCCAGTATTACCACAGGAGCCCCTAGATGCAGTGGAGTTCAGTGGACACCATGTTCTGTCACAGACATATGCAAGCTGAATCAATGTGACCAATAGGACTTCTGTGACAAGTCATCCAATAGCTAAAGATTTTCTGCAAACTGCATTTTGCTAACTAGTCCTTTCTCCTCTTGTTTCAGCTTTAAAATCATTTGCTTTTCACAAATCAAAGGGGAAAAAAGTGCTATGACATTTAATACGTTGTCTTTCAAGCCCACACCATGTACTAAACTCTCCTTTTAGGCCAAGAGGCCTGCAGACAGCTGCATCTGACAGAGAACACTTAGGATAGCAGCCTTAAGAAAAGTTCAGCAATAGCATGACTGAGCTGATGCTGCTGATTTCAAAGCTAACAGCAAGGCTAGTGGTGAATCCTTTGGGGAAAAGAACAGCTGTAAGTAAAGCCTGTGTCTGCTCCTTCAGTGCCTCTCAGCCAAGGAGCTTCTCTCCTCTCTAGCTAATGGCTCTTTGCCCTGGCACTTGGGGAATGGGCAGCACTTGCTCAGCTGATCCTCTGAGAAGAGCCAAAGCATCCTTTCCTGACTGCATCCTTTTCCAAGGCAGATTCTAAGTTCATTTTCTTTGCCTCAGACAACAGCTTAATGGTTACCTAGTAAGAAGATTAACTCTGGAAAGTGTATTAAGACAGCAAAGACTATGAGAAAAGCAAAACAAAAGCAAGATCAAAGTAAATCTAAAGTAAGCATACAACCATCCCTTCCCTGAGGGCAGAGGAACCAACCTCACAAAGCTTACTGCAGGTAAACCTGAGTGCTATGTAGGATTTTAATTAAATCTTATCTCTTGTTATTTCTAGTCGCTGTACTCATGTCAGTGTGTCCTGGGACTACTGTAAATATTTTCTTGCTATGCTCCTATCCTCAGTGCTGTTAGTCTTCAAATCCATCTTTGCACTCTGTGAGAAACCCAGAGAGCTGAGCAGAACATCCAGCTGCATTCAGGGTCAGTGCAGTAGAGCTTGGCTCCTTGTTGTAATAGAGGTTTCAGTGACAAGAAAGGAGTGGATTACTGTCTTCACTCACTTGCCTTGGACACTTTACTGTTCTCCTCCGTTCCTGGAGGAGCACAGTCAGCTGCTACAATCTCCACCATGTATTTGCCTTTGAACATTGGTATCTTTCCTCAGCTCCCTGCAACACTTCTGCCGGGCAGAACAAACCTCAAGGAAGGCATCCTCATGGAGAATGCTCTAATAGATCTTCAAGAAAAACCTAAAAACTGTCCAGTGCTTTCTAGCACATATCACTGCTGTTCCCTCAGCTAGAACCCAAGCAGCTGTAACACCTCTCTGTCTTGCTGTGACACGTGACAGACACCCTCACCTGGATGCTGTCATGGCACAGATCCATGAAGACATGAATGCATCTGTCCTAGCTCAAGCTACTCAGCTGTTGTCTGTGTTAGTAGAGCTGCTTCTGCAGGTAGCAAGGCAATTATGCAAGAGGTAACCAGCCCACCTCAAACCTCAATTGACTGCAATCCCAGCTCTCCACAGGGACTGAAAAGTAAGTTCAGGAGACCAGGATTAACAGCAGACACTGCCTTTGTTTGGAGGGGTCAATCTGGGCTTTTGCTTTTGTAGGTGAGGTCTCACCTGCCTACTGCTCCTTAACTCAATTATCTTAAACAAAAACAACAATGAGAAAGCACCTGAAAGCAGCATTGCCCTGGCGACCACATTGAAGCACCGCTGTCAATAATAGGCCAGCTCCAAGAGAAGAGACACGATCAAGTATATTAGATAACATGCCAACACATTCCACTCTTCTGCAGAAAGTCCCCCCCCCGTGTCCTCTTCTGACCTTTTGTTCACTTGTTTTGTTCACTCTAACCTCAAAGCCTACCACTGGAAATCCCCCGTTATTAGGAACACGGAGTTAAAATTGACAATTCAGTACTGAAAGCAGTCACATCCCCACTTCATAATCTCAACATTTATGGCAAAACTCACCGCACCACTCCCCTCAGTATTCACAGAGCCTGCAGAGGACTTACCCTCCACCTTCTCTAAACCTGGAAGGTCCCCAGTTCAAGACAAATGATCCACTGGTGGTGCAGCAACTGCAGACTTAAAAAAAAAAGGGCTTGTGGCCATACTGTAATTCCAAAGCACTCATCAACAGCACTTCCCCAAGTGACAAAGGACTGGGAGAGAAGAGAGAAAGACGGGAAACACTATCCGGGGTGTATACTTTGCAGTTTGAAGAGAGAGCATCCAGAACCCTCTACTTTAATTCTACCAAGGTGTCTTTCTGCTCAGTAAGAACCTACAAAAATAGATAAAAAGGGGATTCTGGTTTTAATGTCACTACTGTAAATTACATCATTCCAATTAGTCTTAAAGATTGCAAAATTGAAAGTAAGGATGTAGGTAGGAAAGAAAATTATTGATGCTAAATAAAAATTTGTTCAAAGCCTTTCTCTTCCTTTAAAACACACACACAAACACTCAATACTCTTCTTTATATGTGCAAAAATAATATTTGATGAAAGAGCTCTAGTCCCAGTCTAACTCCAAGCTATTGTTACCAACAAACTTCAGCCTGTCACAGTTTAAAGACTAACTGATCCCTGATACACACACAAATAAATAGAAAACAGCACAGTCTCTTTCTCCAGTAGACTCATATCTCATTGTATGGCCTCATTAACTGTCAGGGCTCCAGATGGGATACCAAGATAATGAAAGCCAGTCACTCTGATGTCAAGGCAAGAATCTGTTCTCTTTCCAGCTCCTGTTGTCATAACACCGTGAATTATTCCCTCGTGCCTGTACAGCATGCTAAGTTCTGCTCAAGAAATTTGCCAGGCATCATCACATCATCACAGTTTCAAAGATTTTATCAGGACAGGAGTTTCAGTCAATCAGTAATGAAAATTGAGAGCTAAGGTGATTTCTCAGGCCAGCTTCAACAAGCACACAGTACAAGGGTTCCATTGTGCAAAGTTCATCAGAAGGACATGAGCTAATTAACTAAGCGGCTTTTTGGAACTCGTTAGTTTAAAAGTAACAGTTTTCACTATAAGCAGTCAAGTATTATCTATACTGAAAGCTAAGAACTTTGGAGCACATTCCC
Organism: Gallus gallus; assembly: GCF_016699485.2. Lineage (NCBI taxonomy): Eukaryota > Metazoa > Chordata > Aves > Galliformes > Phasianidae > Gallus > Gallus gallus. The sequence goes on along the minus strand of NC_052535.1, from coordinate 49,806,793 downwards.
AAATTGGATATAACAACAGAACTCAGTATCAGCCCCACCAAAACATCTATTTTAGTATACAATTCTAGACAAAAACTCTATTATCTATACGTGTCCACAGACATTTCAGCAGGAGGAACAATTGGGACCATTTGTACTAACAAAATCTAAGAAGCCTGCTGCAACATTCAGACCCAGTTTTCTGCCACTCTAAGACCCCAACTGTAGTCTAACTAAAGATGTAAAACAACAGTCTTTCCAATGAAAAAGCTATTTTACAATTACTCTTTCCTTGTGTGTGGCTACGTACATTAAAGGGAAAATATTCTGGAGAAAAAAATAAATGCAGCTGTATGTTACAACTGAAAAACACTGCAAAACACACTGCACTGTTTTTTTTTCCACTGAAGTATTTTCTGTATGTTAAAGCAGGTATTAGAGGGGATTTTTTTCATTGCTCTATTACATAAACTCTGCACATTCAACATTATGGGGCTATTTGTCTTACCAGCCATTTCTTCCCTTTATGTGGATTTTTCAAATACCAAAGTGGAAGACAGCATACTTATATTTTTTAGTATCTGGAAATAACAGTAGCATAAATTGCATGCTGGGCGAGGAAGAAAGGACAGGACGACTGGAAAAAAATAGCTATGCCACATTTGATTAACCTGAACTCATTCTTTCTACAATTATGTTGCTTTGTCACTTTATGGAAGAGCCCTACTTACAGAAGACTATTATTTGAAGGACTAGAGTTTTTCCTCAGCTCAACTATCTAATCCAAATAATTTCTGAGAGTAACTCTCATTTGTATTCAAAATAATCACAAACTAGAGAGTGTTGAGAGATTGAAGAAAAAAAAAACCTGCCAAAATAAATGGTTGTGCTTTGAAAATAACCCACTTTATAAACCAAGACCATTTTTTGAAATTTGTGGAGACCTCATTTAGACACCAGGTTTCAGAGAAATCACAAAGAATCACTATACCCCTCACACTCATATGCTTTAAGTAAGGACAAGAACACACACAGATGAAGTCCACAGGATAATACCATAAACATTACTCTAAGAAATTAGACAAAATTTTTTGGAGACTGGTAAGAAAGAGTTCAGTTCTGCAGACACTAAAGGTCACTTTTAACCTTATTATGCATCTATGTTTTGAAGCTGTTCTTCCACACTTACCTTTTAGCATGGCTGTATTTCAGAAGCACCACAAAGGGTGAGGCAACATGTTCTATTACAGCAGCTGCTGTAGTGGGGACACATCCCCTTCAATGTTCTTGCTCTACCCCATCCCGTCTGTGAATATAAGCCCTGGCGTGCTGCTTGACCTGAGCTACTGTGCCAGGAGACCTCTGCCGAAACCTCTGAAGAGCCTCTTTTCAGCAGGAAGCAGATGAGACACATCAAGATCAGGATGCCATCCGTTCCCTTCCTGCAGACATCAGCAGGGTGCCAGGCAGCTTCCATACATAGTGATACTTGCTTCATACCTTGCGAGAGTTTAACAAGGGCTGATGATGTGGAAGATCTGTCACAGGACTCGGAAATAACTGACTCACCTTGCTTACTTTCTTCTTCTTCTTCTTCAGATCTCTGGTACAACTATTCCTTCCTCAACACCCAGCTCCTAACCAAACATATCACCAAGTGAAGTCCAAATCTGAAGCTTACCTGATCTTTCTCAGGCTTGTCAGAGATGTCATTCAGACTGGTGGAAGTCAGATTTCTGTGAGTCATGGCTGGACTGCCTGTAAGAACAATGCCAATACCAATTAAAGCACCTATTTAAATCCAGTCAGAAGAATACAGAGGCTCAGGCTACAGCAACACCTTTCCTTGCACGTGGGATGTTGATGTGGGCAATTTAAGACCCTGATAGGCTGCTTTCTGTAACTTCACGTGGCACATGGGATAAAAAGATTCTAAACCTTGTTCATCTCTGATCCAAAGGATTCCCACAGCTCATAGGACTACAAAAAGACATCTAAGGACTTCTCCTAATTCCTGTCTGGGTTTGCGGGGAAGCAAAGTAGCAACTTGCTGCTGAAAGAGGCAACTGGTCACCCATCCCTTACAGAGCAAGGGGATATACTCCTGGAGCCTTCTTGCTGCCAACCTTTTGCCATAGCTATCCCTACAGAGATGCTATCTGCCTGCATTCCTCTGCACCCAATACTTCAGCTCACAGAGAGAAAGGTTGGCAGCTCTTGGTCTTTTGAAACAACAGCTTCAAGCTGCGCCAGGGAAGATTCAGGCTAGACGTTAGGAAATACTACTTCTCTGAAAGGGTGGTCAGGCACTGGAATGGGCTGCCCAGAGAGGTGGTGGAGTCACCGACCCTGGAGGTGTTCAAAGAGCATTTGGATGTTGTGCTGAGGGACATGGTTTAGCGAGAACCATTGGTGAAGGGCGAACGAATGGTTGGACTGGATGATCCTGTGGGTCTTTTCCAACCTTAGCGATTCTGTGATTCCATGAATCTATGAACAGATAAAATTCTACTTTTCCACCACTAGACATATTAACTAAACTCATGAACCTTAAGGGTTTTTCTGTTTGAAATAGCATGTGTGTCAAATCAGTAGACAAAAAGGTCTCCAGTTCCTGACACAAGATACTCCAGGAGAAAAAAAAAGTACCAGAGACCAAGAGCTAAGGCCTTTAAACTCCACTTCTCCCTCAAAGGTCAACTGCTCCTCTAAGCTTGACATGATGGCATTCAAGCACTGCTTACTCTCTTTTGGACTACTTTTCCTACTTACTCTTATGTTCTGAAAGAGTAGCAGAATATATGAAAATAGTTCTAAAGGACTTGCAAAAAAGCCTGGAAACAGCCATGATCATGAAAGAAGAAAAATAATAAAATAGAAAAGAAACTTCTGGGATGGATACAACATCCCAACACTCAGCAATCAGCACGCTCTTCAATAATTGTTCTGAAATTTTTCACCCTTCCCCCAGAAACCAGAAGCATAGCAACAAGCAACAGAGCTCTTATCACAGTGTTTCTGATCATGAGCATAATCGGAAAGACAGAAAACACTCAGAAAGAAATGGCACTGAGGCACTTCCCAAATTCTGAGATATCTCTAGGTTAGTGTATGTTTTGAGACAACATTGATTAAACTTACAGTTTGATATTCATAACAAAATGAAAGTTCAAATTTCCAGCATTTGTTAACTCCCACAGAAAAGTGAACTTGGTAATATATCTGAATATCAAGAAATAGCTAATAATAACAATAACAGCTAATAAATAAAAGGAGTAGTAAGAAAAAGATCCGGGCCCCCCCCCAGAGCTGGGTTTTCCTTACAATGTATTCCATGTATAGGGAGACAGATTTATGATATTTTCTCATAAGCCACTCTGAATCACAGTTTAGCTGCTGTGCATTATTGCCACATTCAGGAATGACAACACAGCAAAAGTGAAGCACAGGTGAATCTTATAAAAGGAAGATGCTCAAATTCTTCTTCTTCATGTTGTTACTGCCTGCCAGGTTTAAGACCCCACCTATATCTACTAAGTTCTTACAAATATGTTTATTCATAGCATGAGAAATGCCACTGGAAGGACTGGTTTAAGCTACATATATTAGTAACCATTCTCCTAATTATTACCAAGCCAAACTTAGAAATATTTACAGCAGCTGATTGACTGATCTGAATCTGTACGTAGGAGATAAGCACATATGTAAAAAAGGAAAAAAGTGATCAAACTTCTTTATGTCTATTGTATCTTTTACACAGAATAGGCATTACTTTGTGTTTCTACAAAGGTCTATGTAACACCTTCTGAGACGTGGATTTTTAATAAATAATAAAAGATGGATTTATTTATTTGTTTTTAAAGCCAGTTCCTGGAAACCTGAACCCCATTACTGAAATCCAAGGCTCCTTTTTTCTTACACGGTGCGACTAATTATCTTTGAAAGGTTGCACAGATACTGCCAACTCTGGGAAATCTTTGACAAATCTATAGTGTTAAATTAAATTGAAAGATTGAAGCTCTATATAGAAACGTACATGGCTGTTTTGCAAATCTGAGCCAATACAATCAATTAAAAAGGCAGGTAAGCACTTTCTTTAAAGTATGAAGATTGTTCACACTGGTAATTGGTTTCATGCAGGTCAGTGACTCAAGGCAAAGTCCCTATCAGTTCACTTAAGTACTGACAAGTGATAGAAAATAAATACAAAAGTATTCAGCAGAGTTAAACAGATCTGGAGAAGTTCAGAGACCCATGGAGACGGGCAGACCCCACACTGCCCGCCTGCACAAAGCCAGTTCATGAGAGCTGTTCCTCTGCAGTAGCCACAGAGAGCGCAATGCAGAGACCCGTTTCCTCCTCTTCCAAACTTAACATGATACCTTTGAGTCTTGGCTTGGCTAATGCCTCCAGCTGAGAAGGAACTAAGTATGGCTTCCAAAATGCTCTGAGGAAGTGCAGAAAATGCAGATGATTTTATTTTATAGGGTTGTTTAATGTGGCTTTAATACAATTTATTCAGAAGAGCTGCGCTATGTAATTGTAGAAAAAGGCATGTGCTGAAGCTCTCTTCGTTTCCTGTGCACCACTTGGGCAGTTTTACAGATTTCAGGATCCAGTCCAGAAATGGATTAAAGTAAGAGTCCCCAGCTTTCATAGCTGGTAATTTTCTGGACTACAGCATGTAGTCCCCTTTTTACTAGACATCTGGGACTGAACATTTGTTCTAAGATCATTACCTTTCTTGCTAATGGCTAATGACTATCACCTCTCTCTGCTTCTCAAGCCCCAGTTACCTCTTCTCTCAATTTCCCATCACGATCAACATAACTACACCAAACTACAGCAGCTCTTCTCACAGAATCCTTTTCTTGAGGTTTCCCATTTTTATTCCAGATCCAGACAAACCAATGTGCCAAAAAACTTGCATCCTTTCCACTTGTGACTACTGATTTAATACAGATACATTTCCTTACAAATATGGCCTTGTAAATACTCTTAAACCATCACTGCTACAGCAGCATTACCCCTTCAAGGCCAAACAAGGACAAGGGAATGGAGCCCAGAAGTGAGGGCACCAGACAAAGCTCTGTACAAAAAGCATGGACCTCTGGGGCTGAAGGGTCTCATCAAACTTGTTTTGTCACATCCTCAGGCTGAAAAGCATCCCCTCCCACCCATAAATCCCTAGCCGGTAATTCAACACTGCTCTGCTGTTTTCTCTAAAGAAACTTCTTGTTTTACTTCTTACTTCAGTCAGTGACAGATTGGAAACCATAAGCATCACCTTTAACCAGCTTTACTGACCTAAGAAACTTGACCGTGCTGCAGCTTGCATTTAGAAGTTTGCCCCAAATCCCTGCATTTATCCCGACTGCCAAGTAAAGACACTGTAAGAAACAAATGCTGCTACAAATGCAAGATGTGTTATGTGCAAACCTGTACCAAAAGCCATTTGGCTTTGTTGACATCATCGTTCAAGTCTGTACATCCTGAATCTCCTAACCCATGTTCCTAGTGGCTGCACCACAAAAGACTTGAAGTCAAGAAGGACATGTCTCTTTTTTTTTGGTGTTGTGTAATGAGCTGCTCATAAGAGCAAACTCAAACATTTGGAGATGACCACGACAGGGAAACACGTGGCAAACCTAGCAGTATTAGATGTAAGAAAGACAGGAGAGAGGGGACCGAGTCCTCAGGTGGACAGCTTCTCTGAGTGGAAAAAATACAGGAGCAGAAGAAAGCAACAAGCCTATCAATCTACAGACTCTCAGTGCCGTAAACAAATCAGTAATGTAAAAGGTTTCTGCTGCTGACACTTCAGTCAAAGACTTCAGCACGATGTTCACCCTAACACTGTTTGCTAACTAAGGGTATTTATGTGATTCAAGCCTCATTTATATTGCCACCTCTTTGGCAAAGGCAACATGAATCTCTCCTTGGCTGTGCTCGGTAAAGTACTGGTACAAAAAGTAAGGCAATCAAATCCAAACCCCTCTGTTTTACTGCCTCATTCAACTGACAGGCTTGGTAGTCATCTTTCACGGTCAATATCCTGAAATACAGATTTCTACAGATTGCCGTGGCTTATAAAGAACATCTCTGTGTCATCAGAGCAGCAGGCTGTGCCTTCCTGTGGGAACAGCTCACTCCTCTGTGATCAGCAAGGCTCCTGATGAGTAATACTTTACAAAGGATAAAATGACACGCAGCCTGAGAAAAGCCCAGCTCATCACAGAGACAAAGCTGGAGGCGTCTGACAGCTATGTGACAAAGGGAACCTATTTTTGTATTTAATTTATATGGAAATTAAAATATTTAAGTTTCTTGCATTTATTTTATTGCATTGATGGCAGAATTCATGAAACCCTCTTAACAGCCAAAGGATGTTTCAACACATGAAGGAAATTTTGCTAGACGGGTTACGAGAGAGATACTGTCTGAAAGGGATACGGACTGACCTACCTGTTCCATCATAGATGGAGGAAAAAACAAACAAATAAAGCAAAAGAGTGAAAAAAGAGCAGGGAGTGGTGGGGGTAAATGGGCAGCCAGTGCAGCAGCCATTCCGTTCCCTCAAGTATAGATTTCCAGTTTTTTCCCCATTCATGCAGCAGTGAGCATTAAGGCACCGGCTGGTGCCAGTCACCCATCCTTCCTTCTGGAAGCCCCCCAGCCCACTCCCCGCATCCCAGCCTCTGACTTACTGAGCCATCCCACGCTGGGGCTGCGCTGCACTTGGATTTCATCATCCAGCGTGCGTGTCGCTAGGCAGGGCACGGAGCTCTCGAGTGGGCTGCGTGCTTTTGTGGTGCAAGCAGGAGACAGAGGCAGCAGCAGCAGAGGGGAGGAAGAGAGCAAAGTTGAAAAGTCAAAGGAAAAAAAAAAAAAGAAACGCTCAAGCAATTGCACAAAAAAGCGAGTTAGGAGACAAGTGTTTGAACATTTGCAGTTACACACAAGTGCACCTTCCTGTATAGTTTGGTGACAAAAGCAGCGAGCCTACTTATTTGAAGCACAAAATGTCCCCTGCTGGCAAGGTCTGCAGCCAATCTTTCATCTTTCGTGTCTAAAATTCAGGCATCTCAAAAGTGGATTTCAAACAAATGATGAAGGCAGCTGAGATTTGAGCTGTGCTGAGCAGTCCCAGGAAGCAAAGCAGTTAGTAAAAAAGGCAAACACACAGTGCTTTTTAGGGGGGGAAAAGAAAGTTGTTTCCCTGTAGGAGCCAACTTTGAGCATCCTGTCTGTATACATACCCTGATACACATCACTTAGGGCTTGGAAACGCATACTATAGTCCATACTGCTTCAAATAATGCAAATGGATAAATACGTCATGGGTTTTTTTTCAAGCATCCCTGGAGAATATCTCATTTCTGGCTTAATCTCTCTCTTCCTGTGCTCCTCCTTATTCAGTTGACAATGTATCTTTCAGCTCACTGGAAGGACTGTGGATGCAGTTTCTATGAAAAACACTCAACTGAATAAGGCTGAACTCTAATATAGAATTTAAAAAAATCACAGGGGAAGTTTTCAGCTGTTGCTAGCTGTCATTCTCTCAGTACAGTAGCCAATGCACTGTAGAAGGTAGAAGTGCTATTTTAGCTGTTACCAAAATTCTCTGTCAGCACGGCAAAAATAAAAAACATTTGTTAGCTGTTTGGGCATTCACATGGTGATGGGGAGCATGCCACTATTTAGGAGGGTTAGATATTCACACATTAACACGTTACAGCTTTCTACAGCCTCTACCAGCTTGCCTTCAGTACGATTCAATCGCTGTTCTTCAACACTTTTGCCAAAGGCTCTCACAGGTGTTAAGTTATACAAAATGCTGGCAGGCAGGAAACTTTTATGCAAAACCATGGAAAATATGCACCGCATAGCAAATATCCTCATCACAGCACTGGCAAATGATTAGGAGACAGTCCTCAGGCACCTGCATAAGGAACGGTGAGCATCATTCTCATTTTATACAGTGGCAAACCAATGGCAGATCTGCATTAAGACTCAAAGGAGTGCCAGCTGGGCAAAGGCTGCTGGATAGCCTCTAACATATGCATTATTTACTGCAGGAACTCACTTCAAATGCTGCATCCTGTGCCAGGAAAGGACACAACTGGATTAACACAGAGAACTCACAGAAAGACAGTTAACAAAACACGACATACAAAAACTCTGCAAGAGTTCAATTGGAACGTATCTAAAGGCCCTCAACGAACATATCAGACATCTCAGCTCTCTGCCAACAGAAAGAAATGAAAAGGCGCTGTCTTTGTATGGTAACTTTTAGTAATTGCTTAGTACAGCTTTGTCTGCTCGGCTTTTTGATAATCATCTTTTTCCTGTTGAGTGGACAGCAAAGAAGTGCTTTGATTTATCCTCCTCCACCAAGCGTCAAACAAGAAATTATCATCTTTTGTACAATTTCTTTCTCAAGAGCAAAAGGCTTGCTGAGAAAACATCCTCCCACAAACACAAGCACTGGGAAAGGGTAAGAAGCCATCTTTATGACACAGCTATGATTAAAAAGCACTCACTGCACACCTTTGCCACTCTGAAGCTCAACGCTTCTGCCAATCTGATTGCTCTGTAGGCTGTCATCAAAAAGAGCAGCGAAGCAAAAGCAGTGGGAGCAGGACGACTGCCTGCTGCAGGGCCCTGGTCAGCCTGGCTGTGGCTCTCCAATGCACAGGAGCAGCTGGACCAGTCAGCACCAGACACCACAATGAGGGGAGGCAAGCAGCTGCTCTATGGGCTGCTCAGGTTCTACAAGCAGTTCACAGAGCTGCCGCAGGCTCACAAGTGTGCTGTCAGATCCCTGCGCCTAGGCCAGAGAACCAGAGACAGAAGTGAGAGCACCACAATACTTTTTATAATGAAATTCACAATACTCACTACAATATCATAGGACCATAGAATGTCTTAGGTTGGGAGGAACCTTTAAAGATCAGCTATGGGCAGGGATGTCCCCCCCACCAGCTCAGGCTGCCCAGGGCCCCATTCAGCCTGGCCTTGAGAGCATCCAGGGATGGGGCACCCACAGCTGCTCTGGGCAGTTGTGCCAGCGCCTCCAATATGTAATAATCTTAGCAATTCGCTGTTTATTTACCTTTTTCCTGACTTAAGCAGAAATACATATATGTATATATCTCTTAGAACAAATTCAAAACTTCTAACTATGAATGACCTATATAAATACCAGAATAGTAGCTTCTAAGAAGTTTACCATGAAGAAAATTTTCAAGCCTTTAAGATTTTGTCACTTTATCATTCTGAAAGAAATGAGATACATGCACCTGAGTGTTTCTGAAGACCAGGGACCCAAGGTATATTTTCAGATTTCTAACAAAAAGCCCTTGAAAAAGTCTGTCACTGTTTAATTTGGGCTTTAAGTTTAACTTGAAAAAATATTAGGGAAAAATCACTGTCAGAGTCCCTGCTAATGGCATCGTGTGAAAGTGTTTCCTAAATGCATGTTTTTCAAAGTAATTCAATGTAATCAGATACCTGTCAGAAACATAAGTTCCAAAAGAATCATGATTGTCCACTAAAAGCAGTAAGTTGCATGACATTTTTATACATAACATACTGCTAGTTAAGCTTCAGTGGCTGTTTCATTAACAACCTTTAACACACACAAGCTAAACTAGCAGGGCACCTTGTAATTTACATCAAGGTGTTTTATGGTAGGTCTAAAGATGAGAAGTTAGCCTTTTTAACAACATCAGTAAATGTCACTTGAGCAGAACACCAAGTTGCTTTTTAAATATACCAGCCCACAAACCTGCTATATGGAGGTGAGAATTAAGCACTGCACAAGTCCTGTGTCCTGAATGACTGTCATTCTCATTAACCTGGATGCAGCATGAATATTGTATGGAAGTTTCACTGACACTGGAACAATAAGGTAGAAACTGAAAGGAAATATCTACCTGGAATGAAACTCGAGTGAAATTTATGAGTGCTTGGGGCTGATGGCCCTTTTATTATTGTTATTAGCTACGCTGAAAGGCAGCTGCACTCCTGTTGGACTCATTAAATTTTTATCTGTGTAAAGGACAAATTCTGCCTTCAGAATTACATGGGAGACACTCACTGAACTCCAGGGAGCATGGTATGACTCCAGAATGTGTTTCAATGAGTTATTTTTTTTTTATTAAAGTGTAAATAATAAATAACAGCAACAACTATTCATGAAGTATTTCCCTTTGTATTCAAGTCTCTCCCTCCTTAAAAGTACTTGAATTGTCATGAAATATAATGCTTCATTATATTCTCACTACATATAAATACTCCAGGTAGGAAACAGAGGCAAAACAAAATGAAAGAAGTAGCCGAAGGTCAGTCAGTGGGGCCAAGCAAAGCCAGGAAAGAATTTCTTAAGAATCAGTCTCTTCAAATACAAAAGAGAAATTCATGGAAACCTAAGACACCTAATATCTGAGTAAAGGAACGGCCATGAAAAATAAGCAGGGGCTAGAGTGAGAACTTAGATGAGTGCCCTTTACCAGTGTTAGCATCCCAGGAGAAGTAGGATATTATTTACTTTTAAATCAGCACTGAATGTCTAACTCCGTATGGTAAAGAGTCAGGATTTATCATCAAAGTTATAAGACACTGTGTATGATTTACCTTCAAACCTTGTAAATAAGTTTTAATTTCTCTTTACACCCTGAGGTTTTGATGGCTCCTCAGTGAGTGACTTTAGCTGCAGAAAGGAAAAATCCAACATTCACCAGCTGCTGAAAAGCAACGAGGCTGTTACAAGCATATCGTTCAGCAAAGATAGAAGCAAGACAGAGGTGGAAGGTGGATGCACATTGTAAACAGAGCAAATCTTAACCCCTTCAGTTAAATTCCTGGCATGTCTGAAAGAGACACTAATCACAGCAATACCATGTAGTCAATCCCAAAGGTTTCTTTACATTTCTACACCTTAGGAATTCCCTAACTACTCAGAATAAAACAGTAAGCTTGGTTACTTGTTTAACCATAAGATAGGAAAAGAGTCTATCATTGCCCATATACAAGCACTCCTGACATCCAGGAGTTTTTGTCTTTCAGCTTCCCTTGCAATTTGTGAGCCATTAGGCCTGACTGTGGCATTGTAAACATAGCACAAGCAGGCACAAAAACAGGTCTCCATGCCACCATGACCATGAGTGTCAAAGTGCCTACGCTTAAGCAGGTGATTTGCAGTTGGAGCTGAGAACCGAGTGAGTGCATCTCAGAGTGTATTTTTTAGACAGAAGTCAGAAGCCTCCCACACAGACAGTGGGGAAATTGTTGGAAGGCTGGAGGGGAGACAGCAGAAAGCCCCAGAACGTGTGATGGAAGAACACAGCTTCTTGAGGCGAACTGAAAACAAACGTGAGTTAGTCACTGAGTGCCCAGACCCAAAATGACTGAGGCATTTTCCAAGGATCTGAAATGCCTGGTCTGAAAAATAAGCAGAAGGAGCAACAGTCCGATGCACAGTCCTGATCTTTGCTCCATTGGACTCCTGCAGGGATATTCACCAAGAAGCTGCACACCTCAGACATTCCCTCAATTCATGTTACTGTGCATTTTTTTTTCATTCGTTCATTCAATTTTCAAGACACTGGCATGAGATAAGATGCATTATCAAGAGCAATAAATATTCTTCACATGCACATACACACCTGTAGCAAAAGCAAAGGACAGTGAAAAGTAGGAAATATTAATGAAGTAAGGTAATTAGTTAGGGAGAAATGTTAGAGCGAGCTTTAGAAGCAGAACACAGAAAGCTAGGAGGCCTTAAAGACAGCAAGATGAGTATCAGCTTGCTCTTTTTTCTGGGTGTTTTAAAATAGCAACTTTCAGACAAGTTTTCATAATGCAACATGAGACAGTTTGCAGAACTCCAAGACATGAAAATTTTTTAACATTACCACTAACATGACTGCAAATCTCAGCGTTTGAGTAAGTACAGAGCCACTGCCAAGGCCTCTATAGCTGTCTGTATCCACACACACACACACTTATACAGACAACACTACGTACACAGCACTACACATGAAGTAATTTTTAAAAGAGAATCAGAGATGCATACATAACATACACCACAAAACAATTATAGGTTGAACAAAGCAAAATGGAAATGAGCTTTACCCACACTGGACAATGATTGTATGGCAATAAAATGCAAGCTAGATTTTACTCTCGCGTAATTTTTGATTAAGAGTGTAATTGACACAATCTATTAAAGAAATCGAAGACATGCAAAAGCTTCATCTCTGCACAAGCATTTCAGATGATCAGCCCTTTGGATTCAGGCACGCGTAGAGTTTGTTGTAAATCTCTCTTTCCTAATGTTGTTCCTACACCACCTCCTACATACCTGTTGTATCCTGCTGCCTGCCTGCCACCTCCCTTCCTCTCCCTTTCCGTCCAGTGAAGATAGGGTTAGAGCAATGTGCCACGGCAAAAGCAGCCTTCAGAGCCCAACACTGATGTGTCATCAGCATGGGTCTTGCTACACTAATTGTGCGTTAGAAAAGCATTGTCATGGCAACAAGGTTAGTTTCTGGCAGGCAAAGGTGGTGGGTTGCTTTAAAACGGAAGGCTATAGCCAGTTAGCCTCTGCATTACCATTATCGGGGTTGGTAAACATCCTACTTGCACTGGAGACGGTCTTTCCAATGTCTGCCAGAGAGCGCAGGTTGGACTTCTTGGTCTGGTGCCGGTGCTTCCTGAGCAGCGTGTAGGTGACTTTGTCCTTCATGTCTGCCTTCAAGAGCCCTGTCTCAATCTGATTGTCGACAATCATTTCTGTTGCGTAGAAAGGGATGAGAGAGGGGAAAGGAAAATGAATCCCAAAGCCCAGAACTTGGCTACATGAAAAGAGAGGAGAGGGAGAGAATGTTCACCATCCCGTTTTGAGTTCTTTCCTCCCCATCTCAAAGCTACCACCAGATATCACCACTTCATTTCTAATGGGAGTTATAAACTCCCTTATAAACATTTCTTGAAACGTAAGAAGCATCTCCATGGAGGAAAACTCATCAGCCACCAACACACAAAATCCCTTTCTTTTATTTTCATGCCACTAAGCAGGTTGCCAAACAACCCTTCACAGGACAAGATTGCTCTTAGCTCAGAGAGAAGGCTGCTCCAACCCTGTGTCATGAAGAAGCTATAGCTACATCATGAGTTCCAGTATGACTCCAAAAATAGCAGGGCAAAAATTCTATCAGCTTCAACAAGGCCTGAGTTACCTCATAGGCCCCTGCTAAAACCTAATCTATCTACAGGAAAAAGTCCTGGAGATGAGTCACTAATTAAATCTTTCATTCTTAGAACTGAAGTGAAATGACAGCAACTACAGGTGGCAGAACCTGCTCCTGTTTTCAGAGGACATGTTTTAGGCCTTCGTCTTTAGCCTTTAACCATCATCAGTCTGCAACTCACTGCTTGCTTTCCATCAATCCGCTCTGTTCCTTTGTCCTACAGGGCAGGGGTAAAGGTAGCCTGACTTATTAAAAAAAAAAATCTCTATTGTGTAATAAATTTCACATTAAGTTGTTCGCTTTATTACTTCAGTTAACATGCTATCCCCCAGGGGAAAGTGGCAGCTCTTATTTGTCTACTAGAAACTTTTATTTGTGCTAATAATAAAAGTTATGGGAAAGTGGAGGCAGAACACTCACCACACTTGCTAACTCAGTGAGGCAGAAAGTCATCTTCTATACACTGCCCAAGAATTAATGCCTCTTCAAATCACTAGAGAAAAAAGCCTCAGACTTCCATTCCAACTCCAAAAAGAATGATTATATACATGTATACAAAAGCTTTATTTTTGTTAAGTGCTGTTTTTCTGCAAGCTTTTGTTCATATTTTTTGTTAGTTATTTTTGGAATGCTTCCTTCAGAACAACATGCCTTTCTTTATCAAGTTTATCCTTCTCCATCTGGCATGTATTTATTCCTTCTCGTGCTTCTAGTATAACACAAGTCAACAAATAGAGCTCTGTGCATTTTACTTTCCTGCCTGTCACTAGTAGAAATCAACAAAGTTATCATGATTAAATAATTCTGGAAACCAAGTTGGAAGGCTTCTTAGAAATCCCTCTGCATCTGAGTAAGGATTTGGACCTATAGCAGCATAAGTACCCCACACAGAACAGTAGTACAGCAACAGCAGCCACTAATTTTTTCAGTCTCCCAGAAATTACATTTCATATGGGAGATTAAACGGTTATTCAAGGTGTCATCTCAAAGTGACTTCAACCAGAATATATATATATATTTTTTTAGATCTTTGCAATGTCACACACTGGGGTACACGGACACAAAGAAATATAGGAAGACAATGCCATCTCAAGCACCTACAAAAGTAAGAAGCTCAAAACTCTGTAGGTAACATCTAATTCCAACTCTTAGAAACTAATCCAACACTTGTCACATGATAATTTTATTTTATGCTAGGAAAATACTGAGCCTGAGTCCTGAGATTAGGATTCAAAGCATTAAGTTCTGTGGCATTTTTATTTCATTTTGCACTTCTACACCTCTTCACATTATGCCTTCTAAATTCAGGATACTGTTTAAATGTACCTCCACTGGATGGCTCACTTCTTCGATTTATTTTCATACGACTTTCCACATGTCATTGGGAACATGGTATAGCTCTCAGCAATGTCACTGAGCATCATCTCGGGCCACAGCTATTTTGACTGCAAAAAAAACCTGCTATCCCATTCAATAGAGGGAAGCATAAACTGATCCTGTGACTGCTCTTCATCCACCTTTGTCACAGAGGAGCACTCTTATTTTAAACCTGCTTCTAGCAGCCCAGCCTGCAAATTCATCTAAAAATAGCCTACGATCTGACCACATGAGCCCTAAATTGCAACTGTTCTGCCCAAAGCAATACTTGCTCGGCATCCTTATTCTGAGCAAGGTAGCCTTCTACATGCCACATTTCCAGTAGTAAACATAAATTAAGTCAGTGTATGCCTTTCCTTTCAAACTCACATGGTAAAATTTTATTTCTTTGTTTTCTTCCTTTAATGAAAAAGTAGTGTTTTTATTATGCAATGAAAATGGATGGGCTGTCTCAAACTCCTACCCCTAATAAGAGGGGAAAAAGCCTGGGATCTTCTAACACTGTTATTTAACACTTTATTCAAGGAAGTCTTTGGCAATAATAAATTGAGTATTTCAGTAAAAACAAAGAAGCAAAAACAGCGATGCACAGTTTCTTGCTTTCAAAGGAAACCACCACAAAGATCAATTGTAAGCTGAAGGGAATTGTTTATGGCAAGAGCCAAGGAAGCTTACTTACCCACCACCTGAGGAAGAGAAGAGGCCTCCATATCCAGCATTATTGAGCCTTTCTCTATACACGTCCTTAACTCAAACAAGCTGTGCAGGGATAACGTGGCCACGTGAGGTTTACTCCATCTTTCCCCACCTTGTTCTACCTTCTCCTCAAACTTTATCCACCTACAAAAGGGCAGAGCAATGAGACTGTTAAAGCTGCTGCACCCTGTGCGCGTATCTGAAAGAAGCAAGACAGCTGAAACATCACAACATACCATCGAGTTCAAGCATACACATTTTCCCATGCATCTCTAAGGCCACAAAATCCACAATCAAGTTGCAAAGGCTTAATGAATTGGTATGCGTTAGTTGAGCAGTGATAATGCTTGTAAACTACTGCAAATGAGAGGTAAAACATGTTATCTTTAATAGCTTTCACCAAGACTTAAGCTAACACCATTTACCTCATGTTTGCTCCAGGTCAAGAATACAGAGGCAGTTTCAACAACTCTGCTGGCACCTCCTTCCCCCCCTGGGCTGCACACCCAGCACCTAACCCAAGCATATCCAACCTGCAGACACCCACGACCTAACCCAATACATTGCATCACGTTCAGTAAAACTCTACCACTGCTTCAGCAGCTCCAGGTAATTAAATTGATGTTTAATAACCACTCTGAAGTAGCCAGGGGTGCTGGAGAAGATGGAAAAAATAAAAATAAAAAAAAAATCAGCCTTTCTGGAAATAGGGTGACTTGCATCTGAATATTCAAATCTACACAATACAATCTGAAAACTTCCTCTCCTGTTTAAGGATTTGAGTAAGGTCAGAGCAGGAAAAGTGTGAGGAAACCACAGAGAATACTAAGGCAGAAAGACCAGGAAATAGATCTCAGCTTTTACATTCCTCTTCTTTCAACTGCCCATAATCCTTGCCACAGCTCCACTGGATAAGACTCAAGTCATCTTCAAGCATATGAGCAGAGGAAAAGCATCAGGGCTTCGCCAAGACTTAGCAGACCAGACACCAGTTGGGAGCACTGAACAGTACCAACAGGAGCAGGCTGGCACAAGGCAAAGAGCAGGGGAGAGAAGCACGTCCCATGTGGATCTGAAGATGCTCTGGAGAGGATGAGTGAACCACCAATGGAAAAGACAAAAATTAAGGGTTTCGTTGTTTCCCTCCATTTGCTCTCCACTGTTCAATCAGTTAACAAAGTGGGGCTGAAAAAACAAAGCTCATCTCTCTAGCTGAAGACTCAAGCAAAGGTTAAATAGGTTAAATACTACTCTGTACAAAACACTCTTTACACCCCCCTAAATGCACGACATGACTGTGGGCAGGCAGGAGCTCTAGCCCAGGGATCATGTCCCAAGCCCCGTGGCAGGGGCAGTCAGGCGGAGCGTGTCCTGCTGCTGCTCCAGGCTCCTGCTGCTGCCAGCAAGGTGCTGGCACAGAAGGCCAGCTGGGGACTGCACACACAGCCCCGTGGGACACAGAGAGGGACATTACAACTCAAGCCTACCTAATAAAGGCAAGGGAGATGCCAGTGGCCTTCTCCTTTGTTGCAGCACCTGGCTACAGCTTTGCTGGGAGCACAGAAGAAAGGAAAGTGCTTCAGTGCAACTCAGTTGCAAAGCAGAAGGTGTTCTAATCCTATCCTGAGATACTATTTTAATGTATTTGGCTAAATGAAAATTCCAGTGACTAATACAGGGGGATTATTAAGAAAAAAACATACACTTAAGGGTATGGAAGTTTGCAAAGAGGTTCAAAAGAATATTATTAACACCAAGTGAAATTATATTTAATCCTGAAAAATTTATTATTTGAGGATTAATCAATTATGCTTTTCAACTGCAATAATCTCTTTTGAGACTTTGTTTTTAAAAAGCCACATTTTAACCCAAGCAATGAGACTGAATTTAATCTCTGAGAAATAAGGTTCTATTCTGTCCACAACACTTGAGTGTTTGCTAGGAAAGCAAAGGGATTTGGGCATCTGCTGATCTGTGGAGTTCAGAGGGTATGTTCTGTATGCGTTTGTATAGTTGTGTGGGTAGATCGAGACAAGTGCAGTGAGATGCTCTTTACCCTGCAACAATGAAGGCTGCAAATTATAAAGGGTTTGTACCTTTGGTGCAAGTGTGTAATTCACAATTATCGGTATTTGCTTTCTGTATACTTTTCTCATTATGACACAAAGCTTCAAATCTGTCAGACCTGTCACCTGCTAGATTTAGCAGAGTCTCTCAGTTTCACTGACAGTCACTCAGCTCTTCTAACACGTTACAGAGCATAGAATAACTGTTTTCCTAGGGAGAATCCATGCCCATCCACTTCATTGAAAATTGACTGCGAGATGGTCCCCACATGGCCTGAAATAGCTTTGAATACCTCATTCTCAGGTCCCCTCTGAAGTCCTGATGCACACACAGATGCAAGTACTCGGTTAGGCAATGCTTTCCACATGGCCCTCCACACACGTAACAAATCTTATCTTTAGTTCACAACACAACACACTTCACCTAACTACATATTCTAGTTTACCAAAGAGCATGAGTTTACAAGCAAGTGGGCACCTTCAGTTTGAAATGAACCAATCTGGTGTGCTATTTCATTCATAGATTACACCTAAAGAGATAAACATGAGCCAAACCTGAAACAAAGACAGCCCAAGCCACTTCCCAGGAGCCAAAGGTGCCACTCTGAAGGCAAACGTGGCTTTGAGGACATCAAGCAATGTGGTCACTCCTCATTACACCAGGAGAAATTGATGAAAGATTCACTTCTGCTGCGATATTTTCCTCACTAACCTACCGGAACATACAGTGCTACTGTACAGTTACCATCAACTATCCACATCCCCTCTCTTTGATAGAGATTTGAGGATACACCAGGAATACCTGTTAATGTTTAGAAAATAAGCCTAAACATGCTGAGACATGCATTTGGTACTTTGCAGAGTGTACATCTATGTTACGGTAAAAATACTCTTGCACCAGGTCACAGAAGCATCATTAAAAAACTAGGACAAAGTAGGACACTATGTGCTATCACAAATAAATAACCAAGAGACCATACATCAGGCAAAAATGATTTTTTTTTTTTTAACATGTCCTTCTGCAGAAAAGCTCACTCACACGCAGAAAGTTGCATGGGAAATGAGTGAACACTGGAAGAAAGCGTTGGACTTTTAAGGTGGAGGAGAGCGGAAAGGACAAAAGAAACAGTCGTAGAGTAAAGGTTTCCAATTGTACGCATTTAGGATTATACAACTCAGAACAGAGCTTCCCGAGTGTTGAAGGCAAAGCTGTCTGCACCCCAATGGTAATATGCGGTTTCAGGGCAAAAGCTAGAAAAAAATTCTAGCCACCACATTAGAGAAAAAGTACAATGTAACACAACATGGATGTTATTTGTTATGACTCTTGGACCCTAGAAACTAAACTGTCGACTCCAGCAAAGTTGGCACTGTGGACTTCCGAAATCTGGAACACATTGGCCATCACTGGCTCCAAAGGGCAAAGATTTGAGAGAAAAATCTGCCATCGGTGCACTTGGCTGCCTCCAGAGTAACCTCTTACTCTTCAAATGCATCTCCAGGAGTCTTCAGTATGTTCAGTGTGCACATACTGTAAAGGCAGCTATCATATCTGCTAACCAGTACGCAGGACCCATCTTTCTTATTTTTAAGGCTCTAAAATTGATTGCATAAAAGGCATGATAATATTAGAATGGGAAAAGAGGTGAAGGATGTAAATGTACTGCTTGAGAGAGCTTATATAAAGAAACAAACCATAATTAAAGATATAAAATGCCTATCCACCAGCTCACATATCTTTCATTCCTTTTCACTGTCATCTTATGATCTTCCACCCATCTCCCTGCCTTGCAGAATCACAGTCCCCACTATGGTGCACACATCTTGGTTCTCACATGTACTGAATTGGACCACAAAATAGATGGTGGCCTCCAGATATTTCAAGCCTGTCCCTTTTAATAGTTCACACTGTATCCCTTAGCTATTGGTGAAATGCAACATACACACATCGGTGCAAGAACTTGTAATCAATTTACTTGGTGTGAATGAACAAGCACCAAAAAAAGCCCAACAGGGAATACCTAGTGACCCAAATTTTCAGGTTACCTTTAACAGCAATAAACCTTCCCTTTTACTGCTCTATTTTTAATGCATCTAACACAGGGCTGTGTTGTGAAACACTGTCTACACTGAAGATGTTCTTCCAAAATGTTTCTCTATTGTTAACCACAGCTAGGTACCATCGCTAACAGGCAAGACCACCATGTAAAGGAATAGGACATCCTCAAGCCCTGGCCACGGGTTGACCTTACCTACTACCAGAAATGTGTGCAGGGAGGAACTGTAGCCTATGGACACCAGGGCTGAAGCACAGACCACTAAACCCATGTGAATAAAGAATCAAAACAAAGGATCTCTTCTGGAAGCATCTTTTAATCAGTATCTTGCAGGTTCCTGACAGAAATTTTCCAAGACATATACTGGTTGTTTTTCTGCTGACCAAAATGCCTCTAGAAGGGACAGTACCACTTGCTAAACTCTGTTGATTCAAACACTTCTCTCCTGACAGCTTCTACCATCATTCAAGTCAGACCCAACAGCTCCAGTGAGGTGCAGAGCAGGCAGCTCCTGTACCTGCTGAAGCAGAGATAGCCAGCTCCAGCTGGTACGTCCTGCAGCAGAGCCACAAAGTAGCTTTCAGCAGGTTTGGTTTTGCAAGATTAAGTCATTTCAGGCAGATACAGAAAACTCCTGAACAATCATGCACCATGCAAGATCACCACCAACGAACTAACACACACATCAGGAGGTTAGCCAAGGTTAGGAACTACACTGTGCTTGAACATGGTATCTCCTCTTCAAATATGTAATATACACATGTACTGTTAGAAAGAATTGTATATACAGCTCCAATTAGCACTTCTACTGAAGATGTATGGAAACACAAAACCAGAAAGTATTTTCCAGAAAGGGAAAAAAACCCTCTTTTTCTCTCCAGACACCTGATGCTAAAAGAGCGTCAACATATCCCCCTGTAAGTTCCTTGGAATCTAGAAGCAGATGTCTCTCAAGACATGTATTCTGTGGTCTGTCATGCAGGACATAGCGTATCTTTCTCCCAATGGCTAGTATTTGTGGATTCCAGGAAAATAGAGCTCCCAGTATTAATATGAAAAAGAAGAAACCAAATATAGTGCTCAGTATGAAGAACATCATTAACGTCTGAAGTGCAAAACAACCTTAACAAATTGTCACTAAAAACCCTTCTTAAAGATCTGTACGGGGGTGGGTGGTACACATGACAAAATGCAAGCACTAGACTAACGATAAGAGGCAAGAAAAGCAATAAAGGAAGAAATGGATGACCAATAAGAAAGGAGCTGAAGGGTAAAAGGTGAAAAGTCTTTAAATAGGCTCTGCAAGTGACAGAGAAGTAAAAATAAAGATAAGGGGGTAAAGGAGTAGGTGGTGGAGCAGTTCATCAGGTAAAGATTAAGGTAGCCAAACAAGATGGACTGACTACCTCTGAACACCATAGGGGCCCTAAAGACTGGAAGGTGGTAAAAGGGCTTAGCAGAGCCACAAAAAGGGAAATGAAAAGCCCAGAGCCAAGAGGGGGATTGGAATAGGAAAGGTAAAGCCCTGGGCTGCTCACCAGCTAGTTAAGAACCCCTTTCTAGGGAAAAGTTTCAGACCTTGACAGCATCTGCAGTTAAAAGCTTACCTCTCAAGGCAAGACCAAGAAAAATATTTTCACTGTAGAAAAAAGAATTAACATCACAAGACTAGAAGAGATAAACAGCAGCCTTTAGATCCTGAATCCTATCCAATGGCTCCTTCTCCATTACTCAGAAATAAGCTATAGATAACTTGTGTCAAATACAGCATTAAAAACCATTTCAACCCTAAACCAGCACCTCTAAAGAAACAAAAAGAGAATTTGGTCAGAAACCTCAAAGTGGGTAATTCAAACCAGCACTTAACACACATCCTGAATGACTTCCTCAGATGAAAAAAATCTTCAGGATCTTTGGCCTATTTAAAATAAATTTTCATCACTAACAGAGTTAAAATGCTCCAACTTGTGCTGCGTGGTGGAGCCAGGCTCAAGTCTCCTTTTGAGTAACTGGATTAAAAGTTTTAATACATCTACAGATGTTTTATTCTTGCCCTAATATTGCCATTGTTTGCAAAGCACTAGGTAAGTCCATATGGATTTTGACTCCTCATATACAACCCATTCAAATAAGTCTGGCACTCCAATTTTTCTAGACTTGGTTTTAAATTCATATTTAATCAAATCCCTGAATTCGCTGATTTATCCAAGAAAGGTAATTTCACCCATAAAGGTTCTTTCTTGTGGATTTCCCAAGCCATCCTGTAGCACGGACATTACTACCAGTGAGGAATTCCTAAAAAGGAATTTTCCACAAGGTTTCTGAGGTAAAGGAAAACCAACCCACCTTGCAGTCTCCTTCCATTCCATTTCTTGTCCATCAACAGCCAGAAGCTCATCCAGCTCCGTGAAAAGCTGTGGGGGTGCTGGGCTGTCATCTTCCTCTCCCAGAATGAAGCGGACACGTTCAGCAGCGGGGGAGACTGCAGAGGTGAAAATACTGTGGTTAACAGCCTGAGAGATGACCAGGGACGTGCGGCTCCTCTCCTTCCCCTTCTCCCCAAAGCCATTCAGTTGTTTCTCCAAGCCGTCTTTTCCGTTTGACATCCTACTCGTGGACAGAGGGGCGTGAGCGAGGGTCTGTGTATCACCCTCTCTTCCCTTCCTCGCCTCTCACTTACTTCTTAAAACTTCAAGCTGGGAGTAAAGTTCAGGAAAACTTGCCTCTTTCTACAGTCCTTAACTATGTTACAGCAATTTGCAGCCCTTGTAAAAAAAGAGCTATCAAGCTCAAAACCAATATGCTCTATGGTGCGTGCCCAAGGACCTTTAGTACTCTGATCAGCTGAGATTCTTAGCCCCCTTTTTTATATGATGTAAAACCAGTTTCAGCCAAACTGTTTTGGGGCTTATTGTGGCAGCATCCCGTAGCTGGCTTTCCCCTCCCTGCCAGCCCAGCTCATGCTCTCATTGGCCCACAAGGCAAGCCATAACCTTCCCAGCCCTATTGCTAGAAAACACAGGAATATTTAACAGAAAGTTTGTCTCATCTATACATGAAGAATGTGACTGAATGCATTTAGTCAGGCACCAATGAACTGAAAAAAAACAACTGTACCACTGGGAACAGAGTTGCCCATTTAGGCAAAAGGAACTACAGCCAACACATGCTCCTCTGGTAGTGCAAGGGAAATTCACCTGTGCTTATGGTAAGGAAAAAGTAGCAGAAGTCCCTTCCTAGTTAAGATACAGCTGCAACTTGAACAATTGAAAACATGGCTGTATGCATGTCAAGACCAAAGTGCATCTCCCAAAGGCACCTGAAGCCCCAAGAGCAGCATTGCTGGAGGACTTCTTGGGGTCTACAGCTTTTTTCTTATATATCACTTTAAAACAAAGTTGCGATACCGTGAAATTTTAAGACAGACATCTTTCTGCTGAAATGTTTATTAGCATTAGAGTTAAACAGCAGACCATGAACTTTGGACAGTCCTGCTAGAAACTCCTTTCCTTTCAAAAGATCAGCTGTCTGTCTGTTGCAATATAATTAATTACACCAGTTGTCCAATGACACTGATTCTTCGAGGGTAAACAAAGTCTCAGTGTGTAATGTGAAAAATGAACCAGGAAGAAACATACCCTTTCCTGTTTTGTCACATACCTATATATATATATGTATATATATATATACACACACACATATATATATAAAATATACATGCACACATAATAACAACAACAATAATAAAAACTTCCATAGCTTTCTTCTTAAATTATTATGCAAGAGTTGATGCAAAAGCATTCCTTCACCAGTTAGGGTGATGATGCTTTAACAGTAAAAAAGTCTTTTTTCAATTGAAAGTATACTGACAGTCAATATAACAAACCAGTACTACTTTTGTACTTGGTGATGCTTCAGTTTCTTTTTTTCCCATTACACTGGTTTTAATGCTGCCAATCACAGTAATACAGCAGTAGGAATAAACCTCACCAAAGGGAATACTTTTCCCCCCAAACCTCACCAAAGGGAATACTTTTCCCCCCAAAGCCTGGGAGCCAATTGTAGGTTTTCCTCAAGCTATTCAGAATGCTCCTGCAATGAGACAGAAGACCAGGCGTACTTCTGAAAGAAATACACATCTAAAAACAAGAAGTTTCACAATCTGAGGTTTGTCCTAAAACACCTACAGGCATTACAGGCCTGGTTGTAAGCTATGTCCATTTACTACCCTCCATCTCCATCCAGCCTCTGGCCTCGTGGAACAGGTGTAGAAGCAGCAGCACAGCCTGTGGATGGGTTCTTGGAAAATACACATTAATCGCTTTGGTAATTAGCACTCTTATATAAGCACTAGTTCCTACAAACTTTTTTTTTTTTTCCCCAGATACGTTTCTCAGGATCTATGATGTGCATAATGAGTATTTAATTACTCAGTTTGGGTGTAACAGATGCTCTCTGCATTACAGTTCCAAAACATCTACAAACACATAATCTTATGCATGAAGAATGTACTTGCAATTATAAAAGCAATTTGAACTAAAAAACTGCATCTGAAACACATTTAAAATCAACATTAGTATAAATAATTAAGATTTCCCTATTCTAAAAACCCTATTAGGCATCACACTTGAGCTTGTCTTCATACAGCCAGCTCAAATCAACCAGTGGCGCCAGGATTTTGTGCTGAAACCAATGTGTCTGAGCACCAAAAAGCAGGTCTCAAGTTCTGGGTTTGCCACACCACTTTGGCTTGTGCAAAACCACTTCATCACTCAGTGCCTTGGCTTCCCATGGCCAAATCCCAGTCTCCCTCCTCCTGTTCTGTTCAAACCACATGTGCTTCAGGGTAGAGATCTCTCACCATGTGCACATATGGAAAATACCTACTAAAACAGAGTCCAAAGTTTCAGCTAAGTTATTTAAATACCACTGTACTAGTAGATTACTTGTAATCTAACAACCCTTTTTTCCCCCCCATTTCTTAAATGCTTCAGACATGAGCGTACACACAGATATGCGCACCCTCCACAACAAACTACACAGATAATAAAGATGACACCTGTCCAAAAGAACGGCAAACAGCTGATACCATGAACTTGCATGCTTCTGTGATAAGCTTTCAATTTATCTGCAGAACAACCCTAGGAAGCAGCTGCTATTCTCCTGCCATTCGATGTCACAGTGACAGAAGTGGTCTAGGCAAATGAAGCCTCATCTCTTGTTGATGGCATCTGAACTCTGTCATCTTCCAGATGAAGAGCAAGACCTGCTGGCACAGTAACCGAAAGTCCCATCAGCTTTCCTCTCAATACACTTCTTAAAATTCTTCACAGAGTTTAAATATCACAGCCAGAAAAGCCATAAAATGGATTTACATCTTACAGCTTCAAAAAGCAACTTGGAGCACAGCAAGCGGTTGGTGCATCCAGCAGCCAGTAAGAGGAGCTTCAAGAACTGCTAAAGGTACTGGTTACGACCAACAAGAAAATTATGTTGTTTCACTCATTTTGAAGTAGTTGCTATCACTTGGAAACGTTACTCTGATGTCTGATCCTGTAACATGGTAATACCACAATGGGCCTCAAAATTTTGCTCACTGGACTGTATCCTAATATGAATTAAAGAAACGCTCTCACTCCACCTGGACGTGCATCTCAAGTCACTCTTTCCTTCTTTCTTTTGTTTTTCCTAATTTCAGATTAGCTGCTTTTAACACAAAAGATAAGGCTCAGAATCCAATTAAGGAACTTGCTGGGTCACAGGTCTCCTATGGCTTTGCTTTACCACATGGTCTTTATTGCGATTTTGTAGGTTAATGGGCCGTTTATGGGTTGTTTATGTGCTCTTTAGCAAGGAGAACATATTTTCATCCTAATCTCCCCAGTGAACACTGTGTGCTAAGCACCGTGTGGACAGCTGAGTATCAGGCTTAAAGCTGGAGAGCAATTACCCTGGGGAGTGAACCCTGCAGACCTCCCCCTGCCTGACCTTTGAGCACAGGCCTCCCCAGGCCTTGACCATCACCTTCACTTCCATCCACTTAACCCAGCCAGCCTGGAGCTGCTGAAAACAGCACCAGTAGCTGCCCAGATGTCTTTTCAGCATTATTTTTATTGCAGTCTCATTCAAGAAACAACCTGATTATAATAGACGTAAGTATTGGAGAAAATGATAATCCACAGATTTAGATGGTTAGGATTATATTTTTCCCTGAATGGAAGAGGAATTAAGGTATTGACTGCAGATGGCAGAATGCTCCAATGCAACACTTAAATAAGGGTAGTAATGTCCAATAATGGCACCTCTTAGCTTCCCCTGTTCCCTTCCCTCGTGCTCACTAAAAAGCAGTCCATGAAGTGGCTTATACAACAAATCGCTCACTGAAGAGAATGAACACATCAGCAGTTTCTCCTAGTTCAGCTCAGGCCAATTACGAGTACAATTTATACCCTCAGGTTCCCAAAGGCAAAATCAATTTCCATCAACACAGAGAAATCTCAGGGAGAAATACAGAGAGACATCCTAGCATTACAGCCTCAGACAAGGCCACAGCTGAACTCCCCAGCCCCACTTGTGCAACTGCTGGCTGTTGTGGGAGCCCTCCATCACTGCCCCGCCAGGGAATAAGGCAAGTGGGCTGCTCACAGGGCTCCCTGGTGCTCATCAAAGTACTGGGGGCCTCACGACAGAGGCACATGTCCTGAAGTCCTCTCATACTCCAGTGCCAGGGGCCTCGCTCATAGCGGGCACAAGGCAACGTTGCAAGGAAGTTGGTTGCAATCCTGCCTCCAAGTGTGAGAGGCCTCCTTTGAACTGGAGAGCACTCATGTGGAGGATGTACAACTGAAACAGGCCTCCTCAAACCAACAACTACTGCTTTCTCCAAGTGTTTTTCCGCTTTGTTTTAACCAGCAATGCCTCTGAATACCATTCCAACTCATACCTCAGCCAACAGCTTCCTCCACTAAGGCCAGAGAGTCTATCTAATACAAAGAACTCCATCTCTTTCAAGTACAGAGCGCTATAAAAACCCCCATGAGACCTGCCATAAATCCCTCCTCAAAGCCTGAGGTAACATTATCAAACAGGGCTATTTGTAAAACATGCTTTCCAAACACAGTTATTAAAACAGGATATGATTACCCTCCCATTAACTCCTGGGGCTGCCCTCAGTCTGACAGAAGTCAGTTCAAATCAGTTTGAAGTCAGAGTGAGTAGTGGATTTAAATACCTGTGGCAGAAGCTTTTATCAGATTTGAAGTGGTTTTCTTGCTCATTTACCTGATCTGGCTTCCAAAATGAATCAATTAACATTAAACAACTTTAATTCTGCATGTTAATGTCTATACAAGACCTCATGCCACTCAATCTTTTCCCTGAGGATTTATACCTTTGATCAGCTCCCATTCACATTCCTGGGTGCTCTTGCATAGACCTGCCCTGGAGTTTAAACACTTACACACTTCAAGAAACCGTTCAAGAGTCAACTGCCACTAAGAAAGATGACAAACCCCCCTATGCTTTTGTCAACATTACTGAAGAGAATGAGATACCAGGGAGTTTTCACAAACCACTGACCACCACAGCCACCTGCTTTTCTGCCCAAGTGCATTAGCAGCTTCCCAGCCCCAGCAGCTGGCACAGCCCACTCTATCCAGGAGTTTTTCTCCTTTCTGCTCTACTCCCACAGCACAACGCTTTCCCCAAGCTTCCTGCCTAGCAGGTAACAAGAAGTGAAACACAAGCATAGAGCTCTGCACAAAGACAGTGGTAAAGCTGCTCCTAAAGAGCAGAGAATAGAAACTGTGGCTCCCTTAATTGTGGTTCTCCCTTCACACACTTCCAGCTGTAAAGCAGACTGCAAATGCTTACTACCTTCCCTTGACCCCCTTTCACAACAGGACGTAAACAGAAGCAGCAGTAACCTGGACCAGTGTGATTAAAACCTGACTGATAAGACAAGAATTCACAGCAAAATTTTTTGCTCTGCATCTACCTGGCCTGATTCATATGGGGAAGGTAGCTCAACTGCACAGGTCAGTGTTGAACTCCCAGTTGCCCAGGTGCTCTCACAGGTGACAGAATCCTCAGACACAACTACAGTAGTCAGTCTGTATGGAGTTGACATGTGGGCTTCAGCTTCACAGAAACACCTTCACCTTACAACACTGCTCAGTGATGACACATTGGGGTTCCCCAGAATGCACCCACGGGCAATCAACTCTCCAAACAATCACTATAAACCAATGTCAGCAAGTTCTTTTCTTGCAGAGAAAAATGATTACTTTTTGACCTTGCACAGTGCTGCCTGGATATAAGGCAGATCAGACTTGCCTGTAGTAAGAGCTTGGCAGCTGCACAGAACACTCATCTTGCTCACTACTACAGGCAGCAAAAGTGGAGAATGATATTCAAGTTTCTCGATCCATTCTGAAGCAAATGGCCTGCATCTCTTGACCAACACATTAAGAATACCACTGACTGCCTCTTGAATAATCCACTTCTGTTGAACTATTACACTGCATGACTATTACAGTGTATGTGTTCTATTGCAAGCTACACTGCAGCTCGTGGAACACCTCAGGTCTTTGACCTACCAAGAATCTTCAGTATTAGACAATGCTTACTAACAACATATACGCTCACCTGCCAGAAGAATGACAGCCTTTACACTATGCTTTGCTGTGTACTCTCAGCTGTCTTCATCTTCAGTGCTGTTGGGTTAACATACAGAACTTAAGCCTCATATATTTTACTGCAATTTTACAAGGAGATGGAAGAGCACATTCTTCCAAAAATGTTCTCACTCAACTCATTCATAACAGATAAAGATGAGCAGACAAGGTGAGCAATGTGAACAAGCAGTCTGGCAGCTCCAATGTAAAAAGCCCTGCCTAGAAAAGAAACCCCACTAATTCTGTTACAGTGGAGAAATTGTGACATGCTATGCCTCTAATCTAGGAACCTTTCCCAATATTATAATATTTCATTATTCCACATTCCATATTCTGTTTTCAAAGACTGATGTTTGCTTTTTTCAGCTGCTGACAAAAATAACAGCAACACATCAGGAGAAGAGGCAGCTGCATATTCATAAAAGAATGCAAAATTAGCAGTATTTCACAGGTACATGATCAGCAATTTGAGCCAGACCGAATATTTAATGAATTAATCACTTCAGTCTTTGCTTACTCAAACCCACAGAAGGTTCCACTCATTTCAAGGTACAGAATCAGGTGCTTGTATACCATACTGTTCTCCATGTGCAGGCTGCACTCGTCTAGAAACAGCCCTGCAGCTGCTTAACTGCTCAAGGAAAAAAAGAAAGATTTTTATTTTCTTCTTATTATTTTCTTTTAGATTAATCTAGTGACATTTTTCATTACACGAAAGGCAACAACACTTCCTTTTATTAAACAGCCAGCCCACGTGACTGTACAGGTCACAGGCTACAGTAACAAACCATACTGTATTCAACCCCAGCACTACATAGACTATATACCTAACAAGCAATTCCTTACAAAGCATGGATCACAAAGGTCTCTTGGCCCGTCCTGGAGGTCAGGCATCTTACTTAAAGCTGGGTAAAAATGCTACAGCAGCACATTTTTAAGAAGCTATTACTGAGCAATTGAATTGCCAAAAAGAATTTAATAAAGAAAAAGCCACACATAGGAAAAAAAGCTAGGTTTTCTCTAAGTTTTATAACGATTCCCACTGTCATACAGATATGGGATGCTGCCTGGAATCATACCTCCCCTGGACTCAAATAACAGCAAAGTCACCAGTTAAACAACTTAGCGGCACAGTGGCTGCCATATATAGCAAAGTTCAAAAATTGCTTCCTAATTCTCACTATTTTTCTTTGGCTTTTCTTTGTTTTCCTTTTTAAAACAGTATGGCTTTTACAATCTGTTTACAGAGATGTGCGCTGCTTTAACTCCCTGTAGTCCTGCCAGGGTCCTATTCTAGTACCTTCAATGTGTCATTAATCACATTAACAATCATAAGCACTAACCCCAATACTTCCAATTGCATTAATAGTAACACAGCTTGTGCACACACCAACTACTCAATGTAAGCTAGCACGAGAAAATTCCTATTAACTTGTTAAAAAAAAAGTAGCATTTCCTTTTTCAACAAGGTGCATCTCTCTTCAAAACTATTTTTAAAGCTGAGATGCAGTCCCCTAGTACTGTCGTTCCCTTCCAACAGTCACAAGAGTCCTGCAGAAGTATTAATTCATCTTTAAATTTACCACTGGTCATTTACCCGCACCCCCTTTGTTAGGTGCGTGATGATGAAGATGCAGTAACCTTTTTAAGGATACAGCCATAACAACTCCACATTCTCTTTTTGAATTAAGCTTCTACGCAGTGACAAGAAGAAAGAGTCACCCTTCCTTTCCCTCTCTGTGCTGTAAAACCAACCCTCCGGCTGCAATAGACAATTTTTATGCCTATTAAGCTCTTCTCACAATAGGATCTCATCACTGTCTGTTTGTCCAGTTCAATCAGTCTCGACATCAGCTCTGACCATTTCAGCACTTCTAGAAGTCTTCTTCAGCGAGGGCAGCACTGCAGAGGAAGAAGGCTAAGAGCAAGCACACGAAAATGCTCATTTTTTATTCCTTCAACTTTTGTGTGTACCAAGCCCTTCATCCCACGTGTTTTTCAGCAGTGCCTCCAGTTGAAATTTGGTTGATCTCTGCTGCCAGCCAGCATTTCAAAGAGTACTGAATGTCTCTGGCACTTTTTGCTTTCAACTCTTTCCATTCCTCCCCCTCTGTTTAAAATGTTGCCAAATACTTCATCCACTTCGAGCACAGAGGGGAGAAAGGTGTTAATATCCCTTACAGTCATTGCAGGAGACCAACCTGCAATGTATGGTGCATGAGTGTAATTAGCATGCACCAAGAGGGTTCTGCAGACTGTTACATATCATAGCCTGCCTTGTTTCCAACATGGCGTAGCAAAGAGATGCCATTCTGAGACCACAGGTTCTTGTTAGCTGTGAAGCTTAAAAGCACAAGTTACTGCTGAGGGAAAAGACATAAATAAACTAGACTCGATTTTTCCAGGCCATCATTTACACAATAGGTACCAACAGCTTGGTCCCATCTGATTGATTTCAATCCTCACAGGTGTAAATGACATGAGTCAGTATTCATCAGTAGGCACAGTTTTGAGCAGCAATGAATAGAGCTCTCTTGCTTGGCTTGAATAGAATCACAGAATCATTAAGGTTGGAAAATCCTTCAGCTCAGAGGGCTGACAGTATTCTGGGCTGTATGCAGTGGAGTGGCAGCAGAGCAAGGGAGGTGATTGTCTCTCCCTACTCTACCATTATGAGGCCCCCTGTGGAGTACTGTGTCCAGATCTGGGCCCCACAACACAGGAAAATTATACAGTTTTTGGAGAGGGTCCAGAGGAGGGCCACAAAGATGATCAGAGGGCTGGAGCACCTCCCCTACAAAGACAGACTGCATGGGGAGACATCATTGTGACCTTCCAGTATTTAAAGGGAGGTTATATACATGAGGGAAATCAAACTTTGTCTCTGATAAATCATGATAGGACAAGGGGGAATGGTTTTAAACTAAAAGAAGGGAGATTTATAATAACAGTAGGAAGTTTTTCATAGAGAGGGTGGTGAGATGCTATAATAGGCTGTCCAGAGAGGTCGTGGATGCCCCATCCCTGGAAGCGTTCAAGGCCAGGTTGGATGGGGCCCTGGGCACCCTGGTCTAGCACTTGATCTGGTGGTCAGCCGCCCTGCTTGCAAGAGGGGTGTTGGAACTAGATGATCTTTCAGGTCCCTTCCAACCCAAGCCATTCTTTGATTCTGCAATTTTATTAAAAGACCTCTAAGTTCATCAACTGCAATTGTCAACCCATCACCACCACACTCACTAAACCACGTTCCTCAGTGCCACACCTACATATTTCTTCAACACTTCCACCACTTCCTTGGGCAGCCTGTTCCAATACCTCATCACTCTAAGAAAAACGTTTTCTGAATACCTAACTTGAACCTCCACTGGCAGAACTTACGATCATTATTTCTCATCCAATCACTAGTTACCTGGGAAAAGAAGCTAACTCCCACCTTGCTACAACCTCCTCTCAGGGAGCTGTAGAGAGTGATAAGGTCTCCCATTTTTTTTCTCCCCCTCCTCTCCTCCCTGTTTACACCCTCTTCTCCAGTCTAAACAATCCCAGTTCCTTCAGCCTTGCGCTCCAGATCCTTCACCAGCTACATTGCTGCTCTCTGCACACGCTCCAGGGCCTCAATGACTTTCTTGTAATGAGGGGCCCAAATCTGCGCACTGTACTTCAGATGTAGCCTTACCAGTACCAAGTATAAATAATCACCTCTCTGGTTCTTCTGGCTACACTATTTCTGATACAAGCTGGAATGCCATTGTCCTTCTTAGCCATACTGCTAGCTCAGGTTCAGCCATCTGTTGACTAATATCCCCAGACGTTTTTCCTCTCCACAGCTTGCCAGCTACTCTGCCCCAAGCCTGTAGTGTTGCACAGAGTTGTTGTGACCAAAGTGCAGGAACTGGAACTTGAAGAACACGGAAGTGGCCTCAGTCCATCAATCCAGCCTATCTGGATCCCTCTGAAAGGCCTTTCTAACCTCAAGAATGACGCTTCCTCCAAACTTGGTGTCATACACTAACTTCCTGTTGGTGCATTCAATACCCCCATCCAGATCATCAATAAAGCTGTAAAACAGGGCCAGCCCCAGCTACTGATCCCTGGAGAACACCACTCATGACTGATTGACAGCTGGACTTAACTCCATTCACCACCATTCCCTGGACTCAGCAGTCCATCCAGTTTTCAACCCAGCAAAGAGTACATCTGTCCAAGCCATATACATGTATGTGGGACACGGGCATTGCAGAACTTAAAATGGAAAGTGAAGTGACACACACCAATACATGTTTATAATTTCTTAATTAAAGCCAGTCATCATGAGAGCTGGTGGTTGATGTGGAAGACTGTATCTTTCTGCATGCGACAGATTATTGGTATTTGTTGACTGCTCTGACAAATGCATATCTCTACAGAATAAACATTAAGATGTGTATGCTGTAACCCACATCACTTTGGCACTTAGGAGCCCACATCATCTTGAAAAGCAGCAGGAATAAAGCGCCAGCCTCCTCAGAGATGCTTTGAAAATGCTCAGCTTTTCTTCCTTTCCATCAGCTTCTGAAAAGCTTCATTCAGTGAGAAACTGCCCTTCTGGCTCTTTAAGGTTAACAGTCACTTACCTAGAAAGCTAGAAGGCCAGCATGAGAATGTAGACAATGCTTTCATTGACTTCCAGAGAAGCAGGATTTGGCCTGACAGAATGGTTACAAAACCAGTTATTTTTTTGCTTCAGTGTTGGCTTTCCACATACTCCCTTGCTGCAGCAAAGCAAGTTAGACAAGGAAGATCCATCTTTTCAGATTCAGATCCATCACTTCAGTCAGATTCCTTTATTCCACCCTCTAAAGTCCAACAGAAGCCCACCATCAGCACATCCCTCACCCACCACCCTCGGAGAAGTTACAGACAACCTGACCAAATTGTCACTATACCATAACCTGTATGTCAAAGTGAAGCTTTTGGTGGATAAATTGCTTCTGAGGGAATTTTCTTTTACCTCTTTGAGTCCAAACAACTCAGAAGTCTTTTGCAATGGTATTTCAGTAGTAGAAAGACCCCATTGAGATACACAATAACCACTTTTGCTCTTGCCTTTAAAAATTAACAACCGTTAACTTCAGGCTCTGAGAGGTTCCAGGCTGCCAGCAATATACGCCTTCCAACTGGCTTCCCAGAAATTCTGGATTTAACTTGTTCTTGAAAGACTGGTAACATTTCTGCAGTTCTTGCTCTTTGCTGGTTTCCCCTTGCAACAGCAAGTATGATTCAAGCTTCTGCCTCCTTTTCAGTCACTGTTTCACAGACTCACCCCCTATTCCTACATCAGCACTAACCCTTCACAGAACATGATTAAGCTGGAAGAAATCAGGCTTGCTGCTTCACAACAAGGGCTACACAAAAGTCTGTACTCTCAGCTGTACCCCATTGCTCAGCAGAACCCATTCCTCCTTACAAAGCTCCATTACTTGGTAGCTCAGGAATTGGCAAATTTAAAGATTGCCTAGTTAGATCAACTGCTGCCAAAGGCTGCACATAGGTATATTTTGATCCATTGTATATAAGCCTACAAATGGTGGATGATCTCTCATTAGGGAGAGGAAGGGAGGTAAACTGGCAGGGTATCGCACAGCAGGCATTTTAGCAAATGTCAACAGCATAAAACAAACATCAGAGAAAGGAAGAGAAGTTGAGATAAAGAAGCTAGTGGAAAAAAAAAAAAGGCAGTGAAATGTTAATGAAAAACAATTTCAGGCTAGCAATGTATACCCTTCCTTGGCTGAAAGTCAGTTGGCCAGACCTCGTCGTTAACCTTGGCATCTACAGCACAAAAGAGGAAAGAGCTATTCTCATCTAACTCCAGAGTACAAGGAAAAAAACTGACTTGGGCAAGTCAGTAACTTCAGTGAGTTTGCTAAGGACTCACCTACACTGAAAGGTAGTTAGTAGGTGGTTAAAAATATGCTTTAAGCATATTTCCATAATTAAACCAATTAAATGAAAGTATAAAAAATTTCCATTTGGGGGGATGGAATACAACTAGGATTTATACCAGTAAAACTGTGTCAAAGAAAAATAATAGGTCATTACCAACGTATTTATACAGCAAAACTAAGCATAAGTCAGCTTTCAGGAAATAACTGTACTGTAATTAAGATCAATATACTTGGGAAAAGGACACTGCCAAAACTGAGGAAGGGAGAAAGCTACTTCAAACAAACCTAACATTTTTCACTGAAAGAGGAGAAACTTGATATCTGGAGAATTTAAAGACAACCAATAGAATTCTAAGCAAGCAACATAGAGATATACTTCAACTGAAAGAGGCTAGGAAAGCCACAAGGCTGTCCAAATATACAGAATAAGGTGGCAAAGCTCTTACCATTTAGGAATATCTCAGTCCCATGTAAGCTTAGGTCAAAGTAAAACTAGCAAACGTGAAATATATCAAAGACTCAAACAAAGTGAAGAACTAGTACATAAGAGAAACACGGAAAGTAAATTATTTAAGAACATTAGCAGCAGGAGCTTGAGAACTGATGGATCAAGTGGACCACCTTGGAGTAATACAGCCAATTAAGAGGATTAAAGATTTTGCAGAAAAGCAAAACAGCTTCTTCGTGTGAAACTTTACCCCATAAGGTGAACGGAAATACACTTTTTCAAAGGCCAAAATGTGAGGCAGTTTGGATGTGAAAAGTGTCTGTAGAAACAGGAACACACAGCTGAACTCACCAGCAATAAATGATCAAACCCATGGTGCTCACACCTAATAGGATCCTGCCTAACACTCAGGTTTTATTAAAGTTGTGGAACATTTTGTACAGCATGAAACTGAACATAAGAATGAATCCATGAAATCACCATGATCTGGTACCCAACTAATTTAGCACACTTTACCACCAGATACCACCTCTGCACCAGAAACAAGTAAATTATTTTATCTGATTTCCATTTCTTCCTAGGTACCAGGTACTGCCCTTTGGAGGCTTTCTACCACCATACACCCACATTGTGGTCTCAAGAATTGCACAAGGTTAGCCTGCCTTTATTTTTCTTCCACCACTGCAGCACAGCAAATCTGAGCTGCCACAGCCTGTTTGGACTGATACAGACTGGAGTCACTGTAGTTAAAAACAAAAGAACTACTAGCAGAGTTCTTAGAACTCAAGCACTTTTCCCCCTCCCTCTTCTAGACTCCTAAATGCAACTGTATCAATTATTGCTTTATGTAATTGCCTAACATTTAATGTTTACAGCAACATTTTACAACTCATCTACATGTAGTTCACTAAACCCTTTAGGGTTAATTGGTCTTTTGTCGTGCATTAAGTAGTTTGTTAATTATTAGACAGTTGGGAGGAAAAAACAAGTAGGAGGTCAGTTTAAGGATGGCTTGGACTGAACAGAACAGCTGCCTGTAATTAGCAAAATGCAAGGAGGGTGATTTTTGCATAAGCACTGACCTTCCTAATGGTCAACCCCATGGTTAGCTCAAAGCAGGCAAGTCAGAAGTGAACAGGTTTTTTGTTCTGTTTTTTTTTGTTTGTTTGTTTTAGAGGATCGTGTCTGCTTTGTCTTGCTGGTAAGAAGGATCCAGCAGGACTCATTTACTGATTTCACTGCTTATTGCACATGTGTGTGAGGTACAGAGGAAACTAGAGGAGAAGGGAGAGAAGATGCAAATCCTTGTACTTGACATGAAGAACAGGTGAGCTGAGAACAAACAGATGGAGCAAACAACACAAAGAGGATCCAGAGAGACGCTTCCCAGAGAGGTACAGTCTGGCTAACTCATCTTGTCCACGCACATTTCTGTACAAGACTATGGTGAGTCATTTTGTCCAAATTTTATTTAGCTTTGTTTGGCAGTTAGGGATGGGGAGGAAGATAATGATAGAAGTCCTATGGTTTGTAGTACAGTTTGGATCAGGACTT
This sequence comes from Gallus gallus, assembly GCF_016699485.2. Classification (NCBI taxonomy): domain Eukaryota; kingdom Metazoa; phylum Chordata; class Aves; order Galliformes; family Phasianidae; genus Gallus; species Gallus gallus. The sequence continues at coordinate 49,770,758 of NC_052535.1, read as the reverse complement.
AAGTACAGCAACCCTGTTTGACAGGTATGGAGGAAGACATCTTTTAGAGTAGGGTAGAGCATACTCTGTTCCACAGGACAAATCCCTCACAACCCTCATATCTGCTCTTTTCAGTGACAATGCTGGCTGTCAGTCCATCTAAACAGACATATCTTTATTTATATCCACCTGTACCACTACTGAGAAACTGAAAATTACCTGAAAGAAGTCAAACTTCTCTTCCACAAGTACAGAAAAGTAAACACAGTGCTCCTCTGGAAGCCATGCTCCTGAGGCCTGGCACAGATCAGAGCACCAAAGCCTACCCACAGCAGAGCGAGCTTTGGCCCTTGGGCAGTTTTGAGAGGGCATGGCTCTCTCTCTCTAATTGACTTGGCTGACCTGATCTTGGTACAAGGCCCAGCTGAAACCAAAGCCATTTTCCACATCAGGCACATAGCAAGTCACTTTACCACACAGTGAAAGGATATGGAGAGCCAAGACAAACAGCATCAAGCACCCAGACTTCCAAATGTCTTGATATGAGCACACTCAAGCCACATCTCAAAACTCTATTGGCTCAAAAATCACTCTGGAACACAATGTCAGAAGGAGCCCAAGGACAGCTACCTATTTTCTGCTCTGAGCATGGTCAGCCCAGTTGCACCCAAGTAGACCAGAAAAACTTGGGAGAAATACGTCTATGTGTTTCTTTGGGGCTCTATTTCACCTTCACTTTTATCTAATGAAACAGCACTTCGGACATTATATCATAACTTAGAAACCAACATTAATAATGTAATTACCAAGCTGGCCCTGCTTGAGGCCTGGGATTTGGACCAGATGACCTCCATAGGTGCCTTCCAACCTCATTTATTCTATTCCATTAGTGAACACTGCATATAGCTAATCTCCACTCCAGTTATCACATCTGCTGCCCAAACAGGAACAGTCTGTCAGGCTTTCAGAAGATCTTTTAGTAATGAAAAGTGACTGGAAACCTCATGCTGTTTTTAATGATCTACCTGACATCACGGTCTGGAAGTTGAGCTCAGAAATTGTAGCAGAAAAAGCCAACTTTGTACATTAGAAGCATTTGCACAAAAATGCATCCAACTTGGTAAATTTACATGCTGACTTTTCCATAGAAAGAGCTTCCACAGCATCTTCTCATTCAGTGTCTTATCTCCAACTTCCTTGGCTCCTAGTAAAATGGAGCTATTATTACAGGGCTGTGTCAGCAGCCCCAAAATGTTTCATTATTCAAGGCACACACCCAAACTATTCTGGTTACTGCACAGACACTGAGAAGAACAGAGACATCAGGAGCAATTAAACCAAATTGATAGAAGGCTCGGGTTTAAAATGGATTAGAGAAATCACATAGATTTCTTGCATAGACATTACCATTAAAAATTGAAGTGAACTTTCACAGATATATTCGCACAGGAGGAACTACATTCAATGAAAGATGGTTTTCAGGACCCTTTAGGCTCTTAGGAAACACCAAGAGGTGCTCCAGTACTACTGACCTGACTCCACCTGCTGTCCCTCAAGACTAGCCAGGAGGGGGTTAAAAAAAAAAAAGCAAAACAGCTGCAGAAAAACACACTTTGTGTCTAGGGAACCTAAATAAGAGTTTGGCACAAAATCATTGACTCTTTATGCATTTTCAGACAAATTTCTCCTCAGCATGATGTGAGTCTTCAGCACTAACAACTCTGAAGACATTACAGACTGAATGCGTTTGGCACATATGCTACATAAGGTGAACACTCAACGCTTCAAGACAAAGCACTCCATAAAAATACTCACCTTTTGAAGACAAGGCACCCTTAATCAGGAGGTGCATAGAACAGTGCTTGCAGGAAGGGGTCTTGGAAAATTCTCACATGATCTGCACCAATTGATCTTTCTATCTGCACACACAGATAGCAGAGGCTGCTTTACACACTAGCAGTATGTAGCCCCAGTTGGTCACAGCTACACTCACCATCTGTCTCTGCATTCAGGAAATAGACCTCAGACAACTAAGCGCAGAGTCAAACTCTGCCTGAACCTTCTAAATCCTTCTTCAAGTACAAAGAAGTGGCCTCCTCTGCACCCAGCAATACAGCTACAGCTGGAATTCAGGAGAGTTCAGACAAAAAAAAAAGACCAAAGCCAGGTGCTAGTAACAGGGCAAATCAGGCATAAGCACTGATTTCAGCAATGTATGGAAATTACTCTACATTCTACGTAAGATTTTAAGTAAGTACAATGTGTTGTCACAGACTACCCAAATAGAGGAATTAAAGTAAAAACTGTCTTGTTTTCCTGTTGCTCAAACGTCATTATCCAGAAATAAGAAATGTATTTTGTTCCTTGTTTTTTTATAAGACTGGATTACCAAGCAACACTTTGTGTGTGGCAACTTTTTGCAAATCATTAATTAAAACAAATCAGCAAGGGGTGCTGCTGCTTCCCTTCTAACCCCAGGAACAGGCACACACACACTGGATGGTTTAAGAATAATAGCACAGAAACGTTACCCTTCTGTGAGATTTAACACTTCCTTGCTCCCAGCGCTGCAGCCATTCAGTGCCTCCTCTCTGCTGGGCTTTGTGGTCTGCAAATTTTAGCACCCAGATGTAAAAACCACTGACACGGTTATGATGGAAAGGGTGGGCTCTGCTGTCAGGAAGGGGGAACAGGAAGGAGCTGAAGTGCGATGGGAGCTTCTTACAAGAGATGGAAATGCGCAGTGGGAACTGAGTTAACATCCCCCTAGAAGCTCCCACTGCGTGCTAAGCGACCTCAGACCACACTGCTGAAAGTTCACAGCCCAGCAGCTGGGCAGGGCTCGCTCCACACAGATATTCCAAGGCTCCTGACCCACTGCCAAGTGCTCAGCTCGTGTGACAAGGGTCGCTTTGTCTCGCAGCCCCTCTACCTCCCAGCACATGGGAAACTTCAGAAATTCCCTTACCAAGGAGAACAACTAAGCTGAGTAACATTGGAATTACAGGCTCTTAAAGTTAGTTTGCTGCTGGAGCCAAGACATATTTCCATGGCTTCTCAGGACTGAAAACAACCTTCTACTTTTAATGACTTGCCTTTTATCTTTAATAAGGGATTAGGAGTTATTTTTCCAGCTAATACCTTAAAATCCAGATAATCATAAAAGCAATCAGTAATACCCAATATATGTTAATTACTCATTTTCTTCTTGTGTCCCTCTGGCATGCTGTCACTCATGTACATTAATTTGTCTATAATAGGGCTGCAAATCAAAATCAACAAAAGGCTTTGGGCCCTCTGGGAAGTCACAGGTTCAGACTTGAGGGATTAACAACAGATTATAACTGTGATGATGGTGAAGAAAACAACATTATGGCCTTAGAAATGCCAAACTATCCAACTATCCATTTGCCTGTGCCTGAATCTACGACTCAACGTTAACTTCCCACAGAAGCCAGCAAAGTCCAACACCACTGTAAGGTAAGCTAACTAAAGAGACTCCTGGCAAACCTTTCAGCTGAATGGCAAGAGGGGTAGTCAAAGCCACGCTTGCAAAGTTATTCCCAGTGAAATATGACCCTAAAATAGTTTTCTATTACATGCTACACTGGCCTTTCCAAAGGGACTCTGGAGGAATACAACAGGTTGAGCAGCTTTATACTTGACACCACTGATGGCAGAATGCAAAGTTGAAGAATAACAGTGATTAACAGCACATTGCTCAGACTGGTGATACTTAGGGCTGCAAGAAATTTGAATGAGCGGAGCGTTATTAAAGGAAAATATCTAGTTACCTATAACCCCTCGAGCACATGAAGCACGGGTAACCTTCTTCAACTCCGGTTTATGAAAGTGCTGTACCAAATCCTGCAGCTGCCTCTTCTGAGACTGCTGTCACACAGCTTCAGTTTGGGCAAGTCTGTCAGACAAGTACAGCCAGCAAGCACTAAGCGAATGAGACACTTCTGCAAAAGCAGGGATAATGTCCTACAGAAGGCTGGTTCCCAGATAAAACCCTCAGGTCACAGCCTGGTCAGGAAGAAATTCTCCCCATCAACAGCAAAATACCGTACAGTTGAGCTTCAAAGATAAGGACTTCTGAAGGCTTCCCAAAGCCTTTTGCTCAAGTGGAATACCACAGATGAGCTATTTAAGCTATAGATGTGATCTATATATATTATTTATTTTTATCAAAACAGTGCCGCTCATAAGCAAAACATTCTCCAAAACGCATTATACAGGTTTCAGTAGGTGCACGAATGTATACACACAGTTTGCCCAACCAGTTAGCTCCCACAACAAGGGAAACACTTCGGCAGTAGGCACACTGGTTCTGAAGCAACAACACTACTATCCAGGCTGGGCAAAGCCGAGCTACTTGGCAGCTGGCAGTGTGAGGGGAAGGGTAGTGGATCAGACCACACACTGCCCTTGTTCAGGACAACAGCTGCTCAGTTAATGAATTTATGCTGCATGATGAGCTAAGAGACCTGCAGGACTACTTGAAAGCCCCAAAGCTTTGCCATTTTCTTCCAGTAACAAATTTCTCGTCCCCTACTTGGCCACTCTGGCCAAAATCTTTTGTGTACAGAGTCCGTGCATCAAACACAGCCCACAGGCACATTCATAAGATTTTTGAGGAGCAGTCAGGTTTAGTCAATTTCTGCCTATTTCAAGGAGCCAATCCCAGGTGTTTGAAAACCCTCCCTTTTGCTAGAAATGATAATATTCACCTTGAAAAAATGCTGTCAGAGACACTAACGTCCACCCTTTTAAACCAAGGAATAGGACACCTAACTTATATACCCACACCTTTCTTTGTACAAAGAAAAAGAAGTTTCTAAACAATAAATATGTACGCTTTTTGGCAAAGCAGACATCCAAAACCAAGAAATTCACACTTCTGAGCCCAACTATGGGAATGCAAAGCAAGACTATAGGGAAAAATACACATTTCATGGAAACCTCTTGTAGCACAAAATTCAGAGGCTACAACTTTAGGAAGAAAAAAAAAATCACATAGCACAGATATTACATACCAAGGAAACACCTTTCATAACTCAGAACAACTGCACTTCAGTCATGAATACGTAGAATACAATCCCCTTTGCTCCCAGATTTTCCCCTGCAAAGTCTCAGACTGCCCTTTCCTGCTCAGCCAAAACCTACTTCCACTTCACTGCTGTGGTCCGTGCTCTCTTCATATCCCAGCAATGTGGACAAAGACCATAACGACAGAGTTACCTTGACACCCAGCATGACTTCTGTTGAATCCCTGCTCTTTGTATTCAGGCTGAGGTTAGGAAACACAAAGATGAGTCCATAACGTGGGTCAGAACTTACGACAAATACCTCAGAAGCCACAGCTACTGAATTTAAAAGCCTTTTACTGCACATGTGCAAACAGGCTTTCAAAAACCTTGTGCTTGTGGGTAATTTGGACTAATTTTCACCTGTGATGTTGCCTGGCAGACACAAACACCTGGTAGTAATTTCAAACATGATGTAGAACAGGTGGTATCTAGCTTCCAGAGACATGGCTAGAACAGTTTGTGTTAGATTCTCTGAAACCTTTCATTGAATTTTGAACAGACATTTGTCCCCACTGCCCTTTCTCCCCCTTCTCCCCAGAAGCAATGTGAGCCTATTTTTTTAATATTACCTTGAAATTTATACTATGCAAACTGAAGCACTCAGTGAATTTATAACAGAATTTTCTGAGAAGTCAATGTTAATGGCTTTAAAAGTCAACATAACTGACAGCATCCACTTTTTCTGCCCTACAGCTGCGATAAAACCTTATCAGAAAGAAATGCTTAAACACAGCCCTCTCAAAACCTCTCCATCAGGCTTCTTTTTTTTCTAGCCATTACAGCATCTCTATAAGTGGCAAAAAATAAAAAAGATTTGCACCACAGTTACCATAGCCTAAAACTATCAGCACTGACAGCATGGCTACCAACCTCCATGGGAACCAAGTTCTGATGTGCTGGCTTTATCTCTCATGTGCCTGATTAATAGCAGCTAATCCCCCAGGCCCCCATACCAGGAGTTTAACAAAATACTGAGAAGTGGCAACTACACTCTAAGTGCCCACAAATGCTCACATGCTCTGTGCTACTCAGAAATGAGTTTTATCAGCTTGCACAGAAAACCAACCTCTCTCCAACACAGCTGTGGATGTTTACACATTAACACTTCTTTTCAGCTTAAAGACAATTTCAAGATTGCAGTATTTGAGCTTCCAACTCACTTGCCGGCACACGCATGACCCAGGATTGATTTCCTGGTACCAGAGCACCTACCTATAATCTCCAGTGCTAGCAGCACTCACGTAACCCCAGGAATCATCTGGTTCTTAGCTCTATTAATAGAGCCCCTGGCGTCCCGGTGCTAGTGGCAGGGCAGCACCCTGATCACGTAACACCACGCGGGCTGCCCCCGCCTGCAGCGTGCTGGGCAGGCACCTGGGGTGCCATGGGCCCCTGCTTCTGCTCAGGTCAGGATGAGCCAAAACCCAGGCTATCTGTGGAACCTGCACAAGATGCCAGCAGCTGCTGCTCTAGGGTGAGAGTAACTAATTCACTGACAGTCTCTCATAGGAAAAGTAAAATTTGGTCCTTTTCTGCAGTAATTACACTGTTGATCTATACACCGAGATTAAAGGAAGCAAAACCAGCTCCTGTTTGCAAATGCAGGTGACCGACCCTCACACAAAATGCAATTAAGGTGTCAGCCCATGCAGATCCCAGGCACAGCATTCATAACAGTTCTGGTTTTGCACAGGTGACAACTCCACACATTAATCTGAACTTGCCTAAACTGAATATGCTTTAAAAACCTATCTAATTTGCATACGGCCTCATTTTTAGCTTCAAATGGTCTCGATCTTACACATTTCAATAGTTACCTTAGAGCTGCTCTCGCTAGCAGCTGTTAGCAATCAGCTACCTGCATGATGAGCACACAGCTCATCTTTTCCCCAGACCCCTACTCCTGACAGTAGCTGACTTTCTCCTTCGCACAGCACTGACAAAGAATCTGCCAGCTCCAGCAGTGCAAATTTTACTGCTCAAGGCTCTGCAATACACATACAGGACCTGCAGGAAAGGAAAAAGGAAAGGAAAAAGGAAAGGAAAAAGGAAAGGAAAAAGGAAAGGAAAAAGGAAAGGAAAAAGGAAAGGAAAAAGGAAAGGAAAAAGGAAAGGAAAAAGGAAAGGAAAAAGGAAAGGAAAAAGGAAAGGAAAAAGGAAAGGAAAAAGGAAAGGAAAAAGGAAAGGAAAAAGGAAAGGAAAAAGGAAAGGAAAAAGGAAAGGAAAAAGGAAAGGAAAAAGGAAAGGAAAAAGGAAAGGAAAAAGGAAAGGAAAAAGGAAAGGAAAAAGGAAAGGAAAAAGGAAAGGAAAAAGGAAAGGAAAAAGGAAAGGAAAAAGGAAAGGAAAAAGGAAAGGAAAGGAGAAAAAAAAACAATACATACAAGTAACTTGGGTAGGTTATCCCATTCCTACATGGGATGATCCATTTCAGCACAAGCACAAGGGCTGTATGGTGGGACCATGCAATCCTTATCATACAGGACCATGGTTCCTCTTCCCTTTCCGATGGATGACCACAAAGGCTGTCTCTTGCTATACATACCCTGGTACCAGAGGGCCAGGAGCAACATCAGAGGTGTCAGTCTGTAAGCTACCAGCCATCACCTCTTCTCGCACGTGGAAAGTTACAAAGTGCTCATGGCATTGGTACTTTGTCTTTACACCGAACTCTTCCTCAAGCCAAAGCGAGGGGCACATCTCTTCAGCCACAAAGCATAAGTGACTGAGCAACAGAAACCACACGTTTCTCCACTGACATCCCAACCACCAGCTGCTCCTCAGCTAACTTGGAAACTCATAAGAGAAGACGCACAAGTAGAGCAGCATACAATTACTTCTTCAAGACAGAATGATAGAAAATTTGTTCAGACTTTGGTCAAAACATTTGCCTTTAAATGTTTTACTGATAAACTGATTTACAAATGAACTGATACTAAGACACACACTTTCCTGCAAACTACCAAGAATACAAAGAACAGTAAGACAGCACTGAATCAAGAACAGCAAGTATGACTGATTCCAAAATCCAGTGCAGGTAGACTTGCTGAATCCACATGAGAATCATGAGCTAAGCATCTCAGCCAAGACTATGCACATGTGCTCAACTACCTGCTTGACAGGGGTACTTTGTCTATAGTAAAGAAATAATATTACTGGCAGTTGAATTTTCTGAATTACCTAACTCATTAAAGAAATTATATGGGTGTAAATATATTTACAAGAGTGACCTGGCTGCCAGAATGGAATGAGAAATTCAATGCAAAAGAATTATTAACAGCGTATCAGCTGTTGAGAATCAACTTTGAGAAATCATGAAAAGTAGACAGATTAAATTCCATTATTACTTGCTGATTTGAATCCCTGACTAGAAAAGGCAGTGAGAAGCACTTGTTTTTCATGGCTCCAGGATGAATGAGACCTTATTCCTATCAAAGAGGTAAGGAGCAACTCAAAAGCAAGATGCAGTGGTGAAGCTCCAGAGTTGAAAGGAATTCACTGAGAATGCACAATGAGCATGCCAAGATGCACATGGATTCATCTCATGCATTTCAGATTGTAGAATTCTAAGTTTTATTTGCATATGCAAATACACAAACTGAGAAGGGACTTTTTCTTTTATTTTAAATAAAAGCTTGGCTTAGAACCTACTGAACTTTCAGTAAGACACACGGAAATTATGTGAAGGAATACACACCTGTTCTTCAGAAGCCATGAATTACAATTCCTTTCCTTTTCCTGCCCCTCAGTTCAAAGCATTTGCTGAAAAGCTCTGTGTAAATACAAGCCCCTGCAAATACAGAACAATCTCCTCATTTCGCCAGTCCCCTAAACCAAAGTGCTATGCAAACTTCAGCAGAGATGGAACTGCAAACAACATGAATATTTGCCATTTGAATCACCTTTTCAGGGGTCACTGTCATCATATCTTGCTACGTCACTTACACTGAAGGTGTTTGGAAGAAGGAACATGAACTTACTTGGGGACTTCATTCATTTGAGTGAGTACAGGACATTCAAGGCAGAAGAGCTGTTTGGTGTCACAAACAAACTGACAGATCTCTGCTACAACAGCTGCTGATGAGGAAACATAGCCTGTCAACTTGAAAGTAGTCCCCTGTGAAGGATCTGGACGGAGGAAATGCTACAGAAAGTCCTCAGTTGTCTTTTACAACGTGTTTTTAAACAGAGTTCAACAGTTTTAAAACCTCGACTGCTGCAATAGCGTATGTGAAGTCCAACTGAGGACAGCACACGTGCTCATTTATCAACATCAATCTGCTTTCTTCCTCCATGGTTTTAGTAAATGGATATTCATGCAGCAGCAAATTTGGAAGAAAAAAAGATTAAACAAATCTGCCAGCAATTTGCTGTGCATTAACTGCTGTACTTAGACTACACCAACACCTCTTCCATCCCCATGCTGCCACTTCAGTATCCTAACGGTGCTGAACTCCCTAAGGCAACTCTACCACACAGAAAAGTACCTTCGGAAGAAACAGGACTTTTACTACATGTGTCTTGCAAATGCTTTAAGGAAAGGAAGAGGTAGAAAGTAAGTCAGAGGTTATTTTCCAGGTGTTTCCCAACCTTGTGGCAGACAATAAGGCACGAAGAGGGCAACTCTGATACCCGCTCCCTCAAACACAGCCCTCTTCTGCTTGATTTTGAGGTGAAGTCAAACATTTGCAAGTAACATTACATCAAAGTATAGTACACAGACAAAAGATTATCTGCTCTAGATTTAAAAAAAAGGGAAAAAAAGTATGCATATATATATTTCTTTTTCTTTTTTTTTAATACTTTCATTCTCACCCAATCCCCTAAAGAGACAGGGAATTGTAAGCAATAAACTTCAAGGATTTCTGGTCTAAGATTACTGCATTCAAAAGCTGTCCCTTGACTGGAGATTCCCATTCAAAGCACATGCTTTGCATAACTGAAAATACATGACCTGGGTAGGAAGCAAAATACTTCTTGCAAAACATTTACTCTCCCTCTTGCTATGTAAAATCTGTCTGTTCTTCCTAAATGAAGGACACCAACCCCAAATTATTTGAAGAAATGACACACCGGATTCGACTGGAAAAGGATGTTTGGACAAGTTAAGAAACTGACTTTATGTTTCAGAAGTCTTGGACTTTCTAGAACAAGCAAATTCTCTTCAGCATCATCAAGTACTCTCAGGACTTTGAGTGCTTTCCAGTGTCGGTATGGAGAGAGGCACCATTGCATTTTGATTTGTCCAAGCCCCACCAAGCTCTCCATGTGTTGGAATTACTATCTAGATGCACAAGGGAGCCTCCGGCCTGCCACATCAGCACTGGCCCTAGGTCCCTGGGGAGACCCCAAGGAGCCCTGGCATTCTCCAAGTTCAGCCCAGCAAGCTTAAGAATGAGGCTGTGAATGCAACACACCTAACACCAACTCCAAGTTCCTTACAAAATGAACAACAACAACAAAAAAGCCACAACAACAACAGAGGAAAAAAAAATTGAAGAGGAAGGGAGAAAAAAATAAAGCCCAGAACTGCACTCTGCAAATGGCTACCTAACATCAGAAACCAGGACCAGGATTACTCAAAAAACACACACAATCACTGAAGCAGCATGAAAATCGACTGCAAGTGAACTGCTTGGGAAGTGTATATAGAAAGCTGACAAATTTTGGGGTGCCTATAGCTAAATACAAAGGCATGTCTTTGAAAATCTAGGACCACTCTGACTGTATGTGCCATGTGGAAGAGAACCACTCCCCACACAAGTCAGTGTCAGTAAGGTCTGTTCCTGAGACAATCTACTTTAAAGGATTTGCCATTTCAATTTCCTTCCTTTCCAGGGCACAGACATGTCTTGGCTGTTTAAGAAATACCGCACTTTTCAGGGCAGAACCAAAGAGGCAGATAACCACAATAGTTAATCACACAAACAAGCATGTATGGGATACTTCCCAAGTTCAAAAATTGTGGTGTTAGGATTTTTTTTTTCTCCAAGATACCATTTGTCAAAGTGCTGCTCACATTCTGCTCAAACACCAGATGCCCCCTGCCAAGAAGCAGGGCTGTGGATGCCTCCTCATCCTTCCTCCCACAGACTGACTTGAAGGAGGCCAGATTTCCCTCCTGATATCTTCATGAGCTGCACCGCTTTGCTGCTTTTTCCCCAGAGGTATGCAATGATGGCTACAGTGCATGGATCACACCTTTAGAATCCCAATTTTTGACAAAGAAGGTAGCAAACAAGGACACCCCTTCTAACACAAATTGCTCAGCACTATTCTGATGTCAAGAGCATTCAGCAAAGCACAAATATCACCTGAAGATTTCCTGCATCCATATAGAAGTCTCAAGCTCTCTCAAAACCTGTGTAAAGTTACGTAAGATCTTAGAATCATAGAACATCCTGAGTTGAAAAGAACCCATAAGGATCAAGTCTGGCTCCTGGCTCCACACGGAACCACACAAAAATCCAGAGAGTCTGGTTTATTCCTTGCTTTGCCAAGATGTTAACAAATCCCCTGGGGCTTTGGCTGTTCCAGTGGACAATAACAGAGCCTCGCTCAGTTTCCATCACACGCCAAAGGTGCACCAAGATAATCAGAGATGAGGCCTGTGACTACATATACTGTTATCCTAAACTTGAATAGTCACCATTTTTAAACGTACAGATAAGTTCATAAATATTATTCTCATCTAACAGGAGTTGGAAAAAAAATAATTGCTTCCCTTGAAAGCCAGAAGGAATCTAAAACACTTCTAAAAAGCAGCATTTACTAATAAATATTTCACAAGTAGACAGGCTTAGGTCATTAAAATTCATCATCTATTAATGTTAGTGAAAGTAAAGCTGTCCTATGATTCAACCAAAGGAGAAAGTGACTTTAGTACAGCGCATAACTTCTGGGTGAAGTCACCAGGCAGGTGGCCTGCCTGCTGCACTCCATCACATGGCCACTGCTGACCTGGCTGAGGACAGAGCTAACCCCAAACACAGGGTGTCCAAATCTCTCCCTCTGAGCTACCACAGCCAGGTGGACCCTCGGAGCAAATCAACACATTGGTCTGTTTCCAAAATGTGCTAAAGACCAGCAGGCTTCAGCCAAAACGTAATGAAACTTCTCAAGTCTCAAAATTTCAAGGTGACCCATGTATAAGTACTGTGCTTCTCTGTCTAAAGAAAATAGGTGAGAAGAAATACAAACACCTTTTTCTGGTCATTCTCAGCCTCATGATCCATAACGTGCTGTAAAAATAATCAGTGCCAAGGGTTCAAAAATGATGAACCAATATAAGCATAGGGTGTTTACACATTTGTTAGATGAAGTACTACATGGCATTCCTGTAATCTATGAACATGAAATCCCTCTTCTCTCCCCAGACAGCAATCTTATCTGTAACTCATTAAATGCGCACATTAATATCACTTCATCTTTTGATAGTTCTTTCTATCTTCAAAGCCCTTCAATTTGATTAAAGCAGCCACATTCCCTTTTGACAACAGGAATGAACAGGTTCTTCCCCAAAGCACTGCAGCTTCCATTTCTCTGCCCTGTTCATTTATGTGCCAGTTCACTTGGCAAAAATGGCTATAAACGTAGAAACTTTGATTAATACACTTCTTAGCTCTGAAAAGTATGCAATAACTGCAGCAGAATGATGAAGGAAATACCTTACTCATTTTCCTTTTTTTTTTTTTTTCTTATTACAGTTCTGCTAAAAAATTGCAAAACTATGAGATTAGTCACAGGACAGTATTAAAGAGTTTAGTCATAAACCTGTAGTTGTAGGTGTAAAAGCGTCAAACTTCAACTATTCTGCCAGCCTCCAAATGACATTCAGCTGCCCTTGAGGGGTATGCACAGCCTTCCAAGCATTCACATTTAGCCACAGAGGGAGAAGAAAGTCACCTGTTTCTGGTGCAAAATGTCAGTTTTGCAGATATGAGTAGAAATGGGTCCACCAGGCTATTTTCTGCTTCAGAAAGTCTACACTTTCTTCTCCAGCAGGGGAAAACAAAGCCGGAGTCCTTGGTTTGTTAATAACTATTATATCAACATCCAGAAAATGAAGGGAAAGAAAACACAGGCACAGCTTCCCAGACGCTGCCAAGCTGCAGTTCCAAGCCTGCAGTTCCAGCTGTTGTAAAATATGGGACATCCCGTGAAAGCATTGCTTTCCTTGGGCTGCACCAGACGCAGGCTGTTAGCAGCATTCAGGTCCTTCCAGGACGTGGCTTCTCTGTAACAGAATAATGAGGGTATTTTGCTGAAATGTATTTTGCTCAAGTGACTGAGGAAGGACACTGCACAAAAGCTGGGAAATATAACTTCCTTCATTAGCAAAACTTACCCTGTTGCCTCTCTTAAACAAGTAATTACTAAGTATCTCATCACCCTGTAAAAAGCAGCAATGCTTTATATTCCAAAGGCACAGTCCAGTTTAGGACAAAATCCACAGGTTACTACTTCTACATTGAAAAAGGGTTTATTTGGGGACTGGAAATGAAATGAAGCCTGAGTGCAAAGGAAACATTCACCACAGCAGGAAGAACACAGCTCCTGGGGGAGCTCCAACCAAAAGGGCTGGGAGACACACAGTGACCATCAGCACCTCTTGTTGTACGTATTTGCATAAATCAGAATAAGTCAGCACACAGCCCACAACTGAATCAACACTTCCCAGGGGCACGAGATGCTACTCATCACCCTCATATTGTCCTGCTGCAGAAAAATCCCAGCTCACAAAGATCATCTGGCCACGAGATTTCCCTTTTTTGCAACCCCGAATTTAACAGTGAGAAGCTACAGAGACACCCAGCACTCACTTTAGTGGCTGGGCACTAAGACAAGGAAACACAGGGAAGATGAGAATGCTCCTCTACAGTAATGCTGAGAGAAAAAAGCCCTTTTCCATTTCTTCACTTACAAAGGCAGACTGGGGTGAGCCACAAATTGCATGCTGGCAGCTTCCCAGTGAAGAGATAGCCCTGCTCAACTTTCAAGCATTAGTTTACAACAAGCTTTGGAGGGTGGGGGGGGGGACACACTGCAAACCTACACGAGTCTGGAGTCATCCCAGGGGTGGGCAGGAGGCAGGGAGCTGACACTCAAGCTTCAGTCCTATTTATGCTCCATTCTCACACTTGCAACAAAATAAATGCTTATTTGGTTCTCAAGTCCCATCCTCACTAGCAAGCGAGCTAAGGAGAAGGTCAAAGGACAGCAACAACCTCTACCAGAAATAGGCAACTGGCAAAGGAGTCCTGCTTGCATCATCCCAGCATGTAGGGCAGCCTAAAGCATTCCCTGAAATCTGGCCACTCTGATGTTTCCCCACCTAGACAGAGCAGCTTTGGTTCAGCAAACTATTTATATCAGCAATCTGCACAGCACTTCAACAGATGCTGAGCTTTAAATATGGACTTAAATCTTCTAGAAAACAGACAGGCTTAACTATCTAAGTTACATTTGTTCCTTGGTGCTGACCCAAATCACAGCTCTCCTTCTGCCTGTGCTGCTCCCACAGGTGCTGACAGACGATGTGCTGATAACCTCAGCTAGTATCACTGAAGTCACGTAGAACATTAAGGCAAAGCAAGACTAAACCATAAGGTTTGGTTTTAAAGATGACATCTTAAGCCATCTTTCAATAATGAAAGGTCCAACAATCAAAAAACACCAAACTTATTTATCCCCAAACATGGTTTTCTCTGCAGCTGGAAGCTTCTTATTTACTGCCAAAGCATTAAAGGAACCCACAAGAGAGAGAGCAATCTAAATTCTAAGGCAAGCAATTAATTAAAAAAATACTGCATGTTTTACAGGTACTTGTGTTCACATATTACATCTGTATTTTAAGCAGATCAGGTACAAGAATTCCAAATCCTCTGCATTCACCACTGAATAAAAGCCACAGAGGCACAGCTGGAATGAAAACCAGAATGAGAATTCTGAACACAGCACTATGTATCTGTATAGATTCCAAGGGACGTTCATCCCTGAGATTCTTAGCATGTCACCTCGTTCTTTGATCCACGCTATAAGGCTATCCATACAGCTCACTCCTGGGGGCTCCAAGAAGCTGCACAACCCTTGTCAGCAGGCCAAAGGGAAAATTTTTCCACATAGAAGTTTAGAGCATGAGCTTGATACCTGAACCATACAGCTGACAGCATTTAACTCTTAAAGTCCATATGAATAATTTAAGTCGGTGCATTCTGTGGTTACATTAGCTGTTTCTTTTGCCTTTAATCAGCAGATGTGATTCTGTAAGCCACAAGAGTCATTTAGTTGCAACAGTCCATTCCCAACCAATCCCCGTTTCTTAAAGGAGACGTGAAACAACTGTTCTGGATGGCACCGCTTTTCCTCCTCTAGGAATGTGGGGTATGTTTCAGTTCAGCTTTAATGCAAAGCCTAGACTAATCCCCCCAGAGAGCTTTAGCTAGGCTTTGCCAAGGAAACAATTGTTGCCATTAAATAGGTTTGTGCTGTTTGGTGGTGAGCAGTTTCTTTCTGCAGAGTGAGCTCTCATTCCCACGATGAAATGCATGCTGGAATGAAGTCACTTGACTACATTCTTGACTATATTCTTTTTTCTATAGACTCATCCTTCAGAAGTTTCCCATCCTAGGCAATTTACATAGGAACAGGCTGGAACAAGAAAACCACGATATAAAGAGAAGGCAGAACAAGACCCAGACAGATAAAGGGAAACCCAAATAAGAACAAGCAGTGTCAGACATGTTCTCTAGGAATACCCAAAGCACAAGGAAGAGTTGGTGCTCAGCCGAATACTCAAGTCAGCACCTTGCCTCAAAGCGAGGAGCATGAAGACTTCCTCTTCCCTTCAGCGTCTGGAGCAGAGACAGCAGAGCCAGGCAGGTTTGCAAGATTCCCCAGAAGGCTTTTAAAGGCCCAAGAACTGAAGGGTCAAAGCCGCACATGCAATCCTCCCACTACTGAATCTTCGCTTGCCTGAAAGTTTCCATTTCCTTCAGACTGGAAGCCATGCAGTTTTGTGTAACTTCTGCCAGCTCCTCTATGGGAGCAGAACTTCCCCAAAACAGCTCATGGAAATTCGTGGACTTATCTCCCAAGTTTATTCTTGGGACAACAATTTGAGTGACAAGCCACCCTCAGCCACAAACCACAGCAGCCACAAAGCGTTGGACTGTGAATTACTGCGGCTACCTTACAATACCATTACCACCTCCTACTGAGATGCCACCATTCACTTCACACAGCGCATTCAGCGTTTTTGTAAGAAGGGAGGCGCAATGTCACTGCAAAGGAAGAAGGTGCAATGTCACTGCAAAGGAAGAAGGTGCAATGTCACTGCGAATGGAACGTGCTACAGGGCTGTCCGTTGTGAACTCGTCAAGCTCATCTTTATTTTAGGCAGTCTCAGCAGGGAATTCAGCAGGCTCATCGCTCTCCACTCTCATACAGCTCATGGGGACAGGCTCACTCATCTGGACTGCAGGTCACAGCAAAACCTTAATTTAGCTTCCCTGAGACTGTGGCAACTCTCTGTCCAGATTTGGTAAATGTCCTCAATCTTTGAATCTCGGGTTTTTGACATAGCTTTTCTGACTGCTCTGCACAAGAAGCCAAGTACACACAGTGGTATTATTTAGTGTGTGTCCCCCTTCACTCCTACTTATTCATCTCAAAAGTTAAAATGAAAATACCCCCAAACCCACAGTGCTATCAGGCCTTTTCAGCCAAGGACCAAAATGTCATCCTAACACTGCAGACTCGTGTAATTATCACATTTTTTATAGACATACAGTTAATCTATTATTGGTATCATCCACCACCCGTGTCAGACCATATTTGCCCAGTGCTCCTGCAGGGACAGGCAATCTGTCTTAAGTTATAAACTTAAGTCATAAACTTAAGTTATGATGAGAGGCTCTTTTATGCTGAATGTAGAGCAGACTCACTGCAGAGCTCAGTTCTCTCCTTTTGGCTGCAAACACATTTTGATACACGTTTTTTGCTCCATTTTGTATTTCCACCACCGCTTAAAAACCATGAAATTTGGTTTCAAGCAAGCGAAAGTGTAGATTTAACAGAACTCCAGGTAGAAAATGAGGACACGCACTTCACCCAGCAAAAGAAAACCTCTCAGCTTCAATACACAGGAGCCAAGCTATTAATCAGAGCCTGAAATCCAAGCCTAGTAAGTCATATCGTTATCTAAGCGCTCTTGGAGCACAAAGACAACAGAGAGTAACTGCTGGAGGTCTCCATGGATCAGGCTGCTCAAAATACTTCTCCTTTCATGCACGCCCATATAACTCACGGGATATTATATACCAGCAGCTCAGCGCTAAATCAAACATCCCCTCCTTGGCTAGATGAACTCAGTTCCCATTACGGTATTTAAATATCAGGGCCTGTAGTTGGATGCAAGAGTTGAACATGAGCCCAATACCATACTGGGACCAGTCCATTCATATGTTTCCTTGTAAACAGAAGGAAGGACTGTGCTGATTTATGCATATTTTTATTTCCATCTAACTGCTGATGTCTACGCTGTTCTTCCAGTGATTACACAAACCATAAGGCAAAATATTCCAAAAAGGATCTGCGTTTCTATAGATGTAAATCTGGCATTACAAGTACAAACACATTTGTAAACAATCGCTCTGATTTCAGTTAACATCTGCTTTCCTTCTCAGCTTTTGGATGACCATGCTCTTCCCCACACACTATTTTCTTATACTTAATATCACTATTTTAAAGTTCACTTGGCAGATAAGAAATCAGTAAATAAATCCTAGCAGAAAGACAAACTGCCCTGCTTGAACAGCTCTTAGGTCAGGATTCATAATACAGCTCTCAAAGCTTTTGTATCAGATATCATATGGAATTATTTTACTGAACACACTGTTTTTCTGGAAAACAGTAGACATTAATGAAGAAGAAAGGAAATCACTTGCAATGACTGATGTACTATGGCTGAGACCTTTTTTCAACCTAGCTTGTTTATACTTCAGGTTTAAGTTTTCTTACTGAAATTTGAGTGTCCTTTATCTTCCATTACCTTTGGCAGTGGTTCTTTGGCTTTCAGTTCTGCACACCACCAGTGAAATAGTTCAATTTTGGCTTATCGGAAAGTCAAAGAGGTAAGATTCAGAACAGACAAAAGAAAAGGCAGTTCTTGCTTCTCGCTAAGTTGTTGTTTCTTCAAGGCAAGAACACACAGCACAGCATCTGCTCCAACACAACAGAAACTCCACAGCAAGTTCAGCAGCCCTAAATAATACCAGCAGAAAGCCAAGAGGAAGACCTTGGACAAGATTCACAGCTGCTGAAAACAGCTGGAATAAAAACTTTTCCTCAAAAGCGTTTCTGAGGGTAAAATTAAGCTTATTTTAGTGAATGGTGATAGAAACGTTTATTTTAGAGTTTGCACTTATCCAAGCTAAAGCTCCAACAAAGCTCAAAGTACACCGATACTCCGTAAAGAGGCAGAAAGACTGTAGCTCTGCTATCAGCAGGGTATTCTGTATGCAATTGATTTTCTTTTCATTAACACTCCCATTTTGTCATAACAAACTACTGGTATCCAAGTAAAACAAGTTTTTTGCCTTGCGATTTCTGGTTCTCCCTCCACACATTTCTTAATCATTTAATTCCATAACAGCTTCCTTGTGCAATCAGAATTATCTGCATCATCTCTGTGCCAGCCTGATTCAAAGGAGGAGACAAATGAGGGGTTGCCAAGAGAAGAAGGGAAAGGACCCAGAAACAGCTGGTATTACGAAGACACACTGCAGTACTGTAGACATCCCTGCACCACAATTTTGCTAGAACATCTATTGATCCTAGTCGATGGATCAGCAGCATCTGCTGCCATCCAGAGTGTAACCATCTGTGCACTCATTTCCAAACCCTAGAATCCTAACTACTCTAGCAGGTTAGACAGTCATTGGCAGAATTCTGCTCACCTCCTGGCATGAGTAGAGGCACCTCCGTGTCACAGAGGCACTCGGCCCCTCTTTCACCTCTCCCTACCCTCTCCTCCCATTTCCCCTCCCAGCTGAGCTCAGCTGTGTCCTGAATATCAGTCCCTCCAGAAGTGGCTAACCAGCCTTCTTCCTCACGCAGAAGCAAGAATTGATAGGAAAAGTAAATCTTCAATATCTCTAATGGGTAAAAAGACAGGGGAGTGTGGAACGAAAAGAAGAAAGAAGGAAAGGACAGCAGTTTCAAAAATTACTACACTGTGGATCAACATCTGGAAAGGTTTGAATAGGTACAGTTCAGTGAAGTTCAGGAAAGTCAACAGAAAATGCAAAGCAGGGCTTATAAAAGAAAATCTCAGTTGTGGTTATATCTGCATCAGAGGATTCTGCACTGAGCGCACATGAGGATTTTGTAAGAAACAAGCAATAGCTTTCCCTCTTTTCATGGAACAAGACCTGATGAGCTCACAGATCTATTTCCCTGCAGTGAGAGACCCTCGTGCCTCCCTCCATCCCAGCATCAGTACTGACAGTAGTCAGAGACCTCTCTTTCTGTGAGACTCTGGAAATTCACCTGTTTCAGGGCTGCCTTTGGAAATACCCACTTTTCTGCACATGCATGACTATTCCCTTGGTTGCCAGCACAATCACATTTGTATCAGCTACAACTGGTTCAGTGTGCAATAAATCTGGTCCAGCTCTTTTCAACTCGTGCAATGAACAACACATGCCATCTTAGCCTGTATCTTCTCCGCCAGCTCTACTTTGGGGATGATGCTTTTTATGAGCTGGTGTCACTGAGGGCATCCTGTGTCCTTGTTTGCCCAGAGTACACCTGCGGTTCAGCTGGCTGCTGCTTTCCCATTAGCTCCAATCAATGGAGCTAAAATGCCACAAAGATTATCATCCTGGAGTACTTGATTTTTATTTACACTCCTAGGGCAGATGGTTTGGATTCCTGAAGCCAGAGCTGCACTGCTTCAGGGAGCTTCTCTCCTAGATGATACTAAACATCTCATCATCCTGCTGGAACTGTTTGGCCTACTAATTCCAAGTGTGTGTTTTGCCTTACTGGTTTTAGGAAAAAGGCATTCTTTTGAGGATGGTGGGCTAAAGCCATCTGCTTAACAGCATGCTTCACATTTACTTCAAAGGAAGAGAGTCTCTGGGGAGAAGGGAGGAATTAGACCATCAGCTAACCTGTAAAATCAAAAGGCAATACAGAGTGGAGCAGCAATCATCTCAGCATCATTTTGAAGTCTTACTGAAATTCTAGCACCTGCGCAACTCCTTCCTCACCAGGAACACCGGCTCAGGTACTCAGGCAAGGGAAGGAAACATAAAACCCATGCTGTGGAGGACCTTGAAACTTTGCCAGCCACTGACATGACCAACTCACACTCAAGCCTGCCATTTTTTCCTATCTGGGGCAACAATGGCTGATTACAGACAGCAGAAAAGATCTAATATTCAACTTCACCTCTACGTTAATAAGAATGACAATGACAGCTACTTTTTCCCTTGTTATGAGTGCAGTACTTGTATACACTGTGTATGCTAGTTTACATCTACAAAATACATATCCAGAAGCAATGTGCTACCACCACTGACCAGTTTTTGCCTATTTATCAGGCAGACAGAGCCCCTCTTAAACAAAGTCATGCTTTCTGGTAAAATATGAGTCAGAAAACTGACGGTCTGAAATGTATTATATAAAACATAAGGGGAATGTTGAAACTGCTGTCAGGTTCAATGGGCAGGTCCAGTGTTCATGCTTTGAAGCACTTCAACCTCTTGTTTACACACACACACACACAAAGAAACTCCAAGCTCTGAGATTTTTTGTTCCCACACTGTCCTCCAGATTTGCATAGCGTTTAATCCCAAAAGGGCAGCTTTAGAGTACCAACCATCACCTGCACAGTTCAGCCCTTCTCAGCTATGGAAATATCTTTGGCTTAAAATCAAAATGCTCCTAAATGAGATTTTTTTTTTCACATGGTAAATTCCTTAGACTTTTCTGTCCCTTAGCAGTTTCACGTGAAGGCACAGAACAGAATTAGGCAAAGAATTAAGGTGGCTTAGGTAATTACTGCAGCACATGCTATCAGTTCAAGACAGAAGATTAGTACAGCAAGCTTTTAGTTAAAGGAGGTCTTCCCCTGTACTGGGAAAGGAATTGTCTGCTTTTTTTTCTACCTTGTCCATCTAAAACAACAGTTATCTGAGTAATGTACCGTGTCAAAGTGACAGCGTACAGCTCATAAAAACTTCCCAGAGGCACTTTTTCCTCTTACTTAAAAACTGAAGAAGTTTTAAGATGAAGTTGAAGAGCCACTGACAGTCCAGAATATAGACAGCTACCCACCCTGTAGCTTTAACGGCAGCGCAAGTCTTATATTGAATTACTTCCCTCTATATCTGGCATCATAAATCACGTCACTTTTGGTCAAGATTGATTTCTAACAAAAACTGCCTGGTAAAGAAAAATGTAAAGACCATTCTTAATCCAGAACGGCTTACTCAAGAAGCTGCAAGCAAATCACTCAGTTAATCAAGACAGAAGTGACCGCTCAATGGAAACGTTTCACATTCACTCATACCTACTCCAAAAAGAAAAGAACGATTCATCATTTTATTTCACAGATAATTTTCCCTGCTATGCCCACACCCCATTTATCAAACACAAAATGTTCCATTTTATTATCTTATCTCAAACTTTGCACTGATTAATTTAGTATTAACCAGCTGTGTTCTGTGATTTTGACTTTCCTCTCAAGGGAGGTCGCTATAGGAGAATTTTAACTAAAAATGTTTGTATCAATTCTTCAATTTGCATAGAAACCCTACAAGTACAGCAGGACTGCAGTGTCAGAGTGTGAAAACCAGAAGGCAAGCTGAAGCAATGCTGCTTTTGTATTTGTTTCACATAAATCATATCCAAATTAATCTTGTGATGCCAAGGTCATGGATTTTGATCACATTAAGTTGATAACAAACTAAGCTGTACTGCTCAACAGCTCTACTATCTTGTATTACCATGGTAATTTTGTGGTTTGTTTTCTAACAAAGATATCAGTGGAGGCAGGATGACACTGTACCTTTAAATGTACCACCCCCATCGATAATCCTCATCAAAAGCACATTATCATTTCTCTTGAGAAGACGACAATTGCATTCCTTGCCTCCTCTTCCACTGCAGTGGCTGCTCATCTCAGACACTTTCAGAAATCTCTGAAAGCAGAATTCAGACCTGAGCAGTTCATCCTGGCCTTTGTATGGGTGGAAAATGCTCTCCTTTGTACTCACGTTGCTCCAGGCCCAGGCATTTGTGACTGCTTCGCAAGGGCATGTTACAATGCTGACTTGTTAAAACTTTTTCAAACTCAAGACAGTTTTAAGTACCAGTCTGATCACAGCCAAAGAAACACCGATACCCTAGAAATAAAAGACGTTTTCTAAATCCTACACCGCACATCCTTAAGTCACTTGAATAAACCTTTTGTAACCCAACAAGCTCTACTGAAGCACCTCCCAGCTGAAAACACCATCAAAGGTGACTAACTCAAACACGTTGCTGCTATCTGAAACAACTCACAAGCAAAAAGAAGTGAAGTTTGAGTAGGTCATTTCAGTCTGTGCAGTGAATTTCTTCTAAGGAACTAAGTGACACTGCAAAGATAAGGCTGTTTTTGTGTGTTTTTGGCTGAGTAGTTTAAGTAGCACACATGAGTGGCTGGGGGAGCACAATGAAAAAACCTTAAATGTTGCTGGAAATGAAACTTACTGACTCTGTGCAAATGAGAAAGATGTTAGAGGCAAGCTTGAAGAGTTCAACCAGGGAAAAATTCAGCTCACAGACACCTGTGCACACAGCAGCCTGCAAAGTGCCCTTCGCACAGCACTGACTGGGTGGGGAGAGCTGAAGTTGCCCCAGCGAAGAAAGAGAGAAGGTAGAACATGGCCAGCAGAGTTCAGAGCTTCACTTAGGCAGGAGGTTTTCTCCAAGTCAAGCACTTGCCAGATTGAGATGCAAAACTGTGCCCACAGAGTGACAACCAGAAGTGACAACATGGGAAAAGCTGTTAGATTAGGATGAGATTTATTTTCATTCACACAAGATCCCTGACATAACTGTCCCTTTGAAGACTTTCAATGCTGGGCTTTTAAGGCTTGCCAAAGGCATGCAGGGTAGCTGTGGAAGGGCAAAGCTCAGGTGCCATGTGTTGCATCCAAGCAGGTGTGCCCAACTCCTTCCTGTGGGTACTGGACCAATATCTGAATTTAACTAGGCCTAACATATATGTAGCTTAATTCAGGAACACCGCTCCTTTCCCCCAGCTCAAAAACAACCTGGAAAACAACCCTAGAGGGGAGGCACCAGAGGCAGTTGGTATCTTCCTTAACAACCAGCACTGCCAAGAAAGATTGCTTTCTGTTAATATGCATGGGAGTCTCAGTACACACTGAGGGAGGAACTATTTAGCCCTACTTTTTATCACACGTATCCAAAACGTGAACTTCGAAAGGAAATAAAACTTATTAGTTTATTTCCCAGCTGTCACAAACAAGGAATGAAGTCTTGGCAAAGACACAGAAGTTTCACTCTATGTCAGAATGAGATATTAACGCGCTTCAGAAACTACTTTAGAAAATACACTGAAAGTGGAAAAGTGAAAAACACCATATATCAGGGGTGCAAGAAAGAGCAGTGAATATAGTAAATAGTGATAAAAAACTGCACTGATTGCTTACCCAGAAGCATCAACCAAAAACCACAAGCTTGTTCTTCCCACGTCCTCCAGAGCATCTCTCTCTGCCTGGCACCTGCTGTCTGGCTCACACAGCTCTGCTCTCACAACTGCACCTGACCACAGTGCATCCTTCTGTACATCCTTCTGGAGGTACATGACCACATGTACACCCACTGCATGGCCAATTTCAGCCATGCTGAAAGGTGGGTGTTAGGTGAAAGGGAAGCACAAAGCGTCTAAACCAAATTTAATATTTGTAAAAAGCCCTTATGTGATTAACTCATGGAGAAGCCTGGTTGAAATAGGGCAAAAAAATGTTCAATCAAGTGGTATTGTGAAGTAAGCAATTATTTTAATTAAATGTCTGAAAAACCCTGTATTCTTACCAGGAAAACAAGAAAGCTTTTGCCTAGGGTGATAGTTGAAAGTTAGATGCAGCCTCACATCACAATGTACCTTCATCCTATAAAAGTGCTTCAGTGAAAGCCGTATGAATTTTCAGCTAACAGAATAGGGCCAAAGAAACTGGAAAAAATACCATCCAGAAAATAACTCCGATCCTTGCCAGTGGGAACTCAATGGAGGTAAAGGAGTTATGTTTAACTGCTGCTCAGAACACCCCTTTCCCCTAAATGTCACTTCTCTGTCACTCCCACACCTACAAGACATCTTTCCACCTGCCAAGCAATTGGGTGTTAAAGTAACTCCCTGCCTCCACATCTTTCCCTGGGATTTTTTGAGGTCACACTGTCTTCCTTGAACCCAGCCATAAACACAAAAATATCCTTCTTGAAACCTAATGCTTTGTAACCCTTGCAGTGAAAGGCAAGAGGGCTTCCTGACCTTACCACTTACAGCTATTAACTGCAAAATGAGTCAATCCTCCAGGGATCAAAGGGGTTTGACCTGTTGAAAGAAGGCCCCTAACAAAATACTCAGCCCCAGAAAGCAGCCATCTTCATGCTGCATGGTCAGATGTGCAGCAAAGTCATGGAGAGGTCTCTCCCTGCATTATGCAATCTCTCCTCTGCACCGTCAGAGCAGACACGATGGCTGTGTCAGCATGCACTGCAGTGCCCAGCTGCTGGCTCTGCACTTACAGGCACTGCTGACCTCCTCACCTGCTCCTTTCCCACAGCTTACCTTCCCCCGAGCATCTTCCCATACCCTTCACCGTTTACTCTGCCAGCTGCACCCTAACAGTCACGTCGATGGGCCCCCAGCTATGCAGAGGGCATGTTTGCAATCGAAGCAGTAATTATTGCTGTGTTTATGCTCCACGTGACCTAAATACATTACCTGTAGTGTTAGAGATCTGAGGAGCAGAGAAAAGACACACTCCAACTGACTTCACTACCTGGGATAAATCCACTAGCTTGCTGTATAGCTCCTGAAGACCAGAACACTAAAGGCACTCAGATTCCCCTGCATTTATGGGAAAGTCCCCTGATCACCCCTATGTAAAATACTGATACCAAAAATCACGATATTTTGCCATCCTTCCTGGTATTTTTCAAAGACTCTCAACGCTGCTCTGGCTTTGCTCTTACTGTAGTCATCTGAAGCTAAAAGCTTTTGAAAAATCCCACCCCATGTGCTAAAGAGACAGAAAAGAAATTGGATTGATGAAAAATCCAACACCAGTAATGGAAAGAGGCACACCCTTGCACTGTGCTGCATATGCTCTGCCAAGTAGGGCCATTTATTTCAATCCTGTAGCTGTCTCCTGCTATTTATAACTGCTGGTTTAATGAACTTGCAGGGTAGACACCAAGCCTGAGCCTTCCCAAACTGATGTTTAAGTATTCCCATTGAATTAATTCCATCTTATTATGGATGGACTGCTCCACAGTTAGACTGGCAACTTCCACTCCCCACTGAAAATCAACTGGGACATCCTCCGCAATAGAGGATCTTTGCCTGAAAAGCAATCACTACAAGCTGGGAGGTGTTATCAGCAATTTAAATTATTATAAATCTTACTGCCTGTGAAGAGGTAGGAAATCCATTTAAGAAAAGCTGAAGAGATAACAAACGCATTTTTATAAAGACATATAAGCCACCTCACACTCAACCATAAGACAAAGAGGAATAACTCTGTAAGTGTCCAAGATGTGCATTTTGATGCATAGTCTCTGGCTCAGGCTGCAGGCAGGTGCACCTACAAGTTGGGCCAGATCTACTATAGTGAAATCACCAATCACTTCCCTAACACTGTGGCATTATTACTTCTCCATTTTGCCCTCAAGCACTCCCGATAAGAGGTAACTTTGTGCTGAAGAGTTGCAAAGTTTGCACCTTGTAAGGAGAGGCCTGCAACTGAAAACTTGGAAAAACCATCCAGAAAGTATTACTGATGTCTCTAATCCCATTTTCCACAGGTGTTTTCCAATAGACCCTCATCCTTGTCTTTGAGGCAGTGCCAGAGACAGTCTGCTGCTTGTGCCTCAGCACAGGGTAGGCACTCAATGGACATGAAGGCTCACTGTGGTCCCAGAGAGACTCCTGGTCCTGCAGGCTAAGCATGGAGGGTTCCCTAACCCACTGAGTTAATGAGACATACTTGCATACTTCAGGCAATGTGAAATGTTTCAGGCCTCGCGTAGGCAAACTGTTTAGAAGAACAGGCAATGAACAGAAGGGCACAAACACCTCAGAAAGTGATGGTTCTGAAGATCTGTGAAGCATAAGGTGAACAGATTGTATCTGACCCACTGTTGGGACAGTTAGTTCTCCAGAAACAGCTGGATGCATGCTCAGCAGGAATTATGGATGTGATGAAGCACTTAAAAGAATCAGGGGCACCATGGATTCAATCGGGATTTCAGGCCCCAAGGTGGGCCTTCTTAAGATAAAGATCATGTTGTCAAGTGAGAGAATGCATCAGAAAAACAGAACAGCTTGGCCTCAAGAGATCCCTGGCTGGTATACTGTCAGGGGTACTGCACTAAATTGACAAAAATAGTTCCAAAACCATCTCTGTGTATGCAGAGTACCACTTTTACGTAGGCACCTACATCCACCAGATGACATGAAGAACCTGAGAGGGCCAAAATAAGTATTCATTATGCAAGAAGCGAAACAAGATGTAAAGGAAACTAAGGATACTAATGACATCAATTTTGGTGCATCCCACAGCAGCCAGAACCAACAGATGAACTGTTGTACTTGGATTAAAAATGAAAAAAGCCTCCACTTAAACAAATCACCACGGTGAATTCATTCTACAAGATTGCCTACCACAAAATCTTTTATATCCCTGAGGCATCTCGATAAACCAAGCACAGATTAACCACCTTTCAGAAAATGGTGCCAACTGATGTTAAAGGATCTGTCAGGCTCAGACAATGCATTATAATTACAGTTCTTTCTCCATGTAAAACATCCTACCAAGCATCATTTAAATGCAAGTATTCATCAGTACGAACTTCGCACATGTTCCTAGGACTTACATCAAGCTTCAAGAAAGCCAGATTCTCTAGAGTTCCACCTATCCTACCACCAGGTTATACAGAACTCAGTTTTGAGAGAAATATGCCTTTTAAATAAGAATTGTTAAAAGCTGCTTACTAACCCGTAGCCAAGGAAGAAGCTATGTATATGGGAGTAAGGGGCTGCCTGCACAGCAAATCTGATCCATCCAGCCCAAACCTCACCTTCACTGTGAGAGATGCACACCATCCAGAAAGACAGCACAAGCCTCAAATAGTACCTTAATAAAATGACTCTGCTGCAATGGTTTTCTCTTTCAACACAGAGCTCCTCCTAACTCACATCTGAGGTCTCAAGAGTAATTTCTGTACTGAGACCTTCAAGAACTATTAATGGTGGATGGAAGAGGAATTTCTCTCAGCAAACTGCAAAACCTTTACCGACCTTTGATGGATGACATATCATCCCTTCCCACTCTCTTGCTAAACGTGTCCTCTAAAAACCACACTGACAGACAGATCCAGATTTTCAACCTTGCTCCCCTGTTGCTGTTTTTGTGTCCTGTAAACAGAATCATAGTTACACCCTTCAACTGGTTTAGAAAACCGTCAGTAAGCCTAGCCCTCATGGGACCATATGCACAACAGCTGCCATTAACAGTGTAAAATGAAAGATGGCCTCAACTTACAGCTACTTATCTCTCTTAAGATTTTCCAAAATGTATATTCTGCAGTTCTGTTTATCCATTTCTGCCAAAAATCAGACTGTACTGTCTTCAAGGATGCAGGTCCTAAGAAAATACTATTACAAACTGCAGTTTATCAGTTTCTCAGGTGCCTCTTTAGTACTTGTTGCTTTTGAGCCCATGTACCTCGTTGAATCCTCTGCCAATGCTAAGTATCACAATCACTTCTGATGTGACACTGAACGAGGAATGGTGCTCCGTAATGCCCATTTCCAGTACACTGCAAATACTACATTTCCTTTCCTCCCATCTTATTTTTTTAAAGCCTTATGCTGAGTTCACACAAATCTCTCACTTCGGCAACACTGATTTTTTCAGATACAAAGTAGTTTTTAATTAGAACAGTCGGTAAGCAGTACAGAATCACAGGGCGGCTCAACATCCCACAACTTGTGGCATGAAACTTTTACACTTGGCCAATATCAATAACACACCAGGCAAATCTAATCTTCTTGCCCTTCAGCAATGGGAACTGCTTAAGACTTCCTTCTTGTCTTTAGAGGGGAAGAGAAGGATAAAGACACGTGCGAATGTGTGTGTGCTCATATGCATGTAAACTCCTATAATTAGGATGAGGATGAAGTTGCCTTATATTTACAACTGAAGAGCAACAACAGCAGACAGCTTATTGTTTCATCAAAGCAAACCGCTTCTTTATCCTGTTTCATTGACTCTGTTCCAATGTCCTGTTCTCATGGTACTCTTGATGAACTTAAGTCAGGCAGCCAACAGGACTTTGTGGTTCAGAGGAAAGAGAACTCAAGGACCTAAGATGCTGCGATCCACTTGCCTATTTCCTTCTTTCCATAAATTGTGAAGGCTCTTCTCCTCAGATGGGCAAACTGTATCAACAGCTCTGCAAAATGTTACAAAGCAGAGGAGTGAATATCATTTTGCACCACCACAGAGCACAGCAGAGCCATGCCAACACCTTCTCACTCCTATTTTTCAAACTGAAAAATGAGAAATGAAAAAAGCAAGTCATGCCTCTGGTTAATTTCATGGAAGTTTTGAGAATGTTTATTGTGATTTTGGCTTTAAAATCACTCTGAAGAATGGAGAATTTTCAATCTTTTGCAACCTATGTTACTGGTATCATTTGGGTGATTATTTTACATAAAGTGCCTTGAGGCTTGAACTGAGGTGTGGTATTGCAAGTTATTATTTATAAAGCCGATCCTAGACAAGAATTTTGGAAAGGGCCAGGTGTTGGTATAGTTTAAGGCTTTTTGCTCTTCATCGCTTTGGAATCACCTTTGCCTATAAAAAGGTTTTTACCCTTGCCACTGAATTCAGAGTTCTGAATATACACTGACAGTTTCTTAACTTCAACAAGTCATTTGCTTTGCAGATAAACGAACCAATGAGAATTTTCCATTCTGCCAAAGAACCACACATTTTTTACTTCTGTTTCTTCTAATGCTTAAGTCTGTACCATATTTGTCAAGTACTGTTATTCCAAATACAACATCAGTTTCAAACTGGAGAGAGATCTATATCTTTGTTATTGTGTTGAGCGTCTAAGGAGCACAGGAATGGTCCAGGTAACCCAAGCAAGCTCTGTACAAACACACTGGTGTTTCCACAAAGAGTCTCCTGCTGCTGCGTACACCAACATAGTGTCTACAAGCTGCCTGCTGCTTCAGCGCTTACCGAGAGGCACGCTTCCATTGGGTTTGAGCCACCTCAAACAAGTACCAGGGAGGTGAGCCAAATAAACTTGGAGAGCAACCACACAGTGAGAAGAAACCCCTTCGCAGACCGAGCAGAGATGCACTTTCTCGTGGAAAAAATCTCTGCATGGCTGTGGGAAAGAATGAGGAAGAGGGCAGGGGGTTCAGCTGGCAGCCTAGCAGAAAAAGCAGCATCTATCTGCTTTCCTTTTTCCTCCCTTTTCTCATGTAAAGCAAACTATATCATCTGCCTTGTATCAAGATGAGAATCAACTGACCTGAGAAGGCAGAACCAGGCTTGACACCTCTACAAATGCCAGCTGACAAATTTCTGTGGCTTTCCATTCATTTCCAGCTGAGTCTTCCCTTCAATCCACCATGAGGGTTAACGAGGACAGAGGATGTGCCTAAAATTCTAGCACGTCAATATCACAGACAATAGCACTGCACAACTACCAATTTTCTCTCTGAAAACCCTATTTTATCCAATCTCTTTCAATATGCCATACTTCTCCTTCAGCGGGTCAGGTATTCTAGGAACAATTCAGTGTTCCAACAGCATAAATATGTATTTTCTCATTCCCATATGTGTTTTAAGCAGGTAAGAAGAGGCTATTTAAAGCCTGCTTAAAGTAATGAAATCATACACATTTTTTCCCAAGAATACTTCCATGTCACCTTCCTGGATGGTACAGAATAACCACTGCTAAAAGTTATTTCATTCTTACTGGTCATAATTGAAAGGCAAGGCCAGGCCAGTTAGAGCGGCTACTTTTAGAACTGAGGTGCTGGTATACCTCACCTGGAGCAGGGATTTCTAACAGTCTGCGGTTAAAGGAAGCCACATTTCAGCTAGCACTAGTGTCAGCAGTCCTGCCTGAAAACAAGGGTGTGAACCAATTTTCTCCCTGAGCACAAAGACAGCCCCCGCAGGCCTGGAATACACTGAAAGGGCTCTGGAGCGGGAACATCACCTTAATACCTCCTCCTCCTCAGCGCATCACACGATATTCCTGTCTGGGTTTTTAAAGCAGGCATCTTTCCTAAGCAGCAAGTTACATTAGGTAAAGTACACCTGTACACGTTCCTTTTGCCTAACTCTCTCCAAATGGGAGAGTTGAAGGTTGTTTATAAACTCTCAGAGCATGGCTTGTTTGGCTGAACAAGACATAGATTTTTTTTTTTTTTTTTAAGAAGTATTGACACTTCCAAATTGCACCAACTCTCAAATACCAAAGAGTAACTAGACCAGTTTTGACCCAGAACAAAATGTTTATAGGCAAGTTTGCATTTATGGACTGAGTGCTTGCTTGACTCCATCCACAGACATGTTTCATCAGATTCATTTCTGTTGTACAAGCAGTTTGACCTCCTGATTCAAATTCAAAATTGGGCAAAATCCGATCATAGGGTTTTCACCAAAGAAGCTGAGGAATCAACTTCAGGTAAGATATCTAGGCTTAGACTTAACAGATCAAGAAATATAAAGAGATATATCAAATCAAAACACGACTTAAGCTTTCTGCTCAAAAAACAAAAGTTCAGAGTACAGTTTAGTCAACTTAATTATTACAGATTTTACAGGTCAATCTTTACATGATTGTCCTTACACCTGAAGACAAACTAAGAATGATACGCCATCTGGACTGACAATTACTTGGCCAAGCTAATAACTGCAAAAAACGACAGAGAAGTACATACATAAATTACCATTTTTGTAGACTCAGATACAATGCATATTTCCCTAAAATGTTTGGGTTTCCTTAATTTAAAATTGGGGTTTGCTTGCTTTAAAATACAGTTGAGAAAAAAAAAAAACAAAACAGAATATATGAAAATCTTCCAGTGTTAAGGAAAAGATTCCAATACCTCACCATTCAGTCCCCTCATCTCACCACTAGCTACATAAATGGCACTTTCATTTTATCGTCTCATAATGCTTTCATACACATTTTATTCCCCTCTGAAGCTTTTCTAAAGATAGTATCTTATATATCATACCTGCAACACAGTGTTAATTGAGCCTCAGCCTCTGCCAGGTCCCTGAAACCTGCAGGAATCCAATACCATTTTTAGTGGTCAGCATAGGTGATAATGACTAGCCCTGGTTACATCCAGCCATCGCGCAAAGCAACATTATGCAAAGGCCATTAACACAGCTGTCCCAGCAGCTCTTAATCCTACAAACTGCAACATCCTCAGCCCTTCTATTCTTGGGTCTCTTCACAGTGGGTTCAGGACTTCTGCTTTCCTTGGCATCCAGCACAGATATTTTCTTCTCTTCCAAAGGCACCAAAACACTGTGTACTCCCAGTGTAGATCCAGCAAGACTGCACAGTTGGCCTAGCTCTGACCAGTGCCATCCATTTATAACTATTCATCAGTTTAAAATAACCTTGGGCATGTTAAGCTAATGTCCGCTCTCCCTAAATCAGGCCTGGTTGTCTCCAAGCTCTGCATTTCCCACCTTGCTCAGCTTCTTCTATTTCCCCCCACATAAAAAGAAAATCAAAATCCAACTCTTCCTCCTTTGGGGCCACAATACAATCACATTCTTTTCTTTTGCCAAATCACACCCCTCACTTCCTCACAAACTTCCTTTGCCTGTCCCATTCTTCTAAGTCTCAGGGTTGAGTCCTAAAAGATACTTTAATTTATGTCACATATACTCTTCTGACAAGCTGCCTCAAATATAAGCAAAATATTTCATTCCAGCTTTCTTCTAACTCCAGAGAATCTTGTACTGAGATTTCTTGCTATGATTGCTAGTAATGGAAGGCAGACTAAGTAGGTGAGTCATGCTTCTTTTTGTCTGCAGAGAACTGATCTTCTCCTAGACATACTTTTCATGTCAGCAAAGAGAGCAGCTGGATACGTCACACACATAGGCCAACCAGACACTCAAAAACCTTCAATAAAGTTCCAGTAAGAAACACTGAAGCTGGCACAGCTTCAATATCCAACTATCTCAAATCATCATCACAGAAATCTGAATGGAAATAAAGAACCATTTATAAAGAACAGAAAGGAAGAAATTTCTGAAGGAGGTCTGGTGTCACTACACATGCAGAACGAGAGGGAAAAAAACTGAGGAGATGAGACAGCAAGTAATTCAATGTTTGGAAATCCAAGATAGTCACCTGAACTACTCCTATCCTTTACAGCGTTCTAAATTAACAGCGCCTGCTTGTAAAAAGATCTGGCGACCAGTGCACAACAGCAAGTCACGGCCAGAACCTGGTAAAATGATCTGGATACATGAGATGGTCAACTACACAGAAAAAGTTACAAATTATGTAAATATTAACACCATTGCATGGGACACCTGTAATATTGCGGCCTTCCAGTACTTGAAGGAAGTGCATAAACAGGAGGGGGAACAGTTATATACGAGGGTGGATAGTGCTAGGACAAGGGGGAATGGTTTTAAACTGAGACAGGGGAGGTTTAGGTTAGATATTAGGAAGAAGTTTTTCATGCAGAGGGTGGTAACACACTGGAACAGGATGCCCAGAGAGGTTGTGGATGCCCCATCCCTGGAGGCATTCAAGGCCAGGCTGGATGTGGCTCTGGGCAGCCTGGTCTAATGGTTGGTGACCCTGCCCATGGCAGAGGGGTTGAAACTCAATGATCATTGAGGTCCTTTTCAACCCAGGCCACTCTATGATTGTGTTGGGATTTAAGTGATCCCATTCCCAAAGTACATAGTGCAAATAGGTCAGGTTAGAAGAGACAAGGGAAATGCTCAGACAGAGAGATGAAAAGACTGCATATGTTCATATGTTGAGAAAAAGTAGACAAGAACATAGTGAAATGTGAAAATAACAGGAAAAAAAATACAGTTAACCCTTTCTCAAATAAACATCAGAAACAAAGATTAGCAAAACAAAAGACAGCAAATCAAAATCTGGTGAAAGAAGTAGGTTTTTAGCCATCAGAACCATCAGCTCATGGAAATTCTCCTAGGAGATCAATAAATCCAGAATCCAAAAATGGATTTCTACAGATCTGGTCACTGGCATGCAAAAAAAGAACAGAGACCTAAGTGTAAGAATGTAACATTGTAACATTGAAGTTCTTGAGCTCCTGAAGACAGTTAGTTAGTTATTTCCATGTAAAGCCAATTACTGGTTTCTGAGTGTTGACAAGAAAACTTCCTTAGGAACAACTAGAGAAAGACAGTTATGAAGAACAAATGGCCTTTGTAACTTGTTTTTCTTCTCAGTATTCATTCTCTGAACTAACTCAGACGTGACTGATCTGATCCCACGTTAATGTCTTTAAATACAATAACTATGCAGCAGCAATTTCAAAATGAGTGACTCGCATCTTTCTTCAAAGACCAGGTCTTAAGACCCCTGCATGCTTCTCTCTCTAGCTCAGGAAGCATTTTCTCACTTACAAGCTAGTTGTGTACTGGAACTCCAGCCACCTGGAATTATTCTCAAGAATCTGAGCTTTACCACCCTGAGCTGTTCCCCATAACTTATTAATACAATGAAGCCAAATCCCAAGAGGATGTGTTTCTCACAGCCTATAGCTATGGTCTTGGTGCTTATCCACCTGCTCCTAGGAAAACGTTCCTAGCAGAAAGCATGGAGTGGTTGAACCACAGTATATTCATCCTGAGAGCCAGGGCAGAAGCTGCAACTGATCTGTCCAAGCACATCCTCAGTCTTTGTGTTTCCTTGCTATCTCCTTACACACAGTGTCAACTTGCTTCTAAAAACGCTGGCCTGCTGCTGACTGGCACTAGCTCAGGAGCAAACTGAGGTAACACAGAGGGATGAAATGTCTGCTCTGGCCTTTTCCAAGTCACAACCATCATCCGATAGCGACTAATTCTGATCCTGCAACACAAGATGACTGTTTTCCTTGATCCACTTTTCTCTGTCATGATCAGATCAGGAGCAAATCACTAGACAACGGACCATTGTAGAGAGTGACAATCAACACCAGTACTTACTGAGTGGTTTGAGGATGCTGCTGCTTGTCTCATCAGCATTTTCTACGTCTGATTTGTCAGAGTAATTCTCAGAAATTTTCTCCTTTTCTTTCTTTTCTTTGTGCCCAGGTCTTCTCCTATGACGCCGCCTTCTCCTGTAGCTCTTCGGCACGTGGACCCCAATGTAAACAGTGTGATGACCTAAGGAATAGGAATACAACAAATATTGACTTTGCATGCAGTTTGTGCACGAATGATCAGCAGAGCTCATGCTGCATTTCATTCAAATAGGTGAGCGAAGTATCCATCATTACTGGCCTAACATTATGTATTTCTTCGCTCCAAAAGTGAGCTATAGGCTCTTGAACAACCATTTGGAGCGGTATTTTTAAGACAGTAATTTCTGAGAGAGCACTCCACTGAAGAAACACTGATAATTATTCAGTCCTCGTGACTCATTTAAAAATAAAAACAACCACCACAGAAGGCCATCTTACTAATTTTACAATACAACATACAACTGTATTCAAAAACATTCCACATTATTTTTTCCCATTTGTTTTGCAAAATACATTGGTCAGACTACACACTTACTTTCTGCAAACTGATCCAGTTTAATTGAAGAGCAAAGAGCAACAAAATCTATATCATTTCAGCATGTAGTCCGTTGTGCATCCAACTACCACTAGGATATTACAATACAGCAGAGAGGAAGGACTACCGATACGAGTTACAGCAAACTTCAAAGTACTTGATGCTTTCCAAAGTAAGAATTAAGTGCCAAATTCTGTATGCTCACTGGAAATACAAATTATGCCTTCTCCCTTTCATACAGGCTTTTATTTCAAAATAGAGCACTTGAACTGCATTTGACAATTGTTATTTCCTTTTGATGGGTTTAACAAAAAAAAAAAACAACTATTTTCAGGGCTTTCCATACTTTTACCAGCCTGGGATAAAAATCTTTCCTTCTGATTATAGAAAACATATCCTTTTCTGTGCCTAGATAATTCTGCTTTCTTTCTCCAAACTTTAAAAACAGCTGCTTCAGATAAATGATGTCTTATGCTTTTGTCAAAATTTGGTTTCCCCATTCATTTCACCGTGTACCCAACCAGTGCAGCAAAATACACATACCCTACTACTAACTACAGTACGTTTATCTGAATGAATGAGCCCTAAATGCATGTGAGAACAAGTGTCTTTATCTGCATATAGTCAGCTGCTTCTGCTCACACCCAGAAATGAGTTTCTGCACAGCTACCCTTCTGCAGAGTCACTGGCTCAGTCACCTCACATACATCAATTCCCAGCATAAACTTACACCTCACATACAGCTATTATTAGCATATACTTACACCTCACGTACAGCTATTATTAGCATACATTTACACCTCATATCCAGCTATTTTTAACATATACTTACACCTCACATGAATGGATGGCTGCTAAAACCCCGTGCAACTGTATCAGATCACATACTCAGGAAAAGGCCAAGGCTCCAGCTTTAGGAGAGCTGAAATCCTTCCTGCTGAACCAACTCATTTGGCAGGTGCCTCCTCCAAGACAGGAGAGGCCATCCCACACTGCAGCCTTCAGACATCAGCCTCCATGACTGCTGTGGCTTTGATGGGAAGCACAGATAAAATACCCTCAGCCCTGACTCCAGCACCTCAGCTATCTCCCAAAGAGGATATTTATCAGCTCTCCCGAAACACACTGCAGAAGGTGAAGGGGACAGAGGAGGTTTAGGTTAGATATTAGGAGGAATTATTTCTCTCAGAGGGTGGTGACGCACTGGAACAGGTTGCCCAG
Organism: Gallus gallus; assembly: GCF_016699485.2. Classification (NCBI taxonomy): domain Eukaryota; kingdom Metazoa; phylum Chordata; class Aves; order Galliformes; family Phasianidae; genus Gallus; species Gallus gallus. The sequence continues at coordinate 49,734,349 of NC_052535.1, read as the reverse complement.
AGACGTTGTGGATGCCCCATCCCTGGAGGCATTCAAGGCCAGGCTGGATGTGGCTCTGGGCAGCCTGGTCTAGTGGTTGGCATCCCTGCCTATGGCAGGGGTTTCCAGTCACTAGTCGTGCTGGGGCCTGTCCTGTTTAATATCTTTATTGATGACCTGGATGAGGGCATTGAGTGCACCCTCAGTAAATTTGCAGATGACACCAAGCTGGCTGGAAGTGTTGACCTGCCTGAGGGTAGCGAGGCCCTACAGAGGGATCTGGACAGGCTGGATAGCTGGGCTGAAGCCAACGGGATGGGATTCAACAAGACCAAATGCTGGGTCCTGCACTTTGGCCACAATAACCCAACCTTTTCCAACCTTTGTGATTCTATGATTCTATGAAACTAGATGATCATTGTGGTCTTGTTCAACCCAAGCCATTCTGTGATTCTATGATAAGTTGCATCACTCCAAAAGCCACAGAAGGTTCTGTCATGAGGGTGGCACCTGAGAAGACAACAGTGATGGCATCTCAAGGCAGATATGCTTCTCTGTCATCAGATACAAAGCCCTGCAGACTGTGCCCACACCTCTCTCCTTTTTACTAAGGATTAAGAATTGAGTTAAGCAAGCAACAAAAGTCAGGCTTCACTTGGGAAAGTTAGGTGGAAAACTAGCTCCTGCTATCTACACATCTCCACAGATCTTCCCTTCCTCATTGCAGTTTGTACTGCTCTCTGAGATCATCTGTAAGCTTCACCTATTACTGTTGTTTCCTTTTCAGCAGCATTACGTGGTTCCACATTAAGCACCTATTTGTGCAGTTGCAGGAAGTTGCTTTGAAAATGCCAGCACAACAGTAAAGCCATAGAGGGCAGCTATGAGTTAACTTCACTGTATATGCAATTGCTCTAAATCCAATCTTTGAGATTAAGAGGCTGAAAATTTTGTCACAAAATCCTCAATTTCCATAACAATCTATTCTTATTCTTTCTCCTTGAAAAACAGCCTTTGAAAACATTAATCTCTCATGAGACACCTTGTCTGAGGACACCGAAAGAGACAGCAGTGGATCAGCAACGGCAGTGTGTGATGATGAATGATCAGGCAGCCCACAGGCAGAGCTGTACGTGGGACATGAGCCTGAGAATATCCTATTCGAAAATGCACTCCTAACCTTTCACTTACTTCATTTATCTGTGGGGTGTGTCAGGTCTGGTACTTTCCTTGCTGAGACTCTGCTTTTGTCAATTCAAATTCCACACACTCCTGAGGCCAGCTGTAAAGTTTGTTGAGTCGCTCACCTACTGTGCAAGTGAAATGTTATACCGAAAGCATCTGAGGCTGCTTGACCAGCATGGCCCTTCCTGACAACAACTTTAACAGAGCTAATGGTATTGCCCGAGGACTATGCAAAGAATGGAATAACGAGCTCTATTCAGAGATAGGGCCAGAGGCTTATGAAAATAGCTCATGCCCTATGCATATAACACTGCCTCTCACACCCATCCACATGCATGCTTCATAGCCCAGTAAAATTATTTACGTACACAGATCTCTAAGAGTAACTCTTTCAAAAAGCAAACACAGAGGACAAATGAAAAATTTTAAGTACAAACTGTTACTGAGTTACTGAAGCATAGGAAAGCATCTGAAAAAAGGCTCCTTAAAAACTGCATTTTTTATTCATAAGGACTAAGAAAATGAGAAGAGAAAAAAATTCTCCAATAAGACACACACTCATCCTCAGAATGGCACTGAATGTGATGCATTTCGGCTCCAAAGTAATTTGTCAGGTGGAAGTTGTAACAGAGACCAGAGGCTTATGAAGGAACTGCTTCTCTCTGCTCAACCACAGACATAGCAGTACTGGTGATGGCCCTCAAAACGAATCACAGCATTTCTGGTGATCAGAGTGCCACAGCAAAGTGCGTCAAATAGCAGGGTGTTACTGAAAACGTCTCAGAGTGAAGTTACTCTTTAGCCAGTTCTATCTAGCATAAGGCATCAAAAGGCTCACTGCAGAAACTCCACAGTGCACAGCCTAGGAGCCAGCAAATTCACTGCTACGTGCACACCTCCTGATGCTCTGGGCTGCTAACACTGTATATCCATCCGGCACAGTACCAACAACTTGTCGTCTCAGGGAGCAGGACAAAAAAAGAAACAGAAATCCAGGATCGAGCAAAGTCCAAAGTGAGGCAGCACAACAATGGCAGGAGAGCCAAAATGGGCTCAAACCACAGAGGCCCTTGGAAACAGGCAGAGCAGTAATGCCAAAGCTGGTGAGCAAAGCTTGCTACAGCAAGACTTGCAGATCAGCATCTGAAGACAGGACTCGGCTGTGGCACACAAAACCAGGAGAGCTATTCCAGAAACTGGAAATATCAGCTGTAACACAGCAGATGGCACAAATGCTACGCAGGGATAGAGAAATCTTATCTGAGCACAAGCAGCAGGTGTTAGGGTAGGGATGGCCCCTGGGAAACATAGGGCAGCGCTATCTGTCCAAGGAATTCCTACAGGATCAAATGCAAAAGCCAGATGAAAAAGGATGAGGTGATTCTGTCTTTTTCTATTTAGACAACATCCTCCTTTGAATCACTTTAATTCTGTGGTCAGCTTGATAATACAAACACATCATAGTAAGCCCGTAGTCTTAATGCTTTAATATGCTGCCAACAGAACTGGACAATCTCTTTAATCTTTTGACCACGTGTGCACAGTACAGATTTTGGTGATATGAAACTAAGTTGCATATACGCAGGCCAACATCTGCATTGCTTAGCTGCTTTTCCCTATTTTGCATGGGAGAGCCTTAGTTAACGTCACTTTTTGTCCTTTTCCCTGCCTCCCCACCCCCTTTTTTTTTCCCTTTTCTTTTTAATTTTTCTCTCACAGTCTGTTCAGAGTGACCAATCAAGATGTTTTCCTTTTCTGCATACTTGAAGTACTTGGCATCTGTTTATGCTGTTGCAAATGCTGAGATAAACTTCTAGGCTCCCTTCCCAAAATGCCTGGAAGGAAACAATTGACACATACTCTCAATGCACAACTTTGAGACATTTCCTACTCACTGGGCTAACAGAGCTTTCCCATGAGAACGATTCACTACAAATGGCAATGCCTGATAAATTTAACAGTACACACATGCACCACACTGCTATCCGGCAGCTTGGTGGAGAGTGGGGAGAAGAAAGCCAAGTGCTAAACTTCTCCTGATCATCCAAGTCCCACTGAGCCATAAACTTATCTCATGCACTCAACACAAGCCACTTGCACATTTGCTCCTGTGGTGCCCACTGTGTTTACAGCCTCCCTCTCTACCTACTCTCCCCCAGGAGCGCAACTATTCCCTGTGTGCATCTCATTCATTCTAGAACTGTTCTGGTTAACCAGAGGCATGAATTTCACAATGTTGTAGAATCTCCTAACATGCACAGCAAGACCTGCAAGTGAAAGCAACTTGCACCTTTCTCCTTCTGAAGGACAGCAGAGGGTCACAGTTTCCCCACTTATTTCGGCAGCAACTTCTGAAGCTAAACTTTTCTTTGCCCAGAGATAAACTTTACTGCGTACCAAATTTGGAACAGAACTGGCTCATTTCATTAATAAAGCAAGAAGCAGTCCTCATCAGAGAGGTATTTTTCCTCTGAAAAATTTTGGTTGAAATGGCATCTTTTCCTTCATTAAGAGCTACTAAAGAGCAGCAGCTCATGATACAGAGCCCGAACTTCAAGTACGGGCACAAGGGTCTCCCTGAATCAGTTTTATCACTGAAAACCCACTCACATATTACTAAATTTAAGTTTTGTAAAATATAGCACTCCTCCCCCTCTTCCCTCCCCCCCCCCCCCCCCCCCCCCCCCCCCACAGAAATATCTGTTCATCTCTTGTCTCTGTCCTGGCCAAGCATGGTCTTGTTAAAGCACTGGGAATGAAGCTGCCTGAATCTCAAGCCATGCACACTCATATGCTGATCCCAGCAGCATGCTGAAAGCATGAGCAAAGAAAGCAGTTCTAGACACCCTGCCTCAACTAGCCAGGGCCCCCAAGCATGCTGTTTCCATGTAAAACTATGCTCCCGAGTCCTTTTCAGAGTTATTCCTTTTAAGGGAACCTGGGGATTAAAGAAATGCAAACAGAAAAAAAAAAGTGTACTGAAAAATAAGAACACAGAAATTTGCAGGCTTGAAGTTTTCAAACTTAGTAAATTGTCTGTCGCTCATTAGTTGCTTGGGTGTGGTTCCATTGCCAGACTCATGTGTTAGCATAGCCTGACCACCCGTGCTACCTGCACACCCCAGCCTCCTTTCAGGTACCTATTCCTCCATTGCCCACTGAGGCATGCAAAAAGATGAAGGATAAGGCAGGCTCTGCACATGTATATGACACACCAGGTTCCCATGTGTCTATACCAAGATTACTGCTTGGTGGTTTTTGCAGTTGCTGCAGCATGAGCCTCTAGCCAAGAGAAGAGTCTGTCTGTGAGGATCCTTTTCTGTCCAAGGAAGAAAGGACGATGTCTTTTAGAGAGTGAAAGGAAGGGTGTATGTGCTGTGTTAGCACACTGAATGGCTGCTCAGTGCTCACCAAGGGGCAATGCAGCTTTGTGAAGGAACAAGGACAAGTCTGGCACAATCAGTTCCGGATCTGGCTAAGTGTAAGTGATGAAGAGATCCTGGGATATGCCCACGTGGGAAGTGTGCCTGGGGCAGGGAATTACTCACTCTCAGTATAATTATGTCAGTCCCAAACTCGACATCCCAAAGCCTCTGAAGCGCAAGCTGTATATACTGTTTGAAATACATGGATCCATTCATGCTTTAACACAAGTCCCAAATGGCACAAACATATCTAGAGAGAAAGAAATCCAGAGTTAAGGTGTTTTTTCCCAACTAGTTCTGGAAGGACATTTGCTTCAAAAAGCATTATAATTGCCTACCATCTCATCTATAAAAAAAGAAACCAAATCTTCCCAAAAGAATCATATAGGATAGACCTGATGTCTCACACACTTAGAAATAGCCATGCAGTTCAGGTTTCTCACAAAGTCTGAATTTAGGCAGTTCTGGGGAGTTCCCTCCTGCAACAATGGTCTTTTCACAAAGCCTTTTATATGATGTATTTAAACATGTTTATGTAATATGGTATCAGTGACAGCGGCAATAATCCAAGTGTAGGTTAGTACCAGAAAACCTATGAAATTCATTTGCCATTCCAGTTATCTCCAGCCAAACAAAAGCAGAAAGCGATTATACTTCATTTATAATGCTATCTCTTATTTAAAACATGAAGTCTCTTCTTTTATGAAAATGGTGAAATAGCTTTTGCTTAGCAAAATTAGAACTTGGTCAGTTGGAGGATGGAGCTGAAAGTTATGAGATCAAAGGATAAAGCCTGCCTGGTACATAATATCTAGGAAGGAATCCTTTGTACATGATGAGGTCTGCTGAGACGTAGAGCATGGCTAGACTAGTCCATAAAGAAACTCAGACTGGCTCCTTAGAAGAAAACAAGTTCAAAAACTAACATTATAAATTTATAAAGCAATGAAAATGAGTTAAGTATCAGCACTTTTCAGCCAGGCCTTATTTTCACTTTCAAGGCTCTTTTCCAAAGAACAGGGAGAGTCACATTAAACCTCGTCAAGCTTGGACAAGCTCATGTGGTTACAACTAATATGCCTACACAGCCAACTTCTTCTCCTAAAGCCAACTGCTCTGGCCACCTGTGCCTCCTGCTCCAGGCAGCTGTGGGTGTCCAGGCACTCAAAATGGAGGCTGGGGCAAAAATTTCAGGCTACCTGCAAGAAGGGCTTTGTTCAGCACACGGCAGCTATTTAACTTTGAGGCACAGCTAACCTAACACAGGAAGGCAAAGGTGTGCCATTCTCTGCCCATTTTCATAGCCTAACAAATCGGTCTCATACCTGGGTAGAACTGAAACACAGCATATCCCCAGGGTGAGGAAGCTTTAGTTATATATGTGCTTCCTGACACACCCCTAGAGCATATGGCTTTTATTCTTACTATTTACGAGTTGCTACCTTTATTGAAAGGTTGTTCCATAGAGTCACCCAACATTTCGGGACCTGCATCTGCAGCAGCTCTGAAGTCACACAAGGCTGGCAGGTGAGGCTGCCAAGGCCTGCGGCCTGCTGCACGCTTTGCCAAGCACACAGCTTAATGTGGCAACACATCGCTGGGATCAGAGAGAGTCTGTGCAGTTTTTAGTGGCTTTTCAAAACTGGAAGTGGCAATGGAAGGATATTTCTCATTTTGTGCAAGAATCCAAGGAAATAAATGACAGAAAAAGCTGATGGGCCAGAAGGACAAATAAATCACAGGGATGATCCATTTTAAAAGGGAGATACTAAAAGTAGCACTAAGAAACTCCTGAAGTAAGCCCTGCTTAGTTTCAAATCAGCTCAAGAAATAAGAACAAAAGGACACGTTGCTTTGAGCTAAGTGCACTTAACTCTACCTGATTCAAATGGGTTACAGGTAGTAACCATCTCCCAAGGATGGCATCTCCACCCCAACCAGCTCCCACTTCAAGATGTAGCTATCACACCGTGTGCCCAAGTGCAAATGGGATAGGATGCACAGCCTGGGCAACACTCCACTCAGGGCACAGCTAGTACTGGTAGAACAGAAACAACCCTCCCCTCCTATATCATACAGTACCTAATAATTTCCCATGAGCAATCTAAAGAATATTAACTTTCCCACAGATGAAAACGCAAGCCTCCAAGAAACAATAGACAAACCAGAATATTTTCAATGACACATCAGGGAGATGTAAACTCTAGGTAGAAGGGACACAGAAATTCAGAAGGCATGACAGTGAATACAGCTGGTTCATGCATCAGAAACAAGGGACGTCATTCTTTCCTCTAAACGAGTGTAAACATCAAGTACTATTCCCGTTAATGCATCTGAACACCGATGCCAAAACTAAAAGCCATAAGCAATCCTTTAGACGGGCTGACCAGGCACACTCCTGGGCTCAGCACTTAGTTCCTACAGGATGTTCAGAACACATTAATCTGGAAAAGCAGTGTCTTGAGTATAAGTAGGAATTTACCCAAGAGGTAAAGCTCACAAGGCTTCATTGAGTAGTTTGTTGAAATTTGAGTGAAATCTAAACAAAGAGATGTTCCAACCGGAGATAAATCAGACTCAAATCACTACTGCTTCCAAGAGCAAAGTAGCAGCAGAACCACATAAAAGATGTGTTTCCCACCAAACTGAGGGCAGCCTGTGTAACTGGAACAGGCTTGGCTCTTTGTGTCACACTAACAATTTCAGTATTGCAGAAACATGCATGTCTCACAGTTGGTGATGCTTGGGCACAAAATAACCTCTGCAAGAGGTTCCCGTGATGGGAACCAAAGGCCTGTTAAGGGTCTGAGTACAAACCAGAGAGCCAGAAACATCAAGTAGATGCCTGGATTTGGATAAAGGATGCCAGGCAAGAGACTGACCGGCAGAAACAGAATAATTCATGTCTACAATGACTGCAAAAATCTGTAACCAGTTATGCTGAGCAAAGTGAGATCAGGATGGCCTTCAGGCACTACGGCATCTAAAATGACAGTAATATGCAATAAGTGAATTACTCCATGCTGGGTAGCTACTGGCAAAGAAAACGGTCCATGTGACCTGATCAGATGATGGGCTTTTGAGGGATGGGGCCAAACACTTTATAAGCAAAGCAACTATAACATTCAGTATGGGGTTCAAAACCTAACAAAGGCCGTGAAGAGAACAGAAAAGAAGAGAGAAATGTGTAGTACAGGGCAAAAGAGAAAACAGGCTCAGGAAGAGACAAAATGCAAGCTAGATTTCAGCTGAAAGATAAAATAAGAAAGGACAAGATTAGAAACAGCACAGCTCTCTTCAGTTCTGCCAGCTCTCATAATGGAGCCCATCTTCACTGCTAGGATGGAAAAGTTCAAGGGAGGACCAAACACTGGCAATGAACATACACTGAATTACTTAATTAAGCAGTGAACTTGAGCAAAGAGCACGTTACATACTTGTATTACTTCTCAGAATTTAATCCTGCACTAAAACATCTATGGGGGAAGGGAACTGAACTGGGTAGTGGAAGACAGCACGTAAGTATGAGAATCTTTTGCTATCAGCAAACTCCTAGATCTTCAATATCTTCAAAAGGCTGGTTTAATCATTGTGTGAGATGACCTCTGCAGTCTTTAAAAGCTTCCCATATAACAACATTATACTTAGCCAGACAGAAAGTGTTCTTAGCCATCTATCTGAAGTTTGCACTTCTCAGTTTCAAACATATGCTCACTTGCTGCCTATCAGTGACCCAGACAAAATGCCAGATTCCTAGCAAGACTCAGGAGCTGTTCCAGTGAAGCATGTTTAAAACGTGCGTTAGCCTCAGAGAACAGGATAGCTCTAAAACACAGAGCTCACGTAATCAAGTCAGGAAGGTCTAAAATAGGAAGAGGAAAATTAAAAGTAAGGTCTTCATCTGGCTCTTAGAAAATCCTACAAACTGTTCAAAAATAGGAAATTAAGTCAGACATTGCTAGGAAAGGATCAGAACGTGCACCATGAAGCCAAGAAGGCACATGCCAATGGCAGCTAAAAGACACCACAAAAAATTAATGGATCGACATTGTTTACACATAACAATAAATGTGTTTGGGGCATTACCACTGAGCTTTATATAAGCCATTGCTAGACTCTTACCCACAACCCCATAAGCTGCTTTTCTTTCTCTCCTCTTTGGAGCTATGAGAGGTTACAGAAGCCACAGAACCTGCCCTACTGTTATCTGATCTAATCTGGCCAGTGTTGCTTGGATTCTACTTAAAGAAAACTTTTCAAAAGCACAGCTTTGGGGAGCAGAGCAGAGGAAGAGTTGTGCTGGGCACGGCTGCTTGCTCTAAGTCTTAGATCAAGCTGTTCAGACACACAGAACCTTCAGATATTCTGGTATCCATATCAAGAACAGATCACAGCTTTTTCAAAAATCATGTCTTCTTTAGAAATGCCCTGAATTACCACCCAAAATGGATATATCCAAAACAGCCCTTCTTGCCTGAAAATCTTGGCCTTGTTTTCCCTATTTCCATCTCATTAATCACCAAGTTAATACCAAGCTGCAATTGGCCCTATTAAATGAATACAGGCAGGTGGGTTTTCGATCACTCTCCAATATAAATAAGAGCCTTGATTTTCACAGCTACTGAGCCTATGTACTTAGGTCTTCAGTTGGAGGCCACTACCATTTTTCGAGGGCACTGACTCTGGAATAAAAGCTTCTAATATTCTTTCCCTGATTTTGCAAGCACAGAAAATTACTATAAATTATTACTGTATCATCACTACTATAAATGCTGATGGACACAAGGGTGTCTGAAGCAAATCCTGTGTCTTCTTAGGAGCCTGAACTGCTAGCCGTCTTTTGCTGCATTAAGAGTCAAATAGTCTGAAGCCTGAAGAACAAACAATGAAGACAAGGCACAAGTCAGCAACCAAAACATGATATACAAACACAAGATGCCAGGCAAAGATCTACCTAGCCAGCATCCCATTTCTTTGGCAAGCGTCAAGCAGCTCAGGGGAAGTCCTTGTAAGTGCCCAACACTGCAATACCACATCCTAAGGGAGAACAGTTCCACAAGCCAACCTTGATTCCAAGGCTGCAGTTGGAATTCAACATAGAGAGGCAACAGCATATTTTCTGGAAGGCAAACTGCAGTTGAGGTTGGGTGTATCAGAAGGCCAAGCTCCTGCCAACGGGGCACCAGATAGGAAGGAATGCATTGGGAGCTGCATTTACAAAAGACTTGTTGATTCCACTCCTGCAACACACTTCCTTTCAGGAAGCACTACAGGTTTCTGTCTCTCTTTTCAGTCCCTTTTCATTTTGAAGGAAGTTCCCACAGAGCTGGGCAACTGGAGTAGGAATACAACCCAAGTGAAAGGAAAGTCTAAGTTGCTAGCATATGATGTTGTAATATAAAGACCGACACAGGCTGGGTGGGTGAGCATCAGCTTATGTGAGAGCCACCACATGCTGGAAGAGTCCGAAAGTGAAGCAAAAGAGAAACTGCATTTAAGGCGTGAATCACCTCAGCAGCTGGAAAGCAGCCTTTGGTGCTGTCTCTTGGGCAACTCCTACTACATGGCAGTTCCTCTTTTGGAACATTAACAACCCTTAGCAGCCAAAGGAAGTATAACTGGTCCATTTGCAGATGAGAAGCTGAGGCAGGGAATGATCAAATGATTTGCTTGCTACGGATTCGGAAGGTCTCTGTAGAAGCAGAAGGTGAACTGCAGAGTTGAGTAAATACTGTGCCTGATCCCCAAGATGACCCATTCAGTATCTAAAGGGGATCTGTCCCTTCAGTAACTAAAGGCACAAGAAAAAAAGGGACAGACTCTTTAGCAAAGTCTGTTGTGACAGGACAAGGGGAAACTGTTTCAAACTAAAATGTGAAATTTAGTTTGGTTATAAGGAAAGCCATTGTCAGAACAATATAGAATGCATCACTCTTCGCTGCCAAGTACCTTACATGTAGTACAGAATTTATCCTTGGTTAAAAAAAAAAACACAACAACACAATCTTTTCTTTGCAGTGGGTGAAGTGATCAGTTTATAACTATATAAACTTCACAGATTTTCCTTATAGAGCTTTCAGGAGTTCTCAGCACCTTCTCACACAACCCCAGCATCTTCAAAGCTAACCCTGATGCCTACCAACATATGAAAAGCATTTGCAATAACCAGAGAGATACTTCATGCAACAGTGAGTGAAACAGACACAGGTTGGAAAGTGCCAACAGTAAACGTGCTCAGAGATTTACCAACATTGAGCTAACTAATGACTCAAGTGATATTATCTGAAGGACAACACAGTTCTGAACAAAACACTTTACAAGTGATTTACATTTCACAAAGGTCGCAGCATTTACACAGTTGACTTAATTAATCCACACACAGAAAAGCACTTCCCAACTTTTACATAGGGATTTAGTATATTATCAAAAGACTGTACTGAAGCCACAGCACTAGGACCCTGTCATGTTTTACAAAACAGATAAGGGCACGTTTCAGTATCCTGTCAAGTGTCCTGAGAACCAAAGTTGGACAGAATTTCAACTGAAATCTTTCATCTAAACATTTCACAGCTGGGAAAATCCAAACCAGTCATCCTGTTTTTACTAACTGTGTGGGGCAGCATTCAGGTTCCCATCTGTGCCTGCTGGTCCCAAGTCATGCCATCTGCTGCACAGAAAGAGAGAAAAAAGGCAGTCCCTAAGTCCTCAGCATCTTGCTTTTGCAAAACCAAATGACATACAGCCTACGCTGACTAGCTCTGCAGTTAAAGGTACCAAAGAAATTAATGAAGTACATTTTGTGCTAGACTTCACATGATTTTTTTATTATTATTATTGTACTCATTTCAGAAGCAATTAAAAGCTTGAATTGATATGAAACAGGTCTTCTGGTTGTTTCTGAAAACAGAGAAGGTCTGTCTACAGTGATCAAAAACTGGGGGTTGCAGTGGGAGAAGACAAGAAGAAAACAAAGTAGATGGCTAGATGCAACTGCTTTCTCACATCTTCTACCTGCTGTTAATGAAGGTAATGATTTTCACAGCAATCTTTGTTTCTCTTCACTGATCCAACCATCAAGTAAATAATCATAGACTCACAGCATAGTGCGGCTTTCTACCAGCAAAGAGTAGTGACACAACATAGTCTAGAATAGGAAGGATGGAAGATGGAAGTGTGGGGAGCGATCAGCTAAAATGGCAAAGGATGTCCCCAGACACTCCTACAAAGTCCCTGTTTTAGGCTCTATATGTAGTAGATCCTATAATGTTAATGAAACCCACAGAAAAGTTTTCATTGTAACAGAACTTTTTCTGGAATTCAGTACTAAGGTATACTCTCCACGGCATTACTTTGAGAATCCATTGAAAAACAGGACAAAACACCTTACACAAGAGCTAGTCCCTTCTCCTATGGGCCACAGGCAGGGTGCTTCCCTGATTTCCAGTAAGAGAGCTGCCAGACTTGAAATCCCGCATCCTCCACCCCACTGCAAAGGCAGGACGGCAAGCCTGGGGGAAGTTACTTAAGGAGCCAAGAATACCTTATCTCAAAGGATAAGGTGGAGCTTTATTTTTCCCCTGTTGCAAAATTGGTTATTAAGTAATCTCTTTGTGTCACACATACCAGCACTCGTAACAGTGGCATTACAGCAACATGTAATTACCTTCAAGGAAAGGAACGTGCAGTGCTCAAAATGAATGGGAATGGCTTTCTTACACGGGAGGTTCAGCGTAGGGCAGTGCCTGCTCTTATTAGCCCCAGAAAAATCTACACTCTCTCATTTTCTTTAATATGCTGGACAGGACTCAAGGAGACCCCCCTGTCTCGCCAAGTAACATTTCCGGATGCTTCTGTGAAACATCAGTTATGGACAGCAGAGCAGCTCTGCAAACTGAAATATACTCATTTTATTAAGCCTTCTCTCATGAAAGACAGTAGGAAGAGTACGTGCAACCAAGTCATTTTTGAATGTCCACAGCTGATATCACTAATAAAATAGTAGTGCAGTGTAGGATCAGACTGAGGTTCCACCTTAGAGAACCATTAAAGAATCTCTGGATCTAGGCCAAAAGGACATACTTTTGCAATGTATACATGGTTTCTATTGTTACTATTACATTTACTCAGCAAGGGCATGACCGACAACCACCTCAAGCTGAAAATGTCTAAACATATTGCTGATCAGAAATGTCCATTTTTCCCCCACTCCTTAACAAACTGAGTCCTTCCCCTTCTCTCACACCACTACATAATCAAATCAATGAGCGATGTGCTAATCCAGAGCTGTTATCTCCATCTGACAGACGTAACACAAAACAATTAGCTACTAAAATAATAACAGACCGAGTTCAGGAGTTGCTTGCTACCTCAGAGTGACAGCATGCTATATTTCCCCTCCATTCTGGAAAGTTAATATGCTCAGGATGATGACTTTCAAATACTGCCTTCACCTGTTTTAAATCAAGCATATTCAAAAGCAGGAAAACCAGCCAGCTTTCTAAGGGTGTTATAATGTCTCATTTCCCTCCTCAGCTGCATTCTACCAAGTTTGAAGAAATAACTTTAAGCGGCCTTCCTAAGAAATTTGATCAAAATTGACTGCTGGATGAAAAAGAAATTATTAGCAGATAAACAAATAGGAAAAAGGCAAACAACTGTATGATATGTACATTTTTCTCCCACGAAAGTAGAAAAAAAAAATAAAGAACTACCAGGAAAAAAAAGTACATTTGGAGGTAACAACTCCACCAGAAGTTACTTTCTACAGTGGCTGCAACCAGTATAAACCTTTCAGAAAAACAAGTTCTAACAGTATCAATGGGCTGAAGTGACACAGAGGACTTCAGAATGAACACATTCAGATCTCTACACATAATGACCTTTTTCTTGAAACTGTGCCACTGCACCTCTAATGCAGAAACCACAGAATGAAAGAAGGACTACGATTGGAAAAGACCTCTAAGATGTATCAAGTTCAACTGTCAGTGCACCCCCACCACACCCACTGACCACATCCCTCAGCGCCTCGTCTCCACTTTTCTTCAACACCTGCAGGGACAGTGACTCCACCACCTCCCTAGGCAGCCTGTGCCAGTGTATCATCACTCTCTTCTGAGAAAAGATTTTTCTTAGTATCCAAAACAAGCCTTGCCTGGTGCACCCTAAAGCCATTATCTCTCATCCAATTGCTAGTTTCCTGGGAGAAGAGGTTGACCCTCATATCTCGCCACAACCTCCCTTCAGGTAACTGTAGAGAGCCACAGGGTCTCCCCTGAGCCCTGAATTCTCCTGAATAACAACCTCAGTTCCCTCAGTTGCTCCTCATAAGACTTGTGCTTCAGACCCTTGCCCTAAATCTAGCAAAGACTTAAAACTATCTGCAGGAAGCGTCAGCCGAGGGCCTTCAACCTGACATTTGAATCACTCCATTAGATAAATGCATACTATGTCTGCACATGGGGGGCATTTGTACATATCAGGTGCACATGCGTTTCTTGTAGTTCTATACAGGGCATATATCTGTGTGTGTAAAGGGTGAAATACAATTATCGACATGCATTTTCTGAGTTAAGGCAAGTAAGTTCTCTTCAAATTGCCAGAGCTTGAATAATTATTTGCACTGTGGTAACACCTCAAATTTGCAAGGCAAGCCCTGGATTTAAGGCTGTCCCAGTTCAGAAGCAAGGAGCGGCTGGGCAGCAACTCACCAGCCAGATCATATGCACACCCCTCTGCATCGTGACACTGACAGATGCTACAGCATCGGCACCCGCCCCGCCACAGACGGCAGCTTCTTTTGTCATTTAGCTAGGTCATTCACTGAAGCTGGCGAGAATCAAGGCACTGCATTTAGCATGAACAAGGGAATTAGCTGGCTACACAGCCCAAGCCTCGGCAGATTCAGACAAGCAGCTACAGCTCTCAGAGGCCCACTGAGTGCAATCAGAAATACTTCGTATTTTTTCCACCTTCTCTTTCCCTTACCCCAGCGAGATGAAGAGCCCAAGAAAATCAAATGATGACCTCTGCTCTGAAAGATGGAGATAAACATGCCACATTACTTAAGACATTAGCCATGACCTTTTTCACAGACAGCCTTTGTCACAGACTATTAAAATGGACACTCATGTACTGCTCTTCTCCAATAAAATTATGTATTATATTCCTTGAGCACTGCATATGGGTGATACACACCATCAGAGCATGTGGCAACACTTAAGATGTTACATTACAAGAAACGTTTCCCCCTCCTTCTCCTTCCAAATGTTTCTGCTGTGCCAAAGCTATCAATTATTCTACAAGCAAAAGGCTAATAGAAAAACCCTGTCATTCCAACCCTGCAGACAGCAAATGGACTAATTAAACTCAACATGGTGATTTATAGCCACTGAGCACAGATGACTTCATATTAGAGGGGAAAAAAAGCACAGGTATTTTCATGGCAATGACTGGTCTTACTTGCTGCAAATGTTCTAGAATCGATCAATTTTACAGACTGCTTCCCTTCATACTGCTCTATCCACTGGTGTCCACCATAGGTGATAATGACATGAAATCGTATACCTTTCAAAACATTTTAAAGGAAAGCCACTGGTTGCAGTTTACAAATAAACTAGAATAAAACTATAGATCCAGGTCAAAAGGGGAAGGGCAACATTGTGAGACAGAACGCTGGCCTCATTTCCTTTCTAGCTAGAGTACATAGCCCATGGTTTGTTCCTCCTCTTCCCCTATTAGCTTATCAAACACCCTGTCAGCTGATAGTCATAAAACAAGGAAAGGAGAATTTGCTGCAAATAACTCATTCTTATCAGCTTCAAAATTTTTCCACAGCCAATCTTAAAAACTTTAATTTTAAACTCCTTTCTCTTTTCACATTTCACAATGTTTTTAGCCAGAGAGAAAATGAAAACACTTTCAAAGTCTACTCTTTTCCTGAAAGGTAAGGAAACATTTTGCTCTCTTGGAAATTCCTCTTCCAAGGAAAACTCTTCAAAAGCAGACAAAAGCATAATCCAGGAAAACATCCTGTTGCTGCCTTATGCCCACCCCCAATGCTTGGTACAAATCCTGCCGTTCTTTCCAGGTTGCAAAACCTGTTACTGCATTCCAGCCCTCCGAGGTGCAGTGGGGATATACAAGCACTGCTAAAACACATGTAGAAGAAACAAATAGCCCGTGTTGCACAGTCACTACGCAAGAGACAGTGAATGGGCTTTTGTGAAAAGTACAAACGTACACAAGGAGCATACAATAACTTTCACTCTTGAACTGAAAAAGACGATGTATTTTAAATTTTAAATGGCAGTTTCAACCTGAGTAAGCTCAATGGTGCTTTGACCAATTTTAGGATTAATAGTCAAAACAAAATATCTTTTTTCTCTACTACCTATCTGGTAATTTTATATACAAATAAGAACTGTGAAGAACTGCGAATCCCCAGCAGTCCAAGGTCTCTTACCTTCCACTTCTTCTTCATCACATACATGTTTAAGGAAGGAAGCCCCTCTATCCAGTACTGCCTCGTCCTCCATCCTATAGTAATAAAAAAGAAAAAAGGAATGCTCAGACTTCTCCTGGAGCGAGCTATTTGAACCAGCCCAAGTCCTGGGCAGGTTGACTTGTAAGTTGTTGTTCATGTTACTGTGGGCACTCCCGTCCTCCTTCCAGTGCCTGCTGTTCCTTCATAGAGCTTCTTTCAAATGGCGTTTGGTATAAGCTGGCCTCACGTTGCTCGAATTCTAACCTTGAGAGGACATCAGTGGTGACAGGTGTGAGAAAGGTAATCCCGGCTAGAAGTCTTTGTGGTTTTTTTCTGTTTCTTTTTTCTTTCCTTTTTTTTCCTTCTTTTTTCTTTTTTTTTTTTTTTCTAACAAGGACATACACACACTCAGGCAAGTTTGAGACTGTCTATGCAAGAGCCAAGAGCTTGTGGAATTCCAGTTTCCCTTTCAAGTTCTTCTAAAGGATGTTGGCTGCAGCACACATACTATACACAGACATACGCACGCATTCGAATGCACAGTGGGAGACTCGGCTTCAGCCAGCCTCTTAATACCAGCAAAGCACACTTGTCTGTCGAGAGGCAAGCTTTGTGTCACATGTTGGCCTTACAGAAATCTGACATACGAGGATTATCCAGAGACCAAGCTCCAGTAAGTCAGGCCATCACAGCAGTCATTTATGTGTGTCACCCATTCATTCATCTACTTGAAGACTGATTTCAGCAGTTCCTCTCCTTCCCCTTCCATTCCTCTCCACCTCTTATCAGCTCCTCTTTACAGAACAGGCTCCTAATTCTATACCTCTGTCGTGAAGTCCTCCTGGGGCATTGCCCAGACATACTTACTGCTATATTTCATACATAAAATAAAGGGCCTGAATGCTTTTCAATGGTTCATTTGCAAGCTCTCTTCCAAAAACAAACACGGTAATGACAAAATAACAAAGGAAACATTTCTAGTTGTATTAAATAATCTACTTGCATATCACTTGGAGGCAAAGCATACACTGCTGGACAATGAGCTGTGCAAACTTTCTATTCTTAAAAGAAGGGGACAGAGTTTGTAACCTGTTTTCCTACCATTGGTAAGAAATAGGATATGTGCACAATAATCAAAAACCATTTACCTTTTATTCATATTTCCTGGATGGAACAAAAATAAGCGTGGTACGCAAAGAACCAAACTCTTCCAAACTTCTTCACATCTATATTACTTTCACTTGTGACCCCACAGGATGTTCCAAATGCAGTAGCAACAAATACTCGAAGGGATTTGTAGAGGCACAATCAGATTCAGGACAGTATAAAAACTGAACAAAAACAAGGCAAGCAAATTGTCTTAGGATATCTACCTTGCAACAGCATGTCCACGTCTACCTACACAGAGAAGCGTTTGGCTAGAAAATCACCAGAGCCCTCTGTTTCTAGAAGCAGTAGTTCAGCAGCAGCCCTTTCAGCTTCGCTATCGTGTCCCCCACCCCAAGTACCTGTACTAAAATAGCCATCAGCCTCTTCTCCAGCTTGCAGGCTGCAGCTCAGCTCATGTGAGCAAATCCCAGATGTTTCGCAGATGAGAAAAAAACAAAGCAAAACAAGTCAAATTCAAAAAACACTATCTAAGCTTACGAAAACACACATTCTTCATCTGCATTATTGGATGGCAGCAAATAATACGGCACCATACCTAGAAAGGAACATGAGCCTGAGATCCTGACTGATTTCAGACACAAGAGTACTAGAAGGTATCATTTTACAAGCAGTTGTTGCTTTTCATTAAGGGGCAGAATATGCTTCTTACCAACACAACTCACAGCCATGACACAGAAGCCTACCCTGAAAGCTCAGGTTCTTCATTAAATCCTTCAGCACCATTAATGCTGCTCTTGCCTGCGTGCAGGTGTTGTATAGGCACACCCCAATTACTTTTTTTTTTTTTCCTCCAAGAGCAGCACAGTAGCTGTTTGCTATAAACACAACTGAAAACATCTGGAACAGATGGGGTTGAGTTTCCAAACCAAACACAAGCCACACACATTTTATTACTCTACAAAGTTCTTGCATCTTCACTTGCAACATGCTCCAGCACTTACTCCATTCCCTGAGCACCAACACATGCACGTGTGCAACCACACCCGCACAGCCTGCAGCCTCTGCCCAATGCCTGTTTCCAGCACAGCTTCTCCATACAAACTTTGGCAGCATCAACCCGAGTACATGACAGCTGAAAGCAAAGTCACACTTTGGGAGAGAGGAAGGGAACGGGGGAAAAGGAGGTTGGGAGTAGTTTCTGGTGCATGTAATTACAGTGCTGATCCCACATTTCTCCCCACCCCAACCACTGGCACCCCTCCTCCCCCAGCTTAGTTCATCACAGAGACACCATTTCTAGCTTGCAGAGGGTTCAAAAACTGCTGACAACACATCGCAAGCCCAGTGCTTTCTCTGAAACGTGCACAGTGCAGATCCAAAGCAGCTAGGGGGTTTAGAGGGCCAGGAATAGAGCTTGGGTTGCCTTGGCGCAGCGCCCCGACTCTAATCCGCAGGAGTTTAGGGATTAGGCTCCCAAGCGCCACCTCCCCTGACTTGGTCTTTTCTGCCCTTCTCAGATTACTGAGAGACTTCTTCTGGCCAAAATCTAGCAAGAAACATCCTTTATGAATGCATAAAGGCAAGGCTGGGGGGGGGAGGGGGAAATATTTAAAATAACACAAAACAAGAGTTGTAGAGATTTAAAAAGGCACACGAAAGAACAAAACATTTTAGCTTCGGTCTCTAGGGGCAGAGCTCTATCAGTGATGAGCTGCCATAAGAAATCGCATTTTCCATCCTATGGAGAGAGACGCTGGATACAAGTGAGACATGGCAGAAACGTTTTTAGGACCTCTGGCCAGAAATGTGCCTTAGTTGGATGCTTGGCTCCTCTGAGTAAGGTAGAAGGATGGGACTTTTAGACACTTCTTATCTAGATCGACATCCTCATTACTGCTGCAGCAAGGTTTTGGAAACAAATCCAAAAAAGTAATTGAAAATAATGGTTTTCTATTTTCAGAGTCTAGATCTGAGCAAGTCATGCACTGCAACATTATATATTCGAGTGAAAAAAGTAAGAGCTGCCTGAGTAATTGGCCTCTCTGGGTGCCTAATTAGATCAATACCGAGCATTTTTAGAAATGACTCTACACATCAATAGAACTTAGGCATAAGTCTCACATAGCCGATGACACGCAGCACGCAATTGAAAACCAAATCTGCAGGCTCACAGAAATAGTCTGTCAGGCAAAGAAAATAACAAGAGCCATTTAATACTAACAGGTGTCCCAGAATTTGGGATCTAGAGAGAAGTCAGGATAAGGTGGGCAGAAGTGGAGGAAATTAAGCAACACCGAAGTAGAAAAGATGCAAAGCCTCATCTCCAGCTATTCCACAAGGAGCTGAGAACTCCTAAGAAACAAGAAAGTACGTAGGCCTCTCAGACACGCTCATGATCCAGGATTGCTTTTGTAGTGAGAGCTTTGCAGACAAAACTAGTAGCGTGAACCTGATTTGGGTTCAAAATGAAATGGCTGTGGTTCAAGACCAAATTATGTAAGTCTGGTACTTGCTTTTCACCTACCACACAATTCCTCGATTCCTTCCCTTTGGCTATGCTTATCTTACAGTCTGTTTTTGTCATCACAGTATAAACCTGTCCTGCAGGTCCCCTTGTTATAGCAGCAAACACTTGCAACACACCTTCAAAGTAACTTGCAAAGTTGAACGCAGCAAGTAACCTTAGCTTTATTGTCCCCCAGCCGTTATGAGAGATAACTTTGCCTCATTTGCATAGACGTAGCAAGGCTCAGGGTTTATTTTGAGATCATTATGTGAAAGTTACCACACACGTGCAAGGGCAAAAAACAATCCCGTGACTCCACTTAGTGTTTTTCCAAGACTTCTTACGTTTTAGGTGTACCCAACAGAATTCACTGATCAGTTTACAGTAGTAAAAAAAGGACAAAAGTCAAAGCGAGATCATCTGATTAAGTTTGCTTCTGCACAAAAACCTACGTTTGGAAACCTACAGAAAGGATCCTTACAGTGCATGGAAGCTTTCAGGATGCAGAAGGGCTCGCTTCACTCTCACTCACACCTGAGGCTAAAGTGGGAAAGCCGAGCCTCCTCCAGCGGGTACCTGCAGAAAACCCTCTTTTTTCTCCCCAAAGCCGAGGTAAGCAGATGGAGTGCTGCCACCTATTGGCCACGCAGCCTTAGCACAGCAGCGGCGACTGGAGAGTGCGAGGACAGAGACAAGCCGGGCCTTCCCACTGGCAGCGAGCAACGCTCCTTACAGCTTTCAGATCTGTGCCAAGGGAAGAGCAGAAGTCGGGTTTGGCTTAAAGAAAGCACTAGCTGCTGTGGGGGGGTGCCACTCAGCCAAGCGAATAAATACATAACGAAGCTCAAGTGAAACTTGAGTGTTATTTCTTGCTGATAAGCTTTTACGATCTGACCCGTTTCAAACACATTTGTGACCAGGAAGGAACTCCAGCAGGATCCAGCTCTCTAACTGCAACAGAGAGCAAAGCCCACGCGAAAGTCCCACTTTAAGAACAACCCTTTTGCAACAGGCCAGGGTGCAGAGCTCGTAAAGGGTTTGAGGGAGGAGGGAGGACGTAACATTGGGTCACACAGCAGTGTTGCTCAGAACCGTGCCTTGCCAGCACTACAGCTCCTGCTCCTTGTCACAGCTCACACAGATGTGCGGAAGCCGCATCCATCCATCTGTGGGAAAGGCGAGGAAAACAAGAGCTTCGTGAGCATGCACAGATGCCTCCACCTGCTTCTCAGGGCCCGCTGTCATTTAACTGCCAGGACTTTTCCCCCAGAAAACTGTCACCCATGAAGTGGAGTGGGAACACTATGGTTGGGGACAGTCTCAGGGAGAAGACAAAAAAGACAAAACCGAGTAGACAATGCACCAGATGTTGCTAAGGTGCTTAGCAGGTCATACAATTCAGCATGTATTACGTCTGAATCTGCACACACACACAGTCATCCCCCCCACTCCTTTTACTTAACAAGCACAGCAGAGAGATTGTGTCCATCACGCAACTCATTTTGCCACTTAGGAGCTAATAAAAGGCAGCCTGCAGCTGAGGAGCCTCTGTAGCTCCCCAGAGCACAGACACCTGGCTTTGACAGCTTGATCTATTTGGACACTCCAACAGCCACTACATAAAGCACTCCTGCACCTCTCAAGTCCTCAGTGTTGCTAGGAGCAAACACAGCGACCCATGTGCACATACCCATAGGCTGCCTTTTTGCTACTAGCGATCACCACTGGAGCTCTGAAAAGCAACACAGTGCAGCTTGTAAGCAACGGCTCCAGGTACCTAAGGAGAGAGAAAAGCCCCTTGTGGCTTCCCTCTCAGTGCCAAGCAGAGCCTTCCCAAGCCACTGAAGTTAGGTGCCAAGTGAGCATGCAGACATGTATCTTGGAGATCACGAGAGAATAAGATAAATGGGTTTCTTCCATCAGCAGGCTGAGGAGAGACAGAGATATCATTTTTACCTTCTCTGTAATCTGTGAAGCATGCAGCTACTGCAATGATTGGTCAAGAGAACAGGAAACCAGGAAGGACACTTGGTCCCAAGTGATTCACCCACAGTCCATAAGGAAATGGCTGAGTAAACATCTGAGAAAATCCTCTTTAGATGCTAGATGCATTTTGTTTTTCTCAAATACTTGCATATGTGCTCTAGCACTCAGAAAAATGAGCCTCTGGCTGTCCTCAGCACAGTCTAGCTGATGCACTTAGAGAACAGATTGCTGTATTTACCTTGGATGCATTTCCCTTTGTCAGTTCTAGAACAGTATTTTTTCCCATGCACTCTCAGCAAAAGGTTGCACCCACCAGCAGGATAGAAGCTCCCTTCTTAGAACCACAGAATCACAAGGTTGGAAAGGACCTACAAGATCATGTAGTCCAACCGTCCTCCCATTACCCTTGCTACCACAAGCCACTAAACCATATCTCGTAGCTCCTCATCCAGACACCTCTTGAACACTGCCAGGGATGGCGACTCCACCACCTCCCTGGGCAGCCATTCCAGCGCCTGACCACTCTCAGAGAGAAAAAGCTTTTCCTTATGTCTAATCTAAACCTCCTCTGATACAACTTGTGGCCATTCCCTCAGGTCCTGTTTGTTGCCTGGGAGAAGAGGCCAAAACCCTCATCACAACCTCCCTTCAGGAAGTTGTAGAGTGCAATGAGGTCTCCCCTGAGCCTCCTCTTCTCCAGACTGAACAATCCCAGCTCCCTCAGCCGCTCCCCATAAGATCTGTGCTCCAGACCCCTCACCAGTTTCGTTGCCCTTCTCTGGACACACTCCAGGGCCTCGATGTCTTTCTCGTAGTGAGGGGCCCAAAACTGAACACATTACTCGAGGTGCAGCCACATCAGTGCTGAGTACAGGGGGATGATTACCTCCCTGCTCCTGCTGGCCACACTATTTCTAACGCAGGCCAGGGTGGCATTTGCCCTCTTGGTCACCTGGGCACACTGTTGGCTCATGTTCAGTCGAGCATCAACCAACATGAGCCAACATCTTCTGCAGAAAGAACTTGTGCTACAGTATTTTTAAATCCAAAACCAAACCCAGCTTCTTTTAAAATAACTCTTGACAGCCAACATGGAACTGATGCCCCAGATGACTGCTTTGCACAGTGCCAGCAGGTACAGCAGATGCAGAAAGACCCATCTCACCTCTTCCTTCTCCAGCAGGCTTGTCTGAATGGAGAATGTCATTTCCTCTCTCCACGGTAGTGCCAACCACCTCCTGTGCAGAACCACAAGATAAAACACATCATCTGCAAGACTAAAAACTAGGAATGCGTGCAAAGTACTAAAGTATCCTTTTTTATTTTTTCCTAGTGATGGAGGACACACAGGAAAAGGCTGGAACATACAGCCTCAAAGAGGCACGGACTGTTTTCATCTGTGCTTTCCTGCTTGCAGCACTGAACTGTTTCCTCACTCCAACCAACCGCCAGCATGCATTGGACCACAACACATGTGACATGCTTGCCAATTATTTTTGCATGCTGTAGTAAGATAAGGAGGAATCACGCGGTAAGAAAGTTTTGTGAGTTTATCATCTTACTACCAGCTTGTAAACAAATGCACAATCTGAATTACTTGTCTTTTCAAAGGGTGAATGAAAATTCAGACTTTTGCTGCTGCTCTTCAACATGACGGTGACACACGCCTCTCATCTCTGGACATTAAAGAGCACTTGCTAAAAGGGCTTTGGAAAAAAGAAGAGCAAAGTACAAGGTAAGCATGCTCCTCAACAGCCAACGTAAATCACTGCAGCTAGGCTCCTTGCCTCCCTTTCACTCAAGGTCCTCTCATGGAAGTCCACCCAGGCCAGACTATATATATATATAATGCATGTATGTATGTATATGACTAGATGGTGTGTTCTGGGAATAGTCTACTGGGCCAAGCCAGCAGGATTTTGCACAGCACACAAAAAAAACCTGGCCAGACAGGCATACCTTCTCCGCTGTCATTGGTGTAGCTTTGTACAGCAGTAGCACACATCCTGCACCCATCAGTATACTAATACACTTTTGCATCAAGACCACTTTACATATTTCATGCTGTTATTTCACACTTTGTCTTCTGTTTTTTAAACCACTTTTACACTTGGTCTGTTCCTAAAAGTGTCATTTAAATGGACACTTTCCCTTAATGCTTCTTTGTCCCTCTAAAAACTCACTGTTCAGGGATCACCTCCCCATCAGGGTTCCAGGTGATGCATGCACAGCCAACCATTTGCCTTTACACTGCTGCCCATTCGTTTGCTTCAAATATTTTCCCTGTCAGCTTACACTGCATTCTTGTCAGTTGATTGGGAAGACATAGCAAAAAACAGCCTGGCAAGATTGATATAGAATGCGATAAGTGATATGAAATGGAAGCTTTATCTTTTCAGTTCTCTCATAACCTCGATGTGAAAAGAACTTTCTTCTGCTCAAACAAAAAAGTAACATTGTCAAAATACAGGGAAATACAAAGTGTTGGGGGGTGGAATTGGCACTAGATTCTAAGTAGGTGTAGCAGCTGAAGTCATTGTTTCATTATATTTAGATTGCTTACCATAAAATGACACAACTCTAAAAACTAAGCACGTCAGCTCCCCGTTTGTTTTCATTTCCTTTTCTTAAAGAAGCTCACAGATTGGTAATTTGAGATAAAGGCAACAAGAAGTCCTCATTTCATCCCACCACGTCTTTTCAGTGGTAGCACCTCAGCTACAGCCCTCCCTTCAGCTAGACCAGGTCAACCTCTGACAACTGATGTGCTGGTTCTGAAGATGTTCCAGGTACATTAGCTGCATTTAATGCAGTAGGAACCAGGAAAGGGTAATGACACCCACTGAAAGGAATTCAGGATTGCTCTTACATAGGAGCTTTACTGCTACAAGACAGCCTGCAGGATCTGATTGGGTTTTTTTGCTATTTTTTTTACCACGATAATGTTATGCTTTGCTATAGTTCTGTTACAGTTTTTTTTTCGTTACAGACAATTGCCTATGTTTTACCTAATTGGTTAACCCTAATTTTTGCTTGTCTGTTGCCCATATTAAGGAAGAATGCTCAGCTTTGGCCAGTGAAAGTTTCTAACTCCCTCACCTGTTTCATATCATTTGCTTGGAAAAAAAAGGGGGGGTTCAAAATCTTAATTGTTCAGAAGTGGGAGAGTCCTTAAAGGAAGGACTAAGCAAGAAGACTAACATGCCAAGATGACCTCAAGCCACACTGCAAACTTTTGCCACACTTCAAGAAAATTAGGCAGTATGTACATGACATTTATAACTCAGAGCATGACTTAAGGCTCAGTAAACCTTAGACAAAACTGCTACAGCGGGCTGATTTATGACAACATGTTCATGTACTCCTCAACTGAAATAGAGTCTATTGAAAACCAATCCTGTTTCATAGAGCAGTTGCTCTTTGTTCAAGCCTGATATAAGAGCTCCTTGAAAGAAGTGACTCATGACATAAGACTAGGTACGATGGACTAAGAGCTGCCTGCAACATCATTAGCATGTATTTTACATCAGCTCAGCACTCAAGTCTAAAATGGGTGCAGACTTTAAAAGCACATACTAGACAGAGCATTTGTATACACCTATATATAAATAGACACAGATATATAAACCTAGACAAGGAAATGGCAACTGTGGGAAATTTTTCCAGCATTGCTGAATACAGCAAAATATGGATAGCACATATCTGACATAGGGTTTTCTACCTGTAGACAAGGATATTAAAAGCAAGCTTCTCAATCTTGCCAGGCTGCCTCTGAAATAAATTGTTATCTGAAATGGGAGTTCCTAGGTTTATGTCCATTTCCCATTCGGCAAAAGAACAGGCAGTGTGTACAATGTGGGGTGGAGCAGCACACCAAGTGGCACCATTAACCCAGATGAGGTTTTCTCCAGGGAAAACAATCAAGTGCTTTCAGTTGCAGCTTCGCAGCAAGCAGCTACTGCTCTGGTCTCCTCCCATGTGTCTATTTCGGAGGAAAGCCTCTTCTCCACAGCAAAAAAAAAAAAAAAAGAAAGAAAAAGAAAACCACCAATACAAAATGCATTAGACCATCTTCTATCTTAATTTCACTTCTGTAATTACAGTTTAGAGCTTTTCAAGCCTTATATTTTCAAATGCACAACTCCTAGAGCTGCATATTTCCTTCCCCATCACCTCCCCAAGCACCACTGAGGTGCTTAAGTCACCCTCAAAGCATCACAAAACTTTAGGTCCCAACACTAACATCAGGTTTGAGACACACCAGCTTTCTGCTGCTAGGAGGATGGATAACATCTGATCCAGCAGAAAGCTTGACGGGCAGAGGCAGCCCCTACCAGCCAGAAAGCCTGGCTGTATAAAATGTTTTGGACACATCTGAAGCAGCCAAGAGAGTTAATGTGAATTCAGCACTTCACGTAGTGCAGGCGCAGCATTTCTCATCCAATACTCAGCATGCTGAAGTGATAAAAGCTTTCATGATATGCTGGTCTCAAAAACATAAAGCAACATAAAGGCCATT
The DNA here is from genome assembly GCF_016699485.2 of Gallus gallus. Classification (NCBI taxonomy): domain Eukaryota; kingdom Metazoa; phylum Chordata; class Aves; order Galliformes; family Phasianidae; genus Gallus; species Gallus gallus. The sequence goes on along the minus strand of NC_052535.1, from coordinate 49,708,157 downwards.
TTGAACATGGATGATTTCAGCAACCTCCTCCAACAGCCAGCCTTACGCATATGTGGCACAATGAACAGCACAGAACCACATTCAGCAGCAGGAGCTTCTTGAACTGCACTCGTGACTGGCATCCTCATGTAACCTTTAACCAGTTAGCAAATGAAAGTCTCTGAAAGAACAAGTGATTTCTACAAATCAGACAACAGTTGCTCCAAAGTGAAGGATGCGGTAACATTTGAGATCACGTCAAAAAGAGTGTGGTGACAGCACACATATAAAACTAAGATGAGGTAAAGTCATCACACCTGAATGTCAATGTACATACAACACAGACAGAGGAAAGAAAGACTCTCCAAAAATATTACACAAGCAAACAAAAATAGGGTGCTGTTCAGTGATCGAAGTACTTCAAGCCAACCTCACCTTCACTTGAGTGACACCTGTCTGTCCAGAGGAGTTTATAGAGACTCTTCCCCAGGGAAGATGAGAAAATCTCTCCTAAAAGCCGACACTCGCCTCATTCTCAGTATATGCGTAAGATGCTGACTTCATAAAAGTCCATCAAAACTGATGCAGATCTGATAGGTAGGAATGCAAACAACCAAATCTCAAGCTAAATGCTCCATCTTCCTCCACCACTTGAAGGTAAAACACTGTACAAATTTGCTGAAGAAATGTTTCTAGAGATAAGAGGAGAGCAAAGCAAAACCAAGTTATTTTATAGCTGTTTGAGAAAAAACTGAAATAAAGAATTTCCTCACTTCCACCAATTTAAGCTTCAACCAGAATGACAAAAAATAAAAATAAATCACAGCCCAAAGCATCATGAACCCAGGGAGCCATTCTGTGTTTCAACAGTGTCAAGTAGTTACCAAATAGTCACTTTGCTAGCATACGCCCCCGGACCCAAAGGCTGCAGGTCCTTGATGAATGACACCCACGGGAATCACCCAGAGAAACGGGACTGCAACTGACGGCTCCTCTCTGCATCACTGCTTCATATGTGCACTCTTGTTCAAGAAAAGCAGCCTACCGTGCCTTCAGGAGTTAGGCTCAGACACAGTTAAACGCATCTGATCCCTGGCTCTGGCTAACCCGTCTTACACACGCAGCAAAATCTTTGGGATACTCTATATTTCACGTCATTATATGAGTGGGACGTGTACATGCACTATTTTGCCAGTATGCCAAGAAAAAATAACTGTCATGGAGCACCAAGGGATGCTGGGATACAACAGACCAGGGATTACAGTCCAGGGGAACCTCATTGCCAAGAGCTCACCCACACATTCGCTCCTTTGACTGTTCTTGCAAAGAAAGCAAGAAGAGTTCATGCACTTCTCAAAGATCCCTGCAGTGGACAAGAGTGAGCAAGCCACTGGCGTTAAGGAATGCTCCT